>NW_023416311.1:54113321-54804987 GCF_014176215.1 Rousettus aegyptiacus
TAAATACCCTTCTCTGCAATGCAGAGGTTTTCTTTCTGGAAAGCATCTCATACAGCAGGAACTAAACAGAACTGCTGATTAAGCATCACTCTTCCTCTGATGCATAGGTGGGTTCCTAGAAGACTAGTCGGAAGTCCCAAGGTCCTGTCCCTTCGGCAAGCTTCCTAAACATTCTGCCTCATTTTCTCAAACTATAAGATGGGTATAAAGAACTTGCCACTTGGGCATATATAACTGAGGAACACCGGGACAATAACTGTACAGGAGATTGTTAACTCTCTATGAAAACATTTGTGTTCCTGAAAGAAAGTACCCCTCAGTGATCAGACTCAGATTGTGTTCAAGGAAATAGAAGAGCAACATGTTCCAACATCTGCCACACCACACCCAGCATGTATCAGGTACATGGAGAGGTTATTCACTGGGTGAGCTCAGTCTCTAAAAACAGAGGTCATCACAGTGGCCTGGGCAGGGCTGGGGGAGAAGGTGAGGGTCTAACCCTAGAGATTAGGAGTACCGAAACAAATAGACATGGCTGCAGTTTTTCTTCTTTCAGCATTATTCCCGGGTCACACAAATCCCTGGTTTTATAACCCTGCCGTGTCTATCTGATCAGACACATTCCCAGCGGAAGAGCCAGCAACGGTGTCACCAACTGGGAGGAGGGGCCCGTTGACAAGTAACACACTTTAACTTGGAACCTATTGGGAAAGGAATGTATCTTCAGAGTCAAGAGACTATAAGGAGCACACGTCCAAAGCCCGGGGAGCCAGAGACAGGGTCGGAGGCTGGGACGCATAGGGCCGGCACTGAAAGCCGCGGCCGGGCTGCGCGCCCGCCCAGGAAGCAGACGCAGCCTTGGGGAGAAGCGGCAGAAATCAGTACTCACTCTGCATGCGGCTCCCAGGCCCAGAAACTTCAGCTGGGTTTTGCGGATGTTTGCATTCCTGCCGGGGCTCGGCCCCCACTGTTTCACAGCCGAGCCACAGAGAGTGACTGGGCGTTCCCAGAGTGCGTGACGCAGGCTGCTCCCCGCCCTCCTCCGGGGTGACTAGTCACGGGGCGGCCCCTGAACGCCGGCTAGCTGAATAACTGGGGCCTGTGATGCAGGCTACTCTGCAGGCTGATGGCAGAGAGCTGAAGCTCTTAGGCTGTCACCCTTTGACTCCACCAAAATAAGGGAGCAACGGCAGTGCTCTTTGTGAGTGCTCTTTGCAAACACATGACTCCAAATGTCTTTTTAAACTGTAAAGCAAATTAATAATGACCACCACCAAGGATTTGAAAATACATTTCGAATGAATTTTTTTAAAGAGGAGTTTAACAGAGTAGAATTTTACTGAATTTTACTTTATGACTAAAAATTTAAAAATAAATAGAATGGATATTAATCCACAGAATAAAATAAGAATTCATGAGACCATACTGCTATAAATAAATGGATGAATAAGTAAATAAGGAGAAAGGAAATGCTCTTTCTTAGAGAAGAATGCCAATGAATAAATACAGAATGAATGATGGGGATAAAAAGGTAATGAAATTTTAAAAGAAATATGAAAAGCCAGCTTCTCCCAATGCTATAAAGTAATGACAATAAAGACTCTGGACTCTAAGCTTGAGGTGTGAGTGGAGGACGTGATGGTGGTGGTCAGTGGATGAAGAGCAGAGACCTCAGGTGCACCTAGTGACAACTCAGCAATGACTCAGTGCTGCAACGAGCCAAGCAGAGGTGATGGCCGGCTGGCATTAAGAAGACAGGGAGCTCATCTCATCTGCACAGCTTTGTACCCAACATCCACTGGGTAGTCAGAGCAGGTAGGGTCCCTCTGACTTCTCCCACAAGGTGCTGTTTCTCATAGCCACCTTATTTATTTTCATTTTTCATCTACTTATGTTAAATAAAGCTAGGGAAGTAAGAGCCTTTCCAATTCTAATATTTTATAATCTCCTGAGCAGAAGACTCTGTTTTTTTTTTAATTTTTCTTGATCAAAATATGGCTTAAAAATTCCTTTTTAATTCATTGCTAATATTTTTTTTCTTCTTTTTTTAAACTAAACCTCAGTTCATCTAGGTTTTGCTGATAATCATTTCTTCTGTGACAAAAACAGCATGGGGTGACTTATTTGGACCACACCCCAATAGGGATGAGCCCTGTGTCCCACAGTCCCAAATATTAGGCAGCATATCTATCTCCCTCAACGAAGGCAAGTACTTTGGGGCTCCTGAAGAATACAGATGAGTAATTACATGTTATGTAATACATTTTCCAAAGATTCGGATCCTGCAAGACACAAAGTGGCTCCTTTCCTAACAGATGAAGAGGGACATTAGCACACCCTGATATTCTGTGGCTATCCAGTCACTGAGGCTCATCCTCTCTCCTAGTGTGGTCCTCATATCACCTGCATCTGAAACACCTGGGGATAGCTATTAAATATATAAAATCTCGGGCCTTACCTCACCCTGGTGAATCAGAATTTGTTGGCTTGGAACCTGAGAATCTGCATTTTAATCAGATTCTCTAATCAAGGTATAGGTCATCCAAGGTACAGATAGTCTAAACTACCACTTTCAGCACAATTCAGCATCCTTACTCCTCAAAGTGTGGTTGCCAGACCCGCAGCATCAGCATTAACTGGGAGCTCGTTAGAAAAGCAGAATCTCAGCCTCACCTCGAATTCCTGAATCAGAATCCTCTTTATAACTAAAAATCCTACTGACTCAATAGGCACACTAAAATATAAGAATTACTGCTCTGGATCTTGTTTCCAAAATTTTGTATATTCTCTATAATGTATTTTTTTAATCTGCAATAATTTTACTATATTTACTTAATATTTTTTAAAAACAGATTTACTTTTTAACCTCTAATCTAGCCTTGTCTTAAGCAAAACTGGGATCGTGAGTTTGAAGTGGTAGTTCACTTTTTCTAGTACATGAAAATATATGCTAAATTATTAAAATAAAACTGCTTGCATGTTTAACACACAGAGTCATCTCGCAAATCACAGGTGGTCCAAGGGCACTATGGGGTGAGGCTGACATCGCATGCAGGAATACCGTCCGCAATATACAAAGACTTTATCTAGCCCCTCATTCATATTACAGAAGAGAAAAGTAAGCACCTGAGAGAAGAGTTCTGTCGACAAATTAACACAGCTTTTTATGGCAGATCAAAATCACGAAGTATTTCTCTGACAGGTACTTATTCCTTCACAGATCTTCTCTCCTCCAGCTGGGGAGAAAAGCTGTTTGTAACTTCTTCTGTTTAGAAGGCCTAATGTTGCTAAACAACCTATCGTCAATGATTTCTCATCAGTTCAATTAGGTAATTCCCCTGTTTTCCTTTCTGTAGTAATGTCTTTAACTCAGTATCACACACTTGCTGACCACGCATTTGCAAACGCTCACTACATATTGATAATTTCCAACCTAATCAGCACAAACCTTTCTATATTAGTATCTGAACACTCACAACCCCCAGATTGTCTGGTAGCAAGATTGAGGCATGTGATTCGTGTTGGCTGGTCAGATGTGCCAAAAAAAAAAAAAAAAAAAAAAAATGAGATTAGAAGTGAGTAGTGTCAAGAGGCCACTGCCCACTGAGAAATCTGTGTTATGATAAGGCCTGTCTATCTTCAAGATTGGCAGTTGCAGTTTCTGCCATCCGGTCCTAAATGTGATCGGTGCTGAACTGTGGTGGCAGCAGAAGCTCCCACAGTGTGGCTGGGCATTGTTTCTGGCTGTGAAACTTTAGGTTACCTCTGTGGAAGCCTTCTGGATTTCTCTCCAGCTAGCCGCTCTCCTTAAGAAATTCTTTTTTGGGGTTTGAACTCATCAGAGTGGATTCCAATGGGGATTAATGACTTTGACCCATATATCTTTTCTAAATAGCTGTGGTCTTCCACAGAGAGAATCCTAATGCAGATTCAACCTAGGTTTCTCACCTGAACACGGAGGTGGTTACAATAGAAGTTCCCTGAGAACTTTTCCAGTAATAAAATTGCATGACTGATTATGGATCACAACTATTTTCACATTGGCTTTAATATGAGGCTATGTAATTCCTACAGCCTCAGTAGTCCTCATTATTAATTTATTTAAAAATTAGTTTTAAGCACTAAACATCTTACAATAATTGAGTTAGAAATACTATGCCACTTAAAAGTTTTGGAACTTCCAAAACGAGTACTTTATGGAAGAAGTGATATTATTCGTGTACGTAATTACTCATTTTGCAAGAACTCTTACAAAACAGTTCCTTAATACAAGGTAACTATTTTAGTTATGCACAAGCTTCAAATTTAATATTTAAGACAGAGTTGATTTTCTTAATAATTGTAAAATTATCACTTATTTTAACTTTCAAGGTGAATGTGTCCAGAATAAAACAAAAAAAAAAAACAAAAAAAAAAAAACAGGAATAATTTTCAAGTCTGACTGTACTTACTATTTTGTCATAACTTTTCTGAATGTGTTGAGAGAATATTGTTTTCCCTGTGTGTGTTATATAATAAAAGGCTTCAAGTGTCACAAATGCTATTAGCCCCAGCTTTTCTAAATGGTGCATGGGAATGATTATTATTTTTTAAGTGATGATGATACTGAGTTAAAGTCCTTTAAATCTGGCATCTAAAGAAGAAATAAGTAAGTGTATTATACACATATATTTTTTTTCTTTCAATATTGTATAAGAGTTAAAGATACGAGAAAGTAAGGAGTGTAAAATTAAACCCTGGGACAACTAATATTCAGAAAACTGGTGAGTCAGGAAACCATAGTAATATAGAGCAACAGGAAAGAGAAGTATGGAGTTAGGAAAGGACAGTGTTTTAGAAACCAAGGAAACCAAGGAAAGAATGTCACATGTGGCTAAACCGCCTTCACCTCCTAGCTACACCCCTACCTCAGCTTCTTGAGCTAGAGCAGGTTATGGGGGACAAATTCAAATTCTTTATAACCATTCCAACACATAATGACTGGATAATAACTTCTTGTGTGGAAAAAAAATTAAAAAGGTACTGCTTCTCATGATTAACTTAAGAAAAAAACTGAGTATGGTTTTCCACATTGTATAGACTTTCCAAGAGTTTAGGTGCTAACAATTTTGAAACCACTTACAAATGATTCAGTAAATCTCATTGGGTTGAGGTTTTGCCAGTGAGGCTTCTCTCATTTTTAGAGACATAATTCAAGTATAAGTTGACTAAAGGTATAATATCATAAAAGAAGGAGCATGTCTGGAAAAATCTTTTTTAGCCACGATGGTGTTAACTTCTGTGCCTAGCCTTTTCTCATTTCTCAGCTGAGTTTTGGTTTCGGCACCTTTCAAGGGTTTGGAGAGCAGTCAGGGCTCTGAGAGGCAATAAAATATTAACTCTTCACCAAGCAAGTAACCCACATAAGAAAGTCCACAAACCGCCTTACGAGAGCCACCAGTTTTAAAGGAAAAATGCTTATTTAAAATGGTTGTACAGACAATACTGAAATAGGTTAAAGTTTTTCATACTCTTGGACATACTGGAAGAACACAAGGTGAAATCAGCTGAACATAACTATTTTACATATTAAAAACTACTGCTTAAACTTGTAGTTTCTTGTCTGGAAAGGCGATATTTCAGTGATTTTTATAAGTGGCTAAGCTTTGAAGTGTTATATTACCAAAGAATGCTCAATCAGAGCTTATGAGGTCCAGCATGTCGAGGACCTTGTGTGAACAGGAAACCTGGGTTCAAATTCTACCTCCGTCTTACTGGCTTTGTGATCTTGTCAAGGCTACTTAACCTCTCTGAGCCCTGGTTTCCTCAGGTACAAAGGAATAATAATCACAAAGTTGTGAGGAGATTACATAGGATAATTATATAGCATACGTAGCAGTCAGCTGGTGTGGTTAATGCTCAGTAAGATAATTTGAATTATTTTCTGAAGAAGTGGGAGGACTATATTTCTACTCACAGTATGTGCAGAAGTACAATATTTATAGATATTTATGAAAATATTATTTATTGGACACTTATTATATGCTAGTATATATAACACAATTGTTTTACTAGGTTTTAAATCATTAAAATCATTATTAAGAAACTGCATCCCTCAACCCCAGCCCAGAAACGATTCTTCGTTCAAAAACTTTCAGTGATATATGGACACCGTTTGCCTTACCTATAGGCCCCACTCACTAATTATGCATCTTAGAGTAGGGGTCTTTTCATGTTCAGGAAATGACTGACCTTGGTGGCTGGAGCTGTTCCACCAGCATGGGTTCTGGAGGGTTGACTGCTCCCATGGCTTGTTGCTTTTTTCTTGAAAATAAAAAAATATTCATTTCAATGGAAAATCAAATCTTAAAAATACAGTCAAATTTTCATACCAATATTAATATCTTCTCATGAAAAAATCAGACTAATATACTAGGCACACAAAAAACAAACGTATTTTTGCCCGAAGACTACATCGATATTGGAAAGGAAGAGTAAGTTGAATAAATCCCAAATGTTCGATATTCGATGATTTTGGAGAACTGCAAAAATCCTCACATGGGCAGTTGCCGTCTTCTACCACAATGTACTCCCAGAAGGAACCACTCGCTGCGGGGCGGTTGTTTTCTCTCTTACACGGCTGCAGAGAGGGCACCAGCACACCCTCTATGGAGGGTGATTTAGCGATAACACCAAAGACATAATTCTACTTTTAAAAATTTATCTTAGGGAAATAATATGAGAGGAGCAGAAGCCTTTTTTCATTAATGATATTCAACACAGTATTATAACGTTAAAAAGGTGAAAACAATACAGGTAGTAACAAATGTTTATTGAGTGCTTACCATGTACCAGGTAATCATTCTGTTAGAAAAATGGAATGGTAGATGATAATAGAATAACAATGCTCTAATGATAGAATATATGAGAGCATTATTGTAAGTACTCTGTTTTAAGTACCACGTATAATAACTTATTTCATCTGCATAGTACCTGATATAAAGCTGGTAATATTGTTATCCCCATTTTATGAGTGAGGAGTCTGAAGAATGGAATGAGTACATAATATTGCCATGGTCACTGCTAGTAAAAAGTAGGATGTCTGCTTCAGACCCTATTCTCTTACCTACCTATCCCGCCTTCTGTAATTGGGGGTTACGCTATGGACAGCTACAGCATGAAATGGTATTATGCAATAATTGAAAATCAAGTTGAGAAGAACTTTCATTGAGTGAAAATATATTATTTATATTTTATATAAAGAAAAGTAAGATTATAAAATAGCATGTAGAGTATGATCTCTGAAGTTCATACACGTTATTTTCTGATTGTGGGGTTAAGTGATTTTTTAAAGTACTGTTCATTGTGATTTTTTGTATTTTCTTATATAACTATAACTATTTAACTGATAAAAGAACAGTTAATGAGGGGAGAAGGGATTTTAAAATACAGTTGCTTTCTTAACAAGGCCTTGATATCTTATATCTCTTATGAATATCTATTTCAAAAAAGTAAGCATATAAACTATAAAGTTTTAACACATAAAATGATGAGATTCTGATCTATCTATAAAATGTGAATAACATACTCTAAACATTAAATACAAAGGGATAGTAATGCACAAATTAGCTGATATATAACATATTAAAAAATTGTATAACTATGCAGCAAAATTTTTTAAAATAAATGAGAATAATTTGGTCTAACTCTTTAATATTTAGGAGAAATATTTAGCAAAATATTTATATTGCTTAATTGTTTTGAAAATGCATACCATGGAGACTTGAGCAGAAGACTTTTTTTCCTTCAAGGTAAATAGTCTCTCCCAACCATACATGCACTACCACCAACCAAGCGAAGAAAACTCTTAAATAAATGTGATAGAAATAAAAGGGGTTGCCAAAAAGCTCATGATGTGGGTATGATATGGGAGATGGTAAAGGAGGGGATGATCTAAATTTGATCCATAGTACAAGTCTCCTTCCAAAATATAAAGTGTATTAACAAACAGCTTCTGACAACCACGGTGTATACATGGTTTCAGTGTAAGGGAATGGACATAGGTAATAAAGACAAGAATCCAGCAATGCAGTTGCTCAGGGTTGCTCGTTTTAACCTTGTTACCCTTTCAGCCTCCTCATTTTCCGAGGAGGACACTGAAGCCCAGCAAGGTCATGTCATTGTCCAGTGCGCCCTAGCTGTCCCGCACTCCGGCTACAGCCTTTGGTCTCAGCTATAATCATGGAAGGTCACAGTCCAATCTTGTGCTAAATACAGCTCCCACTCATTACACCAAAGCCCAGATGTTGAATTTTCCCATGAGAATTTAAAAATTTGCCTTTTGGCTGAGTTATGAAACTATTAAATTAAAAATAATAACTAAACACATGCTCATTTTTATTTTATTTCTATATCAACTCAAGGTTTACTTTTAAAAGATGATTACTAATAAATTCAATGTCTTTTAACTTAAACGATTACTCAAAAGTTGAGGATCTCTCAGCTTTCCTATGGGTATGACCTGTTATCTCGAATCTTGCCTTATCTTGTGAGCCACCTAGATTACCTACCCCACAAAGGACCAATTTAATTCAGCTGAAACAAGGGTAGAATCTGTAAAACTGATCCTTCATTAAATTTTTATCTAATGAATATTAATTAAACCCTTAGTTAATGTCAGGCATTTATATTAATAGAAAATCTTAGAAATATACACGTACACCAAAGCACAGACTCCTTATTCTCAAGTTATTAACCAGCATTTAATTAGAGCATTTGGCTGATATATAGGACTAGGTTGGTTCTTTCTCCAACTGTGTCAGATTTCATGTATTCCTTCATTTATTTACTCACTCATTGGACAGACATTTATTGAACCCTGCCTATAAGCCTGGCCCTATTCTAGGCAGTAGGGATGTAATGACCAATTAAAAGAAAAAGGTCCTACTCTTATAGTGCTTACATTCCAGTCAGAGGACACAGACTCTAAGTCAACAAAAAAGATGATTTCAGTGAGTGACAAGTACTGTAAAGACATTAAAATGAGGTAATGTAACAGTATGACTGGCTGACGGTTACTTCAGACAGGATAGACAAAAGTGACATTTAACTGAGACCTAACTACAATAACCCAATCATATAAATAAGGGATGGGGGAGGGGAGGCATTCAAGGCAGAGCTAGATGTGCAAAGGTCCTGAGGTAGGAATGAGCTTGGCAAGTTGGGGGAACAGAAGGAAGTTAGTGCAGGTAAATCACAGTGGCCACAGGTATATGGTATAAGATGAAATGAGGTGCTGGATCAAGATATTTAGTCAAGAGGTTTAAGAAGGCCCTACAGTCAGGTGTGTTGAGATCATCAGTGTCTTCTAGCTTTGGCTACTTCCTGATCTTCTCTGGGTATCATCTAGCCCTTGTTGAGTCCTTTCTTGCCTCCCAGTGAAAAGGACTCAGGGTCATCTGACTTCATGTCACCTCCTGCTTAGTTTCGCAGGTATCTTCTTCACACTCGCACCCCCATTTCCTTATCATCACCATTGGTCCTTCGAAATCCCACTCTGGCCTGGACAGACCTCTCACCTGGCTAGGTCTACATATTTACTAACCAGTGATAGGGCTAGATCTACCCTCGGATAGAACAAAATTAATTCACCTACTCACAGAAATCAGAAACTCACGAAACAAACTCATCTGTCCACAACCCTGCATTTGTCCTAACATACAGATATGCTCTAGTCTCTAAAAGATTAAGATGTTAAATGAGGATGCCACTATTATGATGATTCAAATTGAGTTAAACTATTTTCCCATAAACCTATAGCCTTAAGGCTATCAAGCAGATTTTTCCTTGCCAATCAATTACATACCTTCTAATTTCTGAGCACTTCTTTATCTTAAGTTTTATAGTAAGGAAATTGTCAGGAACAGCCTGCCCTCACCCCTATGTGTCGAGTCACAGGCCTGGCTGACTCATGCCCTCCCTGAAGTTCAGCACGTCGCAGGGCCTCAGCTTTAATGACTGACAGGGACAACAGTATGATCCTCCATGCTTTATTTGCCCTTTTTGGACTCAAACTCCAGGATACCAAGTCTGGTCCATTTACAGAGAACTTGTATAATGACCCCTGCCCAGGCACAGACTCCTAACTGTACCATGCCCTTTTCCTATAGATTATAAATCCACACCTTTTATTGTAAGCAGCCTCCCCCACCTCCAAAAGTGGTTCAGAGTATGCCAGCCAAGACACCCACAAAAAAAGGCACCTCATGCTTGAGCACAGAACTTCAATAAAGAATGTCCAGATTAGATCAATTCTATCTGCAGTTGCAGAAAGGCATGAAAAGAATTAATTTTTTTGGAAGTCTGTTGTAGTTCGTAATAAACATTTTTATTGAATGAATCAGAACTCAAGTCTTAAAAACTATTTTCAAAGTGACAATGTTCCAAGAGCCAGGCAAAGAGCTGCTGTGTCACTATCTCCTAAAATCTCAGGAAAGGCCCCTGAGTAAAAGCCTCACATCATCCTGAGACTTAGTCACTCTGCAAAGTAAGGCATAGCGTTCTCTAGAATAACGGTCCTGTCTTTTGGTGCATGTGGCAAGAATCCTGTCTCCACTTAATGTCAGCTATGAAAACTTGGGTAAGTTTATGAACATTTCTAAACACTAACTTTCTCATCTGAAAAAAATGGAATAGTCCTACCCTTATCTCAGAGGGAGATTATGAGGATGAAATGAGATGAGGTGTGGCCTGAGGTTTGTGGTCCCCAGGTTGGATACCCCTGCTCTAAAGAGAGAAACCCAAAGACCTTGAACAGGCAGCAATGGAACAGACTGATCTCAGGAGATCCCTAAAGGGCCCAGTTTTAATTTATGAGGAGTCTTAGTGGCGGTTGAGAATTTCTATGAACTTTTATAATTTATGTAATCGGAAAAAATAACTTCTTTTTTTCAATGGATAGAAAAAAATGATTTTTTTCCTTAGGACCAGCCATGATTCTAACAACAGTTTGATCCTCTTGAGGTTTGCTTTTAAGCTTTGTTCCGTTAAATGAGAGCAGCCTTCAGAGTAGGAGCAACTTTTTTTCAATCGAGAGATGATACCCTTCTGATTCTGAAATGGTGGGAACATACCCTGTTCCTAACCCTGTGTGAGCTGCGGGGATTACATGAAATGATAAACATGCTGCTTCTAGCCCGCAGACCAAAATACGTGGCAGCTAAGGGAAGCTTGGGACACATACAGGGTTAATGCTGAGAGCGCTTCCCGCTGAATGTGGCCTGCTGGAGCCAGAGCAGCCGGTCCTAGCACTCCTGCAACAGATGTCGAAGATGAAGGCCGCTCTGGACCTTGCTGTGATAAGTCACACAGGTGCCAACATTGTCACACAGGTCTGTGTGTGTGTACTGGGAGCAATGAGGGACTCTGGGTCATCATAATCTGCAGGAATAGACATGACCTCAGTGTGTTTCTTAAGTGTTGCAAAGGCTCTCCTGAGGTATTACCGGTGTTAGACCCGGATATTGCAGAGGTGATTTCAACAGTTTTTGTTACACCTTTAAACATTAGCAGAACATCCAGAAAGCACTAAAACTCATTAGTATATGAACAAAGAAGTAAGCCAGTGACCAGGCTTATGACTGAGAAAAATTTAACAACCCAACTCCAGAACTGTGCTCAAACCCCTTCAAGAGTAAATGAAGGAACTTAAGTTTGCAAGCCGGGCCACATCCTTCTCCCAACTGCAAGTTTGTTTCCCTTTAATATTAATGACATTCTCAAGTAAAGAAATTCAGATTCAAAAGTAAGGAGTGTTCCTACCTTAAACAACTAAAACCCCCAGACAATTACTGGAACCAGCCATTTTCAGACACTGGACCCCAGGCAGCACAGGGAAGTGTTCCCTGACAGAGAAACAAACCAGGGAGCCCTCTCATTGTCACAGCTCACCACCTGGAGAGTTTCTAGGCTGCTGGAACAGGACACATGGAGGGGGAACCCAGGCGGAAGCCACTGGTCTCTCTGGGTCGAGGAGGTGGAGCTGGCAGTTCCCGCAGGCCAAGGCTACTGCAGGGAGAGCATTAGAGTGGGAAGCTGCAGAGATCTGCCAGTGCTTGCCAGGGAGGAAACCTTGAGCCGGGGAAACACCCAGAAGGAGCAGAGGCATAATCACTGGGGCTCCCACAGGCCAGGAAAAGGATGTATTCCCAGCAGTCAGAATCACTAGGTGGAGCACACAGAAGCTAAAGTCAGTCCTCCTCTAAAGGCTGCTCTGGTCCAGCCAAGTAACACTTAAAAGCAAACCCTGAAGGATCCAACTGTTTCCAGGTAACTTGACTGTGTCTAAAACAAAACTTAAGAAAACTTAAGGCAACGATAACAACAAACAAGCACCCAATAAGATGAAATTCACTTTTGTCTGGCATCTAATAAAAAATTACAATGTATGCATAGAAGCAGAAAATAGTTTTATTTTCCAAATGCAGGAAAATATAATGTTCAAAAAGTATAGTATCTTGATTGCAAGGCTGGCCTCAAGAATCTATATAGGTAATAAAATGGTACAGAACTTATATACACATTTGGTACCAATGTCAACTTCCAAGTTTTGGTTATACTATGATTATATTAGATGTAACCAACAGGGAACCTGAAGAAAGGGTGCATAGGACCTCTCCGTACTAGCTCTGTAATGCTCTGGGAATCAATAATTATTTCAAATAAAAAGCTTTCTTAAAGTATGTTAAGGAGAGACATGGAAGATAATTTTTAAGTAGACCACCCAAGTCAAACTTCTGAAGGTAATTTTTAAGTAGACCACCCAAGTCAAACTTCTGAAGGTAAAAAATATAATGTCAGAGACAAAAAATACACTGGATTAAGAACTGATGAGAAACTGAAAAAGAAAAGATCGGTGAACTAGGAGACATAGCAATAGAAACCACCCCAAATGAAAGAGAGAGTAAAGAACTAGAGGATAGAGGACTGAGCATCAGCGAGTCCTAAGAACCTTCCAGCAGCTAGTGTGTCTATGTATGCAGCCTCCAACGAAGAAAAGAGAGATGAGGAACAAAACATTTGAAGAAATAATGGTCAAAACATTTCCACATTTGATGAAAACTATAAACCCAACAATCCAGGAAGCTCAACAAAGCCTAAGTGTGAGTGAGGTGTTGGGTATAAAGAAAGGCACAGGTTGGTTTTTAGACTCCCATTCCTCAGAGATTTCTGGGGACGATGAAATATCCATCTGTGGGGTGAGAATCTTTCCGTGAAGTTGGTCAGAGTTCCCACTGCCTCCAACCCAGTGGCTGTCTTCTCCATTCCAAAATGCTGGGGAAAGGTGCTAGTCCACTTTTCTACCACAGTAATACCAAATACTCCCTGGGGAGCCCTCAAGCAAGGGCAGACCCGGGGATTCTCTACTGGGCAATGATCTACTAGTAACAGATTGGATGTTATGCGCGTTGAAATTTTTGAGCACACAAATATGTAAGAACTTTTGCATTAAAGGAAGATTGAAACCCTCGAAGGTTCAACTTGGCATCTGACATGCTTAAATAATTGCTCAAGACATTTCTGAAACCCTGTGTTTCTTGAAGTGACTTCGGAAATCGCAACACATTATTTGATTATCATTAGAGTTGAAACAAATATTTACCCTCCAAATAGAGATTAAAGTTTTTTAAAACTAGCAAAAGTTAATTAGATTCATATTTGATAAATATGGGAAGGCTATCAAACTGGATAATATTGATGTTAGTAAAACAAAGAATTGAGGGAAGATGAAACTTTTTTGTGCTCTGAATGTAAAAGTGGAATTAGTTTCACAATTATTTGAACAATGAACACCTTATCTATGTAAATTCGTAGGTTACTACCAAATTTTATTCTATTGATTTGAAGTCGCTGTTTTCTTTCCTCTTTTATACCTCTTGTCTTAAAATCAGTATAAGAAAGCTTTGCCAGAGATTAATTGATAGTTTATTTCCTTAGCATTTTCCAATCAGCCATTTTTAGATCAGTGGTATCTTAGGTTTGATGAAACGTAGTAGTTTTCAGGATAAAAACTCATATTAAAATATAAGTTTTGACATATTTATTAACAAATCAGTTCCATTACTTAATAGTCACCCTATAGAATGACAAGAAGTATTGTTTCCACATGAAAACATGTTTTTATTTAAAAATAGTATCTAAAAACGATTCTCTTTCAAAAGCGTAAGCAGATTTTTCAACACTAACAATTATAAAACTGGGACTCTTATTTACAAATGTTCCTTTACACTGGTTGTAAATAATCTACAGATGATTCAAGTTGCTTTTTTTACCGAAAGAAGTATAAATGTGTGCTACCACAAATGTAATGCAATAAATGGGGTCTGCTGGCCCCTGGGAAACACTGATAAATAAGTTGTAATAAATAAGTCTTATCATGAAGTCATAAGATTACATAGAAATTCACTTATTGAATGAAATGTCTCTTACACAATGGCCTTAGCGGCACAAACGGTGGCAGCCACACTTCGGTGAATACTCAGTGCCCATTTACCACATTCGAGCCAGCTCAAGTCTTTCCTAGTTTCGAGGTGGCTACATTGACTAAGAGTCAGGAGAGCACTCTCCTGCTCCTGCCTCTGCTGTGACTTAGTTTCCCTCGGTGCCATATTTTCTACCTTCAAAGAGGGAATAGCTGTCCCTATGCTTGCTACCCTTTAGATTCCTAGGAACTGGAATGATTTAATTTTGCTTTATGATCTTCTTGAATGAAAACAAGGTATAACACAAGGAAGAAAGAAGGAACGAAAGAAGTGAGTTACAAAAATTTGACAAGTTACAAAAATTTGGTAAGAAAGTCTGTGGAGTTGGTCTTAGGTAGAATTCTTAAAACAGGTAATTTTATAAATAATACCAGATACTAGTTAAAAGCACAGACTATAATGTGAGTCAATTCTGTGTGACCTTAGACAGTTACTTAAGCTGTCCTCCATGTCCTCCTCAGAAGAATGCAGTTATTATTGTAAGAGTGAGTGGGTGGGTGTGTAGGTATGTGTGTGTAGGTGTGTGTGTGTGTGCGTGTGTGTGTGTGTATGTGTCTCGTTCTCAACAAATGATTTCTAATTATCAACTACCTTTACCTCTGTAGAAAATAGTAGTTACATAATTCTTTTCCCTTCTTGTCAAACTGCTCCTCATTAAGGTGTTAATAATTAACATAGTATCATCCCTCCTGGGATTACCTACAATTTAAAAGGGGACCCTGGAAAAGACAATTTTCAACTCAAAGATTAAGGAAGTTGCTAATGTTGTAATTTCAGACATGAACAACAAGCCACTGGGAAAACATTATTACATGGTACCTCCTAAATATATCTACTTAATAAGATTGCCCCTTCAAGGGTGGGAACATATCTCTAAGCCCTTTAAATTGCATGTCACATTTTAGAGGTATTTTTGTATTCACATATGTGTGTACTTATCAGAGTAAAAGATAACAGCTTTCATCAAATGCCAAAAGGGACCATGAACTAAAAATATTTTAAAAACCTTGCCCTCTAAGCTGCCTTGAGGCCAAAATCCCTATTCTCTGTGCATATCTAAGAGATGCACTTCTATTCAAACGCACACACACACAGACACACACACAAACACACACACCAGCACCAGCAGAAACAACAGCCTTGCCCTCCAAGTATCTCTTCGCCATTGCCAGGGAAAAAGGCTCACATGTTAAACACTTCTCTCTTTAAGGTCTAAGAAGACAAAGGCATAGATTTAGTTCTGATCATTGTTAAAACACTCTCTTCCATTATTCTTTAATTATCTATGCTGTTTATTGTTCTTTGCCCTCTGATTAAAAATAAACATTTAGAATAAAGAGAAAAATAGAAAGAAGAAAATGTAAATAACCAAAATCTTGCCATTCAAGATAACTACTTTTAGTTATTTTTTGCTTTTTATGCAAATACAAAACTATGCACAGTGTTATAAATGTGATGTAAATGGAATTGTATTTCTTTTTTTAACCTAACATTAACATTTTCCTCTGTCATTAAATATTTTCAAGGTATGATGCTAAAGATGCCTCAGTCACTATGTCTGTACCATAACTTCACCAATTTATTACTGCTGTACACTGTTTCTCCTCTAGTTTGTTATTACGATAAGTAAAGCTATGTTGAATATACTTGTACAGAGCCATAAGATACACCCCTGATTATGCACTTGAAACAAATTCTAAGAACTGGAATTTCTGGGTCAAAAAGGTTTAATTGTTTTTCTTATTCATGACTCTTATTTCACATTTCTAGATATCATTTATGTTTTTATCAAAAAAAATTTTAATCATATTTCTAACATTTCCAATCTTATAAGTTGTAAGTTTTTAAATGTTTGAAGAAAATTTACATAAGACATCAAAATCAAGCTTCTTTCTTAAGAAACACACACGCGCGCGCGTGCTAATTCACAAAGACAAAGTCAACAGTGTGTTAAACATTTCTGCTGAGGCTAGAAATGTTTTTATTCCATCAGTTTTTGAACACTGCACCACAGCAAGGAATTTCCTCCTTTTCGCCACTTGGTGTCCCCTGAACTACACATTTAGCGCTAGGTCAGAGGGATGGCATCGTATCATACCTAAGAAGTCTTTCAGTTACCCCTCCTCTGTGTAGTTGCTAGCTAAGAACCCTCGTTATCATTAAAATGTGTTATTTTAAAAATTCATTAGTCATTCGGCTCTCTATTCAGCCTTCACTGTTCAGTGAAATGAATATATAGCTTCAGTTTCTACCAAGTCTACTCTGCATTGTTAGAAAAGCAGGAAAAAATGACTAACAAAATTATATTCAGAGATTCAATTTTTATCTCAAGTACTAAGTGAAAGCAAAATTGAAATGTGAACATGAGATCATTTTAACTCTCAATTTCCTATAAGAGACATGTTTTTTCTTTAAAACTGTACTTGCAATTTTCAGATTTCAGCATGATATATTTCTAAAATGTACTGGTCCATGAATTTAAGTTTAAAATCTATTATTAAAACTATTATGTAGACATTCAAATAGCTTATTTAATCCTAAGATATGTATCCAGGTTGAATTCTGAGAAAAATTCAGGAAGTGTACAAAATTCAGGACAAAAATTCTGTGCCATTCTGAGACCATATTGAGATTACCTTCCTTCTCATCTGCCGTGGAAATTTTGAAGAGCCACATACACAACCCAGTTAGCCTGCCCCCAGTCTATGACGTCCCCGGAGGCAGCATATTACACAGTCACTGATACAGGCTCTGGAGTCCAACTGCCTTGATTTGAATCACAGCTCTGCCACTTCCTAGATTTATGTCCTTAAGCAAATTACTTTGTCTCACTAAGGGCATTTTCCTCACCTATAAAATAGACATAGTAATACCTCTACCTGAGTCAGTGTGAGGATCAATGAGACATTTCATACGAAGGGTCTAGAACGGAGCCTGGGCCATACAGAAAGCTCTATAAAAGTTAGCTGCTATTATTGTTGTTATTATTATTACTATTTTATTATTACTAATTATTAGGGCAACAAAGAGAGCTTGCATGGCAATAAGAGTGAGCTGCTTATTGATTTGTGACCATGAGATGGGACAGTACTCAAATTCCTTTTCTGGTTATATATTACAAAGCCTTCCTCATTAATAAAAAAAAGAAAGTGTGTTAGTTCATTAATTAAAAAAAAAGTTTGTTAGTTTATTAAGCTTAGTAGTTCTTTTGTTTCAAAACAAACTGTGTAACACCTAGAAACATATGCCAATAGCTACATTTAGAGACCTTCTGCATCAACATTCAATGAATTGTTTTATCAGAAGCTAAGGATGCACCTTTAACAAAGAATATGAAAATAGTGTGCTTTTAAATTAAGAACTGTGATATACAAAACGCTATATCATTGGATATAGAATTGCTCATAAAAAAAATAATGAGCACTTTACTCCTATAAAAGGATATACAAATGTATCAACGTTATATCATACAGCAATAGTATACCCTTCACTGTTGTACTTTGGATTTATGAGCCTAATTACCTAAGACCATAGGTCCCACCAAAATTATCTCTGAAAAGACTGGACCCTGTGGCATATGAAGTTAGAATCAAATGTTAACGAAATGTCAAAGGAATTGAATTGAAGTTAAATTTTCTGACTTTGGAGTAGGTCATAAGTCCTGGAAACTGATAGACAGAATGATTAAATATTATTCTTGAAATATCCTGTTTTTAAGTTTATTTTTTATTCTTCTCTTTAGGCTTCATTAGCTTCTCAAAGATAAAGGAATGATTGATTCAATAGGGATAGTGACCTGAAATTATGCCCTTAGCAAGGTACCTGTTTCACCTAATGAATGAATATGTATGATTCTTGCCATAAAGTCAACAGTATTTTATCATATAACAATGTGCAAATAGCTTGGTATAGCTTTATAAAAACAGTTCATTTGTGAAAGTAAAACCTCATGGAAAGCTGACATCACAAAGGTTTTTATTTTTCAATCAGTATTGTTACAGAATGCTTAGTAAATGTGTATAACAGTGTGTTAATATCATTAAAAAGTACCTAAAACTCTCTATTCTTCACTTTCCAGGATATTATGTGAGATAACATAGTAATTCTCAAATTTTAACATGCCTAAGAATCACTAGCTATAGCATGAAAAATTCAGAGTCCTGGGCCCCATTCCCAGAGATTCTGATTTAGCAGCTCTAAGGTGGGATCAAGGAATCACTACTTTTACCAGCTACCCTAGATGACTACTTTTCAGTGGTCTTCTGAGCACATTTTGAACACTGAGATAATTCTCACAGCACATATAGCACAGGGGTCGGCACACATAAGTATTTCCTTTTTTGTTGTTTTTCGTTTTCTTTTTCCTTTTTAAGATGACTTCCCTACCCGCTATCCCCTGGACCAACTCTGTTCTGCAGTATTCTGGGGACAGCACGGCTCTGAGGCACATTAAAAGTGCTGCAGTTTCAAAGAGTCTTTAGCTGGAGGAAGCACGTACTAACTCCATTTCTTCCTACTTCTCCTAGGACCTTGTCTTTTCATCTATTCTATCGTTCATTTTACTCTTTATTAATGACTCCTCTTTAGACTACATATTAGTTTAGTCTTCCTCATCGTAAAAAATTTTAAAATGTTTTTTTCGAAGCTGCTCAAGCTCCCATTCCATCTTCCTTCCTAACCCTTGCTGTCAAAATTCTTGGTTGAAATTATTGAAGAAAAGAATGTAGAGAGAAAGAAGAGAGAAACCAAAAGTAAATAATAAATGCCTGCATGTAGGAGTGTGGAAGGAGAAATCAGTGAAAAAAAACTCAGAGAAGAAACAATTAAAAGGTAGGGGAACCTGGATGCTGCAGTATCATCGACACGAAGGCTGAAAGAAGGGTCTGTGATGGCTAATTGTCTTCAAACTCGGAAACCTCAAGCTCCTCTGTTGAAACTCATGAGGAGTTACACACAGCTAATAAACAAAATAGACTCTAAAATGGAAACCCATGTCACTAGACAAAGAAAACTAGAAAAGAAGCTAAGCAGTATCAGTACAAGAAAATTCCAATAATTCCTAGTATAAAATAACTGTTGTTAACCAGTTCTACTCTTCTTAGAGGCAAAAACTTCACCAAAAAAAAAAAAAACCAAACCAAGAGCAATTGCCAAAATCTAGGCAGACTCTTCATTCTAATCAAAGCCAATGGAACTGTATTGAAAAGCACAATCAGTGAACCACTTGTGTTGCGAGGTCTGAAACAGAGTAAACCTACACCCCTAAAAAACCTTTTCTCTTCCCTGAATGCTCAGGCTCCTCATTCAGAAATGCAACTGTCTAGAAAACCTAGTGGTCACACCTCCTGGATAGGAGTCCTCCTCATGAGGCAACCTACCTTTATTCTCTATCAGTGCCTCTCTTTCTAAGACAGTGTCTCTTCTTCCTAAACTAAGCTAAGACTGCAAACCCTAAAAACTAACTAAGCAGAAATTAGAGTGATTCAGTGGAGCGGGGCAGGATGTAGCACGACAGGGCTGTGGGCAGGGTGTGGCAGTGGTGCCTTAAGACCTGGGAGAGTAGTTGTCCCAGGTAATCTTCTTGGGGGCAGAGGTAAGAAGAGCCCCATTAGCAGTACATGCTAAGGAATGAAGATTTTCCATGTATTTCATTTCATACAGATGATGTCCTGTATTGAACGAAAGACCATATGACAGTGGTGATTTTACCAGGAATGTGCATATCCAACCTGCCGAATAGCTGTAGATCTGAGAAGGTTCAAGTAGCTCAAACACGGTCAGAACAGGGCTAAGAACGGCAGGCTTATGACTCAGCTGACAGGCCCTAGACACAGAACTCTACTTAAAAATGAACAAATAGAAGGAAATAACCTGGTCTCTAAAACTGCAGAGGAAGGGAGAAGACCATCATTTTCATGAAAAATTACAGCGAATGGATATCACAAAATGATACACCACGAGAAGAAAATTTAGAAAAAACATCTGCATCCTTAATAGGAAAGAAGATAGTATTACCTTCACAAAGCCTGCATAGAGGGTTACAAATTCAGAGCACATTGAGGTGGACAGATAAGAGTGAGACAAAAGGAGAGATAGGGGGAGATTAGAGAGGGGTACAAATAAACCCTCAAAACAAAAAAGGGCAAATTTTAACCTGTACTCAAGTTTCAACAGCAAAATTTAGATGATAGAAATAAAGATACAGAGGATAAACTTCAGGAACTCTCTCAGAATGAAAAAAGTTATGATCAAAGAGAGAAAATTGTGAGGCAATCAATGAATATCTAATCTCATAATTATATGTATGTTTTAAAAAGAAACAAGAAAAACAAAAATAAGAACAATAATTAAATAAGACATTCCGGAGAAAAATTAATAAAGTGAAACACATACATAGGCACATCCTGGTATCTTTTTTTTAATTTTAAGAACAACAACAACAAAAAAAAAAGTCATATATGTACCAAGATAATAAAAGAAGTTTTTTTAAAAAAAAATTAAAATTAGGGTTCCTCAGACATAACACAAAAAGCCAGAAAATAATGAAGCAATAGGTACAAAATAGAACTATTACCCAAAAATGTTGTACAATTTTTTGTGTGTGAAGCAAGCAGAAAAGCATGCCTAGAGTCATACAGAAAATCACTGTCTGCGCTCTCTTCCCAAGAAAGTTATTGTAAAAAATATTCTGTTCATTGAAGAATTAAATCAAAATTTAGAACTAAAACATGGGGAAACTGCAGTCCAAAAAAAATCCTGAACTTCCCTGATTCAGTTTAACCTCCCAAATCAGACAACTAGGTGGATTCTACATTGACTGCTAGAGTCTGGATCTCTAGGTGAGCCTAGCGGAACTGCCCTCGGCGCACTCTGCAGCTTTGCCTCTGTCTTGGCACTGGACATCGGTTTATGCAACCACAATCAACCTCCACAATAAATATGGACTTTTGTCAGGACTCACAATCCCTAAAACAATGTGTACTGCAATACTCATCCAGAATTTGCTAACAATGGCTAAATCACTTGCTTGTGGGAACACTTTCCCAGAATACCTCTTGAAAAAGTGTGTTTTCCTCCCACGAAAATACAGTACGAAATAATGACCAGATTAAATGACAAGGTACTTGAATGATGATTTTTCTATGCATTTAAAAGCCACACACAATGACTCTTTTTTTAATTGGAAAAGATTGATCTATCATAAAGCACATTATTGATCATTTTCAATCTAGGCCCTGTTGATAATGTTCCTTTGTTATCTCAGCTTATATACATACATGTAGAAAAAAAGATGTAGGGAAATACTCTAAAATGGAAATAGTAGCCATCTCTCTTGGTGCTAGAATTCAAGATGATGACATTTTTTCTTTGAAGTCTTCAATACTTTCTAAATTTTCTTCAGTGACTATATTTTAGCTGTACAATCATTAAAAAGTTACTAAAATCCATATATATGATAAGTATGAACACAATATTATCGCATTCGAGAACACACACAAAATTTTGTAGCAGTAGTTATAACCAAGTGGTAAGACTCTGGATAATAGTTTCTTTGCTTTAACAAGTGCACATTACTTTTTTGATTAAAAAAGACTAATTTTATTAAGAAGAAAAAGTGTTAAAAATAGTTGGAGTCATGCAATACTTAATTTATGCATTTTAAAAGAAGGAAAAGTAAACATTGAGGAAAAGAATGCCACCAATGCTATTACAGTAAAGAAAATATATCAAATCCTTTTTTCTTTAAGGTGAAATTTCTATTCTCTTCTATTTATACCTTTCCTCCTTTACTCATAAATCTATTATTAAATTTGAGTTCTTAAAACTGACTGTGAGATGATGCCCATCTTATGCTTTAAATTCCATTCCTCAGGACTTCGCTGAAATATGTGGCTATAATGCTCCCACTCCCCCAGGGTGGCCAGATGTGTTAGTCAAATACTTTAGATTTGGATGCAGATTTGGAAAGACTTCTTTGTTCTACTGCATTTAAAGGCGATGATGCTAAATGCTTTCATTTTCCTGCTCTCCAGTCATTTTTATCTTTGGCTTGTTGGTCCTTAAAATTTTTAGTCTTATAATTCCTCTGCATCTGAGAAGGACTGAAATTCGTAACGATTGGTAAAACAGACAAATACATTTGTCATAGACACTTACTCAACTCCATCAAGCATTTCATTGCAAAAGCAACATGACAAATGATACTTTAGTTTTAGATTCTACTAAAATTGCCAAAGACATCTTAGGATCACTTAATGACTGTCTAGAGGTCATAGTCCAAACAAGTAACAATTATGATAACAGCAGAAAAATCTCTGAAATTCATATAGCTGCATTCATCCCCAGATAGTTGTACATATGACAATATAACAGTGGTTCTTACCTAAATTAATCATTTCTCTCCTGGTTACAGCTTCCCAAACTCTTCTTCTGTGCCCTTTTTCTTATACCTCCAAATGAAATGCAGCAGAGTAATAGAGAAAGAAGAAAAAAATGCCAAGAAGTATCCCTGAGCATAGAAAGCAAATTCTCAAACTGATTTTGTTTCAAAGGCCTGGGTCTGTGTTGGAAGCCAAACCAGTATGTTTGCATACGTTTGGGGACAACACATTGTTTAACCCTTGAAGGTACATGCTAGTTTGAAAATGGATTAACAAAACCCAAAGTAAGATTCCTGATCTCACTTCATGTTCAACAAAGCAGTAGGTAAGAAAATACTTAGGAGTGACAATCAGTTTTAGAAAATCTTTTTCTGGTAATCTGAGAAGAAAAGAGCAACCATAGAGAGCAGGCAGGGCGAATGACAAACCCAGATTGTACATGGTTTTATAACAGTGAAATACAATGCCTAATGCAAAGTTGATTTCCTTGAATTTTGTCCAGGGCCACAGTATCTCATCAATGACGTATGTGCACATAACAAAGAATTAGAGACGCCTTGGAAAAAGAACACACCGGAAATATACCTTGACTACCAAATTATTGCACCCATAGGCCTGTTAACTCTATCAAGTAAATATGGGGAGAAATTGGTGAGATAATAAACAATC
The DNA here is from genome assembly GCF_014176215.1 of Rousettus aegyptiacus. NCBI lineage: Eukaryota > Metazoa > Chordata > Mammalia > Chiroptera > Pteropodidae > Rousettus > Rousettus aegyptiacus. Next base: position 54,136,891 of record NW_023416311.1, read on the forward strand.
TTCAGTCTCAGACTATGTGAATCTCTATATTGATTTACACCATGGAAGCAGGGGAAAGCCTCTCTCTATCTCCTCTTTGCTTCTGTTGGCCGGGACAGAGCAGAACACACCCACTTGTCCAGGCTCTGGCACAAGTATAGGAATTGCACATCTGAATTTTTTAAATGTGTTATAAAATAATGTTGGAATTGCTTGAATTTCTGATAAAGATAAGAATTCCTTCTTCCTATTCTTCGGGTAGAAGTTCAGCCTTTCGGTTTCAAACTGAAAGTACAGTCTATCTCCACTGACACAGAAATCTCAAATTCTCCCCTGGCTGCATTTGTAACAGGGCTCCTTATCAGTTTTCCCAAGCCCTTTATAAATATGGAAATAAGATACTTTATAGTCCAGATATTATAAAAAGTCCTAACACTGTGCTAGCAGCTATTGCCTAAGCCAACAATGCCTGTACTCTCAAGATGTAATATTTAAGCTTCCACAAAATAATGTAATTAGTGAGATTAAGTCTATGAGAATTAGCCTCCTATCCACGTGATGAATTCAAAAAGATTTCATTTTTTGTGCAAATAGCTTAATCTTGATAAATATTATCGTGAATAATATCTAAAAACAAAAATGGAGAAAGAGTATCTAAATTTCTGAAAATATGTTAATAATATAAAGAAAAATAAAATGATCACTTTATGCTTTCTAAATTTCCATGTCCCTTTCAGGACTATCTTATCTTACAAGTTGGAAATGACACCATTTCTCCTGAGTGAAGATGAATGTATCTATTTAGATTTAAAAGGTGAAAGGCAGTAAAAGGGAGGCAAGTCCAGTACCCTCCCAAAGATAACCCTTTCATATGACCCTTTCACAGAGAAGCAAGCCAGTATTGACAGTGCACATAATAGTGCATCATTCAGTGAAAGGATAAATTCCCAGGCTCACAGAAAACCTATCTCAAAGTGCAGAGGCTTGTTTTTACTAGTTTTTCCACAGAATCGATCCAAATAAAAAGTTCTTTCTTTCTTCCTTTTGTTCACGAATGTGAATGACAGGTTAATCTGGGAACTGGGAAAGGAGAGCGATTTCCTTTCACAGTTCACTCTTATAAAAATATTTCCTTTCCCACTGCAATGTTTGCTCTACCCTTCTCCACCTGCCATGTTCACCAATACAACGTTTAAGATTCACCAATTCCTATAGGGAAAATATCCTAAATAACTGAGTACTATTTCTAAAGTTTCCTTTTCTTGGAGCACTCTATTTTTTATTTATTTTTTTAAATGATTTCCACTTATATTCTTAAATCAAATCTTTGTTAAAACTAAATTTGCCAATATTCCAGTAGTAGTTCTTTTGCTACCTTCATTATTTGTTTTAAGACAGAATTCACAATTTAAAAGCAAAGGAAAATAAAAACTGAGTATTATGGAAATTACCTCATCCGATCCTTTTTTTTCTCCTGACTTGGAAGGCGAGTCACTGTTTTTTTCATTGGCATGCTATTAAAAAAAAAAAAAAAAAGATAATATTTAATAGAGGGAAGTGATACAGGATAATGTAGTAGTGACTTTAATCCCAAAGGGCTAAATGTATAGACTGTTAAGAACAAGGACCCCTTTAATCTTCCTTCTGAGAGTGCTAATAAGTCTACAGCAATGTGGGTGGCTTTCAAAAATCAAGGGAAACTACAGACATTCATTTGGGATGTAGAAAATCAGTCTGTAATTAACCAGACCCAGATCTGATAGCGATGCCAAGGCAGCTTCTCATCTACAAAATGCCTCATGGAATTTTAAGCCCAAATTGCCAGCATGGGAGACGTCTGGTTCCTCATGGAGATGAGATGTCTGAGGACCATGTTGAGCCTAAAGCTATACTTAAGCCTCAGGTCAGCAGAGACAAGAGGGAGGAACACAGCTTCCAAGTCAACCATCATCTCCAATGGCTCCGGGGAATTCTCTAAAGTTCTTTTAAGTATTCACCCATGCAGAAAGATAAACTCTGAAGTAGAAAGACCATACCTACAACTTCCATTTACTGTGGCTTTAGAATTTCATTATGTCCAGAAACAGAATTATCTTTTCCACTAGGACACCAGGGATGAATGCAAGTATTTTTATGTGGTACATAAAAGCTTCAAGTAGCTTACATGCTCATTTCTTTTGATGATAAAATAAGCCATAAAGTTTATCAAATTTTTTTGAAAAATGAAAAAACTTGTATGTTCCTGAAAAGAGGATACAAAAATTCTTTCTTATTTACTTTCTTTTCTTTTTCTTTTTTTTTTTTTTTTTTTTTTTTTTTGCACATAGTAGGATGTATAAGAAAGTGGGGAGAGGGAACCCAAATATAAGAAAATAAAAGCTCGTCATTGGGTTCAATCCCAATCACCTTCAGTAAACCAAAACATAAAATCTCATTATGTTCCCTTGAGCAGAATCATAACCTAGATATATAAGTCAATGAAATCATTCAAATTAAGAAGAGTGGAAATAATAGTAATAGTAGTAATATTTATATTGTTCTTTATTATTTACAAGGCACTTTCATATACGTTCTTATTTGACAATAAAAGAGACTCATATAATTTTTGTGGATGAAAAAACTAATAATAAGAGTCATTTGGTGTGCTTTTCACAAGGACATATACCTAGTAAGTGGGAAAAGTTCACAAAGCAGGTTTTCTGACTTCAAATTTGTTCTTTGTCACTAAATCATGCTAAATGGAATAATAATCCCTTTACTCGTAACAACAGATATTTTAGTAAAAAGCCGAGGAATATCAGACACATGGCTGAAATTTTTCAATCGTTCTTTATATGAAAAACTGGGAAGAAATCACTTTCATGAATGGAAAATTCTTCCCAACAAAAGACTCTCATCAATTAGTGGATAGAATCCATGAAAGAGTGGGCAGGCGCACTAGCTTTGTGAATGAAGCCCTCTACGGGGCTTGTTTTACCTACATGTCCCAGTCAAGGGTTTGTTTGTCCACAGTTGAAAGCAATCACTATTGAGTAATTATTGAATCTTAAAAAAAAAAACTTAAAAATAATTTAAAAAGTCATTTAAAAGCCCACACATATCAGAGCAAGATGGGAACTGATAAGTTTTAGACTAACTTGGTAAGCAAAAGATTCTTTAAGGCCAGACAAGGGGGAAAAAATTATACAACATTTAGAGATAGAACATGAGAGGGACAGATTTATAATGACAGAGACTTAGCTAATCTGTCTCCTTCTATAACTTGTATTTTTAGAACCATGATGTAACATTCATTTATTATCTCCAATTCCATATTTTTGTCAGATTAGGTATAGATAACAACACACAATATCCACTGTTTTACTGAGTGTACTATTTAGAGTGACTCATTTACTTGTCAGGAAGTATTATTCCATTTTACAAATGAGAAACTTAAAGAGACAATTTGCTCTTGTCCGGTACAAGGTTCCATGTTCTCCACAAAGTCTCACTCTGCTCCCTGCTCATGTGGCAAATATACTTTAATATATTACCCTACTGTAAGTGCACAGCCTTTTTTCCTGGTGGTGGTTCAAAATTGTAATCCTCCAGATTAACTAGCACCATAAGTTACTTGCTTCTGCTGAAATACCCAAAATCTCTCAAAATTATGTAGGTTCCAAATAACAATTTGAGAGGGATAAATACATAATGAACACTTTTAAAAATGTTGAGTTATAACGACAAATTATAAAAATTATATATTATAAGAACTGGTATTTTGTGATTTCAAAAGAAATATTTGTTCTCAATAGAAAGCTTTTTTATACTACATGAAAGAATAAAAATCACATAAATAAAATGGCAACACTTAGAAACTGTATAGATTATATTTTTCCAGTTTTGTTTTTTTAGTCCGTATTTTTATTATATTCATTTTTTTAATACACAGAAAAGTTGAAAAGATAATACAATAGATGCCATATTCCCACCACTTATATTAATTATTAATAACTATTGTCATATTTGCATATACTTTAGACAGATCGATCTCTTTATACTTGTAGGTACCTGCATTTGAAAGTAAATTGTAGATATTCTAAAATTGTACTCCTAAACATTTGACAAAGCATCTCAAATTGAGGACCATCATCACTTTAAGAGAATTCACAAGAATTACGAATGCCATTTACTTTCCAGTAAATAGCAACTTTATAAATGAACCATTGCCCTGACCATTTCTTGGGGCTTAGTTAATATTCAGCAGTCTACTAATGAGGTAAAATCAGTTATGCCTTTTCACCGAGATAGATTCAATGTGTTTGATTTTTTAATTCATGGAATAATTGGGCACTTTTGACATAACTGAGCTGGTGTAATGAAATATTTGGGAAGGATATATGGTAAATTTGATCTGACTTAGGAACCTGCAGCAAGACTCTCTAAGAGCAAAGACAGAAAACTTCAACTACTACAGCTACCTGTAGCTGGTGGGGTGAGGAGAGGTGAGAAGCTTGAGAAGCAAAAGATAGACAGGTCAAGAAAGAGAACTGAGCCACAAACCTGATAAATCTGAGGACTTTTCTATATGAGGAAAAAGAAACTAACATGTTCTAATCACCTACTCTGTGTCAAACCCAGTGCCAGGCATCTCACCTGTATGGTTACCTTTACTCCCCATGGCAACTAGGGGTACACACTGTCACCTCATTCTATAGCTAAAGAAATTGAGGATCTGAATAGTGAGACCCTCCTCAGTCAGAAATATATCAGGATTATAGTCTATCAACATTATAGACTAGGCTACACTGGCTCTTGTTAAACGGTTGAGATTCACATTAAGAAAGTCTCAATCCAAGGCTCTAAAATGAAAACAATCACCAAAACTCTCCCCCCACAAAATACAAAACCTTTCTATTCTAAAACTGGTTTGTTTTATAAAATTAATCAGACACACAATACTTATCAATTTCAACCTGTATTGGCACCTGGAAACAAGGCCAAAGACAGAAAGAGCAGGAGACCAGCCCTAAATCTGTACAAATTTCATTGGGAAGATAAGGCCACAGAAGGCCAGAAACGACATGGAACTAAGACGAAGACAGAGGCGGTAAGGAGTTCAGAGGCAATGAGACAAATCAGGTAAGGGGCTTTCCTCTTTCCTCAAAAAATAATCTTCCAAATATTTCCAGCCTGTGACATCACCACATATTTGGCAAGAACAGTTATCCTTGTCCTCATTCTAGGCCACAACACTTATATGCTTAAAATCTTCTACCAGAGTAAACCCATAAACCTGTCAGGAAATCAACGAGAGCTAGGAGCAACAGGGCCTGGAGCGTGAGCTCTCTCTCAGCTGAGGGCCTTCCAGCACTTGAGAACCCTCCCTGTTGTTAGCCAGATACACCCTGACACACACACAGAGACAAAGGTATACCTCTCACAAAATAAGATAAGATACAACTGAGCAAACTGCTACACATGTAAAAGAAAGAAGGCAAAAATACTGAGTTTCTACAAGTTCAAGCCCAGCCATGAAAATATCCAATACTAGTGTGCTTCTAAAATGTCTTTGATTTAAAAAAAAAAAAAAAAAAAAAAATCTAAAATTAAATTGAGGTGATGCTTGCACTACCTTGTGCATATATTTTTAAAAAATATTGAATTACATGGTTTCATAGGTGAATTTATGGTATGTGAAGTATATCTAAATAAAGTTGTTTTAAAAAACAGTAAAGGTTATTTGAAAACAACTTGGAAATTTTCTTCAACTTGGAGACAAGGCCATTGATATCAATTATTTGCATGTCCAGCGACAGCTATAGCAAAATCATGAATCAATAAAAGGTTATCTTAATGTCTTCTGGACTTTCCTAGTGCACGGAGCTTAGCTCTCTCACTGCACCACCAGTGCACCTACTGGAAAAGGTTTGTTTCAGGGCCTCCTGAGGATCGCAGCGCCTTTGATCAGCAGTGGTCCCCTCCCTCAGTGAGGGCCACAGGTACCCGGGGCACTTCTGGAAACACTCATGCTGGAGACCAGGGATTCGGAGTTAGTCTATATAGGGAAGGCCTGGTCATATATATTTTTCTAAATTTCCCCAGGTGATCCTAAAATGTAGCTAGGATTGGAAACCACTGGTGTGGAGGGATGATTTGTGGGCACGACAACCAGAAGCAGAGGTTTCTGATTCTCAAATCAGTCCACTGAGTTGGTACCATGGGGCTTCCTCTGGTCAAGCAGACTGGGGCAGCTCTGGGCTTCCTGGGTAAACTGAGTATTCAATGGAGAAGCAAAGGGCCTTGTGTTCACACAAGCATTTCATGACTAATTCTGAGCCTTGTTCTGTGCATGGCACATCATATCTTCTTATCAGCACATAAGGCTCTATTTTCTTAGTAAGCAAACAAATTAGCACTTTATTGTAGACTCTTGCTTACTGATTACTTCATAAAGATATATTTTGCCTTCCCAACCTCGTGGTAAATTATGTATTTTCTAGACCTGTGGAACAGGTGTGACAAATAATTCTTGATTGAATGACTACATTTCCACAAACGTCTGATTGTTTTCTGTGAAAGCACTTTTGCTCCTTTCAGGACAGTAAACTAGATGAAAGGAAAGCAAGCTGAAAAAATAGCGTGGAAAATTAAGAGACTATGTGCAAGTTGATATTTCCTGCCAAATCCCCTAAAATCTACTCTTATAGAATATTTCGCTTGCTAAAACAAGATTGTGCAGCAAATAAGCAGCAGACCGAGATTTACAGCTGGTTTTGCTTTAAAACAGTCTCCCTGGTGCAGATCTGGGCCTGTTAGCCTCAAGTGGACTCCCTGCCTTGAGCCTGATCTGTTGGTGTAGCAGGAATGTTTGCTGGCTCCCTGGATAGACGGCATCAGGCTGTGTTTGGCCAGTACGAAGCATGGGCAGGAGATGATGTGGTGGGTGGGTGGTATTTCCCCCTCCTTTCTGCAGTAGGGTCTCCTGAGGGACAGGCCGAAGGAGGTGCCAGCTTCTGAAAGGTGTTACAGCTTCTCCCTCCATCTTTACAGCCAGGGAATGATAGCAGCTTCCTGCAATTTCTAATCTCTGGTTTGCCTCACCCACCCAGTTGGGTGAGTCTTCTGTTACCTGGGCAACCAACTCCCTGCATTCCATTCCCCGGCAAACTCTAACAGGACAGAAAGAGCAGGGATCTGAAAGGCTATGTAACCTTGAGCAAATAATTTCAACTTTTTTTTTCCTTTTTAAAATGGAGCTAATGGTACCTTCCCCTCTACCCCCCATGGGATTACATATTTATGAAACGAGCTGATGTTGAAAAAGAGCCAGGCCCATTTTATGATTCATTTTAAGAATATAATAAAAGTTATTCCACCCCTTTCTTTTTCTCTGGCACCAAGCTGACTGTGGTGAATTATGAGACAGTAAAATGAATATAAGAAGTAAGCAAAAGTTTAAAGGTTTATTTTCGAAGGCTGTAAATATTCAAGCAGGGATTTAGGTTTTTACTTTTCATAAGTACAAAAAAAAATAGGTTTATCTGATAAGTTTATGTTTAGCACTTTGTCTATCTCATGATTGTGTTATGTTAGTCTCACACTTTCATATTATATCTAAGAAAATTAAGTACATAGGGAACACAGAATTAGTTTTCCAAACAATCTATACAAAGTTGGTCACAGGGATGACCCTTAAAAGTGCCATTTCCATGCCTTCAAATACTTTGGAAGGATGGGTGTATGTGTGTGTGTGTGTTGGTAAGTCTGGGAGTTGGATAGATAAAGCAAGATTGGCACAATGTTACAATGTTGACAATTATTGAAGACAGGTAATAGGTACATGAGAAGTTCATTATATTATTCTCTCTTCCTCTGTAATAAAAAGTTTTTAAAAACTTAGAATTCTCTTAAGAATATGTATCTCTGTAAAGTCACCCAAAGGCAATACCCTAGCCATTTTTCTTGGTTGGTTGTAATACTGGACACTCCAAACTCACAGAGAAGACTAGTGGGAGGTTGAGTTTGTTTACTTAAAAAAATCATTGAGTACAGAAAGTCAAGAAAATGGTGTATAAAAAATGGAAATATCAGTAAAAAGATAGATAACCTAAAAAAAAACCAAAAAGAAATCATAGAGCAGAGATATACAATAACAGAAATTAAAAATTCACCAGAGGTATTTCAAAGGCAAATTGAGCTGGCAGAAGAAATATAATAATAACGATAAAATAAGACAATCAAAATTATTGAGTCTGAGGAACAGAAAGAAAAATGATAAAAGAAACATGAACTGAGTCTAGAGACCTAACGAAGACATTGTGTTGTGTGAATCCCAGAAGAAGAGAGGGCAAAAGAAGCAGATTATTTGAAGAAATAATTGCCTAAAACTTCTCAAATTTGAAGAAAGACATGAATACAAACATCTGAGAAGCTCAACAAACTTCAAGTAGATGAACTCTAAGAACTCCACATGGAGACACATTATAATCAAACTGTTGAAAGACAAAGAGAGAATCTTGAAAGCAGCCAAAAAAAATGACTTGTTACATGCAACGAATATTCAATAAGATTACAGATTTCTCTTCAGAAACCTTAAAAGTCAGAAGGCAGTAGGCCAAGTGTTGGCGAGCATGTGAAGAAATTGGAACCCTTGTGTACTGACAGTGGGAATATAAAATGGTACAACCACCTTAGAAAACAGTAAAGTGGTTTCTCAAAAAATAGCTGAAATGGAAGCAACCCAAGTGTCCACTGACAGATGAATGGATAAGCAAAATGTGATATATATATACATGATGGACTATTAATTACTCAGCCTTAAAAAGTAAGGAAATTCTGGCGTAAGTCATAACATGGATGAATCTTTAGGATGTTATGCTAAGTGAATTAAGCCAGTCACAAAAAGACAAATACAGTATGATTCCACTTATATGAGGTTCCTAGAATAGTCAGATTCAGAGAGACAGAAAGTAGAATGGTGCTTGCCAGAGACTTAGTGGAAAGGGAAATGGGGGAGTTCCTAATCAAAGGGCATAAAGTTTCAGTCGAGCAAGATGAATAAGCTCTGGAGTTCTGCTGTATAACACTGGATCTATAGTCAAGAATAAAATACTGTATACTTAAAATTTTGTAAGATGGTAGGTCTTATGTTAAATGTTCTTATAGTAGAATTGAAAAAAGGAAAATGGAAAGGAATACAGATACATAAATACAATGCTACCTATTTGAATGTATGTATGTAAATCAAATGAGGATGTATGTTTTAATGGGTATAGAGTTTAAGTTTTTCAATAAAAAGAGTTCCGGAGATAGTAGTGATGGTTTCACAAGAATATGAATCTACTTAATTTCACTGAACTTTACACTTAAAAATGGTTAAGATGGTAAATTCTATGTTATGTGTATTTTACTACAATATTAAAAAAAAGAACTCAAGGGGGGCGAAAAAAACAGAATAAAGATGGGCTGCTTTAAAAAGTCTTGAACTCCACTGAGACAACCTACTCAGGACTAATTACCCACCCATTCATCTGGGAATCTCAAATGACTACCCACTGTTTCCACCCCCAGTAAACTCTAGCATTCTTTAAAAAGCCCTTGAATATAATTAAAGTGCTTTCTTAGAAGTGTCAAAACTGATTAAAGAACAATATCATCAGATTTCATTCTTAGTTTAAAAGTCTTATCTGCAATAGGAAGCAAACCAATTTGGAAACTGCCAACAATCAAGACAGAAGTTATGTCTGACCTGCATTCTTCCCACACCCTAAAGCCTATGCCCTTTTTGCAAACATTATAATTTGCATTCTTTATTCCTAAATATCACTGTGGCCAAGTGGGCTGTCCTGCCATGGAAGGTTTGTGACACTGTTCCCAGGCTGGCTGCAATGACGGGCCTCCCAAATGACTTGGCTCCTTGGTCATGCCATCACTGGGCCCATCGGCCTAATTAGGCTAAGAAACACCTTTAATTAACATAGCCTATCCGAGTCAACTTATGACTCAGGACTGTGGTTGCTAGTGTAAACTAAATTTATTCTCCATCATGCTTCATCGTTATGACACTCCTCAGATGTTCTTCAAATATAGCTTTTTAAAATTTTAAAATATGCCCACATAATTCTTCAAAAGATAAGATCAATGATATTGATGGTATTTGGAATCGAAAGATATATTGTAATGTTTCACTGACAGGCTTTATATGTGACATTCCCTTAAATACATCACGGATATATTTGTTCATTATTTTATTTTATTCTGCCTAAATTTTTAAAGCTAGGTCATTCACAATCTTTTTCAGTTTTTAAAGGATCCCACTAAAGATATTGTATGGGATTTATCAAAAACATGATATTATATATATGTACTATATATAATAAACATATTATATATGTACATGTGCATATGTATCATATATGTGTATATGTTATAAACTGGCTCCATAGACCGCTATGAGATTTATTGATGAGATTTTGTGTGCATATGTGTGCATTTTTTTGTGGAAAAAATGGAAAAATTGTCCTTAGCTTTCATTTACTTCTCAAAATGGTTTGTGATCACCCCCTCACAACCACCAAACAAAAACAATAGGAACCCATGTCTAGAGTTGTGCTGTCCAGTATTGTAGCCATTAACAACTCATGCCTGTTGGCACTTGAAATGGGGCAAGTGTGAATTAGATTTTGAAAAATATGAAAAAGAAGATATAAAATAAGCGATTTGTACATTGATTACATGTTGAAACAATGTTCTGCGATATAGTGGTTCAAGTGAAATATATTATTAACATTAATTTTATCTGTTTCTTTTTGCTTTTGTTAATGTGGTTATTAGAAAATTTACAATTATATATGTGGCTCACGAAATTTCTATTGGACAGCACTGGTTTAAGAAAGGTCAGATTTTAGTCACAAGCATGTTGCTAATCCTAGCAGGTTCCTACTAGCAAAAAATTCCTTACTTAGTTCCAGAACTGTATTCTAAGAGAGGTTTTAGCAAAAATGTCAAATTATGACTAAACATAACAGAGTTAAAGGCATAGATTTAAACTACTTTTATCCAAATATTCCAGCATAATTTCCTTTAGAGAATCATGAATTTGGAAGGGAAAGTCTGTTATCAAATGAACTTTTGCCATTTATATCTGCAGATAATTCACGTGGTACATTTTGGTAAGAACCTCAGAATAATGACTCAAAGCAAGATTTTGCTTTTATCAATAAGGTGCTATATTTTTAAATTTCAGAAAACATAATGGGAAACATTCATCAAGAAATGTCTCAAGGGAAACTAGAATTCCCAATTATTAGAGGTATATGTATATGGTTCATTAATCTAATTTGTCCCTTATGTGGTACCTATTATCACCTCCATTTTACAGATGTAGAAATAGGTTCAAAAAAGTTCATTCATTGCCCTCTGAGAACAAGAACTCTGTCTTGTTCTCCACTGTGTACTTGGAGGCTAATACTTTGCTGGCACATAGTAGGTGCTCGGTAAATGGTAAATGGCTGATAGGTGACAGTTTACTGATTCCGACAAAAGTTTTCTCACTTAAAGAATGATTACGACATCTTTGCTTTTTTCCAATACCACATGAGAGAGTAGTGTACTTAACTAATTTTTTAAATTTTCACCATAAATTGATATGATATATTTTTGCTATGTCAACAAAATTTTCGTGTTTGTTTTTTTTTTTTTTTTCTGGAAAGCAATTTAATCTTAAATTATGCTTCCTGGTTCCTAAACATTACAAGTGCCAACTTGACTGGAGATGACACCTAATTGGTTGGCCTGGCACCTAAAGCAGTAAATAAATAGAATATCTTTGTCCCTTATCCAAAGTAGTAAAGTACAAAGCAGCACCGCCCCACGCCCCTCCCCGCCCAGGATCTTGATCTCAGTTGCTTCTGCTCCTTGGAGTTTGGGGTTTTCTCCTTGCCCCACATCCCGGCTGCCTCTCCTCCTATGTGTTGGAGAATGCACGTCCAAAAACATTCCTCTAAAAGTTTAAGCTTTACTCTTGGGTTAAAAACAAACACTAGATCTAAGCTTTTACGAGCTGAATTTGATTGAGTTCATGCAGGAATCCCTATCCTAGGGAGGAATTCCTCTAGCAACAATTCCTGTTCCATTCGACTTGTGAGCGCGAGCTGAGCCTTGTGCAGCAGCTCACCCCGACTCATACGCCGGGGCGCGCTCGCACATACCACTGCAGGGTTGAGTCTCGGCCTCTGCTGGAGCCTAACCTGAAGGTCTGAGAGGACGTCCTGCCCAGTCCTTATCCCTTCCCTACCAGACCCCGGACAATATCTCGTCCACACGCCCAGAAAGGCCAAGCGAACACACATTCCCTTCCTGGTCATGCCCAGGCACGATCGCTTCTATTTACCGTCTTGTACCACCAGCTTGCGAACGCCATAGCGATAACCGGATTACTCTGAACCGCCGCGACGCAGGACCCGGAGAGGATGCGGGGTGCGGTGCGGTAGGAGCGGGGTTTGCACTCCGCAGGACTTGGCTGGCACTGAACTCTGCAGGTCCTGCAGCTTCAGGTGGGCGGGCACCGGGCCGGGCCCGACACAGGCCCCGCCCCCTACAGGCTGTCCCCGCCCCCCGATTTGGGTTGGGGATGGTTAGGGAAGATGTGTGTTATTTCTCCAGGCAGCCACGCCCTGCAGCCCCGATTTTACGCGGAAGACAGGATCCCGCAGTCCAGTTAAACCACCCCACCCACTCTGGGGGGTGGGAGGGAGGGTTCCCGAATGAACTTTAGTTCCCTTTGATCCCCATACCATTTCACTCACGTCTAACCGACCAACTTTTCCCGACGCGGGCCACCCCCCATCCGGCTCGCGCCACGCCCAGCGCACTCAGTCCAAATCCTGGAATCCCCCGCCACCTCCCGCACCTGTCAGACGGCGGCCCTGAGCTCTGCGCCCTTCCCAGGCCCGAGGGGGTGGAGGGGTGTACGCGACAGCAGGCCAGGCAGGCTGCATCCAGAGGAGGCGCCCCACGGCCCCGGGCTGGGTCGTCCCAGCGCGCAGCCCCTCGGACGGGAGCGCCACTCACCTCCTGGGCGTGACGGGCCGCTGCGGCGCGGCGGGGTCGCGGGGAGGCGGCGGGCTTCTGGCCCGGCTGGGACATGGCGAGGCCGCGACGAGCGCTGCCTCCGGGAGAGCGCAGCGGAGACTGCAAGGGAGGCCCCAGCCGGGAGCGCGGGGAGGGACAGAGGGAGGGAGCATAAGGGCCAGCGGGCGCCCGTGAGGCGGTTTTTCCGACCCAGCCCCTAACCCGTCAGGGGGCTGCCCCTCGCCCCGCTGGGCCCTCCCCTTCCTGCCCGCTACTGGCTGTAGCGGTCCGGGCCTGAAACTTAACACCCTGGTCCCGCTGTCTTCACCCACTGACCCTCCCCGCCTCCTCCGCCCCAGAACTGCTCGCTTCCCTGTAGGTCAGAGAGAGAAGGGGCTGGAAGTCCAAGGGTTCCTCCTCCGACTTGTCCAGACTGATCTTGCAGTTGTGCAACGGGAGAGCGGGACCTGGGCGTGGCCCGTCTACGCCTTGACCCTTCTACCGAAGAATCTCCAGTACATATCTTTTCTGCCATCTGCCCTGGTTTACTTAGAATTTATCAACTCACATCTGGCCCGAGCTTGGACCCTCTGCATAAGAAAGCGGATCACAAAATCAAATTGGTTTGTGTGTATGTTTGTGTATGTGTGCGCGCGCGCCTATGTTTTGTCATTTTACTTTTTACTTTTTTTTTTTTTTGGTAGGGGCAGTTTGGAAAGTTTAATAATGTTTCATGGGGGTAAAGCCATAGGTCCCAATCTAAATCGAAAAATAGCCCCCATTTTAAACCCCTATAGCTGTTCTGTAGCCTGCCTGGTTTTCTTCTGAGGCAAGATTGCTTTTGTCTTTGGCCCGTCTCAAACAGCACTTCCTGGTTTGGGGGGTGGAAGTGAATGTAACAAGCCTGACTACAAAACGCTCATCTGTAGAGACTGTCAGCCTGCGGTTGCTGCCGGTTTGTGCTCAGACATGACTGTAAAATCCTGTTAGCCTGTAACGGCATTGACACTTTGGGCCTTGGGGTCACTATTCTCTACAGTGCTGTTTTTTAGGCATTTGGAGAGAGAGGCCAGATTATAGGAAAAGATTTGCTGTGCTATATGGAGAATAGAATTGTTACTTTTTCTTATTTTTAGGGATTCCAGCTTCCCTTTACTCAAGGGACTGGCTGCCTCATTCTTAATTGGGGGAGCAGGGAAGGATGATTTAAATGCATTTCCTCTTAAAAGGTTCTAGTTCTCTAGGGATGCAGTAATTTCCAACAAACAGGCTTCAGTGCAGGAATTTACACAAAAAATGAAACAACTTGAATATGGGCTCTGCAACTGTCCTTTCAAGAAAAATTGGTGGCAGCAATTACGTGCAAAATTGAGGAAAATATGTCATAAGTCTGAAAAAAATGCTTTTATGATTGTGACCAAAAAATGCTTTTATGATTGTGACCAAACAGCTACAGTAAGTTAAGCAAACACTTAAACTAGATGGGTGAGGTGTAGTCAGTCTCCCTTGGGCCCAGGAATGGGAATCAGTTCTTACTAGGGAGCTTAGAGGGCCTAGACTTGGGTTTTAGATTCCTAATTTCGTTATTCTAACTCTGGAAGAAGAGCGGGTTCCATTAAAGTTTGAGGTGTTTTCTCTAATAGATATTTAAAATGGAATTTAAACCTGTTAGTTTTATATTTCTTGAAAGTCTTCTATGTATACTACGGTGAAAGGAATTGTAGAGGGAGCGATATAAAGATTAAAATACACATATCCTGCCCTCCAAGGACTTACAGTTTAGCTGAAGTCATACGGCATTTGTAACACATGATCATTGGTGTGTCATTGAAATTTATACAGTGTGTGAATAAGTACGAATGTGCTTTGGGGGTTTGGGGTTCTGTTGGTTTTGGCGATTATAAGAAGAAAAAGAAAGCTTGAGTGGGCTGGCTGGCAGGGGGGTTGTGGACAGAAGAAAGGGTGGAGCAGTTCAGGAAATACTAAGGGGCCCACAACACCTGGCTGTAGCTGCTAGTCTAAGTTCAGGACTTATTCATCCATTTATCAACTTATTTATTAAGCAGCCACACTGTGCTCATGATATAGTTGATTGGCTTTGCTTACGTCAGAATTCATATAAGCAGAACTATTGCAGGCTACACAGTACATTGATAACTATGAGTAAAGAAAAATTTCAAAGAAGCTGAAGATGAGAGTGATGTTCTCACTTTCTCTTGTAATCAGTGAAGAATTAGAAACTTCAATACTATGACCAGCATTTGGGTATTTGGGAAAGCTCATTTTAAATATTTATGGCAACTTTTGCTACAGTTTTATTTGCATATTTGTAAGAATTTTATTCCTTTATTTACTCAGTAACAGGATGCCTGCTATGTGCCAGGCTCTGTGGAGGTAGTAGGGCCCTCCTATACTCAAGTCCAGTAGGAAAGACAGACAAATAAGTCCATAAGCACATGAGGGCAGTGGCCTGTAAGGGATTCCAAGTGTACTGTAGGATCCTGAGGAGGAGCTTTACATTCTTCCTGAGGGGTGGGGAAGTCGGGGGCTACTTCTTCCCCACCTGTTTGATTTGAGTAAATTAAAACCCCCTCCAACTAATCTCCACATTTTATCTCTTCCTATTCATTCTGGTAATAGTGGAGAAACTCACCACTTCTCAGCAGGAAACAAAATGAGAGAAAGGACGGAGTCCAGAGAAGAAGGCAGTGCACCCAGAGACAGAGCTGCAGTGGGACAAAAGGAAGCTCTTAAAGAATTGAGTGCCAAAGGCCAAGGGAAAGGCCTTATATGAGAAAGGGCTGGTCCACAACATAAACTGTCACTCAAAGGTTGGGTCAGATAATGTATGAAGAGTGTCCATTTATCTGACCACAGAGAGGTTTTTGGTAACTCAGCCAGTGGGTAAAATTTAGGAGACAGTGTGTTTTTCTGAGGTACCCACAGTTTGGATAATTCCCTTCACTTTGGATGGTATTTCTTTCTACACCACCACATATACCTGGAAGGTGAGTTACCCCAAAGAAACCTAGACCTTCTGGCTGACATCCAAGTGTCCTCCAATTCTATTGAAACTTACCTGTCCTATCTGCCACATGAGACTCTCAGCCAAGTTTGTTCTACCCCATAGAGGTGGTTTCCTGAGTAAACCAGATAAAAGGAAAAAAGAATCCTTGTAAATAGGCAAAGACTAATTAGAAAACACACAAAGGCTCTCATAGCCTCCTTTCTCTCATAACATTCATGTATCTGAGTGGGAGCTTCATGCTCTTAGACTATTGAATTATCCAGAAGAATGGCTGCAGTGGTGAAGTTCTGTGCATAAAGGAGAGGAAGGTATGCTAGCCAATTGGAGAATATGTTTAGACAACAGGAGTCTTGCCATGTGCCATGATCTGAATGTGTCCCCTCAAATTCATATGTTAAAATACTAATGACCATTGAGATGGTATTAGTAGACGGGACTTTGGGGAGGTGATTAGGTCATAATGACTAAGATTAATGCCCTTATAAAAGCGGTCCAAAAGAGCTCCCTTACCCCTTCTGCCATGTAAGGAAACATGAAGTCTGTGACTCAGAAAAGGGCCTTCAATCAAACATGCTGTCACCCTGATCTTGGACTTAGAGCCTCTGGAACTATGAGAAATACATTTTTGTCGTTTCTAAGCTCCCTGGTCCATAGTATTTTGTTACAGCATTCTGCATGGACAAAGACATTGTGCTTCTCAGATCACATTCAGTTTTTGAATGGATGGAAGATAGGTTGCAGGGAGGGACAAAGGATGGAGATGGGAGGACAGAGGGACGGAGGCAGAGAGAAGAAAGGATAAATAGCAGATGAACTAGTTTTAAAGTTTCACTGCTACCGAATAAGAACTTGAGTCATACACATACCTATAGACAACCCCTCAGATTTTATGTCTCATCTAAATAATAAAACACCTGCAAAATAATTTCAGGCCTTGTTCTTCAGCGTGACAGAATGTCCTGCTTCTTGTCTATGTTAACCAAAGAAGACTGAAATCACATCTCCTTTTCAGCACTTTATTACAGAGTGTTTCGGGATCAACACTTGAGGAAGGGAAAGAAGGAATGGGCAAAGGGAGAAGTTGGGCTGGGATGCAGACCCAGGGGAAGCCTCAGGTAACCTTACAAGGAATGATGAAGATGGTATGCTCTTTAGAGATGTCCAGGGTTGGCAAGAGAGGGCTCAACCTTTCTAAGCCTGCATCAACCAGTCCATGGATGTGGTTGAGGGGGAAGAGAGTATGGCTTTAAGGGAGGGAGGTGGCTTCCTTAACCTGTGGCAGTGCCCAAAGCCCAAAGGGGGCTGAGAGATGATGGCTCTGTCCATGGCACTTCCAGGAGCTGAGATAAGTGCTCTTTCATTTCTGAAGAGGATTCAGGTAGCTTTACCACATCCATTACACTCCTCAATGCTATATAACATCAGAAAATTTTAGAAATAGAATGAAAGAAGGAATAAATATTGCAAAACAAGCTGTCAAATTGCTATTTAACAGAACATTAGGTTTGAAAATATTACCCATTTAGTTAAATTTCTCCCCCTTTTATAATGACTGTTGCTTTCAAGAGGGGTCAGTGAAGAACAACAATTTGTTTCACGGAGCAGCCAAGCTGTTAATATGACTATCTAGATACAGAGAAAATACAATTTTACAACTGTGATTGCTAAGAATGGTTAGAAATAAAAGAAATATAAAATTTTTAATTTCTAATGGTATTAAAACCAAAAAGATTGCTCAATAGGTCTGGCAACAGACAGGGAGGTAGGTAGGTATAAGACACTCCCTGCTTGCCAGGAAGCTCTAACAGCCTTCAGCTGTCTTCTGCTTTCCTTGCTAATTTCCCTGAGGTTTGCAACTTTACCTCCCTGAGGGTATGGGATTATGCAAAGAGCTCAATTCTGAGTCAGTACAATGTGCAGGCCAACAACTAACCAGCACTGTAAGAATCAACCCTCTTCAATGTTTACAGCCCTTGATGGCTCCTGGGTGCCAACAGGATGAAATTTAGACCTCTTAATATGCTCTCCTAGGACTTACAAGCCCTGACCTGGGAGGCCCCATCAACACAGTCTCATGATGCCAAGCCCTCCTGCTTTTAGATACTGGAATATACCTGGCTCTTCCAAGTTCCTGCCTTTGCTTGTTTCCCCTCCCCTGGAATATTCCTCCCTTGTCATTCTCAAAGCTCCCTCTACTTTCCCCAGCACTGCATTATATTTTAACTCTCGATAATCCATATAAGGTCCAGGACCCTCATTGCCCAATCCTAAATGCAGATTATATTTAAAGAAACGGTGGTCCAGTATTCCAAAAGTAATTAAAAGCATTTTAATCTTTACTACAATTGAAAATGTCTTACTGGGCACACCATCTGAACACATAGCAAAACATCTTTAAAATCTTTTCTTTATTTTATTTGCATTAACTCCCTATGCTCTGAAACTTCTTGAAATTCTCCAAAAAACCATCCAGCCGATGTGATAGGTAAAAGGTTTCGTCAGAGGGGTTTTGTTTTTGTTTTTGTTTTTTGTTTTTATGTGCTAAAAATGTTCTAAAATTGGCGATTTACATGTCTCTGAATAAAAACCATTGAATTGTATACTTCAAATGGGTGACTTGTATCCTATGTGAATTATATTTCAAAAAAGCTGTTGTTTAAAAAATTTCCTTACAACCCCATCTTCAACATGATGACTGTCTATGAATTTCAAAAGAACACTTTAAGATTCTCCCATAGTGCCAGGCTGTCACTTAGGCAGCCTGTTTACCCATTTATGTTTGCAGCTCCTGCAAGCGTTTTAGAAAAAGATGCACAGCAGAGCTAGTTTTTCTGCTGGAAGGATTCACACTGCATGTCGGTCAGCTACTTCGAGCAATGAATGTGCTGCTAGAAAATTACCTTTAAATCTTTTAAAATGGTTATTGCAAATAAAACATTATTTCAAATATTTTAGGAGTGTTTATTCTCAGAATTTTCTTGTTAAACATAAAACTACTTTTCAAATAAAACTTTATTTTAAAATAATTTTAGATTTGCAGAAAAGTTGCAGGAAGTACAGAGAGTTTTTAGTTTCAGCTTCTATGGATGTTACCATCTTGCATCTCCATGTCACATTTGTCATAACTAAGAAACCAACATTAGGATATTACTATTAACTAAACTCCAGACTTATTTAGGTTTCATCAGTTATTTCATTAATGTCTGTTTTCTGTTTAAGGTTCCAATCTGGGATATTGCACAATCGTCACGTCTCCTTACAGAGTAGTCTGTGACAGTTTTTCAGGCTTTCATTGTTTTTCACGACCTTGACAGTTTTGAGGAGTAAGGGTCAGATGTTTTGTAGAATGTTCCTCAACTGGAATTCATCTGATTTTTTTTTTTTTTTTCCATGATTAGGCTGGGGCTGTGAGTTTGAGGGAAGAATACTACAGGATTAAGTGGCCTTATCATCACATTATGTTGGGAGTATACAATAATCAAGGGATTTATCACCGGAGAGGTTAACCTCCATCACATGGCAAAGGTAGTGTCTGCCTGGGTTCTCCACCGCAAAGTCACAATCTCTCCCTTTCTACGCTCTATTTTCTAGAATCAAGTCACTAAGACCAGCCCACACTCAAATTTTTAAATGTGAAAATATTCCTATTTTATTTGTTTCAAGCTTCATATCTACTTGTAAGATTTTCAAAAATTATTACAATTGACTGGGATATTTTTTTCTTTAACTTCTATACTAAACTTCAATTATTTTAGATTCTAGTGCATTGGAAAGATAGATATTCTAAATCATATGTATAAGACAGTGTGACTGCTGCTCTCCAAAAAGTGAAATGTGTGTTCATGTAATTCTTTACAAATAATCATCTTTTGTATTTTAAGCTGTCAAGTGAGGAAACACTATAAAAGCATCTCAAGCTTTATTAGTATCAGAGGACAATATGGGAGAGTACTTTTTAAAATCTTAGATTAGAAACCTCTCTCTAAAATATGCAAAATCCAGAAGCTTTAAAGGAAAAAATTAATAATTAAATTTTCTCATAGAAAATATGTGTATGAAGACAACATAAAATGACTATAAACCAATAGTAAAACCAACAATTGAATAGAAACATCATGTTGCAAAGTAACCAAAAAAAGGAAATTAAATGGATCATTAACATGTGAAAATAACCTCCAATCTGAAAACCACATATGAAAACCACAATCAGATACTATTTTTACCCTATAAGATTGGGAAGGACAATAAAGATTAACAAAACAGACCACTGACAATATTGCAGAGAAGTAGGTAATATTCCACATTGCTGACTGAAAAATAAATTGATAACAACAATTTTGGTTGGCATTTGGCAAATATCCATCAAAAATATAATTGTCCCTCCATTTTACTAGTAATTCCACTTTCAATTTTCTCTAACAAATATACTTGCATGTATACATGCACAAAGACATATACAAAACTTTCATTGCGACACTTTTTATAATAGTGAAGAACTGAAAATCAATTTAATGACCACCTGTAAAGAAGAGTTAAATGCAATATGAAACAACCACATAATAGGATATTATGCAGCCATTTAAAAGGTAAATTTCTATGAGCTAATGTGTACTGTGTCATGGGATGCATTATTAACTAAAAAAGGCAGTGTGAAGAATGGTATACATGGTATTTATTCTAGTATTAGGAATATATATTTTATAAATTTTCTATAGAACCACAAATGTATAGCTTGTACTTGCTATTTCTGGAAAGATGCATAAAAATTGTAAGTACCGTTTGCCTCTGGGGAGGAATGAGGGAAACTGGGGATGTCAAGTGGAAGGAAGACTTATCTGTCATTATTTTTTGTTATTATTCAACTTATTTTTTGAAAAACAATGCACAGTATTTTTTGTCAATTGCAATTCTAGGTAACCAATAAATATATATAATATACCAAGTGCACATAAAACTTTTAGGTTAAACTTTATCACTTAGAATTTCCAGAATTTCCAACTTTGCTTTGTTGAAGCAAATTGTGCTTCTAGAAATCTCTTACCAGAATTACCGGAGGTGAAGGTGAAACTTAACTGATGCCCAACCTCTCTGCTGTGAACTGGAAAAAGAAAAGGAAAAGAAAAAGTTATAATGAACATATTATCTTTTCATTTTCTTCTGGAATAAATTCAGGACTTGGATTATTTTTGTTTCTATGAGTTGCTTGGCATTTCTGCTGGGGACAATTGTCATGTTTGTGATGGGGTTAGGTGGAGGTGATGGTTAGGTGGCTTGCAGCTAGTGACATACACAGAATTGTGAAAAAAAAAAAAAAAAAAACAATCCTGTTCACAGTTCAGTTCTTCATACCTGCAGGTCAATCTTTTGATTTCATTATATTTAATTAGATACAGTTCAGTCTCCAAAGGCATTGATTGCACAAGATCATACACAGAGGGTGACCTGTTATTCAAATTGATATCACCTACTTCTATGGCGCAAACAGCCTTCCTGCAAAGAATTGTTGTTGCTTTGTAAAACTTTTTTTGTTAATAGGATTTTTACTTATATGAATTTTGGATTATTTCCCAAGAGACATCATTTTGTGCTAGTCTAGTCAATATTACTTTTTATGATTAAACCAGGTTTCTCTTTCTCAGTGTTAGGGGTTGAACTGAGTCCTTCCAAAAAAGATATGTTGAAGTTCTAACCCTGTACTTCAGAATGGGACTTTATTTGGAGGTAGGGCTTTGTAGAGGTAATGATCTCATGTTTAAATGAGGTAATTAGGGTAAGCCATAATACTGTATAATGGGCATCCTTATAGAAAGGAGAAATTGGGACAGAGGTGTGCAGTCAGAGAGAACTCCCCCTGCACGTTGGCATTATGCTGCCGTAAGCCACGGAACTATCAGAAGCTAGGAGAGAGGCCTGGAATAGGTCCTCCCATTGCACATTCGGAAGAAGCATGGCCTGGCTGACATGATGCTTTTGGACTTGTAGCTTCCAGATCTGTGACAGCATGAATCACTATTGTTCTAAGTCAGCCCTAGCTGTTGTGATGGCAGCCCTAGCAAACTAATACACTCAGGATGGGAAACACTTGAGCACAAATATAAAAGAATGCAGTTCAAAATGAGCTCAGGCCTCATTTCTTTTCTAGGAAATGCCCCCTTGTGAATTGGAGATCTGATTTTGGCATTTAGTCTAGAAAGAGTAAACTTCTTTTTCAACTTGGGTTGTGTTTCCCCAAAATTCCTAGGAAGAAAGGCTGTAATATTACTTCTTTCTGGGTGGACTAATCTACCTTTAGGGTGTATTTCTCGTGAGGCTTTGGATATTCCTATTTAAGTTGTTCCTCCTTCCACTCTCTCAAAACTCATTTTAACACCATGTTGGAAGTTTACACTCCTGTCCTCACTAACTAATTTACTTCTCTGTGTATTGAAGTTCCAACATTTTTTTTTGTACATTATTTTTCTTTAAATGGTAAAATCTTTGAAGTGAGGGTAACTTCAACAAGTGTAAATAAATGTAACAGTTACAATTTATGGAATATTTATCCTGTACCTCTGCACGGTGAACCTGGGAAACACACACACACGTATATCCATTAACGAATGTGTGTATGTGTGTATACATAAGTACATACATACACATATATATGTGTGATATATGTAAGTATATATACATGTATATATGTGTGTGTACATTATATATAATGTGTGTGTGTGTGTGTGTGTATATATATATATATATAGAGAGAGAGAGAGAGAGAATGAGAGAGAGAGAGAGAGAGAGAGAGAGCGAGAGAAAGTGAAAAATGGTGTGTCTGTAGTCTGGAATTCATCACAGTTTGGCTTGACACTGAAGACCTGGCTCTGGCAATCACACTCAATAAAGGTGGCCTGTTAAGCCAAGTCTGGCTCATAGAGCAGGGACTTTATCTGTCTTGCTCACTGATCTATCCCCAGGACATAGAAGCATGTTGGCACATGGTAGGTGCACTATTCATATTTTTGTTGCAGGAGTAGTTTGTAGCTTTGTGCATTTATGACTATGCTATGAGAATAGAGGAAATCATAGGGAAAGGAACCTATCTACTCCAGTTATTAGATTGAACAATCTTAAATTGACTATATTCAAAATTTTGACTTACAGAGATGGCAATTTTGTAGTTTAACCTTATTCAATTGCTAAAGGATTTAAAACTGATGGAAAATTCAGATCTTTGCCGCTTGATTTGTTTAAAAAACATTTTGCTTGGTTTTGTTTTGGTTTTGTTTGGATTGGGTTGGTTTTCCATGTCAGTGAGTCTCTAATTCCCATTGCAGCTCTGGGTTTTTGACAGGGAAAATACATTATTGTGTTTCTGTCGCTATATATTTCTGCCCCTAGCGGCTATCTGACACTGTAGACAGTCTATTTCAATAGGCATCCTTAAAGTTCTCCCATGAAAGGTCGCTGGTGCTTGGAATGGGGAATGTAAACTCTCTCTCAGGATTCACTGTTGATCACCTTTTCTTAAATGTTTGAAGTCGAGGGACGAGATTTCTAACTCCTCACCATCGACCTGCTCTGTGGCCCAGAACGAGCCACCTTTGCCACCATGGTTTCTACTAGTTAAGTCAGTCTGGGCCAGTGGATAAGTCTGTTCAGTGGATCATAAGAATTGGCTTCTAGTCTTCTATCCAGAACTAGCAATGTGACTTTGACCCAACTGAGTGGATTCTGAGTTGTTTGCTAATCGATGAAATTATGTTCATTTTACATGCTTCACAGATTATTCTAAGTATTCAGACTATAAAGGTTATTCGAATATAATGTGTTTCTGTAGTGATGCACTAAACTTAAAATCATGAGTGAACATCAACCAAACCCTGGAGGACGTAGCAAGTTACATAATAACGATGGTGTTACAATAGCTAACAATCACTGAGAAATTTCTCTGTGACAGACACTCTTCTAGATGCCTTACTTGAGTATTCTCATATAATCCTTCTAACAACATGATAAGTTAGATGCAATTGCTATCCTTCTTTTACAAATGAAGAAATTAAATACATTACACAGTGAGTAAGTGTCAGAGCCCATGCATGAGTCCACACTTTCAGCCTATAGTAGAGACATTTAATGCTCACCAAATATCCATGTGCTCCCCCTTATTTCCCAGACTGCCTGGCAATTAAATTGGAGCTTTGGGAATAGTTCTGCACTGGGTTGGAAGTGCAAGTGATGAGTGTTTATAAATTTTCCACACAGCTGCCCTTCCCCTGCTATAGGCGTCATGGTTGAGAATGATAATGGGATAAGATGAAAACAGCATGAATTACTTAGAAGCCAGCTGCCTTGGGGAACTACTGGACCTGTAGTGGATTTTGCATGAGAAAGAGACATACTCTCATGTGATCGGCCACAAAAGTTTCTGGTTTGTTGGTTAGTATGGCATAGCCTATCTTATTCTGACTAATGTAATGCTTCTTGAAGTAAATATATTAATATTTTTTCTTTGCATCCAGAAATCATAAATTGTAACTTAGAATTTGATATTCAGTATCAATAATCAGTAAATTCTCCTCCAGCATGTATCCTCATCAAAAATTTCTTTGCATAGTTACTTTATGCAATTTGCACAGTTCTGTCCTCCATTTCCTCTATCAACAAAGATAAACTTTTCATGTATGTAATTTGTCTACCTACCTCCTATATACCTAATTGTTGTGTGTGTGTGTATGTATGTATGTATGTGTATGTGTGCATGGACAACTGGGGGAAAGAAAAAAGATTACTCAAAACAGTCTTTACTGTTTCCCAAATGTATATCATACCTTTAAAGATGGAGATAGAGAAGGTTTAGGAAAGATTTCTTTCCCAAGAGACTAGAGCCAAATAGCTATTTAGAGCTATGTTTGGAAATTTTCTGATCTTGACATTGAAGTACTCACTGACTAATGTATTGTGATTCTTCTTTCTGCTGTGTTCTCAGAATTGAGCTCGGATGACAATATGGGTAGATAATCTCTTTCCGAGAAAAAAATTTTCTAAAAAAAATTTTAAATGTCTAAATACAGATGCAAATAGGACTAGAAATAAATATAGCTTTAAAGAAATGATGCTGTTAATTCAATTCTCGTCACCCCAATTATCTAAATCAGACAAAAATTTGCTAGGCCTCCAGGCTCTTCTAAGCACCATCGAGTTGGGAGTGAGAACAGCAATTTGTAGTGTTCCTGTAGTGGGGTGAGAACTTGGGCTTCTCTACAACGTGCTAAGAGGATGTCTGTTAGACCTCTGAGACAGTCGAACTAGAGACAGGGCACCAAAGATGTACCTCAGGAAGTGTGTGTGTGTGTGTGTGTGTGTGTGTGTGTGTGTGTGTGTGTAAACTACTATTGGTCAATTCTTACTGCTTTTATAAATATCATTATTGCATTATATTCCTCCCTCTGTTCCATGTCCTGAATTGACCCTCTAACTTTCTTATCCTCTCTCCATAATCCTGAATGATGGAGAGAGCGTAAGAGTCACCCATCTCATCCGAGGTTGGAAGAGGGTAGTTACCTTGCTGAGTGGAATGCAAGAAAGGGCCTGAGGTACTAACTGCAATCTATAGATTTTCACTCATCTCCTTTATTTAGCCCAGGCCCCACCTCCAAGTCCTAGACCTTCAAACTGGCATTCGACCTGACTCACTTCTGTCAGAAGCCCCTTTGCAGGCTCTCAGGTTGTCGCTTTCTCCATTCTGTAAAAGTCAGTTTCCACTATTCCACCCTCACTTGCCGTTTTCCAAGAATGTGTTGGTATCTCATGTCCATAATTATCTTTTTATCCTTGTGAATTTATATAACTTTCCTATTTGTTTTAAATTCATTTACCCTTCTTTTAGTGTGATTTCAGGAGAGAGAAGGGATATCCAATTTGTGCATTAAACCAGAAGCTCCTTGTAATGTGTTTTTAACAATAATAGCCCTACAAGGTATGGATTAGTAGTAGGCTTATTTTACAGATAAAAATAGCGAGTCTTAGAGAAATTCCATAAATTGCCTAAGAGCTATAGCTAAATACCATAGTTATGATTCAGACCTATATTCGACAGTGACCCAAGTCCATGCCCATCACCAGTACACAATCCTACCTGCCATAGTCACCTGGGCAGAGGTCAGATGACCACTGTCAGGGGCAGTCCTGAGAAGACACATGATTCAGACCATGCGAGGTCTAGAAAATCTTAACGTCTCTTCCAATTCTGATTGTAATGTTTGCCTTTGTTATATTTGGTAATAAAAGCAAATAGGTCACAGGAAAAATTTAAAGCAAAGATAATTGATTTAATAGCATTCTAGCCAAAGCATTAAATGGTACGCAATTAAAACCCTGGGGGAAGGGCGTAAAGCTGAAAAGTAAACTGAGTAATCCACGTTACCTAAGTACAAATTTAGCTGTGGATACAATCAGCTTATGGTACACATACAAGGTGGAAAATATATGTTTAGATGACTCCTCTGTGAAGCTTCTACTTAAACGCCCTGTGTCATAAGGCCTCCTGACATATAGCATTTGGCCAAACCCATTCAATGAATGAGTTATACACCATTTGTTTAAGATCCACCCTGGACATATATTATTTGGACATGTGATAACCTTCCCATATTAAAATGATGCAATGCAAAATATATAAGATGTGATACTTGAAATATCCTGGGGAAAAAAATGGTGATAGAAATAGTGGTCACAGGAGCTCCAACAATGAAAGGCCGATGACTGCATCTTTCAGAAGGAGTACACACACTTATGCATAGTATAAGCCTTTATTTGACTTTATTCAAATGTTATCAAGAATAAGTTAATCAATTAATAACTCATTCACATCAGAATTAGGGAAACATAAAGATGAATAAGAAAAAAACAAGAAAATATTATATGAATTTTAAAATATATTGTGATACCTTTGGAAGTAGAATCTAACCTGAATAAAAAGAGAACAATTCAAGACCATACAAGTTTGTGCTAAATTTTGGAAGGACTCAAACTATGGAAATCCTTAAAAGCCAGGTCAAGGAGCTTAGAATTTTCCTTTTATTATTTTACTATACATTATGTAGAAATAATTAATAAATAATTAAGAAAACATAAACAGAGAAAATAAAACTAAAATAAAATTACCCCCAAATCTCAACAAATAGCGGTTATTAATATACAGCTTTATCTTTATCTATAGCCTTATAATGTACATGCTATTTTGTAAATGTATTCTTTATCTAACATAGGATACTGAACATTTTTCAGTGTCAATAACTATGTAGTAGAAATGTTTGAAGAGATCAGAAAAGGAAGATAAACATATAGTATGAGTCACTGACCAGGCCTCATGGTGGGTGGGCTTCTGCTGGGCCCTGAAAAATTTAAATAATCAGGGAATGAGACTCTCCAGAAAATTTATCATGGCAAACAGCCAGAAAGGTGAAAGGAGGAGAATGGCTCATGCATGGCCCAGTAGGGAGACCTCCCAGTGGGGAGACAGCTAGCTTCTCATGGAGAATGGTGAATAAGGCTGGGAAAAGGATGGACCCAGGCAGAGGGAGAGTTTAGGACAATTTTTTTTATCTTCTCTGCGAACCAAACAGAGAAGGGAGGAATGGGTTTGAATGATAGCCCTAGGTCAAAAGGATATGTGATGTGCAGTAGTGAGAAGATCAATTTTCTAGCTACACTCTGAATTGTTGAGACTCTTTTGTTGTTAAGTAACAGAAAAAGCAAACTGTACTAGTTCACACGTAAAGGAAGGCAAGTTAGTTTCAAGGAAATATGAGACCTCCCAAATCTAAAGAATAAAAATACACTTGAGACTGGAACCCATGGCTGGAAGGCTGCAAGGAAGCTCGGCCCCCTCTGTCTCCATCTCTCATCTCCATGTCCCTTGTGGGCCTGCCTTGTTCTTTCTCTGCATGCTGGCTTGATGGGTCATCATTTCCCACAGTGAATCCCAGGTCTAAATGCTTCATGTTATAACTGTCCTCACTTAGAAAGTTCCTCTCCATCTCCTTCTTAGTCTTTTTATCCAGCCCCCGTCTTCCGATGAGAAAAGCAAACCTGTCTGGGTCAGTTCAAGTCAGGCCTACTGTTGGTCCAATCAACTACAGGTTGGAAGGAAGAGGGCAGAGTGATGAAGCCCTAATGGGCTCTGGGATTCTACCACAGAGAGGGAAGAACTGGAATAGGCGGAGAGGACACTCCCAATGGCCCCTGGTACATGCTCTCGACTCCTCTCCAAAAATGAGTGGATCTCTTATGTGTCAGGACAAAAAAAAAAAAATTAAAATTTATTTCAAGCCTTAGAATCAAGGAAATACTTTTTCTCAAAAAAGGAAATATGAACATATGATAAGCTTGTCCTCATGTGACAATCTGAGCCTGAAACAACAGAAATACAGGAAAAAAAAAAAAGTGAAAATAAATCCAACGCCATTAATTTCATAATGTGAAGTGATTTGCAACGAGAAGGATTAAGACCATTATAAACACCAAAAGTAGGTGACAGTAGGCATACATTGATACACAAACTCTTGCTCGGCATGATGGCTTTATTTTCTTGGTTAAATCTAACGCAAGTATTTGCAGTATCCTGTGGTTTGGGTGTGGTGGTAGAACACAGGGTGAGTCACGTTGATGACCAATTGTGGTTTCTTTTTCCCTATAGTGAAGAAATATGGTTTACTCAGCATATCGGCCTGGCCTAAACACCTTCTGGATATTCTACAATAAATAGCAATTAATGGGTGAAAGACATGCTGAGAGAAGAAAGAAAGGCAAGGACTAGGAAAAATTTAGATGACTATTCTTTGAGTGGGAAGGGTTGATTAAGATAAATAGAAAGGATAACGTAATTAATATGAAACTTCTATATCACACGAATGTAATGACTCATAAACAAAAGTTGATTTATATGAACCACTTTGTCTTGGTAAATTCCAGATAGAAACAACACATTAAAGGATTAATCTGGTTTTGTTAAGCATTGAAGCAACCTGTCTGCCTTTGAGACACAACAAAATGGTATTTGTGAGCAGGAGAAGAATGGAAGTTAGAGGAAAGCAGCCAAAATATAACTCAAGAGATACACTTGCCAGCCAGAATATGTAATTGTGTGACTCAGTTTCCTGTGTTGCCTCCAGGTGTGAGGGGCCATAATGAGCATGTCATTGCCTCAGGATGGGAACACTATAGGACTTTGGGTTTGGTGTATTCATTATCATGAACACATCATTCCAAACTTGTTTCCTTTATTGCCTAGCAAATGCTGGAGCTATTTCAAATAACCAGCCATTCTACCAGTATAAACACAAACAAAACAAATATCTCAATCGAGTTTGTATTTTCTGAGGAAATAAAAAAAGCGCCCATTCTAGAGATGAACAAATCAGGGTGAATTCTGGCTTCCAGCTCAGTCAGATGTGTAGTTCTAGGTCAGGGCTTTCCCAGAGTACTGCTCAGCTGTGGATCATTCTATGGTCTGGAAAATGCCTGGAATGCCAACTTAATGGGGTCAGATCTAAAACATTCATCAGCTGGATAAGAGGTTGCTTTAGACATAGGGTCCAGCCAAAATTGTTTTGCCCCTGTTCAGAAGACACTCTGAGGTTTATCTTTTTTTTTTTTTCATTTAGTTATATTAATAAACAATGTAATAATTGCAATCAGCATTTATTACACAATTATCATATGTGCTAAGTGCTTTAATACATTACCTCATTCAATCTTTAGAATAATCCTAGGAAGTGAATATTCAGTTTTATTGCCCACAGCTAATAGATAAGGGAACTAAAATTCAGAATGATTAAGAACTTGCTCAAGGTGAGACAGTCAACTTGCTCAATGGCAGACCTGGGATTTGAACACCACGGTATAGATCTAAAGTTCTTAAGTTTGACCTAGATGGCCCCAGCAAACGGAACTGCTGCTCGCTCACCTTGGTCTTTACTTGGCTCTGTTCTTTACTGCTCTATAGGAATTCTGATGCAACTATATATTTGTATGACAGTCTATCGTTAATTCTTTTCAAATACAATTTTTAAATTTTAGAATAGTTGCAGATTTACAGAAAAGTTGACAAAATACTATAGAGAGTTTCCATATAGCCTGCATCCAGTTTCTCATTTGTCACACCTGAGGAACCTACAGTGGCACATTACTAGTAACTAAACTCCAGACTTCGTTCTAATTCACTTAGTTCTTCCCTGATGTCCTTTTTTGGTTCCAGAATCCCAACCAGGACACCACATTACGTTTAGCCATTATGCATCATTAGGTTCCTCTGTGCTGTGAAAGCTTTTCAGACTTACCTTGTTTTTGATGATCTTGACAATTTTGAGGACTATTGCTCAGGCATTTGAAGAATGTTCCTTACTTGGGTTTTTCTGATGATATTTTTCTAGGCTGGGGTTATGGATTTGGGGGAGGAAGAACCATAGAACTGAAGAGTTATTCTTATAATATCATGTAAGTGTACATAATATCAACATGATTTATCGCTAATGATATTAGTCTTGGTCACCTGGCTGTTGTAGTGCTTGTCAGGTTCCTCCACTGTAAAGTTACTTTTTACACTTGTCTACACTCTTTGAAACCAAGCCACTAGACACAGAGCACATTCAAGTGGTGGAGAGTTAAGCTCCACCTCCTTGAGGAAGAAGTATATGCATAAATTAGAGGTCTTCTATATGGGATATTTGTCTATTCTCTCCTACCTATTTATTTATTAATTCAATCATATCATCAGAATGGACTCACTGATGTTTATACTTTGGGTTATGGCTTATAGTACATTATTTTTTTGGTTATTCAAATTGTTCTAGCTTTAGCCATTTGGAGCTCTTTCAGGTCAGCTCCAATTTCCCTTTGATATATCCCATCATATTGCTTCTGAACATTCCCTTACTTTCTGGCACTATCAGGTACTTTCAAGCTTTTCTATGTATTCCCTGCTACAGAGCTAGAATTAGCCTTTTTTTCAAGGGGTCCTGATTCCTTTTATTGGAAAGTGGTATTCGAAATCAAGATCTAGATGCTGAGTGTAGGGGTGTTATTTCTTCTAGGACAGAGCTCAAAGGACAGAGCTAGTGAATACATGTATGTATACTAACCCACGTTTACACACATATATCTACAATTATTACTGTATCTATCCATCTGTATCTATATGAAGTTTAACATGAATTCATATTGATGTCTCTAACTCTAATCCAAACCACAAATTTCATTCTAGCCTTCTCACTTGCTTATCTGTAACTCTCCAATCCAAAAGTGAGAAAACTAGATCCCATCATCTGCCACTATTTATTTAGTAGTTCAGTCCCAGTTTACATGTACAGTAGTTTCAGAATTCTTAATCTGGACAATGAGAAACAACTTTATTAACTGCAGTGCAGTATTTATGTGAAGTTCCCTTTGTCTCTAGTCTTACAATCTCTAGTCAAAACACTGTTTTTTTTAAAGTTACCCAATTCTTTAAAATTATTCTCTTACTATGAAAATAATAGTTTTATTATTGAATATTTAGAAAATCGAACAGTTTAAAGAGTATTTCATAATCCTATATTAACTATTGTTAACATTTTGGTTCTGTCTCTCTTCCCTCCCCTCTATGGATTTGTATATATGGACATCAATACAGGTATCTATCTATATATGTTTATCTTTCTACGTGTAGCTCACTCCATATATGTGTATCTCTATATATTTATATAAGTTTAAAAGGAACGAGGCAGTCAACAGTGCTTACACACAGAAGATTTAGAAATGATTCCATAAACAATTCTTAAACTGAAACTTAATAAAAGCCAAGGACATAGAAAAGAATTCTAGTACATTTAAGTGGAGCTAAAATTTTTCCAACACATTTCTGTCTGGTGATCTAACTTCCTAAAACAATAGAAATTACATCTTTTAAGCCATCTAGATATCAGACTGCCGCCATCTCTATTAATAGGACCTAAATAGCAATTACATTAATACTGATCTCTCTAGAGAATGCTTTAAGGGCAATTATTCTGCTTTGTTGACCAAAAAGAATCCTTAAGCTATACATACCCAAATATCAGGCAGTGGCAGTGGCATTCTTCTATAAGAATTTTGGCTCATGATAATATGTGCTTGCCTACAGGTGAGGACAATCGCCAACCCATAGAGGTGGACCACAAAGCCAACTCCAAGAAAAGTCAACTTATTTTTTTATCAAACATAGTTTTATATGTCCTTAAAAAACTAGATGAGTATTTGGTTGAGACTTTACATTTCTATTTTATAGAGCACAAAAGAGGTTACTGTGGCCTCCATAATATTAGGGATGGATCTTAAACCTTAACCACCTTGATCACAAGTGTGTGTTCTACAGCTCAAGCTTTTATGAACTTACTGGTAAGTCCTTCTCTTTTCAAACACCTTCACCAACTTAGAGTGATTTCATCTTTCTTAGATGAATAGGTCCAGAAATAGGATTTATATAATGTTGGTATATAACTTATTGATGCTGGCCATGGAGCAGAACCAAGGGGCAAGAAATGGATTGAAATTCAAAAGATGAAAAAGCTCACAAGATGATTAGAGCCATCTTTCGGGCCCAATGTATCTAGAGAAGGGGGTAAAGTGCTCAGTGGCAGGCTGTTCCTTTTTGGTAATAATTTTCCTAGGTGCTACAGTAGAGAGGAGATGAAACTGAGAGTGGATAGAGAAATGCCACAGTGTTAAAAGACTTGTCTGCAACATATGTACACTTCATTTAGAATGAAATTCTTGAAATTAGATGGAGCTGATATAACATACTGAGACCTGTTACCTTAAGAGCACTATGGAAGATGGAAGCCTCCGTTGATGTTGATAATGACCATGAATACGTTCACTGTGGGGCAATGTAAGAGCTGGGCTGCTGATAGTGCTCTTACTGGGTGTATCAGAATGGAGTGGTATGAGCCCATTGTTCATAAGATAGAGAAAAAAGGATATTTCAACTGTCTTGTGTAAATGCAACCTTGTACTCTCTAGCACAAAATACTCGGGGTGGCTGGAGAGGTCTCAGGGATCCTCAGAAGGATGTCAAAGGCTTTTCCAAAGGAAGAGAAGCAACTGAGGTGTAGAATGTATTGCTTACAGCTATATACCTTGTACAGAGCATAAAAACACCCAGGTGAGGGACTCTACCCACTCCTTCAAAAGCCCTGTGTCCTGCTCATGACTTTATCCACTCAGAGAATGTCTTTTTCCAGTTGGTCTGCCCAGAGCCTTTCTAAAATTTGCATTAAGGCTTACAAAAGACAGTGGTGGCCCAGGGGTCCAGTCATCTTTCTCCAAGGTCAGTCAGACTATTCCTCATATTCCGAACACTTTATATAAGGCCAACCTTTAAATTGTTAAATTTACTTAGGAAGACAAAATGTTCTATGTTTCTTACATTATCATATTTTGCTTAAATAGAAAAATTTACTAAATTTACTTATATGGTAAGGTTGTTTTTAGCAAAAAGAATGTCAACTAGTCATTAATAAAATTTTGCATTTAGTTGAGAGGATAAGCTCTTTTGCTCTAATTAAGTTTATTTTTATGTTTTCTTTTGGGAAGATAGCTTTACCCTAACTCTCAAAGATTCATTAAGCCAGACCAGTCTTCATCTGTTAATGTCACTTTATGGTCCTGAAACTCCTTTGGGTACTAATCCTATAAGAGTTCGCCAGGGGAAGTTATTTGCAAAAATGTGTCCCCAAAAGCTGAATTCATTTACTCATGGACTGGGTTTATTTAAAATGGAATACTGGACAAGCAAGCAGAGACTCATGGATATGGACAATAGACTAGTGGTGGTTACCAGAGGAGAGGAGGAAGGGGGAAGATAGATGGGGTAAAAGGGATCAAATATGTGGTGACAGAAAAAATCTAACTATGGGTGGTGAACATACAATGCAGTGTGTGTGTGTGTGTGTGTGTGTGTGTGTATACATGCCTTACTGTTGAATTGCACACCTGAAACTTACTGGATTTCATTAACCAATATGACCATAATAAAAATTAAAAAAAAAATAAATGCTATATTAAAAAAATTTTAAAAATAAGTAAAATGTAACACTGGAATGCTGGAAAGCCGCATTCCAGATGGTAATATAAATTTTTACTTATACAGTAGTCCCTCCCTTATTTGTAGTTTCACTTTCTGTGGTTTCAGTTACCCATGGTCAATTGCTGTCTGAAACAGAAAATAAAAAATTCCAGAAACAATCAATTCATAAGTTTTAAATTACTCGCCATTCTGAGTAGCATGATGAAATCCTACATTGTCCTGTTCTGTCCCACACAGGACATAAATCATCCTTTTGTCCAGTGTATCCATGCAGTATATGCTCCCCACCCATAGTCACTTAGTAGCCGTCTTGGTTATTAAATCAACAATCTTGTGTTCAATTAACCCTTACTTCACTTAATAATGGCCTCAAAGTGCCATTCAGATAGTCCAAAGAGAAGCTGTAAAGTGCTTCTTCAATTTACGAAAGGTAAATGTTCTTGACTTAAGGAAAGAAAAAAATTGTATGCTGAGGTTGCCAAGATCTGCTATAAGAATGAATCTTCTACCTGCGAAATTGTGAAGAAAGAAAAAAGAAATTCATGCTAGTTTTGCTGTCACATCTCAAACTGCAAGTTACAGCCACAGTGCATAAGTGCTTACTTAGTTAAGATGGCAAAGGCATTAAATTTGTAGCGGAAGACATTTGCACCAGAGAGCATTAAGCCTTTACAAAGACTTCAGCAAAAGATAACCAAACCATTTACTGCAAGAAACAGTTACAATAATTTATTTTGAAAGAAAGAGGGAATGTTCACTTACTTAATGTTTATAATATTGATAACAATATTGTTATCATTGTTCTATTTCATTATCAGTTATTGTTAATATCCCACCGTGCATGTTATAAATTAAACTTTATCATTGGTCTGTAATACACACACACACACACACACACACACACACACACACGGTGTTCAGAACTATCCATGGTTTCAGCAGGCATCCACTGGGGGCTGAAAACTATCTCTGTGGATAAGGGGGCACTACTGTATATAGCATTCTAGAGTTAAAAATCTCTGAGTAGGTGTGAATCCACTAGCTGAGTAGACTTAGGCAAGCTTCCTGGCGTCCCTTTTATTTGTGAAATGGAACTTACCTTATGTGGTTGCCACAAAAATAACTGAGAAAAGAAATATAAAGTGTTTAGGCTTACACCTGGTACATAGTAAACATAATCATAAAACTGCATTAGTCTTAGCACAATGAATGTTGGGCTGACATAAAACATAATTTGGCTGAGCATTCAGCTTCTTTTTAAGATCATTCTTTGTTCACTCCTGTAAAACAGTATCTTTGCATACAGAAAGGTGCTCATATTTATATTGGGGAAAATAAGCATTTATTTATTTCATGAAACTGTATTATGATCCCGTTTTCTTACAATTTTATATTTTGAGTCTCATCAATTGAAAGTTTATAAAAAACATAGTAGCAGCCCTTCACATATGAAAGGTGCTCATTTTCACCCATAATAATAGAAATGCAGATTGAAATTACACCTCATTACCATTTTCTATCTCTCAGAACTAGCAAAGATCAAAAAGTTCAATAATGAATTGTATTGGTGAGAAATAGGGAATCAAAGAATTATCAATATCAAGAAGACTACAAACGTACCTTCCCTTTGACCCAACAATAATGTCTAGAAAGGTACATAACAGACATATTTATACATATGCAAAATGGTCTATGAGCAAGGCCATTGCTTTAAATTGAAGTATTCCTTTTAATGAGAACATTTTGGAAACAACCTAAATTTCTATCACTAGGATATTCATGGCATAAATTATGGTACATGTAATCATAAAAAAGAATAGGAAGCTCTTTCTCTCTTAGAATGGAATGCTCTCCAAGGTATATTCAATAAAAAGCTAAGCTCAGAGCAATATAGGGAAAAAATGCTTCTATTTGGCAAAAGTGGGAGAAAAAAAGAAAAAGATATGTATATGCTTTGATATGCATCAACTATCTATGGAAGATGCACAGGAAACCACTGGCCTCAATCCTTCGTTAGGGGAGGAACAGGTGGGAGGCAGGATGAGAAAAAGTTTTTACTGAGTTTTTACTGTATATAATTTTACTATTTTTGAATCTTAAATATGTAAATGTATGGCATATTATAAAAATAAATCTTAAAATATACCTCATTGGTCAGGAGATGATTCTTACTCTCAATTTTGGTGGTACTTTTAAACTTTAAACATAGGTATGTATGCTTAGGAAAAATATAGGCTTTGATGAAAAGTTTAAAAATCTCTATTTTTTGAAGTTAAATATTTTAGGTAGAAATGAGGTTGGTACTATCTTTTTGCAGATAAGAAAACTTGAGTTACAGAGAGACCAAGCTGAGAATCTAAGTCTGTTTGAGTCTCAGACCCCTCCTGCTTCCATATGGCTGTGTACCTGGATCAAATAAAAACTGGCATTACCCAGATTGAATACGAGTTATTGAGAGAAACCAGGGTTTTAGGAAACAGTAGGGAGGAGGAATTGATAATAAGAAAAAAGTAGAGATAATTAAGCCATCTCAGTTTATGTATTATGAGACATGTTGAAGAATGTTCAAAATAACCTGAAGCTGAAGTAATTTTCTAACTAAGCACAGATGAGGGTCATTTAATATTTGGAAGAGGCAACTGAATGGCAGCAGCCCGGCCTTGGAGTTCTAGTGGAATGGAGGGTGAGCATCTATCTGTTCTGATCTCCGCTAGGACAGAAACAAATGCATGGTGCTCTGGTCCCAGGGAAAGATACTTATGGGAAAGATTTCCTGATGTGAATGTTGTTTGGAATTGAAAAGGAAATTAGTCTCCACATCTAGAAACTCTAAAATACAGCTTTAAATCAGTTTCAGATGGCTTATACCTCATCCTGCCTCAGCCCATGGAGATGGAGTCCAACCATTCTAGAGCC
The DNA here is from genome assembly GCF_014176215.1 of Rousettus aegyptiacus. NCBI lineage: Eukaryota > Metazoa > Chordata > Mammalia > Chiroptera > Pteropodidae > Rousettus > Rousettus aegyptiacus. Next base: position 54,173,949 of record NW_023416311.1, read on the forward strand.
CATCTAATCTTTGATTCTACCGTCTCCAATTCCCAATCATTTTGAGGAGTGACTGTATCTAGGTTTTCCTTCAGTGCATGTATAGCAACATTTTTTTCCTTCCTGGCTTTCTCATCATGCATCCCACCCCCTCCAAAAAAAGATAGTTTGAATTTGGAAACAAAGAGAATAGCAAGGCCTATGTAATTTGGTTCCACTTCCTATTATTTCCCCCTAATACCCCAACACAAATGTCTCCTTCAGGTCAAGAACTTTTAAATTTCCTCACCTTGTTGATCCATGTCAAGGGATAATGCTCACATAGCCCTCCCACACCTGCAAGCTTTCTCTAAGGAAACCCACTCACCTAATGTGTCATGTTTTACTAAGTGTTCAAGGTCTCGTTCTAGCCATAAAGCCTCTGAAGATTATCTTCAGAATCTCTATGCTACTTAAAGTCTGAATCACAAAATTCAGTGCTGTATTACACTGTGATTCTTTGGCATTATACAGTATTTATTTTTTCAACGAGATTGTGAGTTCTTTAAGTAAAGAAACCGTCCCAGATCCTTTTCTGAATCCCTCAAATTACTGGATGGTCAGAATGCAAGCATTTGTTTTTAATTACAAATAGTTTCGTGGGCTTATTTTTTACCCTTGAGATTTAATGAGCTTAAAAGCTCAAAAAGGTGAAAAATTATAGTCCTGTAGAATATATTAGAAATTGATCAAAAATGCAAACCTATGTTGTGCACAACATATCTCATTTCAGGAGTACTTCCTAATGCTTTTACTGTTGGCATTTTGAAGGCAGATGCCCTTGACATTCAGGAAATGAGGCTGCTCCTGTCCTTTCCAATCTCAGCTCTCTGGTTCCCTGTTTCAAGATAAGAGACCTGGTATTAGGCAATGTTTTTCTAGATATGACATTCTAACCACAAGCATTTAAAAAATAGATTAATTGAGCTTCAACCAAATTAAATACTTTTCTAAGTTGAAGAAGTGAAAAGGCAACTTACAGAATAGAAGAAAATATTTACAAATTATCTATCTGACAAAAGTCTAGTGTCCAGAATATATAAAGAACTCCTACAACTCAACAACAAAAAGATAAACAACCTAATTTAAAAACAGGAGAAGGACTTAAATAGACATTTCCGCCCAAAAAAGATACATTAAAAATGCTTAACATTATTAGTCATTAGGGAAATGCGAAACCATAATAAGATATTACTTCGTACCCACTAGAATATAATGATGCTTAAAAAAAAAAAAGACAATAGCAAGTACTGTCGATGATGTGGAGAAGCTGAAATAGTTATATATTACTAGTGGGAATGTAAAATGTAGCCTCTCTAGAAAACAACTTGGCAGTTCTTCAAAATGCTAAGGCCACCTTCATGGATGGAGGCTCCTTTGTTTTAGAATTACCATATGACCCAGTAACTCCACTCTTAGCTATATACCTGAGAAAACAAAAACAGACATTCACAGAAAAACTTGTACACAAATTCTCATAGCAGCATTATTCACAATAGTCAAAAAGTAGAAACAACTCACATGCCTGTCATTGATGAACAGATAAATAAAATTTGGTATACCTGCACACTGGAATATTATTTAGCCATAAAGAGAAATAAAGCACTAATCCATGCTACAATATGAATAAACTGAAAATATAATGCTAAGTCAAAGAAGCCAGACACAATAAGCCACATATTATATGATTATAACTATACAAATTGTTCAAAATAGGCAAATTCATAGAGATTAGAAAGTAGATTAGTGGTTGCTGAGGGATGAGATGAAAGAGAATTGGGACTACCTGCTAATAGGTACTAGAGTTCTTCTTAGGGTGATGAAAATGCTCTGGAATTAGATAGTGATGATGGTTATAAAACATAATGAATATACTAAAAACCACTAAAATATACACATTAAAATTGTGAATTTTGTCATATGAAGTATATCTCAATTTGAAAAATGCTATTTAAAAAAAGAGATGACTAATAAAGAATAGCAAGGAGGGTTCAATTAGCAGACAGCGGAGAAATAAATTCTAGGCAGAGAATACCAAATGTACAAAAGCATAGAACCATGAGCAATATATTCAGTTTGGGACTCTGCAAGGGACTACTAATTTTTTTTTTTTAAATATGTACATGTCGTGTAAGTCCTGACAATCGGGATTTTTATTTTCTTTTCTGCAATTTAAATACCTGCTTACGCTGTGATTACCGATACATCCATTTCAAAGAAGCATCCACTTCAAAAAATTGCTACCTGGAATAAACACCTTGGCAGCCACAAGACTAGATTAAGATCCAGGCCACCTCCCTGGACTAACGTGCTTTCGTTTTAGAAATCTTGATTGATTTCAATAACTGACCGTCTGGGCTACTCGTTTGTTTGTTTTCTTGTCACCATTTATTTCACTAATAAACAGTGAGCCTGCAAAATCTTAGGCCCTGACCGTCGACCCCAATAAAAGCAGAAACCCAAGCTGGTGTTCCAGGTCTCGGAAGTAATAAACCTGTATCCTTTCAAAGTTTCCTGCATCTTGTAATCATACTAAGAACCGTAAGGCTGGTCCAGCCATAACATTGGTTGTTGTTAGGCCAAGACCAGTACAAAACAATGCAGGAATCAGTTATAGCCTAAAACATACAAAACAAATCTTTTAAAATAAGTCAATATGATACTTCATTTTCTTGTATGATTAAAAGATGGTTTTCTTCCTTCTCGCATTTTGGTTTTTAACTTAAAAGTATCTTAGTTGATCAATAAACAAAGGATGTGTAGGGATCATCCCTCTGCCTAGAATGTACTCCCTGACTCTCCATGGCTCGTGCTTTCTTATCTTTTGGGCCCAGCTTAAATGTCTTTTTCCAGAGAGGCCTTCCCCGACCCACCATCTAAGTAGATATCCACTTCCCACCTTCATCCTCCATCACTGCATTCTGTTGGTATCTTTCACAGACAATTACATTTATTTACTTGTTTCTTGGATTTTTATCTCTAACCCTGGATTGTAGGCTTTGAGGACAGAGTACATGATTGTTTTTTTAGTGACATATCCCAGGTGCCTAGTAAACTGTTCCATTAAAACTAGTTGAATGAATGATGAACTGTGAAGGCAGAGAGATGGCATGGTAGATCAAGCCTCCACAGGGTACAGGCCCAGAGTGGCCTGACTTTGCCTTGTTGTTCTGAAGCCGATACTGTCCAGCCTGGTCCACAGTATCTAGGGCTTGGCTGTGGTTTAACTCTGTATTTGAAAATTTTATAGCACTCGATAGCAAAAGAAACCCATCTCTGCCAAAGTCAACACTGAATAAGTGCTGTGACACATAGCTCAGCCTGGGTTAGTCAAGGTTGGGCAGAAAGGGACAGGATGGGCTTTTGTGCCAGGCAGCAGAGAAGGGAAGTAAGCAAACCCATGTTGCTTGAGTGAAAGGCTCATGGGAGGCATGTTGGAGAATGAGGTTGGAGTGAAAGGTTAGTGTTTGACATCAGCCTGGTCAGTCTACTACAGCTGTCCTGCTTAGCCCTGTGTTAACTGCCTAAAGAAACTGAGGCAAAATGCCAACCCATCGGCCTTAGGAAGGTGTAACACTTTTGTTGCAGGTGTGGTTCTCTGAAGAAGATGCTGAGACAGTTTGTGGCATGAGATACTTATAAGGGGTTCACACTTGTAAATAAGCAAGATTGAGCAGTGGGAGAAACTGAACTATGATAGACGCTTGATGGGCAGAGGGGGCTCTGGGAATAGAACTGTTCGGCAGAGTGGTCATACATATTGCCAATGGATGGGCTTTTATTACTGCCCTGTCCCCTCATTCAGTGGCCATACACAGGCTGCCCAATGAGGGCATGGCTTCAGGTAAAGCAGCTCTCTGCAGGTGAAGCTGCCCTGATTGTTGCTGGCAGCTGGAGGCTGCCTGCTGACCTTGCTCTCTGCAGCCAGGAGCAAGTCCTTGCTTGAAGGGGGTCTGCTCACTGTATCCTCACTTCTATCAAACAAGCCCACCCTAGTGTTGGTTGACATTCATAGCAAGGCTCTTTTCTTTACTTTCTTTCACTGTAAACACTGTCCACAGGCTAGTTTTTCCTCCTATCTTAGGCCATAAGAAATACTATCAAATTCTTTCTTCATTAAACTACAGGTAGCAAGCAGGTGGACTACTTCATCTTCTTTAACTTTTCTAAGACACTGTTAGGCTACAGGTAACATTGTGCTGTCCCTAAACTTGGTCTGATTTTTGAAATATAAGACTTTTATACCATTTAGACTTTTAAGACCATCTCACCCCTTTTGGTGAGAAGCTATTTCATTCTACATATAATGTTGTTATCGTCAAAGAAAGAGGGAAAAGGGGATGAGGGAAAATGAACTATATTGGTTCCCTCCAGTGCCAGGCTCCTTAAGGTGAACTTTCCGTATTATGCCACTTAATGAGGAGAAACTGCCTTTCAAAGACAGGTGATTGATGAGAAGAGTCAAAGACATCGCCTGCCTTGTATGCCCATAAAAGTGAGGTGTTATTTGTTAGAGACACTAACCTTCTCTAGGTACTTCAGATACCTACTTGAGATACGCAATGAAGACTTCAAGTTCACTAGGAACCTCCTTTTCCAGTAATATGCCAGGCCTAAAAAGGGCCAGCAGAGATAAAAAGCAGTTGTGTAATCATATGACAGTTCCCTTGAGGAGGCTGTTTAGCTGGTTATATTTTAACAGTTCATGATGATAGCATCCAAATTTGCTTTCTAATCTGGGCTCTGAAGGTTAAACTAATTGGCTCACTTTGAGAAAGTCACTTAATATCACAAGTCTCTGTGACTTAAGTTATCTCAGAATATTATTATCCTCACTTTACAGATAAGGAAGCAGTAGGCAGGGGGTGGTGAGTGGTGAATGACATCCTAAGTCCTCACAGCTGGCAAATGGCAGAGCCAAGCTTGGAGCGGATCCATCCACCTGGCTCTGTGCCTACCTGATTTCAACCACGTCACTGAATCTCCTGGATTCTTAAAATAAAGTTGAGTGATTTCTAAATTTCCTTCTATTTTTAATGTTTTATATTTGGGCATACTTACCATAAAGAAATAGAAACCATATTCAGTTCATAAACACAGTTTTAATGCTATATATTTACAGAAGAGTCACAACTGATCCTTACCATCTTTGAGAAAGTCTCTTCTGAGCAAAAAGAGGTTAGGTGACACTCTTTTGATTTCCAAACTTTTTAGCCATGTGGGCGTGTGTGATGTGCTCAAGCAATTTATTTATTAACTGCCTTTTTTTATAGAGCATTTTTAACAAGTTAAGATAAATCACCAAAATTGTTTAGTGCACACCATTACATATGGGACCTTTGTGTGGTGAAGGACCAATAGATAATTAAGTGGAGAAAAGTTTCTGCGTACTGAAATGGTCACTTTAAAAAGATACTTTGAAAAATCACCAATGCTAAAATAATTTATTTCCTTTCTAAATGTTTCTATAAGAAACAGTAATATTTGCTTCCACTTTCAATATAGGAGTGTTCTGCTCCCCACAATAGGGTCACCGATAGCAATCGGCTGAGCAACCAGTTTTTCCTCTTCACTTTGTAGGATAAGGGACATTCTCGATGAAATGAAAATGAAAGTCTGACAAAACAGTTAGTTTCGCCTTCAAGTTTCCCACCAGGAAACGCAAGGTGCCTGAGGCATGGGACTTGAAGAGGGTCCTAATCCTTTCTAGTGGTGTCCTGGAGGTGCAAGTTGCAAATCACCTAGTTGAGACCTTCTCTTCCTTCTCATGAACCACACAATCCAGGAGATAAAAAAGACATTTACACTTCTGGGCACTGAGCATAACCTTCTTCTCTTCAAACACAAGTTTTCTCCGGAAGTAGTCTGTGCTTAACTAAAAAAAAAATAGTAACACTTCATGTATTTTTTACATTTTTGCAGCTTTCCAAGCATTTTCACGTGGTGTATCACAGATTTTTAAGTTTCCCAGACTAGTAAAATTACAAAAAGAAATAGCAACACAGAGTGCCCAACTTTGTTATTTGTCGAATAATGATATTTGAGAAAAAAAGTTATCATTACCATCATTCTCACTTATGAAAGAATTACATGATGATAGCAAAGGAGCATGTAAGTAATTTCATATAAAAAGCCCTTTAAATAGTCTAAAATTAACTATTTGGAAAATTCACTATACTTTCCTGAATTTTCTCATTCTTCTACAGTAAAAACTTTTTCAGAACTTTTACAACCAACCTCTACAGTAGGTGAAGCAGGTATTACTCTCATCTTATCTGTCAAGAAATAGGGCTAAGAGATGTACTGTAACGAGGGCTGGCGATGCTGACATTGCTCATCCACAAGTCACACTAGAGTGTCAAGGACGTAGGTCCTGGCCTGGAATTCTGATTTAATTATTTACTAGCAAGGAAAACTTGGGACATTTTAGTAACATCTGAAAGCCTTAGAAAATAAATTGCAATCAGCTTGCTCTGAGGCCTGAAATTTTAACATAGGGCAATGTTTGATTGGTTCAATTCATTCTTTTTGGCTCACCTGTGGATTAGAGTGATCTTCATAAAGCCAAGTCTGCTCTATCTTTAAGGATTTACAAGATTATAGCCAGAGACCAGTTTGCTCAGCCAGCAGCATTTAATTTATGGCTTTCATTTCCCCCCTAGCTTTGTAGTCCCCAAACACTTATGATGTGATTAGATATTGTTCTTCAGAAATTGATCCTCTTGGAAATCTTATGAACCTTCCAGTATCCTTTAATAAATTTCTTTTCCTCTTAAAAAATACTAGGCAAATCAAAAGAAGAAGAGAGGGGGCTGTTCTTTATTCTGAAAATGTATAACTATATCCTTGAATGTCTGGGCGGACTTGGTGGGTACAAATTTAATGGACCACCAAATAAGCTAACTTATATCTCCCCAACCACATGGATTTTTTGGGTTGGGAATACATTGCTTGAACCTGAAGTAAATGATAGTCTGAAAATTCTTTGGGGGTTCATATGCGTGCTTGGCCAACAGCTAGATGACCTCTTTTATCCTTTACTTCTTTCTTTGAACCTGCACTTATGGAGGGAAAAATACAAAACCAAAAACAGAAGTTGTTTTGAAGTGGGGATAGAGGAGATCCTATTTTATTTTCTGTGGGGATTTTTTCTTAAATCTTCTTTTAAACTTGTTTTTCCTTTTATTAGCTTAGATTATTTTACCGATGAGAAATGGGAAACAGAGAGAGGTTAGGGAAATTGTCCCAAATCACAGAGGTTGTGGTAAAAGGAGATGAGAATTCTGCCTCGTAGCTTTCCATACAATTTTATTGTTAATTTCAGGGAATTAGCAGAAAAACATTACAAGGAGAGAATTTTGGGCTACAGTTTAGTCTATCCTATTTGAGAAAAGGTTAAGGGAAAATTCTTCCTAAGTGTGTGTATGTGAAGGAGGGAGGGAGGATGGAAGAGAAAGACAGAGAGAGAGAGAGAGAGAGAGAGAGAGAGAGAGAGAAACAGAGAGACAGAGAGACAGAGAGAATACAGAATCATAACTAGAAATACCACTGTTGTCACACTAACTAGTGATCCTAAAAATATTTTTATTTTGTGACCTTTTAAGAGAGAATTGTCATGAAAAACGAGATATTTTCAGAGTATTGGTACTCTTAATTGCACGCTCACAGAATTATGGACATTAATGTGAGTTTTGATAACCAAAACTGTATCTCACTTCTACTTAAAATATTTAGAGCAAATAAGAAAGTGCCACAGGGAATTAACCTCACTAACTTAGAAGGATCATGTGTCTGTAAAAATTGCACATAACAAATAGCAGAAGCATCAAGAGCTCTTCCCTGAATTTATGTGTTGCCATGGAAATAAATAACCAAAATGATGCCATGATTTCTTATTTCTAGAAACAATTCTTGCATAAAGGTAACAACAACACAAAGCTATATAAATATATGAGAATATTTGTTTATTAAATCATGCTGCTTCACAGAGATCAACTCCACAGTAAACCCTTTGACTTTGCCATTTTTTCACACCAGTTTATCTTTCTAGTTAATGAAAAAGTGGCAAAGAGATATTAAAGATCTTTATTATTAATGACCATAATCAAAAACAAGAGATGGGTGCAATAAATAAGAGGCCTCATGACATATGGCTGTGCCTCCAGCAACTTATTGCATGCTTTGAGAATTCTCATGCCCATTAAAAATCTTACATTTAGGGAGCATCATATTAGCAATACCCATTTATTTTAGGAAATTTGGAAAACAAAGAAAAAATCACTGTAATTCTACCATCCAGTGGTAACTATTGTTATAATTCTGGTATAATTCTTTCCAAATCATTACACACATATATTATAAAGCAAACTAGACGTGTGCTAGTGTGTATGTTTAGAAGATTGGAATCACATCATCTATACTATTTTCCCAAACTCTTTTCAACTTGCTCAATGTCACATGCATAGTCAGTGGGTTGAAATGCTTCACTATCTGAGAATAGCTATCTCTGTCCCAAAGAAAGGTATGCCTAGGAAATACACACACACACACACACGCACACACACACACACACCTACCCACCCCATGGCACCATGGAGTGGGTATGAGGACACCATTCCCTCAAATCAGTTGTGATTATTTCCTCATTACACCTTTAAACATTTGTGGAAATCCTCAGTATAACACATGAATAAAAGCCAGGTCAAGTTAAAATCTAGAAAAATGTACAGAAAGCTTTTGGTATGACTTAGATCTGGTTAAAATAATATGATATAGGTTTCATGGAAAAATTAATAAAATTATCATGATCTAAAAAAAACCCCTCAATATTTCTCTCCTTTTATTTCAAAAAAGTATGCTAACAAAATCAGAGAAGAAAGGAATTTGAACCTTCATAGGGCAACCAGAATAGAACATAGCATGGATTTGGATTCTGACAGACCCAGATTTAAATATCGACACTGCCACTTGATTTCAATAAGACTCTGAGCCTTAAAAAAAAAATGGGAATGTAAATAGTCCCTTAGAGGATCGTTGATAAAATTAAATGAGAATATAAATATAAAGCTATTTGTAGAGTAGCTAGCTCAAAGTGGGCACTCCATTTGACAGCTGCCATTATTATTACTGACTTTTGAAAGAATTAACACAAGGCTCCGTGCTCAATTCCACATACTATACTACAACTTTACCAGTATCAGTTAGCTTTAATGTTCACTTCACTAGTTGCTTTGGAACTGAGGAAAGCAAATGCTATTACTGCATGTTAGTTTCTGTAACCTGTCACTAAAATACAGTCACCGAAGAGGATAGTTAAAAGAATCAGATGTAACAATTATTGTTTGCTAGATATGGTACAATTTATGAAATGCCAGAGATACAATCTATTTGTGAAGGAAAATGATTTCTATTCCTTGTGTAATAAGGCATTTCACTAAGAGACACAATTAAACATGAATGCTTTGAATACAGAAAACAGTCTTACTCCATCAGGGCTAAGGTACTCTAGTTACTACTGTTGCTGCAGGCTGGGTAATATCTCTTTCTAGAGGATTCCACAAAGAATGAGTCAGTAGATGGCAAAAGATTGTACATTTCAAATCTTGCTTTTCTCCCTTGAGAAAAGGCCTGTCCATTCTTGTTTTTTGAGTTTAAAAGGAAGACACCTCCCAGCTTACTTTGTTTTCAATGTTTTCCCTAACTAGGTAGATGCTCTTTAGGGCATTTAATGTTTCCTACTCTCTTTCTGGTCAGACTCATATCTAGTGATGCTTTCCTCATGAATCAGAGCTGTCTTATTTGTGCAGCCAGCTTTAGCACTTATTTATCATTGCTTTTTAGCTGAAAAGGTGATTTAGTTTTATTGCCTGTACTTTTGAGATTAAAACTTGAATGTTAAAAGAATCATGTGTCCAAAGAAAAAGAATCGGGGGAATGTATTTGGCTTCAGGCTCAGTACTACGTGCATTGTATCCATCCGATGTCATTAGTCACGTTAGCTGAGAAATTCCAGCTCCTGCTTGCACATAGCAACTAAGCTGAGATGATTTACTCCTCCTTGGACAGGCTAGAAATTGTCTTATAAGATTTATTTTTCCCTCAGCAAACAACGCCACTATATTACCAATACCATATTACCAATTCTAAGTCATGAGCTGAAGGTTCATTGGTCATTCTATATTTCCTATATGAGTCATGATCGATAAATGTTGGAAAAGAAATAGCCTCTGTTTTTAAGAGTTCCTGGCTGCTTTCAAAAGTTAATTTCATTACATAATTGAGAAACAACTATGAAGCTATAAATAGAATCACAAGAGAACATAACAATCCTTAAACCCCCAGTTGTGTAAAAAGTCTATGTTGTAGGTTTTTAAAATCCTGAGACAAAACATCCCTTGAAAATCTGACCCAGTGACTAGCAGTTGAACCCAAATCTCTCCAATAGTAGCATAATACCCTTCATTCTTTCTTTTATTGGTCACTGAGGGGTACCTAAATTCAGACTGTTCACCAGAACTGGGAGACAGATCTGTAGGTACAGTGATTCTGATCGACCAGCTACCAGGGAAAATAAAGACAAAGTTTTCACCACTGCAGGTTTCCCATTTGGTGCATTTTAGGTGCACTCTCCCTTTCTTAGTATCTGAACCTTAATTTTGTGTAACTCTGCAACCTACCTAGAAAAGAGCATATTTCCAATACCTTTTGCAACTAGTGGTACCCAGGCGATTAAGCTCTGGCTAATGAGATGTAACATAACTGTTTTCTGGGACTTTGGGGAAGGCTGCTTAAAAGAATTTGACAGTTAGTAATTATCCTCTCTGCCCTTTTACCTTTCCTCTTTCTTTTGCCCTTAAATGATGTAGAATGTTTGGAGCTCCGGCAGCCTTCTGGGACCAAGCAGTGACCGTCAAGATGGAAGCCAGCACGGGATGGAGAGAGAAAAAGATGGAAGATGCCTTGGTCCATGATGGCTGTGAAATTGCCATTCCTTTCATGAGAGAGAGAGAAATCAACCTTCATTTTGTTTAAACGACTATATTTTTGTGCTGTCTATATGGACGGCTGAACCGAGTCTAACTGATACAGACATCAAAGGGTCAAACTCTTGTGAACGATCTTTAAAAGTAGACAAACTTCATTTTCAAGACAAGAGATTTAAAATGCCAATACTTTCCAGAGTTTCTTTTAAACCACTTAAAGTACAGATGAATGTTAGGAGTTCCTTTCCTGAGGGCAGATTTTGAGGTAGAAGACAGAGTTTAAGGTGCCTGTGGGAGTATGAAGGGGAAGAGAGGTAGAGAAAGAGACAAGGATTTGGAAAGGGAGAGTTAAAGTTGCTTTGCTTCTATTACATTTCTATCGTGTGCTTGTTCGAACCACTATTGGATTTGGGGCCTCATAACCTGCCCTAGAGGCCCTAGGGGACAGAGAGGGAACTGCATGCATTTTAGTAGCCCTCAGGCACCCCCAAAAGACTAGCCTTTCAGACAATGATGGTGATGACAATGAGGACTACAACAACAGTAAAAGATTGCCATTCTGTTTATTGACTGCCTACCAAATAATGAGCATTGAGTAATCTAATCTTCATAAACACCCTCAAATGCAAGCTGTTAGCCTTATTGTACAGAAGCACAAACTGAGGCTAAGAAAGATTAAGCATCTTGCTCAAAGTCACTATGTAAGACTCAGGTAGGGTGACCAACTGTCCCTGTTTGCCCAGGACTGAGGGGTTTCCTGAGACACCAAACTTTCAGGGCAGCACCAGGTAAACCAGGTGGTGGGTCACTGGCCGCCTGACAGCAAAGCTCTGTCATGATCTATGAGCCACAAACAGCGCAGAGCTCTGACAGATATCCTCAGAACATCCTGAGTTCTTCAACTTTCATCTTCGGCCTGGGGATCCTCTTCCCTCTCTAGAAGAGGGCCCTGGAGTAGACCTAGCAGGATGGTGTGATGGAATTAAATTCTCCTCTGCACCATCTTACCGCTCCAAACTAGGACCCCAACTCCACACCCAGCAGCACAGGAGCAGGCCTTGACCTGCGTGGGGCAGAGCCCAGGTCCTGGTCCCATCGTGCTGAAATATTCTCCAAATCCTTCTCCCTCCTTTTCACCAGATGTATCCACTCAAACTATGATAATACCTCTAAAGTTTTCCTATTAAAATATTTTTTTTTTGAAGTTTTAAGAACAGTTATGTATGTCTACCTTAAGAGGTAAATGGTACAAATTCAAGTCCTATCCCTTCCATTTTAGCTTATCCCTTACTAAATGGCACCAATGGGATTTTGTCTGTCCCAACTTAACAGACCCAAATAATGGCCAACTAGAGCAGGGTTCCCGGCTTAAGGTTTCTGGGTAGGAACCTGGGGCGGGGGGGCGGGGTACATGAACTTTCCTGAAGTTTGTTGTATGCCCTGGTGTGTGTGTGCTCTTTTACTGGGTCTTTAGAGGGTCTTTAGCTTTCACCATGTTCTCAGAGCAGTCTGCGACCAAAGGATAGCTGAGAACCACTGGTGAATTAACAAGAATTAACTTGGAAGAGTTTTTTGTTTTTTACTAAAGGTGCCTTTGTTTTATGAAATGATTCATAGTCGTAACTTATCCCAGTGTATTAGTCTATGATTCAGGCTATGGTCTTGATGCCTCAGAGGAAGGAGGTGGAGCACCATAAGGAAGGTGTGGTTAAGGCAAGGCAGGGAAGTAACTGAAAGCTCCAGTCACTGGGGCCCCACGCCCTGTGGTGACAGAACTGGAATCCTCAGACCCAGAGAAAAGAGCCATGGGGTACATAGCTGATTGTCAAAGACCTTCTTATTTTCTTTGCCATTAACCTATCTCTAAATTATTGGTTTCTTATTTCTGGTGTTTTCTTTTGTACTTTTGTTTGTTTTTTACAAAGTGCAATTTGTCTCATAAATAAATGCAATAAACATCTACCGAATATTATAGCCCAGTATCTGGGAGCCTACACATTGGAGCCTGGACCTCTTGGGTTCACTGCCCAGCCCCACCCACCCTTTATAGCCATATGATTCTGGGAAGTGGTCTGACCTCTGTAAGCTTCTATTTTCTGGGCCTCAATGGCATGGACCCTATCCTCTAGCCTCATTTATCCCAGCAAATTCTGAAAGTAACAACTCTTAAATAATAAGGCCACTGAAGATTTGGTTCTATACTCCAGCCAGACCGTCTCATGCTCCCTGGCTGGCTTGCCTGCCTGGTGACCCCAGCAGTGAAGCAGGTTAAGTTCTCCACCAGCGCCAATGTCAGCTGCCACAGCCTCAAACCACCCTTTTCTGTTTGTTTCATTCTCCATGATGCCCATTTGCCCACCAAGCTGAAAGACTGTGGTTACGCGTTCTAGGAGGTGAGTGCCGACGGCATCGGTGATTATTGCAGAATAAGGAGAGATTAGGAGGTAGGACCTTTCTGGGGACTACTGAATGACACCAAGTACTTTAGCCTGCTCAAAGTACACCGAAGGGGTCATGCTGGGGCCTCCCTCGTTCACAGGCATATGCTTTTGAGTAACTAAAAATCAAGAGTCCATTATCCTTCTTAATGAGGCTAGAGTGTTTTCGCCTTACCAAGTTCAAGGTGGGAATATTAGGCGATAATAGATTCTTTTTCATGGTTAAAAAAAAATCTATTTTTCAGGTCCAGAAGTGTGTGTGTGGGGGGCGGGGAGGGGTGGAGGGAGAAGCTGAGTTAGAAGGATGGCCTGAGGCCCCTCTGTACAAGCTGGACACGGGCCCTGGTGTGAAGCTAGTGGTCCCTGGGCATAGTGCTTGGATTTTCCCTGAATCTCCACACTCTGTGTTAGGTTAATCAGCCTGAACAGTTTTCCTTTCCCTTATAGCGAATGAATCATTTCCTTCTCTCATATCCTGCCAAATATTTTCAATCATGCCTTCCATTCTTGGTTAAGTGCCTAAATTGAACTCACTGTGATGAAAAAGCAACTGATGGAAAACAATTTTTTTATTCTGGTTCACAAGCCTCTTGAAATAAGCTTTTTTGGGAGAAGCTTGTGGGCATGATACCCTGCCCCAGCTGGATGCTCTTGATGAAAATCTATTGTCAACACCGAAGCACGATAGTAGGTAGGATGTCATAGAGCCACAGGAGTGAAGGGAACGTGATTTATTTTCCTCAAACAATCTTAACAAATCAGACACCTGCCAATAGCACATACTGTATCTAGAGGGAAGTGGAAATTTACTTGAGATAAAATAATGAGCTTCTGCTGCCATCTGGTGGAGTTCTCAGCTTTAATTGTTACTAATTACAGGGTCACTTGCCAGAGAATATTATAGAGCAGTGGTTGTCAAAGTGAGTTCTTTGGACAGCAGTATTGGTAGTACCTGGTCATATACTACTTATGACATTTGATGAATTACTTAATCTTTCTAAATCTTTATATAACTTGTTTTCTTACTTACAGAATATCTAACTCATAAGATGGTGGGGATTTGAACAAACAATGAAAGTAACATGAGCAGTAATAAATTTAAAAAATATAAGCTGCTTAGTATTAAATCTAACAAAAGATGTGCAGTTATGAAAAAGGTCTAACATTTCTTTGAAAGATATTTGTGAATACCTAAATAAAGGAGTTTATTGGAAAAGCAGAATCTCAAGCTCTACTCTAGACCTACTGAATCGAGATGTACATTCTACTAGGATCTCTTGGTTGTGCAGACATTTAAAATTTGAGCACTAATCTTGATGTTTTCCCCAGAGAGATAAGTGCTTATTACTGGTATTGCTACTTTGTGCCTTTGAACACCTTTAAGTTGCTTCATTAAAAATGCTGTCATTGAAGGCACTCCTCATAGGACAGGGCATGGACTGGAATTTAAGAACACTGAATCTGGGGGCAGACGGCATTTATTTTGTTTTCTATTCCTGTCACTACCAAGAAACTTTGGTGAGATATTTAACCTTTCTGTACCTTAGTTTTCTTAGTTATAAAATAAACATGGAAATATTTAACTCACAGCATTTTGAGGATTTAAACAGAAAATATAATTAATCTAAACAGTAATAATAAAAAATAGGTTCCTGGTATTAAATTAATAAAAGATGTGGAGTTATGAAAAAAGTGTAACATTTTATTGAAAGACATTTGAAACGACGTAGATAGATAAAATCATATTCAAGGATAGAAAGATTCAATATTAAAAAGCTGTCGGTCCTCTTCAAATTAATTTATTCTAATATGACTCAAATTAAAACCTCAACTGGGCTTTTTGTTGAACTTAACAAGCTGATTCTAAAATCTATGTTTACTTACCGTCACAAATTTATTGGATTTCGTTAACCAATGTCACCATAAAAAAAAAAAAAATGACGCCAAAAAAAATCTGTGTTTAAAAAAGGTGAAGAGTAGCTGAGGTAATTCTAAAAGAGAATAATCAGATGGAAGAGTCACTCTACCAGATATCAAGACTTACTTATCAAACTAAAATAGCTAAGGTAGTGTGGTATAACACATGAATGGACTAATGGAACAAAATAGAGTTCAGAAAGAGGACTACACATATTTGGGAATTTTATATATGTCAGTGGTGGTATTACAAATCAATAGAAAATGCATGAGCTAACTGATTAATGGTTCTACAATAATTGGCTATTCATGTGAAAAAATTTTACACACACACAATTAGATTTCTTCTTGATAGCATATGCAGTCAAATTATTTCCAAATTCATTAAAGATCTAAAGGTATAAAGCAAAACTTAAAAACTTTGGAGAAAATATAGAAGAATTTCTTCATGATTGCAATGTAGGGAAGAACATATAAAGCAAACTACCATGCATAAAAAGACACCATAAATAAAGTGAAAAGACCAGACATTGAATGGGGGAAGATATTTCAATACATAATTGGCAAAAGATTTGTATCAGAGTGATTCCTATATGTTAAAAAAAAGAAAAGAAAAGAAAAAAGGAAAAAAGAAAAAAGAAAATGCAGTGGGAAAGTGGAGTGGAAAAATGATGTGAACATACTCCCTTCGCAAAGGAAAAAATACCAGTGTCTGTTAGACATATAACAAAGTGTTCAGCCTCAGCACTTAACAGAAAAATAGAAAATGAAAAATGAGACGGCATAAAAAAATTAAAAAGTAGAACTACCAGATATGATCCACCAATTCCATTTCTGGGCATTTATCTGAAGAAAATGAAAACACTAACTTGAAAAGATATATGCACCCCCATGTTCATTACAGTGTTATT
Source organism: Rousettus aegyptiacus (assembly GCF_014176215.1). Classification (NCBI taxonomy): domain Eukaryota; kingdom Metazoa; phylum Chordata; class Mammalia; order Chiroptera; family Pteropodidae; genus Rousettus; species Rousettus aegyptiacus. Next base: position 54,190,215 of record NW_023416311.1, read on the forward strand.
TATAATAGCTAAGATATAGAATTGACCTAAGTGTTCAATAATAGATGAATGGATAAAGAAAATGTGAACACACACACACACACACACACACAATGAAATATTATTCAGCCATAAAAAAGAATGAAATATTGCCATTTGTGACAACATAGATGGACTTTGAGAGCAATATGCTAAGTGAAATAAGTCAAACAGGAGGAGAAAGATAAATACCTTCTAATCTTACTTATATGTGAAATCTAAAAAAAAACCCTAAAAGCTAAAAACCTCAAAATAAACCAAACTCAGACATGGAGTTTAAATAAATATCCTCATTCAGTCATGAGGATATAATATTCAACATAGTTAATAATACTGTATTGCATATTTGAAAGTTGCCGAGAGGATAGATCTTAAAATTACTCATCACAAGAAGAAAAAAAATTTGTATCAATTTATTATAACAGATGTTAACTACACTTATATGGTGATTATTTCTCAATGCATACAAATATTGAATAATGATATTGTACACTTGAAACCAACATAATGTTGTATATGAATTATACTTTAATTAAAAAAAATATTTTAAAGAAAAGAAAAAAAGAGATAGTATTTCACAACCACCAGCTTGAGTTTCATGATACCAAGGGAAGAAGCAGTAGGGACTCTCCTTGAATGCTGGTTGGTGAAAGCAAACCTAGCACCCTTGGAGGACAATGTGGCTGGCCTTGTAAAGTTAAAAGTACAACCTTTAATTTATTCTTTTTGCCTACAGCACCTGGTCTTCCTAGGTGGTCTCCCATCCAAGTACTAACCAGGCCCAAACTTGCTTAGCTTCCAAGATTAGACATCAGGCTTGTTCAGGGTGGCATGGCCATTGGCCATAGACCATGGACCATGGCTCCACTGGGGCACAAACCCAGGACCTTCCGCGTGTAAAGCAGATGTGCTAACCATTACATTATGGAACCATGCCTAAAGCGCAACTTTTTAAAGCCACCAATTTCACTTCTATGCCTTTGTCCTTGAAATGCTTTAGCACAGGTGCCCAAGGAAGCATTTACAAAGATTTTATTGAAGTTCTTCTTGTAAAAGCAAAAAATTGGAAATGATCTGGAAGTATATTAGCACAGCAGAATAGATAAACACATTTTCTCTTGGTTCTGAATGCTATACAGCAAAGAAAACAAATGAATTAGAGCTGTACATAACAGCATATACCTCATAAACACATTTTAGGTAAAAAAAAAAAAAAAAAAGAGGTGTTGTCAAAGATATATGAATAATATAATATCATTTAGGCATATGAAGAATAAACACCAAATTTAGGGTAGTAACTACTTCTGGGGAGAGATGATAGCATTCCAGTAAGGACACAGAGAGGGTTTCAATATGATCTGTAACATAATTTAAGGTCGGTGCTGGATATACTTTAAATAATATTCTCTGGAATTTTTATATGCTTGAAACAGCTTAGAGAGAAAGATAATGTACATAAAATGAATGGCACATATTAAAATACAGTTGTGATTATTAAAGAGGATTGAAATCTTTCCCCACAATAATTCTATTATTAAGTATTTACATCTGGGAAGAAATTTAAAAAAATATTTTACCGCAGAAGATCTACAACAATTTAAATCTATTTTCTTTTGTCTACATGTCTACTAAGCAAATTAATCAACCAATAATTTTTTTCTGGGCACCTATCAGGGGCCTGGCGTTAAGCTACTTACTGTGGGGCAACACAAGGAACAGAATACTTGACCTCTGGCTTATTTGGAATAAGGAAGAGAAGGAGAAAGAGAAAGAGGAGGAGAATGAGCAGGAGGAAAAGAAAAACAATTATTCCAGGCAGCATAGAATTTACTTGCATAATGTAATGTAATGTTGTTTTAACAAGCCCACTATTTCATGCATAAAAATTAAAGGTCATCCCTTTCAAAGGAGCGCTCTCATGACTTGTAACATTTATCCTGGAGATAACAATAGTAATTAAAATAATTTTGGAACCCTTCTTAGAATTACCTTCAGAGTATATAGCACTCTAGCTTGAGTTTCTACAAGGAAGATATCAGGAGGTAAATTTGATTTTGGAAAGAGCCAGTGATAGTGGCCACATCAGTTAATATGGCTCTTTGGTCAATGATTAAGTGTAGACACACGATAGTGATTTCTTTTGTTTTCCATACCACAATATGATATTTGTATGAAGCAGTTTATGACTAGTGGTGGCTGCCATGCGGGTTCTTCTAGCTGCCATAATTTCTGTCCAGCCCCGCCAAGAGGGGATGGATAAAATATCTCCGCATACCTACAACTAATCACTGCACACAACTGTGCCTCAGACATTGGTCAAAATGCTCCTTAACACAGTGCAGCTGATTTTCCTGCACAACCTGCAAAGCGACTCAGTGTGTGGCAGAAATGGCTGATGATCTCCATACTGTTTCCTCTATCTAGGCACATAGATTTTCTGGATCCTGCTTGCAGTTAGCTCGGGGCCACCTGACTGGGTTTTGGCAAGTGGAATGTGGGAGCCCCTTCTAGCTCTGATCAGATCTCTGATTACTCGTGTTCTTCCTCCTGAGCCCACAGCCAAGCATTCTAAGATGATGGAATCACACAACGGAAAGAGTCTTAATTCTCAAACCATGATTTGGAGCAGAGCCTCTAGGAAAGCCCCCTGATCTGCACTGGAGTATGATGAGAGTGAGAAATCAGCTTTTATAGCATTAAGCTAATGACATTTTAGAATACTTTTGTCATGCAACATATAGCTTAGAATGCAGAGGCAATTCCAAAAACCAAGTTCCAAAACTGTTCTAAGCAGTGGCAGCAGCATCATAAACCCAGCCTCTTAAAACTATGTTGAAGGACAACACTCATTTCAATTATACTGGTGCTGGTAGTTTTTATTTAAAATGTGGTATTATCATTTTAGAGTCACATGATACAACATTGACTAGCAGAACATCCATGTGCTGAGAGCTAGATTTTTCCTGAGAAAGCTGGACCTTGAGACCAGGTTAGTATTTGGGTGTTTAAGAAAGAGAAGGGAGAGCATTTCAGGTTGAAGGGAAGTAGAAGCATGTGAAGAAAAGCCCTGGCAGGGGTCGGGGTGGGACAGAAGCAGCTCATTAAAAAAAAGGACAATATATTCCTCCCTTTTTTTCCTAAAAAAAGCAAATTAAGATAGCGAGATCTTGCAATCATCATCTGGTTTTGAAAGATTCAAATTCCACTTAATATTTACATATTTCAAAACTCTGCAAGTATTTCAAATTATTATTAAAAGCAAAAGAGACTTCTGGAAGTCACAATACTAATAACTAATGTTTATTAATTATTTTAAAGGATATGAGCTCAGTGCTTTAAATCAGGACAAGCAGCATAAGTGTCCTCTTGGAGCTTGTTTGAAATGCAGAATTTCAGATCCCACCTCAGACATCCTGGATCAATATCTGCATTTTAACAAGATCCTCAGGTGATTCGCAAACAGGCTAAGGTTTGAAAAGCACTGCTTTGAATGCTTTATCTCAAATTCTACAGAAGCCCTGTGATTCCATACATATCTTCTTCAAAATCTGCAAGTATTTCATATAATTATTAAAAGGAAAGAGATTTCTGGAAGTCATGATACCAATAGATATATTTTTTATTGAGTATTTAACATGTTTTTCAAAAACCCTGTGAGGTATACACAGGTATTATCATAAACCCCATTTTAATAGATAAGAAGGCTCTCAGGGATTAAGTAATTTACCCCAAAATACAAGCTAATATTGCATATATTCTCTATGGGGATGGGACTTAACCTATTCTCATCTGACTTCCAAATCTAAACTTTTACATCCTGCAGTGACGGCCTCTCCTTGCACTGTAAAAAGTGTCATGGCTATATTGTAGGCCCACCAATGACAGCCCACCCTGACTTCTGAAAACACTTAATTGGGAAAAGTAGCAGAGTAACCTGAGACATTTAAAAAAGTGATTGTGAAAGGAAATCCATGCCATACATATTTAAACATTGGAAATAACACATATTCATACACAGGTAAATATACCAGTATCAATATGTAAAAATATAATTGTAAGTGTTATTTGACGCTTTAACAAGGGAAGTCTAAATGATGATTTCCTATTTATTTCTGAAGGAGAATTCGATTATTCAGATATCTCATTATTAAATTTATTGAGCCAAGAAGATAAGAATTAGGAATTTATTTAACAAGAGTGAATGAATTGAAAAGTGCTGTGGTGTCTATTTATTGCTAATCATTTTTATTGCTGAGAGCACCTACTATAATACTTCAATACACGGTTCTCATACTTCAGCATACATCAGAATCATCTGGGAAGCTTGTAGAACACAGATTGCTGGGACCCATTCTCAGAATCTTGCATTCAGTAGGTCTGAGAAGGGGACCCAACATTTGGCATTTCTAACAAATTTCCACGTGATACTGCTGCTGCTGGTCTGGTGACTCCATCTGGAAGACCACTGGGGTAGTATAATGTTGTAGAGTAAATGTCAAACCCCAGGGGCTAGTTGTCAAATTGTGCACAGGTGCTATAAACCTTCCCACATTAGAGAGTATGAAGGGCGACTAGGAGCATCAAGGTTTTCCACACAGCAGGGCTTCCTCAGGGTAATATTCTCATTCTTTCTAAGCCAACCTCTTGCTTTTAGCTGAATTTCAAGAAGAGATGAAAGGCAGGAAATGAATCATTACAAGGCTGAGGCATGCCTCAGTTTGCTCTGTGGGTCCCCTTTTCTGCCTCTCTGCTCTGGCTTCTCTTTCCCCCACAGGCCCTTCCTTCTACCTTAGACCTCCTCCTGGTTCGCAGCCACTCCACCTACATTTATTGCACTGGCATATCTCATCCCTAATCCTTAGGATAATTCCACAAAATAGGTATTATTCCTAATTGCACAAGTGAAAAACTGAGACCCAGAGAAGTGAAATTATTTACCAAAAATGACAAAGCCAGCAGGTAGTGACATAGGGTTCAAATTCAGGTTTATCTTCCTCCAAAGCTCTGTCTCATTTTTCTGTCCTGCTCACATTGAGGCAGTGGTTGTCCATGTTGGCTGCCTTTTAGGATCATAATCATGCCTGGGCTGGAGTTTTTTTTTTTTTTTTAAAAAAAAAAAAAAAAAAAAAAAGCTCTCCAGGTGACTCAAATGTACTGTCAGGATTGAGAACCACTGCTTTCCCCACCCCAAGGTGACACTGACCCAAAGGAATGGTGTAATATGAGAGATAACTTCAAATCTCACCATCAGAAGCAGCTTTGTCTAAGACAAACAAAAGTTTCTTGAAAACACAGTTGCCATAAGCTGTATTAACAAGTGGGGAGATTCTGATATTGAAATACTAAATTTTCTCAACACAGTAACTAGATTTAACAGTACAAGTAGAGCCGCCTATACCGAATCACTGTTTAACAAAGAACTGATGATAATGGTTATTCAGCTTTCTGTAAATAAAAGTTTCTTATTAATGAAATAGCCACTTCACCTTCTAAAATGGTATGGTTGTTTCTAGGGCCTAACTAAAAATACAAATTGTATTCTGTTTGTTTGAACTCACATCTCTCAGGAGAATTCAGCTATATGACATTGAGCATGAGGTATGTCAAGTATTCTTGTTATTTCTCCGATAGCTAAGAATAACGTGAATGGCCTACATTTTTTTTTTCAGTCTGAGAATGATTTTATACATGTAATTAAAACAATTAAGCTTAATCGTCCCTCAAGGAATAAGAGGGGGAAGTCGTAAGAGCAGGAGATAGCAAGATATTTAAAAATATGAGGGCTTAGAGTCAGGCAAACGCTGGATTCAAATTCTGGTTTTTCTCCTTAACAGCTGTGTGAACTTGGGCAAGTGTAATGCCTCTGGGTTCTCATTTTTCTTATCTGAAAAGTGTGGCTGTTGACAATCTACTCAGATCAGTTGCTATATGGCTTAACACAAAGTATGTAGCAGAGAGACTATGAAAGAGTTACTAGTAATAAAGGGCTGGGGACTGAAATTTCTAGGTTAAGCCTGGACAGTTCTACCTGTATGTTTCCCTAAAATTTCACACTTGATGTGTCGGAAACTTAAATTTACCCTTCTCTTCAGTGTTCTTGCTCAGTGTGCAGCATCACAATTACCTGGCCCCTAAGTAGCGAGAGACTTTGGAGTCACCCTCAGTGCCTCCTCTCCTACTCCGCCTCTCCCTCTCTCCATCACAGAAGTGTTGCCAGCTCTCCTCCTGGCTCTCTTAAACTCATCTCTCTCTCTGGAAACCAACATAAGTCAGGTTTCCATCTTCTTTTTTTGCCTAGACAAGTGACAAGGCAGCAGTTCAAGAAGCAGAGAACATCTTCTCTGTTCTTGCCTCCTGAGTCCCTCTTCTGAGCTTCCAACAAAGATTAATATTTTTGGATCACACATCTTTGATGGATTGCTGTTGCTGCAGAACAAAATCTAAACCCTATGCATGGAGTCTAACTTCCCATTTATTCCAAATTCTTTGTTCCATCACCATCTAAATGGACTCAATGATTTAGTCCTATAAAATGAGCCCACATTCTCTCAATGGAGCCTTCGGCATTCTGCTTCAGTTCTTCGTGTACCCTGTCCCTTGTACCTAGAATCCCTTTTCCTCCTTCAACTATTCTACCCATTTAAGCCCTACAAAGGTCAGTTCCATTACTATGACCTAAGTGCCCTCTTCCCATAGATCTCCAATCACAATGAATTGTTTCCCCCTCAACACACCTCTGCCGCATCATTTCAAAATCGTCATAGAGTGTTGAGCATGATCATTATCTGCACATGTCTGTCTGTTCCATGCACAAATTTCTAAAAGGTCTTGAAGACCAAGACCAAGGGTCCAAGTCTTATTATCACCTTATTCCAGACATGGTAGAATCCAGATATTATCCAGATAGAATCCAGGAATAAAGTGATCACAGTAGATTGTAACCATAATGGTGACTGGGAGCCTGCCTGTCTTATTCTACATTGTATTCCCAGTGTATAGCACATTGTAAATGCTCAATAAACATTAGTTGAGTCAGTGAGTGAATAAGTGGGAGAAAAATAGTTAAAAACTCCATGCAGTCTAGAACAGTGGTTAATTTTATATTTGATCTTTACCATCATTCATAATTTTTTTCCAACATTGGATCTGTTTAACCCTTGGTGGGGTTAAAATATTACTTTTATGTCAACAACAATGCAATATAAAACCTTCTCCAAAAAGTGGAATGCTGTTTATACTGAAGACAAGGCAGCTAAGAGCCAGAAGGATGGATATTCTCTCTTTCTCTCTTTCTCTCTGTCTCTCTCTCTCTGTCTCTCTGAGCTGAGCTTCAGTATCATAGAAATTGAAGGAGAAGCTATTTTCCTATAATAAGTAATAAGCAGAAGGGCATTTTGTAGAATGTTTAAGAGAGAAGCAAAGTCTCCCAAACAAAAAGATGCCAAATTTTATGTGAGTGAACAGCAATAGTTGATGCAGAGATGTAGATTTTCCTGCTGACAATATTACAAGAAAGCAAAATCTTAAGTGAACTGGTGTGGGACAGGAACATATCAACTATCCCTAGCTATGGTAAAGATTCTTAAGTTCTTTAATAGGATATACTTCAAATTAATATCAGACAGAAACTCACTGATTGTGTCAAATTAAAATGTTATGGGCCACAGAGGTACTAGCTCAGAGACCGGGTAGCTCAACAATACACTTTGCCTTAGGGACTACTGGCCAAGACTCCCTATCCTCCAGAGAGCATTTGGGTGAGAACCACTAGTGTTCATCTTAGTGACTTTCCTCTTTCCGTATTTTAATGGCTGACAAAGACTCCTTCAGAAGGACACATATTTTTTCTTTGGATAACATTAATGCCACTTGATCCCTTGTTTTTCCATTTATTTTTAACCTAAAGAAACATCTTGCTGGCATTCTAGCCTTAATATGATTTAGCATATCTTTCTTCTCGTCTCTGATAGACAAAAATATCTCAATACCCAGGGACCATATCTGTGTTACCATGTACTTCCCCTCCATTTGTAGTAAGTGACCTGGCCCCAGGGATGGGCACGTGATGCAGGCTAGGTGGGTCACAGTCCCTAACTTCCCCGCCACAGCAACTAGTCCAAACATTGAGCACAAAGTCAGGGCAATCAGAGTCCTTCTCTGGGTTTTTCAAACTGAGTTGAGATTAAAGAAGCTTTAGGTTAGAATGCTGTATGTAAGCTTAGAACTATCAGCATCTGTGGTTCTAATGGTAGGAAAGTCTGAATTCAATATTCAAAGAGAAGTAGAGAAAGAGAAGCCAGTGACAGAATCCTCAGACACACCTGTGACCTTTTTACCTACACAAACCAAGAAATTCCTCTCCTTCTCCCAACTCTGTTTCCCCTTAATTTGGACTGATTTAAAGAGTCCCAATAAATACATGATCCATTATGGACTGATTACAAAATTTAGGTCTCAGAGGACAATTTTGTTCTTTTTCATGTCCTAAATCAGCAGTGTTTAGAGAACAGCACTCTGCTTCTTGCTCATCACACATCAACTACGCTGCCCTTCTTTCTGTCCCCTAGACACCTCATATCCATTTCTTTTTCCAGGCCTCTGCCTTGCTGATCCCTCTGCCTGGAATGACTTTCCCCAGATACTTCTATATGTGGCATATTCTCAATATTCGAGTCTCATTCAGTGACACTTTCTTAGAAAGACTTTCCCTGACCATCTTAAACAAAGTCATCTTCTTCAATAAGTTTATTTCATGACTCTGTTTATATCATTTACAATCTATATCCCAATATGGATTTATTTTGTTTGTCATCCATCTTCCTCCATAGAATGTAAGTTTTGTGAGGACAGGGCCCCTGTCTGACACTCACTGCCACATTCTCAGTTCCTGGCATAGTGCCCTGTTCATACTACACTTAAACATTTGTAAAATCTTAAATTTAAATGTCATTGCAATTACCATGTATTATTATTATTGAGGTAACAATATAACATTAACTTTTTGTACTTTATATACTTTTCATGCCATGGTTGGGGTGTGTTCCAGACATTCTCAACCATCCTTTGCTTTCCCATAAAGTTCTAAGTTAGAAAACTCTTTTGGATATTCTCACATATTGACCAGAGTGTGACAGATGGGATTCTGCTGTTCAGAGTAGAGAAGTCAGGTCAAATGGTCTCTCATAGAGAGAGCTGCCTGCTATTCCAAAGAATCTGAAGCTAAACCCTAAAAATCCAACGAGGAGTTAAGAATGAGCCAGGAAGACCTCAACTAAATGAATCATTTACTGCAATTTTTTATTAAGACACTAGGTGGCAGGTGACTATGCTCTTGGACATAAACAGAAAGAGCATTATCATGCTTACCAAAGGCTGGATAATTTCTGTTAACATTAAATGCCAACGGGAATTTTAATCATTTGTCAGGATGGTAGGAATTATGACAAGGGCTTTAGACTTGGTCTATGAAGAATAGGATATACTCTGAAACTCAGATTCACAAAGTAAATGTGCAACATGGCAACATTACAAAACTAATCTAGTAGAAAGAGAAAAGTCAGCTCCAGGGTACCATCAAGAGAGAGAGCTTTTATATAATGGACTAACATCACAATTTTCACTACAATAACAACACTACCTTTTGGATTAATAATCTGAGTTAGTAAATAATTGATCGTATCTTTCTTTTCCTTTTTTACTTAAACACCAGGGAAATTTTTTAAAAAGTTCTTTCAAGTATAAACTGATCAGAGTCTCTATTATCTCCCTGGTAACCTTGTATGCAGAGTCTTGGGCTTGGAGAAACTGTTTTCTTCCAACGCCACATGATATTGGAGAAAACAATCAGCTGATGGACACATGCAAAAGCAGATTATTCAGGTATTTACTTTTATTAAACAACAACAACAACAAATGCTCAAGTCACCTGTTAGTAAATAAAAAAAAAATAGAACACATGTGATAAGTGCAATAAATTCTAATAAATATATTTCCTTTCCAGTTTGTGGTCTTTAAAGAGTGGTAATAAGAAAAGTAATAGGAGGAAGGTGAGAGGAGAAGCAACCAGAAAATTAAAAGAGAACAAAAAGAGGAGAAAGGGAATGAGATGTATTGAAGGGGAACGAGAAAGAAACATTCACACAGAAGAGAGAAACCAGTGAGAAAGGAAGAGGAAGAGGCAGAGATAAAACAAGTGCCTCTCATCATAGGGAAATGGTAACAGGGAGAGATGAGAAGTAGGTACACAAAGAGAAGAGCAGAAGGAACACAGAGACCAAAAGCCAGAGGAGGAGGAGCCGAGAGAGAGGGTGAGTGAGTTCCCAAATGCATTCACTGTCGACTATTTCTCAAGGACAGCTCAATCTTCAAACTTCGGAGTAAAATCACCTGTTAAGTGCTGTTCTTTGAAATGTTTATTAATCAGTGAATCATAGTTTACTGCTCTTTAACTACACTAATACTTAAGCCTTAGAAACATTAAATAAATGTGAGTGAGCCTCTCCTAGATTGCAAGGACCAGAGAGAGGCTCAGTTTTACTCAGAGGATTAGTGTGTAGAAAGGATATGCAGAGAAAGGAAAGCAGGTACCACATATAACCAGGCTTTTCAGACAAGTAGGAGCTGGAAGATCTTTATGTGAGAACACAGTTCTAGCCACCAACTGCCCTGTCACTACATCAGCATCAGAAATCTGTGTTCTTTCTTTGGTTTTTCTTCATAGCTGTCATTTCACTTTCCATCTCTGTTTCTGCTGCTCCTCCCATTATTGGTTTTCTCTGTCTCTGAGCTCACCCTTGGTACCATGGAGGATCAATGCTTGGTCAATCATCATTTGTACAGGGTGCCCTTACTGAGCAGAGCTTTTGGTTGAGGCCACATAAATGACTGGCTGGCCTTAGGTTAGATGCCTGCTGTGGTTCAAACAAGTCTGATCAGGGTGGAAGGACCATGGGGTACAACGTGTGTATGAGAGACCTTTCAGTGTTAGACTGTGCATGTGGCAGGTATCTAGGGAGGGAGGGAATAAAATTGAAAGGTACATTGGTCAGTGGGACCAACACATTCCACCCTTGCTCATCAGGCATACCAAACTTTTTCTCATGGGCATATGGCTTCAATATTGCCCATACAACCTAGTTAAACCACTACATGTATACTCACCAACCCAAAATCAAATCTGGTCACTACATCAAGAAAAAAATGATATGAAGATATGAATCACTTTAAACTCATAGTCTAAAGTCAATGGCCTTTGAAGTTTTTTAAAAACCCAAGCCCAATGAAGCAATAATGCAGAATGTTTTGGGTAGAGGAAGGGGAAATGCAGGAATTAAATAAAATCTTTGAGGAAAAAGAAAAGGCAAAAAGATTTTCCTATGATGAGAAAAGGAGAGTGGTCTATGGGCAGTGGAGGTACTTGCACCACCTATGTGACCCAAAGAGACGACAAAGGGACACCTACGGGGCAGGGGGGAGTTTCCAGTCTCTGCAAACATTCCTGCACCTCCTGCGCAGCCTGACTTCAAGGTATCACACTTTGATGGATCACTGTGGGCTTCAGCAACACAGATGTCAGTGGTGCCCATGATGGAATGAAGAATGGAGACAGTAGAAAGAAAGATTGAGGACAGAGTGTTTTCTGGACACTGTGTAAGACTTTCAGGCTCTTAACAGACCTGAAGAGGCAGCCAGTCTCAATATTACCTCAGATGAATTTCCTTATAGCTTGGTTAGATGTATGCTTGAACTCATATTTTATCTGATTTATAAATGTGTATTTCTTTAATACACCAAATAATTAGACTAGAAATTATACCACCTGCACTGATTTGAGCTCTGGGGACAACGCCGAATATAATCAGCCTGAGGCCAGATTGGGATACTACCCACCTGATCTTCCTTCTTTTCAACCTCTTAAATTAAGATAAGCCTTTATTAAATAATGGTTTTTACATTGTGCATTTGTCTGACAACTTTAAATTTTTCTATAAACATAACCATAATGCCAAAATTCTCACAAAGTTGTGGATCAGTGATTGTCTTAATCATCTCAGCTACTATAACAAAAATGCCATAGACTGAGTAACTAATAAACAAAAATTTATTTCTCATAGTACTAGAAGCTAGAAGTCCAAGATCGGGGCGCTACCATGGTTAAGTTCTGGTGCAGGCCCTCTTCTGGATGGTGACAGTTAACTTCTGCTTGTATCCTCGCATGGCAGATAGCAGAGAGAGGAAGCAAGCTCTCATGACTCAAACTCACTAATCCCATACTGGGAGCTCCGCCTTCATGACCCCGTCTAATCCTAATTATCGCTCCATGTGAGTCCCATTTCTTAATGTGATCACCTCCTAATACCATCACTTGGTAGTGTTTTAGTATATGAGTTTGGGGAAGACATAAACATTCAGTCCATAACATCTTCACTTTTTTTTTTCATGGAAAACCATTGGTTTGTCCTGTGGAGCCCAGCCCCTGTCTCCCAGCTTAGTGGCCGCTGAGAGGAAGAAAGAAACTATAGCCAGGCCATTGCATGCTTCCCTGAAAAAATCAAGTCTGTAGCCATAGAGAAAGGGCAGCTGAAGGATGGTTTTTTTTTTTCCTCCCAGTGCTTGGATGGGAAGAATGTGGGTGTGACATTCTTGATCCTGGCCATGGAGGAGACTGTGAACAGGGAACTGGCTGGCCTGTGGGCAGATTTGGGGCCCTGCTCCAATTGAATAGAGAGAAGTATCTAGGAGAAAGGGAAAAAAAATCATTTTTGCATTTGAGACAAAAGGAAATTGACAGCAAAGACAGAGTACATTTTCCTTTAGGCTGACTGTAAGCTCTTGTTAGGCACAGGAGCCAGAGCTTATTTATAGAATTGCACTACTGTTTTGCTCTGTCTGGACGGCAAGTCCAACCAATTCTCATCAAACAGGTTGTTCAATTTCCTATTACAATGAATTCCTATAAAATTAGTCTCTGGGCATAGAGCTCTGGGAATGTGAAGAGCCATATTGAGCTGGAGGGACGACAGGGATGGGGCTCGGCTAACTTTATGGCAGGTTTCTCTCCCCCTCCTCCTTCTTCCCTCCATCTCTCCCTCTTCCTCTTTCCTTCCATCCCTCTGGATGCCCACCAGGATGACTCAATACTGGTGCCTAACTGCATAACTACTTTGATTCTCACATTTCCCATTTATAGAAGGATGATGTCTACTTAGCATGATTACAATGATGGCTGAATAAAATAGCACATATAAATGTCCTTGCACGGAGGAGACACTTGATATTTACTTGGTAGAAAATAAAAAAGGAAGAAAGAAGGCAATGGCTTAAGTGCTACCCGGTACATAGAAAAATAAATCACTTGATGAAAGGTTTATTGGGAGGTAGGATATGAGGAGGGTGAGTCAGAGCAAACTAATGAAGGAGTGTAATGTTAGAAGGTGCAGGCTGTCACTGCTGCTGCTGCTGTTATTTGAAGGAGATATAAGACTGAAACCTCCAGTCCATGATAATTAGAGGAGCTCCCTAGGCACTTTATGTAGCTGGGATGGTAACCTTTGTGTCTTGCTTAAGACCAATTTCAGTTTGTATAATTACATCCTGAAAGCAGGCCCACAGCTGCAAAGTTTTCATAAAAAGATAATATTTCTCCATTGTACTTTCTGTAATTAGCATTTCACATAGGTAAGTGAGGAAACAGTGACAGTATCCAACCTGGTTTCCTTCTTCTTAAGGAAGACGGGCAAATACCTAGGCAGATTGTGACATTAGGAAAGTCTTGTGAATGTCTGAAAATTAAGAGGTATTCTGGAAGCATTTTTCATGATGCTTCCAGATATGGTTTCATAACAATGATAAATACAAGGTCATGGGCCCTAAAAGTAGAAGATGAAGCCATCCTGATCATCACCATCTGCTATGGATTGAATTATGTCCTCCCAAAATTCACGTTGAAGCCCTTAACCCTTAATGAGACTGTATTTGGGGATAGGTTCTTCAAAGAGGTAATTAAAGCTATATGAGGGGAAGTAGGGGCTGATCCCACAGGACTGGTTCCATATCAAAAGAGGAAGAAAGAACAGACATCTCTCTTTCCATGTGCATGTACAGAAGGAAGGCCACATGAGTGACAAGGCAGTTGTCTGCAAGCCAGAAAGAGAGGCCTCACCCCAAACTAATTTGCCTGCCCCTTGATCTATCTAAAACCCGTTGGCACCTGAGGGCCCTGGACACAGTGCAGGGCTCATCTTGAAGCACCCTACTGCAGTCCACATTGAAGAAGAAAGCATCTCACTGCAAGTTCTATCATATGTATGGCTACATTTGGTGTTCACTGGCACAGCCACACTGACCACAAAGAGTTCTGTCTCTTAATGCCTTGGTCCCTGTTTCTTAGTGCCTCTATTAGTTTCAGAGTGCTGCTATTAACAAATCACCATACTTAGTGGCTTAAAACAACACAAAGGTATTCTCTAATAGTCCTGGAGGCCAGAAGTTCAAAATCACTCCTGCTAAACTAATGTCAAAATGTCAACAGGGTGAGTCTTACTGGAGGCTGAAGGGGAGAATCTGCTTCCTTGCCTTCTTCAGCTTTAGTGGCTGCTGGTATTCATTGGTTTGAGGCCAACTCCTCCAAACCAAAGCACATCACTCCAACATCTGCTTGCATCATCGTATCTCCTTCTCCTTGGACTTTGACCCCTCCTGTGTTCCTCTTACAAAGGGCACTGTGATTATATCAGGCCCACCTGGATAACCCAGGCTATTCTCACTACCTCAATAATTTGATTGCATCTCAGTTCCTTTTGCCATGTAAGGTAGTATTCAGAGGTTCTGGGGATTAGGACATGGACATATTTGAGGGGGCATTATTCAGCCTTCCAAATGGCTTTTGTCTATACCCCACACTTCCAGGCACAGACCCCTTATGGAGACCATCACCATTTGCAGCTTCCTGTGGACTCATTATTACTGAGCTGAGTCTCTCCTTTCAAACATCCAGGTCTCATGCTACCTCCTCCAGGAAGCCTTTTCTCACTTCTCCAACCCACTTTGGCTTCTCATATTACTTAACATAATAACTCCATTATTTGGATCTTATACGTTATGCTGAAGTCAATTCTACTTAGTTTCACATGTATTTGTCTTGTTTCTCAAACTAAATTGAAAGTTTCCTACCTAAGTTTTATGAATCTTCCTTTTTGTTCACCTGGAACAATTTCTTTGGCTTCTAGGTCACCTTCTCCTTTGTTGGACTCACTGATGCTCACAGGTTCTGTGTCACTCCCAACTAAGCACATAAGTCCTTCAGTGTCCTTGGGCTTGATTGTGGGTCAGGCTCCTGCTCTAGTCTTTTCTGAGGGTTTTTTTTTAAGAACCTTCCTTTAATTCCTGCCCTATGGGACTGGGGTTCTGTGCACCGTACAGGTCATATACCCATCAAGCTGGTCCTGACGACAATGCCCTGTGAGAAATCCCATGATAAAGACATACACAGCTTTCCATGGGATCACCTTCCTAGGAAGGACGATGAAAGGGGGACTTTCTAGGAGAGGTAGCACTGGAGCTGAAGCTTCAAGGATGAGAAAAATTTAGCCAAGCGAATGAAACAGGAGAACACCATAGTAGAAGAAATAGCAGGTACAAAGACACAGAAGCATTACAAAGTATTGTACCTTTGGGGAACTACAGCCCCCTAGATATGGTTGAAATGCAGATGGATGTGGGTAACAAAGGAAGTTGAGACTTAAGAAGGCTTAAAAGAATGCAAGTGTCAAATGAAGGAAGTTAAACTATCTGGAAAGCTACATAATGTCATTGAAAAGTATAAGCAGAAAAGTGACACAAAAAAATTTGTATTATTAAACGATTTTTTTTTTTTTGGTTGGTTGATGGATTTGAAAGAGGGAAATTGTAGCAAGAGAAACCAATATGAAGCCATTGCTATGTCACAAGAGAGAAGCTCAGATTGTGGGATTCTTTAATTTTGTCCCTTTAAAAATTGTTCATTGAGAAAGGCAGACTCATATTAGGAAATGACTTAAAACATTAACTAAAAATTAGCTAAAGCACAATGCCATTTACAGCAATAACAACTGCCAAAGAATTGGGTTCTTTTATCAACTTCTAAGTCACTCTCTTCAAAGCACTGGACAAATGCTTTGACAAATATAGCTAAGAGAAATTTTTTTTTTTTTCTGATTTGGTCTATATCCCGTTATTCAGTGATCCTTCTCTTGCCATTGCCAAGGGTTTACTGCTATACAATTTAAAAAATGTTTTTAACCTTGCTCGTTATCTTAAAGCAAGAGCGGTGAATAAAAATTTCTGTGAGCCAGGAGCTATTCTTCCAACATCACTCGCTTGTTATATAGGTTCTACTTATTTAACTTTGCCAGGAGCTGGAGAACTGAAGCAAATTTCCAGTCTCATTCTGGCTTCTTTATTTTTATTTGTCTCTACCCAAGAGCTTTGATTTCCTACTTCTATTTATTTTCCCACTCTAATCTTTCCCATTGAAATACTCCCCCATTAAATCGAATTCAGAAGAGCAGAGCTTTGCTACCTTTTTCACATAGCAGCGCACAGAGAAAGTGAAAATATCTGTTTGGCACTGGGGGGTTAATGGACAGAGACACTTACAAACTGTAGGGGACTGCTCTGGTGGGTTCTAGCTGGGTCACTCCCTACCCACCTGCTTTGAGGGCTGAGGGAGAAGTTGCTTCAGTGCACCTGCCGCCCATTTGCACCACAGCTGCCTGTCTAATCGCATAAACTAGGAAACTGTAACAAAGAGTCCTCGGCCCTTCCCAGTATCAATATTAACTAGTTCAATGTTTCTCAAATGTTAATATGATTATGCAAAGCCTAGGGATCTCATTAAAAATGCATATTCTGATTCAGTCGGTCTCAGATTCTGCATATAATGAGCTCCCAGATGGTGCCAGCGTGGTTCATGGACCACAAGCTTCGTGTAATAAGGAACTGGGTGATTCATTAATAGGATTCGCTTTGAAAAAATTACAAAATTTTTAAAAATTAATGTAACTTAGAAGAATTTTAAAAACTCATAAAATTTTGTGACTTTTAATATTAATTACCAGAACATCAGAAACAGCACAAGACAGCCCCTTTTGAATTATAGGTAAAGTTCTACATTCTTATTTGACTAAATCTGCCTTGGTTTAATTTTTAAATAACCAATACATTATAAGCTTCAAATTGTTCTTGGTAACACTCTAACACCTGCTTTAAAGTGACTATAACAAACAGTTCTCATAAGGAACACTTACTTGCCTGGAGTTCAGGGAACTACTAAATTTGGTTTTCTCATAATTAAAGAAAGACCCTTGCAAATGAGAGGTGAGAGCTGATTATTTAGCAAGGTTTTTTGTGCTAGATTGAACATACTCAAAGAAAAGTATAATTACCTTAAAAATTATTATATTCTCCTGGTCCTTAAGGGAGAGAAACTATTAAAAGAATCACTTGACCTTAAACAAAATATCTTTTTCTCTTCAGACTGTGACTAAAACTTTTCACTCTAGAAACTAATTTAGGGAGAAATCAAGAGAACTAAAATGTTAAATCAAGCTATATTCAGAGACTGTAGTATGCTTATGGCCCTGTAGCCAGACCACAAGGAAACCTGCAGAACAAAAAAAGATTTCTGCTGGGATTGCTAACAACCCATTTTCCCACACTGTAAAGGGGAAACGGGAAAAGGAGTCTTTATGTGGTGCCCTACACAAAATAAAACCATTCATTCCCTATGCCTAAAACCATGGGGAACCTATGGATGGAAGGAAGGCTGGGAACCACCAGTAGGCCTTTCACACTACTTATTCTTACATTTTCATGCTGCATACTCTTATCCTGCCTCACTGTATGTCTGTATCAAAGGAAAATGGGTAAACAAAGTCTTTGAACTGTAACTCAGAGAAACTAAAGAATGATATAATAACTGAATTCCCTGATACTTTGGACTTTTTTCCTTGTTTTGACTTTTCGTCTTTGCTTTCTGTTGTCTTTGCTTTCTCCTTCTCTACTAAACTTTCCTTATGACTTTGACTTTGATATGTGTTTGAATTTTCTTATGCTCCACCAAGAACCTTCTTCTCTCTCAGTGCAGGGCTTGAGTTTCTCCCCAGCAACCCAGTCGGGGGAATTTGCCCTGCCCTACATCAAAAAAACTGTTATTGTTTCTTTCCAGCTGTCAGTGAATGCAGACCCAGACTACAGGTGATGTGTCCTGTTTCCAACTGGAAATAAATTTAAAGGCAAATGTAAAAATGACTTTCAGATAAAGCTGAAAGTGGCATTTAAGATAAGCTCAGTGGCTTCATAATTTCTTTGAAAGAGGAAATGAACTCCCAAGGTTCAAACACTTTGAGAATAGAAATGTAAACTTTCTATTTTAATACATGCCAGTTTCTGAATAAAAGAAAGCATTGACATGCTGTGAGATTGAAAATGAAATATATCTCTATTCAAATTCAAATTATGGAAAATTTGGAAATCTTTATAAAAATAATTATTTATGAGATCCAAACATCTTCTTTAACTTCTTTGAAAAATTTACTAAACATTTAGTGATTTAATCTATCAATTCTTTGTAATATGAGCTCAGTTGAGACATTTGAATATACATTGATTAGTAGGAAGAAAATTTGACATTATTTAGAACCCTACCATCTTTAATAGTAATGTAAATGAAATCATTATTTTCTGAATGAAAATATCTTTGGAAGGAAGGGTAGTTGTAACCTTAAAAAGCTAGAAAAGAAAAATGTTGCCTAATTTTTTAACCTAGGGAAGAAAAAAAGATTATGTGGGAAGATAAATTAGTGATTTAGGGAGGCCTAAAGAATTACTAGGCATTTGAATGAAATAAATTATGAAAGTGAGCTGTAGAATTCCATTAGCAATTTATGGAGGCCTCCCTCTATGCAGAGCTAAAAAAAAGTGGGTGGGCTTCCTCTATATAGAGTAAATAGTTGATTAATCTCACATCAGTCCTTTCTTTGAAGATGGCATCTAGAAATCATGGAATGAAGTACTTTGACTATGGATGAGTAGTTTTATGATCAATAAATTGTATTACAGGGTGTTTTACATTAGAGAAAAGGGCAATCAGATGACATGCTTCAGAGTGTAAATTGATTACTCTCTTGGAATCTGAACATAAATCATTTTTCTGGTCGTCTTACTATAATATTATCCAGTTGGTAAAAGGCACCTTTTTTTCCTTGTCTGCATTGAAAGAATTAGACATAGAGTGCTATAGTCATTAAATAACAAAACCTGGTGAACTGACATCTTATTTTGATGAAAATTTAACAGAGGTTATAACATCTACTTTAATTGTATAGTTTTGGTTAATGAAAGAAATAGTACTCTAGAAGCTCTAGAAGCTATTATTTCCTTTGAAGTGATTAAAGTTCAAGTAATTACATGCAGGTGGTGGCTGGGTCATGAAACAAAAGTCTGAACAGCTAGAGTTCCAATAAGGAGAAGAAAGCTGAGCTACGCCTGCAGCAAGCACTGTGACTGGCACTTTGCATATATGCTCTTATAGGAATGATTATCCATAAGGACTACTTTTCATTAAAAGAAGCTTTTCTGAAACAGCTAAGCAGAGCATCCAGAATATTCCTTATTTAAATACCATGTAAATCAGAACAAAAATAAAGGATATGCTCACCTTGTTTAGTCGTGGGAATTTATTATCTTCAGTGTTTCTCCATCAGAAGTTTGCTCTAGACTTGAATATGACTATTTCTTGAAGTTAAAACCTCTTGGAATATCTTTACAGAGATGAAATTATCAGTTAAATTTATTATTTATTATGACTAATTATGATTAATATTCTTATTAGTTACCCATTCTCTACCCATCTTCTTAAGATACAAATGCCTTTTACAAATCAAAGAAACAATCATTTTCCTTCTGTGCCCCCACAATTCTCTTCTCACAAAGATGACACTCAAAACATTTACCGACTTACATAAGCAGCAACCAATCAAAAAATATTTCTTATTGTTCTTCCTATACTTACCAGCATGATTATCCTTTCACTAGTCAGGAAGCCTCCATCGGTTCTCTCCAGTGAACCACTTTCAATCTTAGCTCTTTACCCTTCGAATGACACGATGTATTATTACCTTGTTACATAGGATTTGCAAATCTTAGGCTCCTGCTATAGACCTAATACAGAGATGATGATCACGGCAGCTGTAATAGGTTGCTGTTAAATAGGTCAATTTTGGTTTTCATAGCAAAGAGCTACTTTACAAACCTCTCTAGATGGTGTGGTGAATTGAGAATGAGGGTCTTATTTTCTGAAAACAAGACTCTATTGCATAAATAACTATAGCAATTATACAAACAAATAAGATTCTGTGTTCAGTAATAGCTGAGGCAGCTTGAAGCAGTAGAAAGACCATAGGCTTTCGACTCTAATAAATATGGGTTTGGAGGCAATTTTCCTACTTCAATCATCTTGAACATGTTTTGTAGTCTAATTTGCCTTCTATTTCCTCATCTGTAACATAGAGATAAAAATACCTCAGGGTGTTCGCTTGGGGTTTACATAGGATAACTTATAGACAGGGCTTAACAGAGTGACTGGCTAACACATAGTAGATGTCTGATGAATAGTAGCTGTTATCATTCCTCTTCCCTAACCTTTTTGAATTGACCCCTGATTAACTTCTGGTAGATCCATAATTTATACTGGAACTACTTACAGACAAATCTCAGAGATACTGCAATTGCAGTTCTAGACCATTGTAAAATAGCCAGTATCACAGTAAATCGAGTAGCAATCTTTTTGCAGGTGGAGAGTCTTGCCTTCTATTTGTTAAAAACAGAAACAAAAACAAAAAACAAAAAGCACAACACCTGTGAAGTGCAGTAAAGCCAAGCGTAATAAAACAAAATGTGCCCCTATGTAGATCAGCAGCTTCTCCCTCTGCTAGGGCCCCGGTTGCAGGATCAGAGCTGTCACAGAAGGCAGTGCCTTCAGGAAATGGTTGCTTTCATGAATTGTAGTCTTCTGCCAAGCGGTTACTAAATTTCTAAGTTACTCAAGATGAGCTGCTTTCCTTGCCACAGTGTTACTGCAGCAAGATCTCGCCTTTAATTCTGCTTAGTCTCTGGATTCTAACTGACATTTAACTAGCTGGCTAGGAGATGTGGCTTCCTCTTCTACCCGTGGATATAATATCCCCTGTTTAAGCAAAGCAAATTTTTGACTCATTTGTGCTATAATATTTTCTTGATATTATAGTCTTTTGTGATAATTTTAAATTATCAACCAATAAATTTAAAACTCCTCTGCCATTGTTATATTATAGTCTGAAACAGCCCATTGAAAAGATTATTTTCTTAGGAAAAAAAACATTTAAACGACAACAAAAAAGAAGTTTAAAATCACATATAAAAATTATTTCTAGACTCAGGAAAAAACAAAAGGTGATTCTCAAGAAGATACTGACCTGTATTCTTATTGGCCCTCCTAAAAAGCTGGCTGTACTACTTCCTGGTATCTGTAAAATGGAATAATAGAAGTATCTGCTATATAAGAAAGTAGTATGAAATAAATGAGACAATGTATGTGAAGTCCCTAAAACAATGCCTGACACATAGAAGTTTTCAATATGTATTAGCTATTATTTATTTTTGAAAAGACATTTAGTTATTGACAAAGTATTACAATAGTTTCTAAAAGTTTGTTAATGAAAACCCCCAGACATTTTTCTATTTCACATCTAGGAAAGTTGCTAATGATACAATCCTTGAACATTAAAAATGAGAAATTCTTCATTTCCTTATGTTTTTTTTTTTTTTTTTCAAAAAATGCGGCTTGGCTATTATTTATATCTTTGAAATATTAAAAATTCAAAAGATTTTAAATATGTATGTTTATTTCTAGATGGTTTCTAGTCACTTGGTTGATTGGGCAGCTCTCTGAATGTCCTATCTCTTAACCCTAGTTCCTCTACCAGAAACAGAAATCTGGGTGGAGTTCATCTTAGCCCTGATTGGTTGTGGCAAGTCTTTCATTTTATACACATTTTGCTTTTCTATAACTTCAAGTGCCCCCTCCCACAACCTTGCTATGTGTATTGAAACAAGGGCTCTGAGCAGTTTCAGCAGATAGGATCCCAGACAGAAGGGGGCAAGTTGGAAGGAGGAGAGGCAGCTTGTAGTTCATGCACAAGAGTTTGGACATTATTCTTTAGGTTATAGGAAGTTAATTAAGAGTCTTAAGCAGTGGAGTAATAGGGATTATTCTGTGTTAGCAGATAGGATGAACCAGAGGTAAAAAAAAACTGGAGGTGGGAACATCAATTGCATATGATCCAAACAAGAAAGGATAAAGATCTAACCTGGGACAGTGGAAATGCGGACAGATCAGGGCTGAAGGGTTGAGATAATATATAAGATAAATAGTAAATCAGGACATGAAGTCTAATTGGATATAATAGAGTCTAGAAGACATCCAGTATAAAATAAGTGCTTCTTCTGTAGCATTTTATATTAGTATGCTAGGGCCACCATAACAAAATATTACAGACTGGGTGGCTTAAGCAACAGAAATCTATTTTCTCATAGTTCTTGATGCTAGAAGTCCAAGATCAAGGTGTCAGTAGGGTTGGTTTCATTCTGAGGCTTCTTTCCTGGGCTTGCAGATGGTTGTCCCTTGGTCTGTATTGTCTGTGGTTGTCCCTTGGTCTGTATTGTCTGTGTCTTGATCTCTTCTTATAAGGACACCAGTCGTATTGGATTAAGGCCCACCCTAACAGCCTTCTTTTAACTTAATTGCTTTTTTAAAGGCACTATCTCCAAATATAGTTACATTCTAAGGTACTTGGCCTTTTTTTTTATTTTTCTGTTCAGTACCCATAGTTCTCATAGTAAATTTGGGCAAAAAAAAAATGTATAAAAATAAAAACCATAGTGGCATTAATATTTGTGAAATGCTCATCATGTTTGAGACACCATGCTAGGCACTATATATATATATATATATATATATATATATATATAGTCTCCTTTGATTCTCCATTCTCCTTTCAGAGAATGTTATGGTGTCAATACTTTCTTGCAGAAAGGGAAACTGAGGAAGTACTTAGAAAATGTGCCCATGAAAAGGTAGGTTTCACGTTAAAGGTGGTAGACCTAGAATTTGAACCTGTGTGCTCAAACTCCAGACCCTGTGCTGGAAAGTTTCCAAGCTTATTTAATATCTCAAAATATGTTTGCAATAGAAAAAGAATGAAGTGTTTTGAGAAGAATCCTCTCCCTTTGAACAGAAACTGTCATGCATCCTCACATTAACCCTTATCACCAACATTCAACTCAGCTTCAACTCCTGGGACTGGCCCCTTCTTTCCCCAAAATGACAGTGAAAAATAAAAACAAGGGAAGAATATATTATCTCAGATCCTGAAAAGAACAAAATAGGTTTAAATGTTCTAAAGTGGAATAAAGAGTTTTTGTTTTAAGGAGGGATGTTCTGAAAGAAGTGAGGACCACTTAAAGATTTGAAAAACATATGACTTAACAAATCTAATAGTAATTTTTCAGGCTTCCTTTCTACCTTTACTCATTCTACCTTTACTTTTCTGTCTTCCTTAACTTGTGATTTGGGGCAGTGATCAAAAATTTTAGCAGTGTGATTTTCTATTTTCCAAATAAAATATTATATTGCATTGTAAAATACGTTTTTATACAAACTTATTTTAAGCATTGACATTCATATTTACTTATTAAATAGACAATCAATGAGAATGCATATTAATATTCCTGGTGTTTTCCACTGTATTTTAATTTAGCATGTCACATTTGAATGAATGTGTTTGCTGGTTACTTTTTAATTACAGTTTTAAAAATAACTTTAAAAATATTTAAACTATTTAAAAGTCATTATTAAAAGATATTTTAAGCACTTGTAACAAATGCTTGCCAGACCTCAGAAGCACCTCTGAGGAAGTGTCACAGTTTGCAAACCCCTGATGGAGGGAAATGCAGGCATTACCTCTGTCTCAGCACATAATGAGATGCTGGTCTTCCCTTCCGGAGTACATTTATGCTGGCCCATGCTCCAGGGAAAGAAATAGGCTTCAGGTTCATCGATCTTAGACACACAGAGAATCACTTATCCGTATGCTCAGGGTGTTTGACGCCATTGTCCCTGCCCAGTCACAAATTAGTCACTTTCTGTTAGTGACTGTGAATACAAAGGAGGCACTTTCTGAAATACAGATCTTGTTTCAACAATTAAGGATAGAGAAAGCAATAACCATTCCTCTTCATTTATTATGTGTCTAAATGATACATAGCATTAGTCGGTGGCCTCTGTAGATGCTAATGAAAATATTCCACCCTTTACACCTGCTCCCAAAGTCTCAATTCTAAAATGAGAGCAGATAAAAATAGGGTGAAAATCTTGCCTCCCTTCTTGCTTTCTTTCATTATGGAATACTGTGCCCAATTTATAGAAGCATAGAATTTTAGAGTCAGAAAGAAACTCTGAAATAATGCAGGCTAATGTCTTTGTCTCTGTAAGAATTCCCTAAATAGCATTTCTGACGGACTCTGATTGAACAGTCTAGTGCAAGAATCTTACTATTTCACAATTGCACCCTTGGAAGGCAGGAACTTATAGCAAGTTTTTCTTACACTGAATATGCCACAATATGTTGATCACTAGTTGACCGACACATTCAGGTTGTTTCCAAGAGTTTTTTGCAACAACGTTGCACTAAACATCTTTGTGAATATATCCATAGTTCTAGGTTTATTTTTTTAGTGAAGCCCCTCACAGGTGAAATTGCTGAGTCAAATTTTATGTGTACATTTTTTTATTTTAATAGCTAATGCTGGATTACTTTTTAAAAAGACTGTGGTAATTTATAGTCCACCAATGAAGTATGACAATGCCTATTTTCCCATTGAGGCTTATCAGCTTTTAAACTTTTGCCTATCCACTACCTGAAAAAATGATATCTCATTTTTTTTTTTTTAATTTGTATGCCATGATCTCTGCTGAGGTCAAACATCTTTCAACTGTTAATTGGTTATCTGTATTCGGTCTTGAGTGTTCCGTTGTTAAATTGTTTGCTTGTTTGCCTTTGGATGGTTTATATTATCAATTTGAAAGAGCTCTTAGTTGATTAAGGGTTGATCTTTCTACTGTTACGGAAGTAAGTTTTAACTTTCAACTATCCTGCCTTACCTTCTCTGATTCAATTCACTTCCCAACAATTCTGTTAAGATGAGCTGCTTGCTTATAAATGATTATCTCACACAGAAGCGACCTGCACAGTAGGGACTTGCTTCTCACAGTGTGTCCACTACCAACAAAACCAGCATCCCTTGGAGACTGTTAGACTGTGGACTCTCAAGCCCTCCTCCAGGCCTGCTAAATCAGAGTCCTCAGTTTCACAAGATACCCAGGTAATCCGCATGCACATTAAAAGTTGAGAAACACTGCAATAATGGCTCTGATATTTATATTAAGATTACCATAGCTTTTTCGTTCTTAGTAACTAATTTCTTTATCCTGATTTCAAATAAACTGTTGCTAAACTGTTTCCATTTATTTTGTATTTATTAATGAACAGTTTGTAAATACATAAAAATTTTACCCTTAGTCTAAATAAATTTCACTGTATTTGTTTAAACTTATAATTTTGATTTATTAGATACTCTGAAGATTGAATATGCATTTTAATGTAGAGGCTCTCATTACTCAGTTTGGGGGAGAAATTAATCTAAAACTTGGAAAAAAGAGGTATGATAAGGCCCTAGATAAGTCCTTCTACACTTTCTTTTGTTTTGTGGACATACTAAATCCAGTTAAGATGAGTTTTAAAACAAGCCTTAAGGGGAAAGAAAAAGGAGGTCTTATACAGGATTTAAAGAAAGATATTTATGCATGCGGTGGTACTTAAGTGATTTCATTTCTTTTTTCAAAACAATCATCTGTTGACTCCTTAGCTTCACCAGTTGCTTCTGTGACAGATTCAAGCACCAAATCCCAGAAGAAATTTGGGGGTTGTGCTACCTCAAAGTGGCAATGTCTGAGAACTATTATTGCAATGATGATTTCTGCCTCTAGAATGACTTCATTTCTAAACACAGAAGAAAGACTTTTGAGAACCAAAGATAATTTCCCTTTTAAAGGTACACTTTACTTCTGGCATTGACAAGATGGTGTAGACCTGCTTTTCCTTGCTCACCTCTACAAAGTACAACTATAAACCCTGGAAATAACTCAAGAGATAGCCAAAGGAGACTCTGAAAGCTGGTAAGAAGATGGCAAACTGGTTGGGGTCCCCAAACAGGAGAAAGAATACAATTGCAAGGCATTTTGCAGGCCCTTCCCAACAGAAGAAGGTAACCCATCCTCGGCATTTCCTGACTCCAAACCAAGCAATAGAAGGCAGCCTAGGTAGGTTCATTTCTCCTCTAGATTGAAAAGAAATTCCTCTGAAATCAGCCAAACACCATCAGCAAAGGGAATAGAGCTACAGATCCTGCTAACAATAAGTGGCCAAGACGTACTCTTCCTGCCAGGCAGGAGACTACCTTCTTCCAAATACCAAAGCTAGTGAGAGGAACTGGCAAGGGACCTCACCACAAGCAGCCTAACTGGAAAGCCTTTCTCACCCTGTGGGCCCTGCCCAGAGACACCACGGCATCTGGGGGGTACCTATAGGAGTCTGCTACAGTAGTGCCTGACGAAGAAGCCTCTCCACCTTCATCTGTCTGAGATTCCTCTTCCCCACTGAGAGACATTGGGACAGTTATCAATGTCAGAAATGAAATAAAGGATATCACTACAAATCCTGCTATTACTAAGATAATAATGAAATATGGTGAAAAATGTTATAATCATAAATTTGATAACTTAGGAGAAATTAATTTCTTGAAAACCCACAAACTTTCAAAATTCAACCAAGATAAAATGGATAATCTAAAATAGCACTATGATTATTAAATAAATTGAAGTCATGATGAAAAGCTTATGAAAAAGAAATCTCCAGGCTCAGATAGTTAAAATGGAGACTTCTAGCAAACATTTAAAGAGGAATTAATACCAATTTTAAACAATCTTTTCAAAAAATTTTTAAGAAGAAACACTTTCCAACTTATTTTATCAGAGTATTACTCTGATACCAAAACCTGACAAACTCAATACAAAAAAAGAGAAAACTATAGACCAATATTTCTATGATTTCAGAACAACAACAAAAAAATGTCTTAACAAAATACTAGCAAATCAAATCTAAAAATGATTTAAAATAATTATCTACCATGACCAAGTAGAATTATTATTATTCGAGGTGTGCAAGGCTGGTTCATCATTCCAAAATCAAAGTAATCCACCATATGAGAAAATTTGATAAAAATTAGGAAAAATTATACAGTCATATCAGTTGACACAGAAAAGACACTTAACAATATCCAACACCATTTATGATAAAAAAAAAAAACTTTCAGTAAGTTAAGGCACCACCTCACCTTGATAAGTATCATCCATAAAAATCCTACAGCTAATATCACACATAATGGCGAAGGACTGAATGCTTTTCTCCTAAGATCAGGAACAAGGCTAAGATGTTCACTCTCACCATTCTTCTTCAATATAGTGCTGGGAAATCTTGCCTCTGCAACAAGTTGAAAAAGAATAAAAATAAAAACATGCAAATTGGAAATGAATATATGAAACTGTTTCTGCCAGCAGATGACACAACAATCTATGTATAAAATCCCAAAAAATCCACCAAAAAAACCCCCTACTAGAACTAAGAAGTGAGTTCAACAAGGTCACAGCATCCAAGATCAACATATAAAAATGAAGCTCATTTATATACATATATATATATTAACAATAACATGTGAAATAGAAACTAAATATACAATACCATTGTAATTACTTTGAAAAGAAAATACTTAAGTATACACTTAACAAAATAGGTACAGGATCTATATGCTGGAAATTACAAAATACTAATGAAAGAAACTAAAAAAAGATCTAAATAAATGGAGAGATAAACTGTGTTTCTGCACTGGATAACTTGATCGAGTAAAGATGCCAATTCTCCTACAAGTGATCTACATGTTTAATGCAGTTTCTGTCAAAATCCCAGCAAGGTTGGTTATTTATCACGTGTGTGTGTGTGTGTATGTATGTATATATACATGTATGTATGTATGTATGTATGTATGTATGTATTTTCTTATTTACTAGACAGGATTATTCTACTACTCATTTGGAAAGGCACAGAGAGAGGGATAGACACATATATCATCAGAACATAATAGAGAACCCAGAAATAGACCTACACAGCTATGCTGACCTAGTTTTTCACAAAGGTGCAAAAACAATTTAATGGAGAAATTATACCCTTTTCAACATATGATGCTGGAGCAATTGAACATTCATAGGCAAAAATATAAATCTTGACTTAAATTTCATGCCATTATATTTATAATAATATAAAAAGTATATACTTTTTCATATAAAATTATCCAAAAATGAATTATGAACATAGATGTAAAATGTAAAATTATAAAACTTTTAGAAAAAAAAAAGGAAATTTTTGAAATCTAAGGCTGAGCAAAGAGTTAGACTTGACACAGAAAGCACCATCCATAACAAGAAAAACCGATATGTTGGACCTCATCAGAATGAAAACTACTGCCATGCGAAAGCCTTGTTAAAAAGATGAAAAGATAAGCTTCATAATGGGAGAAAATATTTGCAAACTATGTATTCAATTATGACTAATACCTAGTGTGTGTATATATATATGTAAAATATCAAAACCTAACAGGACAAAACCAATCAACTCAGGAAATGAGCAAATGTATGAGGGTTTGGATAACAAATTTTGCATATTTACAACAGAATACTACCCAGCAATAAAAATAAATTAAATCCTAAAGCATAAACCATGAAAAAAAAATCTCAAAAGCTTTATGTTTATCAAAAGAGGCCAGAAAAAAGAGTATACGTCATGTGATTCTGTTTATATGACATACTAGAATAGGCAAAACTAATCTATCATGATGGAAATCAGAAGAGTGTTTGCTTGGGGCAGTGGTGGGTGGGATTGTCTGGGAAGGGGCACAAGGGCACTCTCAAAGTTGAGGTCAATATTTTCTATCTGTTTGCAATGCAGGATACATGGGTATGTGCCTTTGTCAACATTCATCAGCCTGTACATTCACACTTATGATCTGTGCTTGTTATTTTATGTAAATTATACTACATTTTAAAAGCATAAAAAGACAAAACAAGAAAAATTAAATTTTAAGGTAACTGATGATGCCTTAAAATTCAAATTTCTGTTCTTCCGGGGACTCCCATAGAGATATGGCAGAAAACCATGTGGCTCTTACCCATTTGAGTCATCATACCCGCTGCACAGTCCAAGGGCATAAACCATAAAAGGTAAAAAAAAAAAAAAAATCGACTTATGGCATAGATGTGGCAACCATAGCAGATACCTGCATCACGTGTTGTCTTCCTTGTCCTTCAGTATCACAGCTTTACAGCTTTCATCCTTCTCCCCAGTTAGTCATCAAGTAACCTGTTCCTGTCACCACTCAACTCTCTGGTTTATTTCTGTTTTGTCCGGAACACACTTGTTATTCATTTAACCTTTCTTCCTGTTGTCTCACCAAGTCTCACCAGGCTGTGCATGGCACTGTGAGCCCTACCCCTTGGGACTGCTGGTACTTGGTAGACAAATACAGAGCTCCCCTCAGCTCTGACAGGGTAGCAGCTGTTCTCCTGGCTGACACATGCCTGAGGAAACAGTAAGTCTGTCCAAGGTGCAGAGACTAGCAGCAAGTCAGCTTTATTATCAGTCAAGCGACCCACGCAAGCCTTGTTTTGATGCCCAAGTCAGATGCAGTTGGAGGAAGTAGGGTAAGAGAAGACTGGGACATCTGTTTGTTAGCACTGGTGAACAAGACATAAGCACTTTTTCCAAGACTCTTAAGGATCTCACAGTCTTGGGAGGCAGGCAGACAAGTTCATAAACTTGTGGTTTCCAACCACAGTGCTGTTCAAGATTCACAACTGAGCTATCACTTTTAGATCAAGATATAAATTTATTTTTATATCTGCGACACAACCTGTCTCTGTGATGTCATTCAGATGGAATTAGACTGAGAGGGTCTTAGACTGAGAAATGTGATTGAGAACCAGGTGCCACCTGCGTTAAGCAAATGAAACAGGTGAGACATAATGTCAAACCATGGCCATAATTAGATGTCTAGTTTACTGACTCACAGGAGAAATTTGCTCAGTGCACATATAAGAGGGAGTGCAGGCAGCAAATAGTTCTATTCAAACAGTGAAACACTGCTGAGTGGTACCCAAATAAAGAATGCAATAACTGTGGATGCTTTTATAGGCACCATGAGATCTTACTGGAGCAGTGATTGTATTGTCACTATTTATGACTTGTTTATTGTTTTGAGATTTTAGTTCCTTCACATGAGATCTTTCCAAATTCTTAGCATTCCTAAGTTAGCAGTAAAACAAAATAAGTTGAGAATCACAAAAAAGGAAACTGAAGACTGATGTAGATGTTGACAGGGTGTAATGAGAGCTCAGGGAGAAGGACATGCAGAGTCTGGTATGTTCGGGACAGACTAACAGGTACAGAGATGTGGCTTATAAGGACAGCAGGATGGGATTGGGCTCGAGATCACAGAAATATGATGTTTAGTGGGTTTCCCAGTGGACTTTACGTATGCAAGTCTCAGGGAGCAAGATAATTTTTTCTGTTTTTTATTCTTTTGTCTTTAAGTGGTTGAGCCAGAATTTGAACATAGAGCCATCTGACTTCCAAGCATGAATACTTCCTACTCTGACATGATACTTCCTGATTGCCACACATGTCACATTTTTGTGGCAGAAACGGATCTACGAATGAGAGGTCATAGTGTCAATTTCTTTCAGGAGCTAAAATATTAGGAATGTCTTCTGAACCTCTATATCAGCAGGGAGGTGTTCTATAAATGAAGTTTGTTTCTATTCGTTTGCCACCTAGAAACCCTCAGGGAGTTTCTTCCACTCATTATCCTAAAACGTGTAACAGCAACAGCTGAGGTGGCGGCGGCCGTAGGTTTGTGTTCCTGGAGTGGTGATGTCCAGGGCCTTGGTCTGTACGGAGTGCAGCGGCTGCTTCGTGCCAGCGCACTCTCCTATTTTTGGCTCTGACACAATAGCAAAGGCCGCTTCTGTGCTGATTTCCCTTTCCATACACCTTCCACTGTCCCTTCTGCCTGGCTTTTGTTGACAACATTCTTTTCTTTTTTCTCTTTCTTTTTTTTTTTTTTTTTTAAACTTATTGGGGTAATATTGGTTAATACGATTATATAATTTTCAGGTGTACATTATAATTTGACATCTATATATTCTATTGTGCGATTACTACCAAGAGTCTAGTTGATAATATTATACATAGGTATAAATTTAGTTTTTATACATGTTGCTAGAGATCCATTTTAGTTGTCTTTTACTGGTCCTTGAAAATATTGCTTTGCGTGACAAGCAAAGAAAGCAGGAAAATAAAAGAAATATGCACAGAAAGAAGAATGAAGAAGGAGGCACCTTATTTCATGGTAAATGAAGGCAAAATATAATGCCAGAATGCTCCCCAAATCCTCTCAATATTAAAGAGCTATTTCAATGACCTTTACCTTCTGCCTCTTAATAGCAAAGAAGTAGTGAAAGAACACCAGTCACAGATGTGCGATGGTGCTGGTGAAAGCCTCCAGAGGTCTAGTGTGGATGTGGCCTTGACTCAGCCAGAACCTGCTTGTTGTACCCCACTTAGAAACGTTAAAGACTTTCCAAAACCCAGAAAAGGGCTTTCCAAACTTCGTTCAGCCAAAAACTGCCCTTTCTTTAAAACATTTTGCAACCCCAAATCCAAGATAGAGCAGATAAAAGTGAAGCTGCTCTTGTTAAATTAGGAGAAAGAATGTCACCTGTCTCTCCTGCTGTCCCCTCTCCTTCAGGAGACTCCGAAGCTCTGTCAAAGCAGGCTTTAAAAAAATACCAAAATCCTTAAGTGATTCCCAAACGTCTGCATACTCTGGTTCCAAACAACCCTGCCAGTATTATCCCCTCTCTGCATTCCTGACACTGCAAAGTCTAAACATCCTACCTGAAGATGCCTACAGGCCTTCAGATCTTCCTAATGTTCATAGATGGTTATTGAATTAATGCATTATGGCATGACTATAAATGAACTAGGGGAGGAGGTACATGAAAAGAAAGATATGATATGAGGCCTGCTCTCAAGGGACAAAAATTTAGTCAACAGAAAAAATAAGAACATGATAGGAAAGTGGCGAGTAGTCAGTTGAGTGGAAGCATCCGTTCACGAAGGCAACAGCCACTCAGAGAGCACCTTCATGGAGGAAGTGTCCCTCGCAGTTTCTCAAAGGACAAGTTAGGCTTGTGCAGGTAGAGGGAAAGCTATAGAGGTGAGAATCAGTAATGCCATTTTGTCATCGGGTAGGAGACAGTCTGGCAGGAAAGAAGGGGCTGGCATTGTGGAGGAGAAGGATACACGTGTGGCTAGATACGCTGGGGCAAACCTGTGAAAGGCATTTCAAATAGGGGAGTGGAATTGGGTGTGGTATGTTTTGTAGGCAAACCATCATTTGTTCTTAACTAGGAGAGTGACATTATGAACATGGTAAATTAAGATTTTGAGGAGAAGAATAACATGATTCAAGTCATAGACTTAAGAAAATTAGTCTAGCAGTGTTATGCTGACAAAAGAGGGTAGCTAGAAGGCTGCTTTAATAATGAATGAGCTCTCTTCTTTCCTGCTGATAAAGAGATGTCTATTCCTACACTTAAATTGAGAAACTCCCCCATAATTTGCCGCAAATACTGACACCAGTTCTCATGGCCCTTCTCGTGCAGATGAAAGCAACCCAATGCTAGGCTTAAAACAAGTTCATATGTTTGCAGACAAATACATTTGGGAAAATAAGAAAGATATAAATAAAGCATTCTCACTGTTTTACAAACTCAATGACAGTATCTTGATCAATTCTATTTTTAAACTCTATCTATATACTCAAAGCTGTAGCAGTTTTTTTATCAACTTCAATTTTTAAAATGTGTAATTATAAATGCACTAGTTTCTGCGCGGATTTCCTGGTAATAGTAGGGGGACACTGTAATTTGCATTTTTCAGTGGCTAATCCTTTTCACCCTCCTTCAGCTTTAAACTTTGAATGATTTGAAGATGTACTTTCTTTGCAGCACCCATAGTGCCTGTCTCAGTGCTCTGAATATAGTGACTAGGAAGTGAATACGTGGATCATGAAGCTCTCAGAACATACTTCCAGCAGGTCCCTCTGTCTTTGCAGTTTCCTAGCTTTCCTGCTTAATTGCCTGTGGTTCATCTTGTTTGAAGAAGGGGCAGAAGCTACTTTTGGTTGTTTGCTTCAATTTCATGTCATCTGTGATGGATTACCATCCCCTTGTCATGTCTTTTCACTAATTTTTTCCCTTCCCATTTCACTTTTGGGGCTCATCTGCTTTATTGCCATCTTAATTTGGAAGAGAAGGAACTGCATTAAAGGAACAATGGAATCAACAAGTTTAATATATGAATCAGACAAATTCCTAAAGTGTTTTTCTTCAAGGCAGAATTTGCACACAAAAATTCATATTCATTAGGCTAAAGGCAGAGTGTGTCAAGGCAGTTGCAGGTTTAATAGAGAGGTCAGATCCTTTTCTCTCTGTCATTCCTACTGAAGACATCATTAGAGCTACAGTAAAATAAGAGAATGTCACAGAATGTCAGCCTAGTCATAGTGCAATTGTTCTTTTTTCATTAGTGACTCAGCTGGTTGCTATGGCAACCCCACTCTAGTATCAAGGATACTAAGGCTGATGCTTTCCGCCTCTATTTTCAGATAGAATAAATTGTGCTCCCACCTCATGGGCTCCTGCCATGTTATTTATATTTGGGTCACGATAATAAAGCCAGTTGGGAATATGTCTGTTGAAATTCTAGCCAGACAGACAGTGCTTCCCACTAAAAGGGAGAATAAATATAGGATTTCTAGGTTTGATTTGAGCACCAATTACCCTGTGGGAGGGCGGGTATTCCCTTCTGCTCTGTCCACCTCGTGGGGGAGATTGCAGACCTCTCATTTACTTGTTCTACACATTTTCTAAGCTGGCTGGTTGGCTCTAGGAAAATCAGGCAGTCTATTTTCAGCACCCTCTCCTGACTCACCTTAGGGTCCATTTATTTAAATGCTTCCTTCTGAGCGGGCTTAGTACCATTGCATGTGTTCACTCACTTGTTTATTTATTAATTGAAAAGTGATTATAATGGACTGAACATCATGTTAAATAGCACATTTAACTGCTAGTTTGTATTCTAATTATTCACAATACCTAGAAAGAGGGGTCCAATAGGGAGGGAAGAAAGCGTATAAAAATGCTTATAGCATCAAGTGATGCACATTTTAATTGAGGGATGGACATACTTTGAGGAAGGAGAGAATTACTCTGCTTAGGTGACTGGATAGATACTTCATGAGGAAGTGATGTTTAACTTGCAGTCTTAACGAATGTGTTCTCTAGTTGACTGCCTCAGTGATTCAGAGATGAAGTTAGCCTAAAGTACTTTCATCGCAGCAAAATGTTATCTGGTGGAAAGCCTGTTTGCTCTGTAAATGTGTATTAATATTCTTGAATTCACAACATTTTCTGGCCACCAGGATGGAGTTGTTTAAAAAAGGAAAAAATCTGGGAAACAAAGCAAGCTTCAGAAAATAGTCTTTGGAATCAGAGGAGATCCAAGTAAAAAAGTTGATTTGAAGATCTTTTTGGTTGATTCACCTTTTCTCTGGAATCAATATATTATGAGAGGCATCCATCATATTTCTGAAGCAAACAAAGAAAAAGATACTGAACAAAAGTGTTGTATGCTCCTTATAGTTGGAAGGGCATAAAAGGATCCCTTACTGCACCAATCACTTATAAAACTAAGGTATCTGGTGACTTCAGTATTAATGAAAGTATATATCTTTCTTGCATATTAATCACTGTTCGGAAGTTGAAGTGACAGCCTAATGAAGTCGTTATGTAGAAGACAGTGTTATTTATGAAGTGTATCATGAAATAGGCCTCGTGTGGAACCAACATTATAACTATAATGGTCTGGGAATGTTCTTTTCTACTGGGTCTGCATCACCACATACCTCAGAAATTCAAGCAACACCTTCTGAGATGAATGATCCCCACAGTCTGCTGACAGCAAAGAATGTTGCCAATACAGTCAGTAAAACACACAAAAAAATGCAGGTCAGATCAGGTCACCAGTCTGTGTAGTCCCAAGAGGCCTCACCGATGACCTCTGCCTGGACACCTGAACAAGGAGGGTAGGCTTGGGAGAAAGAGGAAGTTCCTGGCCAAACAGTGTTCCTTAAAATCCAAGTTAATAGAGAAATGTAGTAATCGCAGTACCTAGCATCATTAATGTACTGTAATCTTTAAAAACAATTCAATAGTCATCTCCTGAGAGGAAGACACCATTACTAACTTCTCGTGTCTCCTTTCAGTGATCCCATGCTTATACAGACATATAAATATGCATGGAATAGTATAATACTATGCAAAATTTTTGCATTTTGATTTTTTTCACTTAAAAATATTTCTTAGACATCATTCCACATTCCAAATGAGCCACCTTATTATTTTTTAATGAGCTACATAGTAGTCCATTGAATAGAGATATCATAAACATTTCATCAACCCTGTCTGTTGTCTCAGACTGTTCAGACTGCTGTAACAAAATATCACAGACTGGGCAGCTTGTAAACAACAGAAATTATTTCTCAGTTCTGGAGGCTGGAAGTCCACAGTCAGGAGGCCAGCATGGTTGAGTGAGGGCCCTCTTTCTCATCATAGCTGGCATCTTCTTGCTGTGTTAGAAGGAGTGAGAGATCTCTTTTATAAGAGTAAAATAATTCCATTCACGAAAGCTCCATCCTCATGACCTCAGTACCTCCTAAAGACCTCACTTAATAATACAATTATCCTTGGGCTTTAAAATTTCAACATATGAATTTGGGGGGACACAAACATTCAGACCATAGCAGATACAAAGGTAGTTTTCAGTCTTTTGCTAACACAAACAACAGTGTAGTGTTAGCAGAGGGTGCTGGAGAGTCACTGCAGAACAGTGTAGTGAGTGCAAGTATATCACAGTAAAATTCATAGAAGTGTTGAGTAATAAGAGTATGTGTACATTAGTTTTAATAATTTTGCAAAACTGCCCATGATTAAACTGTATTATACTTTACTCCCACTCAATATGTGTGAGAGTTCATTTCCCACATCCTTACTATCACAATATGTTATCCAGCTTTTTGCTCAATGCTTCAATTTGAGAGGCAAAACTTGCATTTCTTTGTAGTTGTAATTTATATTTCTCTTAGTATGAGTGAAATTTATATTTCCCTTGTGATGAGCATTTTTTCATACATTATAGAAGCATTTGTACCATTTTTTCTATGAAATTTCTGTTCATATAATTTTGCAAATAATAGGTTATTCATCTCTTTCTTATTCATTTGTTTGTGATATAAGTTTCAAACATTTTTCTCAGTTGTCTTTTCTCTTTTGGCTTTCATAATATTTTGCCCTATAGTTTTTTCAGTGTAGAAAAATTTGTTAACGACTTCTAAATTTCCTGTTATACTCAAAAAGACTTCTCCACTCTGATATTTTATAAATATATCATTTCCATGAGTTTGTCTATTTTAATTTTTTAAACATTTAAATTGTGATCTACCTAGAATTTTTAGTATAAGAAGTACTGTAAGGATCTAGCTCAATTTATTTTTGCAAGCGGTCTTTGTTTTTTTCAATACCAACTTTTGAATAATCCATTTCCTCCCACTTATTTGAAATGTTTAATTTTTCATATGCCAAGTGCCAGAATGCATTTATGTTTCTTTTGATGTTTTGATCTGTTCCACTGACTTGTATAAGTACTATCTTTTGTATCTGTCAGTTATTAAAGCCAGCTCTAAATCTATATCCTTCATTGCCCTCCTAGTGATATTAGAGCTGGCACCTGTAAGTGTTTCTCCCTTGTCAGTAGAGGGTGCTGGAGAGTCACTGCAGAAGGAGGGAGTATCTCTTCCTGGTTCCTTGTAATTTTCTTGACTTGCTCCTGTAGTAGTTAATAGAATGCAGGTTGCCCTGTGATGCTTACCTTCAAGCTTGCCTGGCTGGGTCTGTGGCTTTCTGCTCACCAGTCTTAACCTGTCAGTGTTATGGTGGCATGATTTTCTGTGTTCAGTTTCCTGTCTACCAGCTTCAGCCTGCTGGTATTATGTTGGAGGAGTTCCTGCTTACTCGTCCTGACTCAGTTCCCTGCCCTGCCCTTCAGACTCTGCTTGCCAGCTATGAACTAGCTCTGACCTGGGGAAACCTTGAGGCCATACTTCTGCTAAATTTATACTATTTTTTTATTATTATTATTAATCCGAAGTTCATATTTAACTGGGCATTTTGTTGTTGTTGTTCTGATTTTGCCAAATCTGGCAATTCTTCTCAGAAGGTACTCCCTTGACTGAAGAATTGAGAAATAAATTAGAGAGAGGGGAACTTGCATCCCTGAAAACTCTATGGCCTTTGTGGTGGGGTGTGATCATAGGGAGTACTACCACTGAATCGGGTTCCTTAATTTCAGTGGGGATAGTGAGAACACAGAGTAGCAGAGGCCAGTGGCAGCATTTAACTCTCAAAGACAAGAGAGGTGTATCTACCATAAAGGAAGGACAACAGGGAAGTACTGTAAACAGAATGTCTTGTCCTTCCAGATCTTTGGTGATAGTTAACTGATCACAGTGTCCCTAGTACCCTAAATGGAATATCTACTAGAGTATTGACAACTTTAGCTTTAGTCATCAAACCTGACGAATATCCATAGTGGAGAATCATAGCTTCTCAGTCAGTTTCCACATCTAAGTCAATTCGTAAGCCCCAAATCCCTTGATCGAAGGAGAATCCAGGTGTCTTGTCTGGTTGAGGATTAGAAGTGTGTAATTTAAATCTTTCTCCAAGCCTTCTCCAAGGACATAGAGTGATTACACATTGGAGAAAGGAGATACCTAGATCTTTGGGGGTATTATTACATATGGGCACTGAAATGAATAATTCCTGGGTCCCCCAAATGCCACTGTGACCATCAGTCAAAGTGGAGGCTATGGTTACATGTAATAGGTAGAGTCTTAAGTCTGACTAACAGTGGACCAAGTTGGTCCAAAAACTCAACTTGTGTTTATTTCCCCAGTTCTTGAATGCATAATTGGAATAGACATAGCAACTGGTAGAATCTTCACATGTATCTCAGACCCTGGAACTTTCTTCTACCAAAAACAATATAGAATCTTCAGTGAAAATGCCAAGATTAATACTATCAAAGATATGAAGGAAATAGAGTGGAGACTACAATAATCCCTTTTGACTCACCTGTTTTACTTGTGTAAACATCAGGTGGATTTAGGAGAATGACTATGGGCTCTCATAAACTTGATCAGGGAGTGACTCCAATTGTCATTGCTGTCTCAGATGTAATGTCTTCCCCATATCAAATCAATATGGTCCCTGGAATTTGGTTTCCAGCTTTAACTTGCCAAATGACTTCTACTCCATAGAAATTTGCAAGGACTACCTGGAACGGCTTGTTTTTACCGGGCTTGGCATGGTTCTGTGTCAGTTCTTCTGCTCCTTGCTATATTATAGTCTGTAGAGATCTTGATTATTCTGACATTCTACAAAACACACTGTTCTACTACATTGGCAATACTATATAAATCAGGTCTGATAAGCAGAAAATAGCAAAAATTTGAGACGACTTAGGAAGACACATGAGAACTAGGGAGTGGGAGATGAACCCCACAACAATTCAGGAGCCTACTACTTTAGTGAAATTTCTGAGAGCTCACTAGTCTTGGAAGTATCAAGATATCTACTTCGAGATGAAAGATAAGTTGCTGCACCTTATACTTCCGCCACAAAAAAAGAGGGGTGATGCTTGGTGGGCCTTTTTGGATTTTGGAGGCACTATATGCCATATTGAGTATGCTGTTTTGATCCATCTAGAGTCACATATAATAAGTCTTCCAGTTTCAAGAAGGGATCACGTAAGAGAAGTCATTCTGTTCTGCCACCTGAGCCATATGACCCAGCAGATCCACTAATACTGATAATGTATGTGGCAAATAGGGATGCAATATGGGTCTTCTGGCAAGAACTAGTAGGAAAACCACAGTGAAGACCTCTAGGTTTTTGGAGTAAATTTTATCAAATAACTATTTCCATTCTGAGAAATAGCTTCTGGCTTTCGACTAAATTAAATTGAATCCCTGACCATGGGACACGAGGTGACCATGTGGTCTGAGCTTTCCACCATGAACTGGGTGTTTTTGACACACCTAGTCATAAAGTTGAATGTGCACAGAGGCAATATATCGAGTGGAAATGGGATATTAGAGACAAAGCTTGGAAAGATCCAAGTTAGCTGAACAAGTGGCTCAGAAACCTTTAATACTGGCTACTGTGGCATCATCTCCTCTCCCTCAATTCATGACTGTAGTAACCTGGAATGTTTCCTAATAACCAACTATCTTAGGAAGAAAAAATTTTTCTGGTTTACAGATGAGTCTGTACATTATGTTGACATGACCTGAAAGTAGACAGCTGAAGTACTACAGCTACTCTCAGAAGTAATCTCGTAGGAGAGTGAAGAAAATCAGTAGTCATAAACAGAACTATAAATGATACATTTAGTTGTCTACTTTGTCAGTAGTTAGAGATGGCCATAAAAATGGATGCGGTCATAGGGAGTGGCTAACTATTTGGCTGGATTGTCAGCAACTTGGAAGGAAAAAGACAGGGAGACTGGTGATAGCAAAGTCTAAGGAAGAGATATATAGCTGTACTAAAGATAGTGAATGGACACGAACAGAAAATATTTGTGTCCTAAGTAAATAGTTAACAAAGAGCATTCACTTCAGAGGAGGCTCTTAAGAAGCAAGTGAAGAAAATGACACACTCTGCAGTCAGTCTCTTTCCTCAGCCATTTCAGTACTTGCTCAATAGGCCCATGAGATATGTGGCATGGTGGCATGCAAAGAGGCTGTGCATGAGCTTAAAAATACGGACTTCCTCTTACTAGGGCTGACCTGGCTATCACTGGGATGTGTGATATGCAGATATATGATATACAGTTGGTGAGTAAACATATGGAAGGATACTCAATGTCATTAGTGAGTTGCAAGTCTGAAAAGTCATTAACTACACACCTATTAGAATGGTTACAATCCAAAAGCTGATAATATCAAATACTGGTGACAGTGTAGAGAAATAAGAATTCTCATTCATTGCTGAATGGAATATAAAATGCAGCCCAGTATAGAAGGCATTTGACAGTTTTTTGTTATCCAACAATTATACTCCTATTTACCTAGTTGAGTTTAAAGTATGTCTACACATGAATGTTTACAGCATATGTATTTATAACTGCCCCAAACTGAAAGTAAAGATGGCCTTCAAAAGAAGAATGGATAAACTATGGTACATCTATATAATAGAATATTGTTCAGCAATATAATTCAGAAATCATCTGTCAGGCCATGAAAAGACATGGAAGAACCACAGATAATGTGGCTACATAAAAGAAATCATTCCAAAATGGTTATATACTGTATGATTCCAATTATATGACATTCCAGAAAAGGCAAAACTATATAGACAGTAAAAAAAACCATTAGTTGCCAAGGGTTTGGAGGAAGAAAGATAAATATTTGAAACACAGGGGATTTTTTGGGCAGTACAGATGTCCTTTGTGATGCTGTAATGGTGAATAAATGATATTATGTGTTTCTTAAAACCTATAGAATTTTACAACATGAAAAGCAAACCTTAATCTATACACATGAAAAAATAATTTAGGAGGTCAGAGAATTCCAGGAAAGAACGCAGACTGTGACAAGAGATTCTCAGTGTGTTACACATGTATGAAATAACCGCAATGAAAGGGTTGAAAGAAAAAGTGCTGAACTAAGTAACTTTGGAAGTGAATGAAGTTTTAAAGACTAAATGTAAAAAGAATTGCATGTAAGTACTGACTAGTTGGTAAAGTTATTTTCCATGGGGGTGTGGATTAACAATTTTGATATAGCTATATATATATACTGGAATTAAAAATTGAGTAAATGGATGGCAGATGGTGGGTTCTGGGTTATTCAGATGGTGGGATCTGGGTTATTCACTGTTGGAGTAAAATATACAGATCAGCAAGGGCACAAGGCTAGAATGATCCACATGATAATAAATAGAGTAGGAGCTATTAGTAAGAACTCATTAATTTAATATAGATACAGATGATTACTTATAGAAATATGTATAGATATGTGTATATAAACATGTTAGTATATGTACATATTTCTTTGCTCTGTCAGCTGAGAAGGTTTAAACAAAATGATGCCCCATTAGCATGAGCACATCTACCACCCAGATCTTGGTTTCTAATGTCATCCTCCAATAGAAGGAAACAAGGCTCCTTGGAGAAGTGACTGTTTCTAGGACTAGGACAGGAAATATACAAGATGAGCCAGGAGCAGCTTGGCAATTAGTAGTGCCAGAAATAAGGAAGTGCTCAAAAACAAATAAACAAACATATTGACGCGTATTAAAGGGACACAAGAGCAACCGAAAGAGCTTCTTATAGCCAAGGCTGGAAAAATTAAAGCATACACACACTAAAAAGTTTAGAGTAGTACTGAGTTAAAATACAAAATATAAAATAGATATTCATGAACTCATAGTGATATAAATTACTGAATAAATAAATGAAGGAGAAGAGACAAATCTCTCACATAGAATTCCAAATAAATTATGTAGATACTCTACTTTAAAGGAGATACAACATAAGTCCCTACTCCTTAGGTGTGCCCTGTGCATCATGACTTCCTTCCTAAGAGTACTGTATTGAAAGGTGGAGCGGTGGGAAGAGTCACCTTACAGTGGAGAAACCTGACAGACACCACTTTAGCCCGGTGATCAAGGACAAAGTCATTAGTGATAAATCACCTTGAAAGTATATACTCTTGATATGATGTGATGAAAATGGCACTTTATCTCTGTGCTCTTTCTCTCCAAAATTTATAAAAAGAAAGTCTATTAATTTAAAAAATTACTGAGAGAAAAAAAAGGAGAAATGAATGCATTTTTAGGCTTATAAAACCTGAAAGAATCCTTCAACAGACGACATACAGTACAAGAAATGTTAAAGAATGTCCTTCAGGCAGGACAATGATACTAGAAGAAAATTCAGATCTACACAAAGGAATGAAATGCACTGGAAATGGTAACCATGTGGGTAGAAAGTTTTCTTATTATTTAAATCTTTAAAAAAAATAATTGACTATTTGAAATTAAAAACAACAACAACAACAATGTATTGCAGAGCTTATAATATATGTACAAGTTGTACGTCAACAACAGTAAAGGCCAGGAGGGGAGAAATGGGAATGAACTGCTGTTATGATTTTTAATCTATACATTTTTAAAGAGACACTGGGATGAGATAGAGATGTATACTATAAGTCCTAAAACAATCATTCAAATAAAAACAAAGAGTTATATCTAATAAGTCAAAAAATAAAATTAAGTTAAACCATAAAAATATTCAATTAATCCATGACAAGGTAGGAGAAGAAGAACAACCACAGCACAGATGGGTCACAGTAGAAAACTAGGTGGTAAATTTAAACCCAAAGATATCAATATTAACATTAAATGTAAATGGCGTAAATACACCAGTTAAAGGCAGAGATTGTCAGATTATATAAAAAAGGAAGACCAAACATTTAATTCAAAGATGTGACAGGTTAAAAGCAAAAGAATGGAAAATGATATGCTAACGCTAATCAAAAGAAAGCTGGAATGGCTATATTAAT
Organism: Rousettus aegyptiacus; assembly: GCF_014176215.1. Classification (NCBI taxonomy): domain Eukaryota; kingdom Metazoa; phylum Chordata; class Mammalia; order Chiroptera; family Pteropodidae; genus Rousettus; species Rousettus aegyptiacus. The sequence continues at coordinate 54,233,280 of NW_023416311.1, forward strand.
ATCAAGGTGGATTTCAGAGCAAAGAATGTTACTCAGGATAAAAGTATCACTTCACAATGATAAAGGGGTCAATTAATCAATAACATATACAATTTTAGACATTTAAGAACCTAATAACAGAATATAAGCTGTCACACCCTACTTTTGCATTTTCAAACAGTTGGCATTATATAAAGATTGAACTGTCCTTCGAACAGGCCTAAGCTTGTTATCCTAAGACTGTGATTCTAAAGGTTTGCTGGTTTTCTTAGCCATTCAATATGTTACTCAGTTTTGAACACCATGAGTCGGTCCTGCCGAATTTCAAAAAAGGGTGATATCTTGACATTTGCTGTAATTGCTTTCATACATATTTTATGAAAATATACAAATAAGAGAGAACAAAGTCTGCATATACTTTAACTCAAAATGTTAGCGGTTGATGGGATCATCATGGCAGGATCATTATAATGAAATTCTTTGGTCTTTTTCATATAAAATTCAGAATGATGTGGTGGTACCATATTGACCTAATATGAAGAGTGTCCTCTTAGGGTAATGTGACAGCAGCAGAACCATTAAAGTTAGGGCCTCTATGAGTCATTTAATATTGATTTTTAAAAAATCTTTACTTCCTAAATAATTTTTGAAAGTCCCAAACTACCAGAGTGCAGGAACCTGATATTTCTATCCAATAGTATGAAACAGAGGCAGTATCTCAAATGTCGTTCTATTTCTGACCAGAAGACCGTATAGCTGAGTAAGGTATGGGAAGTCTTATACATGACTGATAATGTAGTATTTCAATGTTACATTTTTTATTTTATTTTAACAGACAAATGTTGCAAAAATTTAAGGTTGAGGTTGGTCTGGGACCATTTTCTAGCTATTTGAACATCTTCTAGTTTCCCTACTGATTCCAATTGTATTATCAATTCATAAATTATGAGATGTTCCAAAGTTTCATAAAATTTTCCAATGCTTTTTAGGTAATTAGTCATTTAGTTTGCTAGTCCAGTGTTTGTTATTACTAATCAACATGATTTTAAATGATTTTCAAAACAAGTGGGTTTCCAAAAGACTTCCAATCATTTTCTTTTCTAATAGATGAATATAGAAAAAGAGGAATTCTCCTTCTGTAAATAGTCATGATTTAAGGATAACATTCATATATCCTTACACAGTTTCATATCTGTATAAATGATCATTTCATGACCTACTTTCCTAAATGGTTCAAATTTACTGATAATTATATCCCTTCAAAAAGTCCATGCCTAGAACCCAATGCTATTATTGATAATCTCTGCAGTTGAAAGAAAGCTACTTCCCTGGAAGGTTTGAAGGATACCAGGTAACCATGGTTTATCAAATGAAGCATTTTTCTTTTGTGGACTGTTGCTTAATCAGTGTTTGCTTTGTGTATAGGTTACATGATCTGAATGGAGTTTTTAGAGAGCTGGGGAGGAGAACTGAGAGAGTCTTAGAAGAGAGAGGTCAAGTGGGAGACGAGGCTGGAAGAGTAAAAGCTGCTGTAGGAAGATATTTTAGGGAAAGTGCTGAGATGGTCAGTGTAGACATAAAGAAAGCTTTTGCTACATGATGTTGCATATCATTTCATCCTCCTCTCAAAAACATTAGCAAACATATATATTAGACATCTACAGTTTTGATGGAAGAAGGATGCTGGGACTGGCCTCAGAGAGAAAGAAGAATGGCCCAAAGGGCTCAGGGACAAGCCGATGACTCCTGGAAGCAGCACCTCCAAAACAAAGGAAGAGAAAGTCATCCATCTTTTCCTGTTACTCTTTCATTTTCCTGATGCTTTTGAGATGGCAGAGTCTATAGGCAACATGGAAGAAAGAGCAACAAGATGAGGTTAACCACTTCAGAGAGGAAAAGATGAGTCATTTGCCATGAGAGCTGAAAAGATAGGGAATTTTTTTTACTCTTCCTGTGTTGCTCACAGAAACGTAACAACTAAAGTATTTTAATAAGTTTTTATCTCAAAGATATCAATGGCTCATCATAAACATATGTGACTCCAGTGATACAAATTAGTTGGCTTTTTAAAATCATAACCCGATTGAAGGGGAACAGAGAGTACTTGGAAAGCTTAACTGGGCCAGTTTCGATTAGAGAAAAATGTGCTTGGGCATTTTTATAAAATCTGCTGAAGAGAGGCAGGTTGGTTTTATGTCTTTTGGTAAAGAAGCCAGTTTAAATCCAATTCTGAGAGGAGCTTTGGGGGAAGTGAAGCATAGTGACTGGGTCGGGTTAAGGGTGTATGGAACAGAGCTCAGCGAGGTTAGGCTTTAGTCCGACGTGAAGCCACTAGGTCAGTCAGTAGTCAGGGGAAGTTGGACTCATGCTACTATACCGAAAGCTTCTCTTCCTCGGAAAGGAAGGGAATAAAAAATAATAATAATTTTTAATAATAATCATTGTTGTATCTCTCTAAGACCTTACATATATTATGTGCTCAATTTGAGCACTGGGTAGATTTAAATTGCATGAGGGTTAGACTTCTTTAGTAAATTTTATCAATGAAAATAGGATTGTAAATTCCCATCTCAGCCCTATATCTGACTTAAATATATGGCAAATCACTATATTATATTTTGACTTACTTCTTCCTAATAAAGAATGTTCATATTATTACGAAGAGCCCTCCACCAAAAGGTTAGACCCTTACTTGTTTAGCTATTCCTGGGGCATTATCCCAAATTATTATTAGAATTTCATATCCTTCATAATGTTGCAGAGATTTGATATAACAGCTCAAAAAAAAAAAAAAGATTGCTTTGAGATATGTGATGGCTATATAGAAAGAAAAGTATATAATCCCTCCTGTAATCCATGGATTTTCTTCAAATCTCATATCTGTGACTTACTCTCATCCTTTCCGGTTCTATAGTTACCTCTCCTTCCTCACTTTTTAGTCACTTGTTAACCCACCACAGTCTGGCTTGCAGCCCCATCACTCTACTAAAATTGTTCTTTTCAAGACGCCATTGCTCTCCATTTGGCCAAATCCAATAGACACGTTCATACCCACATCTATTCATTCTTTTGCTGGCATTGGATACTGTTGGCCTACCTCCTCTTTCTCCTTCTCCTTCTTCTTCTTCTTTTTATTTTTAAATCTTAAATGTATTTAACATATGGTTAAAATATGTAAACATACATATGTACCATCATAAAACAAAACACTGTCCCTTTAGTTGTCCAATGTAACAAATAAAAATATAGTATATCCGGTTAAATTTGAATTTCAGATGAACAATAAATACTTTTTTTTTTTTAGTATAAGTGTGTCCTCAATATTGCATGAGCACACACACACTAAAAAAGTATTCTTTGTTTATCCAAAATTCAAATTTAATGAGATATCCTGTATTTATCTAATTCATGCCATTATGTCCCATGCCTTGTCCTGCTCTCCAGGAGCAATAATATCTAATCTTTATAAGCTGTTTCTCTGATAGTTAGCTCTATATTCTTAAATAATATTTTTCATTTTTTTTTTTTATTTTTTGACATTATCTATTTGCTTTTGTGATAATAAATGAGGATTTAGTTTCTGTGTACAATTCCCATTTCTCACTTCCCCTTTCTCTCATAGATTTATACATACTTGCTTTGTTAACTAATGTTTCCTTACAACAGTTAGCAAAATGTCAACACTTTCAAATTCTTTTTCCATCGATATAGGTAACATCTTTTGACTTTTTGGAAAGTGTGGGAATTAGTGCTCCTGCCCTATTCATTACCTCTTCTTCCCAGGCCTTCACCCCACTTTTTGCCTTCTGCACTTGCTCTATTGAATTGACAAGGTTGATACTATTTACCATCTGTTCTGTAACAATAATTTGTCTGAAAAGTTGATTCTAAAAATTGAAAGTCAGCAAAGTGCTTACATTATTGTGACTTTGTAATATTGTTCACTGAAGAGCTAGTAATTACTATCGTGAATATTTTTTTATGTGTCACCAAAACAGGACAAATAGCAATTTCTTATAGATTAATTATAGTGTAGAATCTGATCCTATCATTAGAGTCTTCACACTGTTACATTAAAATATATTGATGTATCTCTTACTTTGAAGAGCTCTTTTGATGAAGTATGACATTATAACATCATGCATTGGTTATTTAGAAAATGTTGATTCTGAGTTATGCTGATCTTCCAAATGTGGACACATTTTATTTTACAATATCAAGAGATAATATCACCATTGATCTCATCAGGAAAATCTTTAAGTATGGGAAATCTGTCAGGTTCATAGTAGTGGATACAAGTTTTCCAAAATTCTCATTTCTGCTTGAAAGTTCGTATTTTATTATATACTTTCAGTTTTTTTCTTGGAAGCAACAGGCTCATTTCATTCATTTTAGAAAACGTATCCCCAAACTCCAAGTTTGAAGAACCATAGTTTGCCCATCAGCTGTTCAGTGAAGTAAAAATGATGTTCCATGGCGAAAGCATCTAATTCAGCTCAGAATTCAAACAGTTGCACAAGTGTTTATCCCCAAGATTACCCTCATGCTTGAGTGGACAGAGGATTAAGCACACTTGTCTTGATACACAGAATATTGAAAAGACATGTAGTCAAAAAGAGTCACAATTAATAACAATAATTATTACTGCTTCATCAATGACATTCTTAAAAGAAAAGTGGCATTTTATTTTTTACCAGAGTGTAGGACAGAGAATTCAGAGCCTGCTAGTAGTCATTGGTACCATCACAATGATTTAAGCTGAAGCATCATTAATTTTAACCACTCATTGCTTATGCACAATCAGTACAAATGCCAAAGCCAAGAAAAAGGCATATCGTGTCTTAATATTATTATAAGAGTTTTGATCTTTCAGACTGCCTGCAAAGGTCTCCATGTTCTTCAGGGATCCGTGGAGCCCAGTCTGAGAACCATTGATGGAGATTGGTCCTGTAGACTTTCCTCTGAGGACCCTCTCCCCCCCCCCCCTCTCTCTGTTATAACCCTGAGAGTTCACTTCCTAGTTGTGGGTGAGGGCTGTGTTCTGGATCCCATGTCATCTTTTTGTTGTTTATTTGCTGGTATTATTACAAAACAAAGAAAATTTACAGGAGGTAAATTTTCTGAGTTCTTACATGTTTTAAGTGTCTTCATTCTATCTTCACACATGATGGTTTAGCTAACATAGAATTATAGTTTGAAAATCCTCTTCCCTCAAAACTTCACGTTGCTCCATTACCTGCTAGCACTTGGTGCCGCTATTGCAAAGTCTTGTAAGAAGGTGATTCTTGTTTCTTTACAAGTGTTTCTTTCACAACCCCATTTCAGATCATGTTTATATCCTTACCATTTCTAAATATCAATGACACGTGCCTACATGTGGGTCTTTTTTTTTTTCATTCATCATAATAAGCCCTCATTAGACCTTTTAAACCTGTAGTCATGTGTCTCAGTTGTCTAAAATATCTTTGCATTATTTCTTTGATAATTATTCTCTATCATTTGTTTTCTCTCTGTGGAACTTCCATTGGTCAGTTTTTGGAACACCTGAAGTGTATAAAAAGTATACATTTATAATTTTATATTTAATAATATTTTCTATCTGACTTTTCTACTTTCTGAGAAATTTTTCCATTTTGATTTGTGAACTTTCTATTGAATTTGTTATTTTTGGCAGTCATATTAAGACGTCTTTCCTATGTTTTGATTGTTTCTTTTTTTACAGCAACTTTTTCTTGTGTTACGATGTAATATTTCTTTAAATCTGACTAATGAGAAGTCAAGTTTTTCTATTCCATGCATTAAATTCTCACTTCCTCGAGTGTCATTTTTATATATTGATTCAACTTGATCTCCTTCTTTCATGCTAGAGATGACTTTCTTTAAAAAAAATCTAGTGATCTTTGTCTATTCATATTCAAGAATGAGGCAATAAAACATTAATAGGAAGCTCTGGGTATTGGGGCAGGCTTTGTCAGCTCACAGATTTTATATTAAGGTGCTTGTTAAGAAGGCAGACATTATATATACTAGGTAATTTCTAGAAGCTGGGAAGCATAGGCCTTCAGTTTCTATAGAGGGTTTTTTGTTTTTGCTTTTTTTTTTTGTTTTTGCCAGAGATTCAGAATGCCAGGGTAAGTGTGGTAGGATATCGACAATTATGTATACTTCCTTTCAGTCATTTACTTTGTGATTAGCACTAGTCTCATTTCTATTCTCTGTCATAAGTGGCATATCCTGGCTGCTCCAGGATTCTGCAGAGCAGATTGAGTCTCCCCTTCTCCCTCTTCCCCTATGTGTTCCCTGAGCCGTGGCTTCTTCTGTCTTTTTAAAAAATGTATTTGTTATCATTTACAAGCATCTTGGTAAAGAAAGATATGTGTCCATTCTACCATTTTTAGCTGGTAACTCTCCCTCTTCTTTTGGCTGCCGTGATATTCATTCTCCCACTTTTCTTCCTCCTGGGTTGACTCTTGATGGCTCCTTCTTCTTTACTGCCAACTCAATGTTAGTGTTTCTCTTCTCTCTGCACTCTCTTCCTAGATAATCTTATCCACTGGATCATTTTTAAATGTTTCTCTACCTGCTGATAGCTCCCTGCTTTGTATTTTCCTCCCTGACCTCACTCCAGGACTCTAGTTTCTTTATCCAATTGCTTACTTTTAATCTCCAGTGTTCCACAGACACTTCAAATGTTAGTTTCCAGAATCCCCCCTCTTCAACTTCTTTCCCCTACTTGGTGCCCTTATGTCAGTTAAGGGATTCTTCCTTTTGCAGGGCCTTTTCACACCCTATTTCCTTTTCCTGGGATACTGTTTTCTTCTCTATCTGCCTGGCTAGTTTCTCCTAATCCTTAAGTGTCTCCTCAGAGAAGTCTTCTGTAATTACCCTACATAGTTTGCTCTCTCCTTCCCACGCTGTTTTTTTCTGTCTCTTGGAACTCTATTATCAATTATCATAGAATTTCTCAAATTTGAAATTATTATGTTTATTTTTTTCTCCCTTATTAGGCGGTAAGGTGTACTGCAGATAGGGACTGTGCTGTCATATTTATCACTGCTTTTCTAGTATTAACAGAGTGCTTGACAAATAGGAGAAACTTAACAAATATGTGTAAGAGTTTAAAATGAATACTGAAATTTCAAAAACTCCCTTATTTGTAATCATCTGAAAACTGCTCTAAAGGACCTCAAAAATACCATAACAACTTATCTTATTACTTGTTTAATTTTTAAAATTTAATTCGAACCTGAAAATTAAAACATATGACTATAATACTTAATGAACATGGTTTAGTCCAGAAAACAAGATGAGTACCTTTTAACTGGCATGTATAATTTCCTGAAGGACACTTTAACCATCTATAGACTTATAACTCTAAGTAAATTTTCTCTCATTCTTTTCCTTCTGTCCTTACTTGGCCCAACTTTATGAAATTAACATGGTTTATTTGATAAGGGTCACGAATGTTCAGTTCAGAATGAACTATGAATCATGATACCACCTGAGAACACAGGAACAATAAAGAGGCAAGACTTTCCTGCTAAACCCCGACAGCTCTCTATATTTCACTCCTTTATATCTGCCAAATAAAATGTTGTGAAATAGATCAGACAAATCTAGAGGATTTCACTGTCGGGAGGAGCTGTATCCATCAGTTATATATCAATTGTCCTGCTATAGATTCTTGGTTTGATTTCCAACCCTCACTTCTTTGAGAAAGAAACAAAAATACAAAACTGGTTATGCAGAGAACTACACTGAAAACTGACAGAATAAGATATTATTGATGACTATGGATGCGATATTTTGCCCAGTCTAGTCACTATCACAAGAGTCATCTATTATCTTTTCGTACTAGAAATAATCACTTGGACTAACCTTGTAAATGCTATTAACTATCATAAGAAAAACATTATCATATATTCTATGATTCTTAGTTTTAATAGAAAAATTCTTAGAAATTAACATTGTACTTTTTTTCAATTGAAGTACATATTTACTGTAGTAGTAAGAGCTATTTCCGTGTAGTGATAAGAACTTCTATTATCACATCCAAGGGAAACCAACTAAAGGAGAGCATCTGCTCTGTCCTTCTCATCCTGTAAGACACTTGAAGCATTTGCACTAGTCTCTTGTGGCTGCCCCTATCCTGTGGGGGTGTTGTTCACAGGAAATTATATTTGCCTTGTAAGGCCTTCCTCTGCTCTAAAGGGAGGTGAAAAGGAAAGTAGGAGGGGCCCACTATGGAAAGAGTTGCCTAGAGAGGTGACTATTGATAGAATCACAAGTAGAGAGGAAGTTGTGCTAATTAACCGGGTCTTGCTCTATAGCTTCAGGTTTCCTAAGCTCAGGATGATACCTGCTTCCCTCAGTATGCTCTGGCTAAACCTAGAAATGCTTCCTTATGAAGAGACGGAACAAGTTTGAGCTTGGAAGTCAGACCACCTAGATTCGAATACCAGCTCTGGTACTTCCTGCCTGTTTGACTTTACCAAGTTACTTAGCCTCTCCAATTTAAATGTTCTCATCTGAAAGTGTGCATAAAATTGGAACTTCTCTGCAGAATTTTTTGTGAGGATTAAATTAAAAAGTTCTTAGAACTGTAAAAATATAAAGTGAGTGCTAAATAAATGTTGTCGGTTACTGCGGACATTGTGGCTATCTTCCCATCATTCATCCTCTTCTTGGGAATGACTCCATTCTTGTTTGGGTTTGCACACTCACCTCTACAAGACCTTTGTACTTTGGGTGAAACTCTGGCTCAATATCCCTCTGGCTCTAGATGTGGAACCTCTGCCTCAGGCCTAAACTAATCAGCATAGTCCCAGCTCCTAGCCATGGTTATTGGTCCTAAGGTGAGACTGTGATCTAATAAATTCATTGAACCAAAGAGACTTGAGACGATTGCTGGGGATTTCTGGGAAAGACGCATCCTTGCTTTTCAAGAGAGGTTTCAGAAGGGGCATGACATTATCATCATCATCATCACCTTATTGCTATTACTATTATTATTACTGTGGATAACAATTTGAAATTTTCTGGAGAGTCCTGACATTTGCCTTTTGCCACCTGGGAGCTTGCTCTGAAGCATCCTCCTCCTGGAGGAGTCAGCACTGCACACAAAATAGATCAAAGGGATTTACTGAACTTCTCCCTGAGCTTAGAGCGCAGGGACAAAGTTAGAATCTCCATGGGATTCCACACAAGTTAGACTCTCTAAGGTCAGGGTCAAGGACCTGAGCAACTTGGGGGAGAGAGGTCTAGAGTTGTGTCTTAAAGCATCTTGAAAGTGCTTCCTGAATTTTTAACTACAAGAAGGAAACAAGTTATATGATATCAACAATTCTGAAAAAGCAAGTTCTTCAAGGTCCTTGCCTTTCTTCAACTAACATGGCCACCACAGAGAGTAATATTCAGATGTCTTTTTTATGTGTTTAATAGCAAAAGCAATGACATCTTGGAGAATACATCAGCTGCAAAACTTGCTTTTTGAAACCCAGTCACAAAGTACTAATGCAGACACCAGCAAGCTATGGCATGTGGGCCATTTATGAGACACAGATCTGTTTTCATTGTCAGAGATCAACTGTCACTCTCCTTTCTCCTGGGAACCAAAGTTCCCTCTACTTGAAAGAACTATCGTAGAGCCGTAAAGCAATAGCTGACAATTTTCTCCAGCCTCTTATTAATGGTTTGGTTTATCCACCTTGGGAAGATGGCCTTGGCACATCAGTTTTCAAAGCTTGCCAATCTTTGTAGCAAAGCACAGTAAAACTAACTGACATTTATATTTCATTTTATTGCTTGGTTCCCTGTAATGCTTATATTTTTCTTTAGCTTAACTAAGAAGTAACCAGGGCCAACATTTGCTCTTGATTAACCAGAAACATCAGATTAACAGTTTACTAGCAAAAGCGAAGGCCTCCAAAAGCATAATCATATAAATAATATTTAAGTAAAGAAAAGAAAAGAACATAATCAAGCCTGATTCTCAACAGCCTTTTGAAAATGCTTCATGAATTTTTAACTGCAAGAGGGCAGGAACTTGTCTTTATGACTCAGCTGAAGGATGGTTCCTCATAACCCACTGCTTTCATCTGAAGTTCAGGAAAAAAGAACACTATCTACTAAATCAATATCACTGGTTATAACACCTTGAGTTTCCCTTCGAGACTTGTTTCTGGCATTCAAATCTATAACAAGCCCCTGATTCAATGAAAGAACTATGGTGAGTATCCTACTACTACCCACAACTCTGCCAGGGGAAGAGCTTCAACAAGGGTTTGTTCCTGAGTGGTCCAGCTGAAACAGAAACATCCTGGCTCATGAATATCAGCAGCTATGATGCTCTGATGAAAGGTCGATGAAACAACAGGCTGTGTGAGGAGCATAACACATCTGTGGTCTGCGTCATGGAAAAGACCAAGTATCTGCCCTCAAGGAGTTTCTAGCCTAAACAGGGACCATGTAGGATTAAATTAATGTGGGAAAACAGAACAAATGATGAGCAAAGGAAGCAAGATGAGAAATTAGGATGAATCACTCTTCAGTGATCAATACTGTTTCACTTAATTCTCTCCTCGGCCCTCAGAGACAGCACATCTACACAATAATACTGCAAAGTTAATACCCAGGAGGCCTGAGTTCTACTTCCAGTTCTATCTTTTGTAGCAGGAATAAATATTAACTCAATAACATATGGGTTTAAAAAACACTATGTTGGAAAATAAGAAGATTCTCTCTAAGCTTATATCTGCCTGGGGTGGTGGGAAATTCATCCTTGGTTTCATTTGGGGAAGCTGCCTCCACTCCTCTAGGATTAAATTATAGTCTTGGTTGGCTCATAAATACAAATTACAGAGGAAGGACACCCTACTGACTGGTTCATCTTGGTCATGCTCCCTGAGAAACAGGCAGCTTGAGTATAGGAAACTTTTCTAAGGTTGGGAGGTGCTTCACGGCCCACATTCAGGTGCCTGAGCCACAACGCGTGGCCATTCTCACATGGGACGCATCTGTGCCCCAGAGTGCCATGAATGCTCTGAACGAGCGTGCTGCTGGTTCCCAGCGCCTGTCAGGTGGCCAGAGCCCTGACTCCCTCAGCCTCAAGGAAGCTTTAACACCTCTCTGCAATTCAGATGGATCCAATTCTGCTTTCTCCAAACTTTGGAACTCCCTTTCTCTTTCCGATGTTTTGCTGCAATTGCTTTCATGAACTTATGCCTTGAAAACAAAGGTTTGTCTTACTGGAGGCTGGTTTTACCTGCAAAGTACCTAGTAATTTCTGCTTTTGGCTCCATAACACAAGAGCCTGTCCATGGGAACAAAAGGCTTAGCTACCTTTTCAGAATTGGGGAAGAACATCTATAAACGACAGTGAAAATGAAGCATGAATTAAATTATCAATAGGCTGTCTTGTCACTCTCGGTCTGGGTGGCACAAGCAATACAATAATCTATTCTTCCTCCAGCATCAGTGATTGGGGTATTATAGGGGTGGCCAAATGGTTTTGCCACTTTTCACGAAAATGAATTTAAGTGCAAAAAGATGCACATAATGCAGTGAAGATACAAATAAAAAAACTTTAAAAAGAGAGAAAGAGAAAGAAAGGATTAGAAAGTAAGATGAAGCTAAGTGTCCAGTATATTAAAAATCATGCCATAAAATCCTATACACTTTCTAGATAAAGTTGGGTCCCAAATTTGATTATAAACTTTCAGTCAATGAGAAATGGGAAACAATATCTTTACATAACTGACAGCATCCAAAGGGTTAAAAACAAACGAGCTGCTACTAATCTGACTAAACAAGCCTAGCCCAGAATTTTGTTCACATTCAGAGGGGCCATGTGGTGGAGGAAGTGAACTACCAGTTATAGAGTGTCTGCTTGGGGCCAGGCACTACCCCCATAGTTTCTAATTTAATATCCAAACAACTCTGTTCTATCTTAATACAAATCCCGTGGACTTTACATTGTCCTTTGCTTCTCTTCAGAAGAAAAAGGTCATGTATACTTTGCTGTCTGCTGAGTACTTAGTACAAAACAAAGGTTGATTCTCATGGTTTATCAATAATTTATAGAGTAATCTTCGATAAGATTTAAATAAAAAAAGTTTATCCAAGATTATTGATACTCACAGCCACTCTTTAAGACTACAATAAAGTCCATCGATCCTTGCTGTTGGACAAAACTTCTCAGGATGGTTGGTTGGCTCAACACAAAGCTTCCTGATATCACTAAGAATCCCTTCTCTAGAGCTTTGTAACAATTAGAACATCTTGGCCATGGGATGCTGTCCACCGGTGTTCTGTGAGGAATTAGATTTTATAGAGAAAAACCAGTGTTATTTCAACTGATTCCAACCCTTGAGACAATCCACCTGACAGCTTAAATATACAGTTTAAGGTAAATTTGATTAAATGTCTATTGACAGATGCATGAGTGTACGCTGAAATAGGACTGGGGTATAATTTGGGTTCTGTAGCTTTTAGTTATGACTCACTAAGCCTCCTATCCCATGACCAAACTTATACCCTTTAATATATCTCTTTTCTCTTTTAGTTAGCTAATGTGGATTCTGTTATTTGCAACTCAGAACCCCAATGATATAACATCTGTAGAGGAGAAAGAGGTAAAGGAATAAGATTCTTGTAGATATTATCCTATAATTAAATACTAGCTTAATTGTGTATAGGTACTAGAAATACACATTGTTGCCCTAATGTTATTCTTCAATTCTATCTTTATTACCTTATTTAGATTTGAAGCACCTCAAAAACAAGGACTTCACCTTCTCATCAGAGAATAGTATTTAAAAACATGTGCTCTGCTGCTGGATTGCCTGATATGAACCCTGGCTTCGCCATTTTCTAGCTGTGTGACCTTGGGTAAGCTACTTAACTTCTTTGTGCCTCAGTTTCTTTATTGGTAAAATGATGATGATATTTGTATTTCCTTGTTAGTGTTCAGATTCAATGTGATAATAAAGGGCTCATCACAGTCCCTGCAATGTGATGAAGACTTAATAAAGACCAGCTGTCATTATCACCATATCATAACCATACAGAACTTGCCATAATGACAGTGGCAGATAACCAGTGTGAACAAAAGGAGTGAAAGAGTAGATGAAAATCACCTTCGATTCTGTAGTATTTTAGTAGCTGATGAAACACACCCTTCTCATCCTCTAAATTTTGGGGTTTTCCCTGAAGATTTTTCTTGCTCACTGATGGAGCAATGGCAAGCACAGAAATATTTTAGACTGTCAACTCGATTTAACACCCTCCAGCTATACAACTCACTCTAGCCATACTAATTGCCAGCTCCATTTATATATCCTTCCCAAATCTCCTCTATATCTGATTTCACTCAAAAATCATTACAGGCAGTGTTTATGCAAGTCTCCATGGTGACAATCCATTTTCTGGTCTCCACGGTGACACTTGCAAACACTTATAACCTCTCAAATTCATTTTGTTTGTTTATTTGAAATGTCTACTGATTTATCAGCGTAAGCCATGCATAACAACACAAATCTACATCTTTCCAGGAATAAAAAGAAAGGAGAGACTGGGAAGAGAATGAAGTGAAATAATATTTAGGTATCTCTCATATGGGAATAAGACTTTACGAAATGTATGGGAAAACCGAAACTAATTTGCAAGTTGTCTTTAATGGTAGAATGACTAGAATCTTAGTAAAAACAAAGATATGTGGGATAAATATCATTTAGTCAATAATCAGAAGACCCAAATCTAGACTAATCTTAGGATGACCAACTATCTCAGGACTGAGGGGTTTCCTGGCACATGAGACTTTTAGTGTTAAAATCAGGACAACTCTAGGCTTCCTAATTTTCTTCACATCATCAAAGGGCTGGATAAAGTCATTGCTGTGGCTCCTTCCAGATTGAATGTTTTGTGATTCTACAAAGTAGAGATGAATGTTTTCCCCAGGAACACCCAAGTTCACTGTGAGGATAGTATATCATGCTGCATTTCCCAATTATAAATGCATATTGGAAGTAAAAGTGCATGCCTTTTAGAGCTGACTATGCTTAAATGCGATGGTCAAGCAACTGGTCAAGTCGTAACCTCATATGCATTTTTCTTAGTTGGGTTGTTACCCCACATTTTAACTAACGAAGAAAATCTGTCTGGCATAGTGAGTGATAGGGAGTTACATTTATATTTCGAAGCAACTGCATCATTTAGGGTACATCAATCACCCTGCCATTGCAAAACACCTCTAACCACCTACAAGGAACTCACTGGCATAAAGACTTCTGCACGCTCCCAATTCTGCCTAAGAAATGAGAATGGATGATAAAATATGCCAGGTCAACTTATCTCTTTGCCTCATAGAAAGAGAAAAAACAACATGCTAAAAATACAGGAAATTATTAATAACATGTTATTATTTATTTTCACATAACTGGAAGGTTCACAATGTTATTCAGGAGTGTGGGAGATCAGTGAGCTGGGCAGAGATGTTTTGAACAGAAGCAATGTATTGATGTTTTCATTTCGGTTCACAGCATTTGTATGTCTCTTGCAACAGTTTCTATGTTAAAAAAAAAAATTGCTTTTTTTTAACAGAATTTTTTTTTTAAAGAATATGAACAACATGCTTTTTTTTCTTCCCCGTAACGCGTGTTTACCATGTCAGGAGAGGCTTCCTTTCTCATAGATCATTCTTCTATAATTGGTGACTATGATGTGAAGCTCACCAACACAGTTTCATCATCAACAGGCATGGGTGTATACTGCAGGTTTATCTATCTGTCTGTCTGCCTGTCTAGCTTTATCTGTCTATCTTGAGGAATACTTACTTATAAAACAACAATTATATAGAGAAAGACTAAAGAAAAAAGACCCCTTAAGAATAAGGATTGTTCTTGGAAATACTTCAGATTTGTCTCTGTTTATTCCAATTCTATTTTCCCTAAAACTTTTTAAAAATTAATTTTACTGATTTTTCTTCACTACTGTAAAATTAATCCAATGTTAATTCTCTTCTGTAGCAGGGTGGTGTCTGCTATCACTTTCAATTTCTTTTTCTTCCTTATTCTTGCCCTTGAAGGGGAGGGTACATCTTCTAGAACATGCAGACACTGAAGTTATATTATGAGCAGTGATCAGTATTATCAAAGAGAGCTTTGTTTATCTTATTCAGGTGCTGCATACTGAAAGATTTAAAAATTTATCTTTTAGGGGGTGGAAACAGGGACTTGCTGGCCCTGATCACAAGGGAAGCACAGATGCCCTGAGGAGAGGGCAGAAAGTACAAAGGGGAAGAGAATTTCCAGGGTAAACCCGTGGTTAATTCTGTATGGTCTGAAAGGAAACCTCCATGGGAATGATAAATGAATATTTGAACCATCTTCTAGACTCTTTGCATGTTTGTGATCACCTGTGAATAGATTTGGGTTCATTCTTATAATCGATTATACTTTACAAATGTGGAAGGGGGTGGCATTGTTGAACAATCATACAGGAACTGGCCACCCAGATGAAATAAACCAGGACCACTGTACTACTGCAGACGAACTAAATGCAGACCCCACCTGAGCTATTGGTGTGCTTGGTGTATCCTCATGGAGAGGGACATCAAGGGGACAGAGTGATCAAGCACTGAAATACACTCTGTGGGGCTGTAAGATGAGAACACAGATGATGTTTCAGTAGAAAACTGGAACTATGCTTTAATGTGAAGTTTTAACTGTATGACTCCACAAAAGATTTCCTACAGAAGATGTTGCAGGAATGGGGACTATGAACCTTTGTGTTACCCAATACAGAATTAAAGAAGGTTGCATTAGTCCTAGGGCAGAATGGAAAATGTGCAAATGAAATGCTGGAATTGGTGGGAGGACTTGTCCCCATCAGATCTGGCCTCCTATCTCCAGCACATTCATTTCTGATTCAAGGAGTAGGAAAGCAATGAAGCTTGTGCTCCAGAGCAGCAGGTCCCAGATAGCACAAGCTGATGATATCTGTGGAGGCTGTAGGTCAAGTGCCAAGGAAGATTATTAACTGTTGATTGAACACATTTAGGAAATGCTCTAGGAATGGAGTCCTCATGGAACAGAAAGCATAGAAAGATTGTGATGAAATGAGAGTCCCACCCTCTACTTTGTCCATGGGGCAAAAGCTGAGAAAAAGGGTGCACAATGAATTGTCTGCTTGCTCCATGGTGAATCTTTGACAGAGATGTGATTGGCCAGCAAAAAAAAGGTGAGAGACCTTTCATTTTTATTTTCTTAAATTGGTACAGAAGATTCAGGAAAGGGTCAAATCTAGCTAGCAGAAGCCATAAATGGCAAGGATCTGCTGGCCTAACTGCAACATCAATAGGCTTTAGGTCTTGGAGGTCTCCCTCTGCTGTCCTCATGAATTCCGAGGGGAAATATAACAGTCAGACATAGTGTTCAGCTAGGAGAAACAAAGATTGCTTCCTTCCTGTAAAATTCAGTGACTACATCATTCAGAGTCCAGTCAGAAAACAGAAACCAGTCAACATATTTCAAAATGAGGTCATTTCATACAGGAATTTGTTATGCAGATGGTGAAAGAGGTAAGAAGCCAAACAGGGTTCAGTGAGGAATCTGTTGTCTAGCAACTGGAGAAAGCCCCTGCCACCACCAGATGAAGATGATACTGGACCCCTGAAGCTGGGACCACTTGGCAGAAGATGGAGTTTCCTCGTAGAGAGAAGGCTGTCTGGTGTAAGTCAGTCACTCACCCATTGCCGGAGTCTCCCCTGAAGCAGAGGAAAGAAGAAGCACTCTGGCTTTTCCCCTCCTCGTGTCTTTCAGTGTTCAATCAGGGCCTCCCATTAGTTGATTCTTTCTGAAGAGCAGCAGGCAAGAGGGCCTGGGAAATATCATTCCCTGAAAAACAGAGAATTGGGAAGAGCAGGAGTGGGTCTAGGAGAAAATGGAAATGTTAGTTGCACTACAGTTTAGACAAATTGGGGAGTTTTCCTTCTCACGCAAGGGAAGTCTGGAAGTAATCTGTCCCAAGCTAGTATGGTGGCTCTAAGACATTAGCAGAAAGCCAAGCTTCTTTCACTCCACCATTCTTAGTGTGTAGCTTTTAGTGTTAACATTGCTTTATGGTCTCAAATGACTACTTTGGCTCCAGTCATCACATTGTCCTTTCAAGCAGGAAGCAGGATAGTTGGACAGAATATAAAGAGCATTCCAGAAACCTTGCTCCAAGACTAACACTTATATCTAACTTTTGAGCTGCCAGTGATCTAGGCTTTAAAAATGTTGTTTTCATCTGGTCAAATTATCAGGCATTCTGCCTTTAAGGAAAGGGAAGATTGGATACTGCACAAACCAGACAGTCTCACAGATTAAAAAAAAAAAAAAAAAGACAGGCATTTAAGAGAGCACAAAACAGAACAGGGTGGCTGTGCAGCATTTCGGATACGAGCCCAAGTCTCCTGATATAGAGAAATCTAAGGAAGAAGAAGGAGGAGGGGGAGTGCTAGGAGAGGCACGGGGATACTAGTTTATATAGCCCTGCTTGAACTTGGGTAGAAACCTGTGGAATGTATTAAACATTGAGTATAGTTTTGATCGACTACAGGTAACAGAATATCTTCTCAGCTATTTAGATATATAAAAGAAATATCACTCACTTATTCATTCATACTTACATTTATTCATTTGCTTACTATGTCAGCTAGTACTCTGGCAAGAGCTGCTCTACATACTGGGGTCACAGAGGTGAACAGAGAGAGTCATGTATGTTCTAATCAAACTTACAGTTCTTCTGTTAGGCTCCTTAATCTCTGGCCCAGAGCTTGGAAATGAATAACCTGTGAGCCACACATATGATTTATTTTCCCTATAAAGTGCTAATGGAGT
Organism: Rousettus aegyptiacus; assembly: GCF_014176215.1. NCBI lineage: Eukaryota > Metazoa > Chordata > Mammalia > Chiroptera > Pteropodidae > Rousettus > Rousettus aegyptiacus. The sequence continues at coordinate 54,251,138 of NW_023416311.1, forward strand.
ATTTAAAATTTTTTATATTAATCAATAGGCATTATGAGTTAAATAGTGTCCCCCTTGAAAAATATATGTTGAAGTCCAAACTCCTTATACCTTGGAATGTGACCTTTCTTGGAAAGAGGGTCATTGCACATGTAATTAGTTAAGATGAGGTCAATTGGTAGGACGGGTCCTTAATTCAATGACTAGTGTCCTTATAAAAAGAAAAGAAGGGACAGAGACCTATGAAGGAATCATACTGTGTGACAACAGAGACTCAGATTGGAGTGATGCAGCTGCAAGTGGAGGAATGGCAAGAACTGTTGGCCGATACCAGAAGCTAAGAAGCAGCAAGAAGGGATCCTCCCCAGAGTCTCATAGGAAGCATGGCTCTGCTGACATCTTGATTTTGGACTTCTAGCCTGTAGACTGTGAGAGAATCAATTTCTATTTTTTTTTTTTAAGTCGCACAGTTTGTGGTACTTGGTTACAGCAGTCTTAGAAAACTAAACATCTTTAAAAAGACTGGGGAGGGGGAGACATTTTAAAATACACATTCAGTTTCTCTTGGAATAGAGCAAATCTGGCAACACTGCACCCAAATCTTACATGACAATAATGGTAGAGATGAGTAATCACTATATTTTCCAGTTATATCACTCAACTGGTTTACTTTTCCATGGCTCTTTCAGGAATTTGTTTTTGTACCCCACTGCTTTGTTTTCTGCCTCTGGCCACAGCTTTGCCCAATGGACTTGACCCCTGAATTCTATGTTGTCAGAAGCCAACAAGTCTTTTCCCAAATTTCAGTGGAGATTTTTCTGCCAATCCTATTTAATATTGCTACCCTCACTCTACTGCCTGCTTTATTTTCCTCCACGGCACTCTATCATCTCTCTTTCTCTCTCTCTCTCTCTCTCATCTATCTATATATCTAGCATCTATCTATCTCTAATCTATCTACATATTTTAGCTTCTTTACCTTTTATCATCTATCTCCTCTACAAGAATATACCTTCTCCAAGGGCAGGCATTTGTCTGTTTTGTTCACTGTGGTAACTCCAATGTCTAGAGCAGTGCCTTGCTTTTGAATAAAAAAAAAAAAAATTAGGATGATTAGGTTGGAATAAATCCCAGAAATCAACTAATTCAATCTCAAACTTTTTTTTTAACCATGGAAGAAACTAACCAAGGCCCAGAGAGGGGACATAATTTGACAAAGGTCATACAATCAATTAGTAGCTGAGTGAATCAGGATCAGAAGCAGGTTTTCTGCCCTCCCCGCTTCTCCCGAGTCCAGTGATAGTTCTGAGGTTCCAGGCTGCCTCCCTGCTCGCATTCACAGTGTTTGGATCTTAAGTATAGAAGTATCAAAATAATAGAGAAATGGTAGCCTTTATGCATTTTATATAATTATTTATCTACCTAATGCTTAAACACAACTGAAAAAAAAAAAAACCCTTAGTTTACATTTCTGATATCTGAAAAGGTGACAGGAGATTTACTGCCCCATTCACGATTATTTGTAATAAGGTTTAATTGCTATGGTTTAGTAAATAATACTTTTTTTCATTTCAGCTTTAGAAAAGAACACGGCTAATTTCTTGATAGCTATATTCTGTGTCTCTTGTTAATGTGGTAGTAAAAAAATAAAACTACATTCCCACCCACAAGGTTTGAAATATAATATAATGCTAGAAGGCCAAACGATGTGCTTTTTTTGTTGTTGTTAATTAACCCACCCGACCTTTATAGGAAGGTTCAGTCTAGTAGTTGAATAGAAAATACCAAATACCAAGTCAAAATGTCAGTCGTTATGCATTCAGTACAAATGTAATGAGAATCTACTATGTGCCAGATCTTTCTGATGACTGAAACCAGATAAAGTATCTACCCTGTAGAGCTTATGTTCTAGAGCCATATTTTACAAAGTTGCCTAATGGTAGCAGTCTCCTTGGGGTGGGAGGCACTGATAAAACATGCAGATTTCTAATTTCTACCCTAGACTTACAGAATCAGAGTCTCAGGGAAAGAATCAAGAATCAAGCATTCAAGTTCATTTTTATCAAGCAAGTTTCAGAAACAGTTGTAATGGAAGTTACTGATATAGATCAAGTATTTATACTAATACATATATAATTTTCAAAATGAGTGCTATAGAAACAGTGATTGTTCATTGACTATTGAGCACTTAATATGTGCCAAATACTGCTTAAATTTCTAGGGATATAGCAGTAGACAAAATCAATAAGATCCCTGCCCTTTACCCAGTTTTCATTCTAGTGAGGGAAACAGACAATGAGCACACACTCAAATGAAATAGTTTCAGGTGGTTGTAAGTGCCATTCCCTTTTGGGAATGTTTCCAGTACCCAAAGGAAGAGAAGTGCGAGTGAATGAAAAATGCTTCCCTGCTGCTCCAGGGGCCAGGCCTCAGGGAACGGAGAAGTACTCAGATAAGTCTGGGCTGATTTCAGAGCAAAAGTCTTAATCTGTCCTTTTCTAGGTCTTTTATGGAATGATTATGTGCTTCTCAGAGAAGTCCAGAGGTTAGCGCTATCCACTAGATCCAGCAAGTCCCTGGGAGAAGAAAATGGGCTGAGAAAAGTGCTTAAAAGATGTACTGAAGGTCCTCTCAGCTCTGTTGATTCTCTATGGCTTTCTCCTGGAGTGTAGGGGAGCTAGAAGTTCCCACATGTCTTGAGATGAGGAGGTGGCATGTGGAAAGAGCTGAGGGTATCGGTTGGTAAACTCACTAGACAAGACAGGTGTCTGTGAAAGGGGCAATGTGGCTTTGTAGCTGATAGCCACCATGTGGATTACCCAAGCCAGGGGCCTACTGGGAATCACAGCCAGGCCTCAGGACATCAGTAGCACTAGCAGTAGCAGAGGTGAGAGACAAATGGGCAAGAGGAAACCATGGGGCTTCAACCATGACTGGCTAACCTGATGCAGTTACATAAGTTATAGACCTCTTCATAGACATCATCTCTGAGGGCCCAGAGATGATAATGCCATAAGGCTCTGACTCTGTACCTCTCCCCACTGCAACAGAATATACTTGCTGTCTTTCTAAGGCACTATCTTGGGAAAGAGGGCAGAGGGACTGTTTTAGGTTAGAATTTTTTTTTTTTAATTTTGAATATTTTCAAACAAATACAAGAATACAATAATATAATGAGCCCGCATATATCTCATTCATATTATAGATTTTTGTCACCATATTTCCTCTATAATATAATCCTCTTTTTTGAAAAAATATATTTTATAGCAAATCCCAGATAACACATCATTTCTACGGACTTCAGCAGGCATGTTAAGAAATACAGATAGTTTCTAGCGTTATCGCACTGCTATTATCACACCTTAAACAATGAATAATCATTTCTTGGATTATTTCATATACAATCTATTTTAAATGTTTTTGATTGTTTCAAATTGCCATTTTCAGTTGGCTTGTTTGAACTGAGATTTAATCAAGGGTGACATGCTGCATTTGGTTATGTCTTTTAAGTGTCTCTATCTAGAGCAGTCCCCCTGCAATCACCCAGAGTAGGAATTTAAGAAAAACACAATCAACTGGAAAAAATAATTCAACTTATCCTATTTTTCTCATGTGAGTCTGAAAGTAACATTTTGACCCAGTACAACAATAAGAAGCATTAATAATCATGGAGAATCTCACCCAAATGGAAGGTAACTTTAGGAAATCTTCCTGGGTGAAGTATATTTGCTGAAAAGCAGCTAGAATCTATTAGAGCAAAGGGTCTTATTCAGGGACTATTTTATGCACTGTTTCCACAGGCTATTAATGGACATGGCCCTCAATTTTTCACTTGCAGTCCTATAAACCCTGCAGGACTCATTATCAGCAGCACCTACTCTGACTCACAGACTATTAAAGCTTATTGAGAAATAACTTGAACTTCCCAGAAGACTAATTTACGTCAGCAAGCAGAAACATAATCACAGCCATAAATCTTAAAACCATCCATGAGTACATATGGTTTAAAAAAAAAAAATTCAGTAGTCTTTTGTTACTTTCAACCAAAAGAGGACTTTCATTTTTTCCTTTAAAAAAATCCACAATATCTTAAAAGCCATTCAACTTTATTATTGTTCCTTTCCTGCTACTGTTCAGATAACATCATGCAGATTATGGCTGAAGAACCAAAGTTCCTTGGTGGCTTCTCTTTGTTCTGTTTTATAGGTTGTTGGGAAACCAGAGAATAAATATTACAAAAGCAAACAACAGAATTTAGACCATAGTACAAGTATAGAGAAAGCCCTATAACAAAAAAAGCATTATCAGTCTTTATTCGTATTAATTCTCATTTTTAGAAATTGATTTCGTTCTCTCTTACTAGTTTATTGGTTAATTGCTACAAAAATGCCTCTGGGAATGACTCCTAAAATTGGTGATTAAAACAATCTCTCCCCCTAGCTAATCAAGCTCATTCCTTTTCATGCTCACAGTAATATTTTTCTGGCCAGTGTCTGGCCAAAGATGGATTATTTATAGCAGAAACACCAGAGCTCAAAGCATCCTGCCTACCTTTTGTTGTCAAGGTAACAACTTAAATTTTCCCCTTTTCCTTAAAAGGTCAGATTTCTGATGATATGAGTCACAGAGCTCAGGGGGATTTTAAAAATTGAGATAGCACTTTCTCAAAGACAAATTAAAAATCAAGGCTTTATAAACATTAAGACCATTTAAAATTAGATTTAAACTACCAGGTAGTTTACAGTAATTGACCAGCCACCTCCGTGGCTGTGCTTTGAGGAAGTTTGTGTCAGTGACCTCTCCATTTTCGGAGCCCTCTTCCAAGGACGGCAACCCTCTCAGCTGCTTACTGAATCTGTCATTTGTCAACGATAATTGCTATATCTTACTTGCATGAGGTGTAAGAGATTATTTAAAATTTTTTTCTTGAAATTTCATGTTTAAAAATTTCTAAAACTGCAATGGGGAAGGATATTTTGGAATTCACTTTCAAAGGGAATTTTTGACTGATACTATTGTAAGCATATCTATTAACTAATTTAATTCTCCAAACAGCACTCTAAAGTAGAAAATATTATCACCTCAAATCCTTTTTGTACAAAGAGTGTGAGACTCAGATTAGATGAGCAATTTAACTCAGGTCACGGGACAAATAAAAGCAGAAGTTGATCCTAACAATTTAATTAATAAGTCTACACTCTAATTGGCTCTGCAAGAACTCTTTTTTAGGAGCTCACATCTTCATTGAGATACAGGAAGGCCCTAAGGTAGCCTCCTTTGTAGGAAGAATGGTGGAGGGGAGGAGGACTGTGTAACTTCTTTTTCATTGGACCCTCCAACTCTTACGATGTCCCCGCCCTTACGTAGCCACCCCGACTCCCACTCCTATCTCGCACTGTCCAGTAAAGGCATCTATGGGCTTTAGAGTGAATTTCTCTTTTCCAAGCTGCATTCTCACAATCACATATCAGGAGGAGGAGGGTTGAATAAAGTTCCAGAAACTCATCTTCCAGGTCCCTTAAAACCCAGCTTGATGGCTCCAATTTTAAAGTGTGGTGAATTCGGTATACTTTGAGTCCCAGTCATGGCAGTCGGAAATCTATTTGCAGTCATAGCTGCCTTTACTTTACTAAGCACATACTATATGCCAGAGACTCTGAATGAATTATCTTTCATCTCCACAACATCCTTGTGAGAGACTGCAAATCCCAGGAAGGGACTAAGGGTTAGGGCAGCAAAGGAAGTTACCCAAAGTCACATAACTGGGAAGCGAGCGGTAGAGAAAGGATTAGAACTCAGGTCTACTCTCAAGTCTATTTTCCTTTCACAGTATAATTTTCTCCTTATTTTAATAATAAATTAGGAATACAAATAGTTCAGTACCTCAATCCACCTTCTTCAAAGAGAGCTCTGAAAACATAGTTTTGAAAATTTAGGTGCATAATGGTAGGGCTTTGTGAAATGGACTGGCTTCTTTGAACTGACCATAAACAATAATTGTGAAAAAAAAGTGGATTTTTTTTATAAGATAGATAATCTTGTGTAAAAACATAGCTTACAATAAGTTTTGGATGCTGTAAGCTGGATTCTCACAATTCCTGGAAGACCCAGCTCATTCCTGACAATAAACTTTGCATCATTGGCTTAGGGAGGACAGGATGAGGAATATAGGGTATCTTTCCACATGAGAAAAATAACCACTGCCCTATCTCTTCTCCCTAAAGTCAAAAGTAACCACTGCTTTTCGCAGCATCTTCAGTCTTCAGTAATCAGAGAGATCACGAACACTAAGGAGCTTCAGCAAAACATTCTTTTGCTTCTCTCTATATACACAGATACACAATGAGATTCATTCTAATTTACAAAAGACTGTTTGATCCTAGGAACATCTGACTCATATGTGTTTAAGATCTGCATAACCACAAATAAAATTTGACTGGATGTACCAATTTTTATATCAAAGAAAAAATTGTTATAAATTTGTGGGTTATTGCACAGATTTGGATGAGCCTCAGCAGAAATCACATTGCCTTCTAGGCAGAAGGTCTGTAATTAGTTAAAGCCTGATACAGCTAAGTAGAAAACGAATTACATTTATTTAGCTTATGTGCCCTACCCCTGCCAGCCCCTCCTCCTTGCCTTCAGGTGGCTGGCTCCTTCTCATCCTCAGTTCTTAGCTCAGCGAGCCCCTCTGACCATGCTAATAATGGCAGGGACATCTTATTATTCTCTCTCCCTAGAGTCTGGTTTCTCCCTGCCATCACCATCACCACCTTCAGAGAATCCTGGTCATAATTTCCAATTACATATTTATTTGTTTGCATATTTATGGTCTGCCTACTCAATAAGTTGTATGCTTTTGTGAGAGCAGAGGCTGTATCCATTCTAATACTAACATCAAGGAGTTTGGTTCCTGGCCAAAAACCTGTGTGATTTTTCAGGCCAATCTTATGTATTTACAAAGGCTGTACCTGGCAGGTCAGATGGAATAAAGCTGCCCTCACCATACCAGACTTGGTGCACAGCCAGGCATCGCAACCTCTGAAGGGTGTTGCAGTCAGGGACTCAGGCCTCCCTGACAGTTCCTGCTCTTACGCATATCCACATATCCGTATTCTTAGCAAGGCGATCTCCATTTGGAGATCTCTTTGTCGGAGCCTGTAACTAGAAGCCTTCTCAAGTGCTTTGCCGAGACTGGATAATGAGGAGAGGTGGAGAGAAAACTTGAAGACTTTTTTCTCCACTCTACTCAATACTGAGTACTTTTTCACTTTTAGCTCTTCCCCCTCTTCCCTCACCTCTCTCCCACCTGTAAGCCCCCAAGGTCATAAAATGGCAGGATTCATTTGACCAGGACTCCCTTCATAGTGAGACAATTCTCCAGGTCTGTGCTGATCCATCTAACCCTGAGAGGTGTTATTCCATGGAGGAAAATAGAACAGTGGGAAAATTGGTGCTTTCTCTAGTGCCATTACTATCACAGTAAGTGACCAAAGTCTTGACCGTTTCATTTTGACTTGTCTTAATCAGCTACTGATACCTGGTAGCTCAGCTTAGCTCTTGACAAACATATAGTAGGCACTTAGTAAATATTAAACAAAAGATTGAATGAATGAATGAATGAATGAATGAATAATCTCTCCAGGTATTATGCTATAAACATTCATGAAATACCTATTATGTGCCTGGCACTGTTCTAGGCTCCTGAGAGACATACAAAGATTCCCTTCCATCAAAGAGCTCACATTATAAGCATCTTATCATTATCCCAGTTAATCCTCATAGCAACCCTGCCAGGTAAAAATTGAACATTATAAAGGTTAATCATTTGCTTAAGGTCATAAAACTTGTAAGTAGCAGAACCACAATTGGAAAATCTCTTCTTTCTCTGGGATCACGGCCTTGTGCCCTCCCAAACAACCAGGGCAAAGTCTAGCTTCTCCTCTGATCCCAGGGATCCAAAATCCACAGTTACAAAAAGATCAGGGAAATCCTGGCCTGTCACTTCGCAGGCTCCAGACGGCTAGCGGAAGGAGCCTCAGAGCCCGTAAGATGCCCTCAGAGCCCTTAATGAAGTGCCCTCTCACAGCTTCTACTCCACTGGTGGCTGTAGAGATGGCAAGACCTGTGCATCCATGATCCTCTGCTCCTGCTCCTTCAGAAGGAGAAATCTACAAGTGGCACCTAATTGAAAAGCGCACAGAGGCCTGTCGAGGAAAGGGGAGACAAAAGCACTGGGAGCCAGAGGTGAATCCGTACTCTTTCTTTGTCGGCAGAGTTCTAAAGAAGGCCTGTTGGCTAAAGACTGGGCAGGAATGGAATAGAATTTAAGAATACTCCCTTTCCTTAGTTCTGTGATTCCATTTCTAAAAATATTGCCAAATCACGCTCAGGATTTTTATTTATCCTTTTTATTGGGTAATTTCATGGCAAATGCAACCTTACACATGAGAATTTCTTAAGAATTTGTTTGAAGAGTGGCAGTTTTTTTTTTTTAGAAACTTAAATATATACTTACCATCTGGTCCAGCAATTCTACTACTTAGAATTTACCAAGAGAAATGAAAACATATGTCCACATAAAGATTTCTATGCGAATGTCCATAATAGAGGTACTATAATCAAAAACTTGACATAACCCAGATGTCCATCAGTTGGTGAATGGATAAACAAAATGGTGCAGCTATACAAAGGCATACTATCTAGCCATAAAAAAGAACAAAATACTGATACATGCAATGATAGGGAGGGACCTCAAAAACATGCTAAGTGAGAGAAGCTAGACACAAAGGACTACATATTGCATGATTCCATTTATATAAAATTTCTAGAGAAGGAAAAGCTTCAGAGACAGAAAGCAGATCAGTTGTTGAGTAGGCTGGAGGTAGGAGCAGGGATTGACTGAAAGTGGCAAGAGAGCAGTTTTTAGGTAATGAGAATATTCTAGAACTAGATTGTAGTAATGGTTGCATAATTGTATATATTTACCACAACTTTTCAAACTGTACACTTAAAATTGGTGAGTTTTATGGGTAAATTATACCTCAATAAAGCCCTTTAAAAAGGAAAGGGGAAGAAACTGTTTAGGCAGTGGTCTTCCTTTAAGAGAAAAAGTATCCTAAACACAAACTATATTCTTGGGATATGATTAAATAGAAAAGGTTTTTTACAAAAATAATTGTTCGTGGAGAAATTACTATTTGCACAAATGCAGGCATCACCTGTCATTTCAAGCTGGTCTCTGTGTGGGTTGAAATATGCAAGCACATCCATGTTATCCTTTTCTTAGATTTCTCTGGAGGATTTTTTGACAGGATCGGAGGATAAACTGTCACCACGCATTGGAAACAAGAAAAGAAACAGTAACTGTGCTGAACCGGACATGCTAGTGAAGCCCTTTTGGAGAGGCCGATAGGACCAGACGGAGCGGGGCAGGTGTGGGAAAGTGATGGGCTGGGGGCTGCCAGCACAATTGTAATCTCTTCTCTCTAACTGGCATGCTGAGAGGGCTTATGGACAAAAGCAGCAGAGCATGTGTCATGGGTCCCGCATTTGAACGATAGTCAAGTAGCCTTCAAAGAAATCAGACTCTGGTCAAGGTGGCATTTTAATAAAAGCAGACAGCTGCCTCCTGCCCTTCATGTCAGCCTCCCTGCGGCCTTGAGACTCACTGTACTCTCTCTGCGAGAAAGCCTGCTAGAGGCACATTGGCTGGCAAGATGAGGTTTCTCTTTCTATTTTTTTCCTACTTTTTAGAAACCAGCTTGAAGCTCATTAATGTTAGAAATATGAGTGAGGCACTCTTGCAAAAATATAAAAGCAGGGTGCGGGGTGGGATAAGAATAGACAAATATTGAGGAAGTTCAAAAAGGTGGGATAAAAGCACAGGGTACGGGAGAGTGTGAGCCCTGTCATTTTGCCTTCTACGCTTGGGGCTTCTATTCCCTCAAGTGAGGCTATCAGAAGGAGTCCGCGTTTTTCAATAGAGCAGCATGGCATTAAGCGGATGGTTCCTGAACACTGGCACTCCAGACTGCAAGGTCTCTGCAGGTGGGTTTTATGCTCTTTGGTTGCTGGAATATAAATCCCACATGAATTGTGTAGCAGCAGTAGGCTTCACAGATAGCAGAGGATTATGTGATATAGGGAAGCGTTTTTCTCCTTCTCTTCTTCCTCCTCCTCCTTCTCCCCGTCTTCCTCCCCCTCCTTCTCCCCTTCTTCCTCCCCTTCCTTCTCCACCTCCTCCTTCTGTTCATCTTCTTTTTTAAATAGTACCATTCAACTACTCATAGGGATGGAACCAAAGTCTCTACATCTAAGTGAAAAGGAGGTTTGAGGCAAGGCTTTAATAATTTGGGCCAAAGAGGATTTGGGGCGGCCACACCCCTCACTTCCATCGCACATAGAAGAATATATTGTGAACAGTATTTCTGAGACAAAATATATATATATGGGTAAAGGAGTAAAGAATATAAACAGACAACTCATGGATAAGGACATAAAAATTACAGTTACTATTTGAAAAGGCTTGGCATGCTTGGTAACTAGGGAAATGCAAACCAAAGCAACAATGAAATACAGTTTTCACATTTCGGAAGGACAAAAATGAAAAGGTATGATAGTACCAGAAAATAGGGAGCAGGCTCTGCAATATATTGCTTGTGGGAATGTAAATTGCAACAGCCTTTAGATAAGGCAACAAAGAACTAACTTTTAAAGTTAAAATAAAAAGGACCTCCAACTCTCCCTCTTAATAACTTATCTACAGAAGCAAAAAGCAAGAGCATGTTGAGTGGCAGGAAAACTGAAAACACACAACCCAAAACCATCAATCAAGGAGGGATGAAGAATTATGGTGTGTCTGTATTCCAAAGTGTCATATAGATATATATACAAAGAAATGAACTGGAGCCGTATTTATTAATCTGGAAAAAAAATTCTGTGTTCTGTTAAGTATATAAAAGTTTCTAAGTAACATATATAGTATATCTAATATTTAATAAAAAATATAAATGCCCAGTGCCTTCTCCCACAAAAAATTATATGAGTAAATAAGTTTAGACAGACAGACAGACAGGCAGGCAGACATAACTTGGTGAGGGGAAGACCTGGATAGATATTTCTCCAAAGAGGAAATACAGATGGCCAATAAGCATACAAAAATTGCTTGAGGCCACTTATTAGAGAAATGAAAATTAAAACCACAATGAAATATCACTTCATATCTGCCAGAATAGTTATCATCAATAAATCAAAAAACAAGTATTAGCAAGAATGTGGAGAAAAGGAAACCCTCATGCCCTGTTGGTGGGATTGCAAACTGGTACAGCCACTGTGGAAAACAGTCTGGAGTTTCCTCAAAAAATTAAAAATACTACTACTTTATGAGATGGCGATTGCATGTCTAGGCATTCATCCAAAGAAATCTAAAACACTAATTTGAAAAAATTAATGCACCCCTATGTTCACTACAGTGCTATTTACAATAGCCAAGGTATAGAAGCAAACTAAGAGTCCATCAATAGATGATTGGATGAAGAAAATGTGGTACATATATATACTGGAATATATTTCAGTCATTAAAAAGAATGAAATCTTACCATTTGTAACAACATGAATGGACTTAGAGGGTATTATGCTAAGTGAAATCAGTCTGACAGAGAAAGGCAAATACCATGTGATTTCACTTGTATGTGGAATAACATAAATAAACAAACAAAACAGAAACAGACTAATAAATACAGAGAACAAACCGGTTATTACTAGATGAGAGAGAGGTTGAGGGGCTGGATGAAAAAGGAGAAGGGATTAAAAGTACAAATTAGTGGTTACAAAATAGTCCCTAGTTGGAAGTTGATAGGGATGTGAAGTACATCACAGGGAAGATAGTCAATAATATTGTAATAACTATGTATAGTGCCAAGTTGGTATGAGACTAATCGGGGGTGGGGGAGAACATTTTATAAACTATATGTGTCTAACTACTATGCTGTACACTTGAAACTAACATAAATAATATTAAAAACAAACAAACAAATAAGTAAGTAAAAATCGGTTTGTAAAGTACTGTTTCTATCCCCTAATTTAGGAAGAATATTTTGGCATACAGAAAACAAAATTATAACTTTTATCTGTAGCTTTACTTTATTGATCTTTTAAAGCACTTCTCGATTTTTTGGGGGGGTGTAAATATAAGGCCACCTGTACATGACATACAAATGATAAAAAAAAAAATTTTCCCACTTCCAAATCAATTGGCCTGCTATTTTGGACTCTAACCTGCGTCATTCACTGAAACACTTGGGGACATCTCTATTGCTACACTTCCATAATTAATCATTTCCTTTTTGGTTGATTTGACATGAGGCCTCTCATCAGCCTGACATCTCAGTTTATAGTCTTTAGTCTTATCTACTTCCCTATGTTTTCACCATAGTTTATATTTGTCATTCAGTCATTCATTAGGCACTGACACCAGGATGAAAGACAACGTAATTGTTTGGTAGAATCTTGAATGAGAGAAAATAGTGAACACCTTCATTTCCAAAGAGAGAAAAGCAGAATACACAAGGAAGAACCAAAGATTTAAGGGACCAAGGGGAGAGCTTTCCTACATGATTAAAAAGATTTGGTGACAATGTTCCCCTAGGGGGCTAACATACAAGATGGAATAGAAAAAGATTGCAGTGGTGCTGATTTGATTTGAGTGCAAATTAAGTTTGATATTTCATAGATTTTAGGAGGAAAAATGCTTTTATTATGGAAAATTAAAACAAATACAAAATTAGAGACAATAATATAACGAAATCACATGTACCCATGACCTAACTTAATTATCATTCCCACAGATCTCTTTTTTTCTTTTAAAAAGGGATTCCCAGCAGCTCCCTTTGGTGAACTTCATGAGAGTTAGGGCCTCCCTCAAACAAGACATAGTGGCAGCTTCGGAGATCCCTTTCCAAAATGATTTTTTTTAAGTGAATTATTTTACTTAAACATTACCCATATTTTAAAAACTACATATATTGAATGTATAGCTCAAGGATTTTTTATATATATATATAAATTGAACACACCTACAGTTTTTTATAAACTGAACCAATTCCTGGGTGAAGACACAGAATTTTGCCAGCACCCCAGAACCCTCTATGTCTCCTTAGAATTACATGGACTCTGTTCCAGTACATTAATTTTGCCTGTTTTAGAACTTTAGATAAATGACTGAATTGCATAGTATGTACTATTTTGTGTCTAGCTTCTTTCTCTCAACATTGTGATTCATCCACTTTATTTTGTTTAGTTTTAGTTTATTCATCATCTTCATTGCATATAGTGTTCCATTGTATGAATATATTACAATTTATTTATCCATGGACATTTGGGTTGTTTTCAATTTAGAGTTATTACAATTGTGTCTATGAATATTCCTATGCACATTTTCTACATATGTATTCCTGTTGAGTATATACCTAGGAATAGGATTACATATAATTGCATATAATCAGTTTAAATAAACATTGCCAGTTTCTAACTTGGTTGTTTCTGTTTACATTCCCACCTGCAGTACATAAAAGTTCAAGTTGTGCCACATCCTCAACAGGATTTGGTTTTATCAGTCTTTTAAATTTTAGTTGTTCTGATGAGTGTGCAGAGATATCACATTATAATTTTAATGTGCATAACTCTGATGACTGACAAGGTTGAGTTTCTTTTCACGTTTCCATACTCTCTTTCATTAAATGTCTCTTCGATATCTTACCCACTTTTCTACTGCGTAAGATATTTCTTTCTCTTACTGAATTTCTTATTGAATTATAAGATTATTGAATATTTTATTATTGAATTATTCTTGATACATAAGTCTTTTGTCAGACATTTGTATTGCAACTATTTCCCATCCATTGGCTTACCTTTTCACTACCTTAATGGTGTTCTTCGAGAAACATAGTGTTTTGCCCTTGTTTTTAATATCTGGTACTTTTTGTATCCCATTTAAAAATTTTTCGTTTATCCCCAAACGAACAATCTCCCATGCTTTTCTCTAAAAGTTTTATTGTTTTTCACTTCACACTTAGATACACAATTCATCTAAAGTTGTTTTTGGGTATAGTATGGGGTAGGGATTTGGGGTCATTTTTTCCCTATATGAATATGAAATATTTGTGTATTGACTATCTTTTCCCCACTGTATCCATGTATGTGTGGGTCTATTTCTGGACTCCCTATTTCTATTCTATTAGCCTATTTGTATGTGATTATGCCAACACCGCACTGTTACCATTGTTTTATATTATGCCTCGATAGTGAGTAAAACACCTCCTCCAGCTTTGCTGTTCTTCAAGACTGATTCTGACTTGCTGTTCTCGGTCCTTTGCATTTTGCATGCCTCTGGTTTAAATTTATTGAATACTTGGATCATTTGAGTAGTGGCCTGCTATGTTCTCCATGTATAGCTGGAAGAAGAGTGGGAGGAGAGGAGGCTGGAAAAGTAAGTGGGCCTAACTAAGGGATAATAGGTCATGTTAAGTATTTTGAGCTTTGTTCCAACAGCAATAAAAGAGAAAAACATATGATTTAACTTATATTTGGAATCTCAAAATCAAACTAAATGAACAAATAAAGCAGAGACGGACTCAGATACAGAGAACAAACTGATGGTTGTCAGATGAGAAGGGTTGGGGTCCTGGGTAGAAAAGGTGAAGAGATCAAGAAGTACAAATTGGCAGTTATAAAAATAGTCATGGAGATGTAAAGTACAACATAGGGAATACAGTCAGAAATATTGTAATAACTACGTATGGTGTCAGATGAGTACTAGACTTATTAGGGTGATCACTTTGTAAGTTGTATAATCACTATGTTGTACACCTGAAACTAATATGGTAATATAGGACAACTGTAATTGAAAAGTTTTTTAACTTATTTTTAAAAATAAAAGAAAGCCATTGCAGAGGGAGTTAATAATTACTGGAGATACTTATAAAGTCCTCATCAGTACCAGCTGTGTGAGGACACAGTTCTGCTCCGTGGATATCTAAAGCATGAAAAGAACACATGTGTCCAGAGGTCACCTCTTATGAAATCTGATCTACGATTGCATTTTCCCCTTTATTATGTCTAAAGTGACATTGAAGTGACCTCTGGAGGTCATCGGGTCTATCTCAAAGAAGTAGATCCTTTCTTTCTTTTTTTAAAAAATTTATTGGGGTGACATTGGTTAATAAAATTATATAGGTGTTGAGTGTATGATTCATTAACGCATCATTGGTATATTGCATTGTATTTTCACCACGCAAAACCAAATTCTTATTCAGAGCCTTGAATTTATTGTTCCTGAACTAAGTGGCCACTAATAAGCCACAATCGGTTTAATTGCTTCTGCCTCGATGTGACAGGAATGCCCCCCCAAAACCGAGCTGTGCAGAGAGAGGGGGGCATCTCCTAGAGGCTACCGGGGGCTATTATTTAAGTGGTATCATAGCCTGTCAGCAAACAGGAGGGTCCACATCTCCTAGACACTGTTGTTATTGAGAGTCTTGGGATAGCTGTGGGGGTCGTGATGGCTGGGAAGGGCAGGAAGGGAAAAGGGAAACATGCAAATTGAATTCATTACCAGCCACGACTCATATATGATCATGTCACCCTAACACATGGTGCATCCAGGAGAACCAGGAGTAATGCCCTTCCCTTATTGTGTGTATGTGTGTGTGTGTTTGTAATATTACATAATTTTGGAAATGTAGTAAAATATACACAATCTGCAACACCAGTAGAACCTTTCCTTTGTTATCAATAAAGACATTCCTCTCTGTGGCTGTGTACTAATCAATCTGCACATTTGTAAATGACAATCCTTGTGCCGTTATGAGCTTCTTTATCCATGAAAGAAGAGGGGCTTGACCTCAGAAAAATCTAACCCAAGTCACCCTCAGCTTTGCCTCAACTTGGCTTAGAACAGAAATTATTATCTCTATGAGTCTCTGTTGAAACCTATAGTTGCAAAGGCAAGACAAGTGTTTGTAATTATCTTCTCAAAACCTCTCTTTCCTTTCCTCAATCCATCCAAAGAGCTTTGGATAGCTGAGCATGTGTCATATAAACTAAAGAGGTTTTCCAGGAATTTTGTGAATCTAATCATTAGGCATGGTTAGGTTCTTCCAAAGTTAAGTCTGCACAAAGGTCTGGTATTGAATCCAGGCCACAATTCTATGCATCTTTCCTCAAGCCAAGTTGTCCCTTAGGGTCATTAGTACCTTTTCCTGCTGGAAAAAATCTCAGTTTGTGCCATTTCCATTTACTGTAGAAGTTTGAATAGGCTCAAAACTCACAAGAGTTTGGGGTCTGTTCTTATGTCTCTCCAAAGGAACATTATTATCTAAGTAAATTTACTAGACTTTTCCTAGTGCCATGGACATTGGGAAGATGAAGCTTTATTAGGTCACAGAAGGTTCTGCTACATCCTTCCTCCAAGACCCCTCTTATCATTTGCTCTCTGTGCATTTGTATAACTAGGAAATCATCAAAAACTAGGAAATCTAGGAAATCAAAAATTGGAAATAGAGCCTTTCCAGTAATGATTTACTCCAAGGGACCTGCTACTTCCATCTAGAAACAACTATCTGGAAGCTTCTCTAGATTAAAAGAAATACTTCTCACTAGGCACTCTGCAATATAAAAGCATTTGGCAAAGTGTGTTGTTCACATCCAGCATTCAAAAAATGTCTTGTTATTATGCTGTTGTTAGTTTGAGGTCATGCATTTTTTCACATTAGAAATGCATTATTGGATGTAACAAAAATAAGAAAGTGATGCTTCATCAATGTACATTTTATAAATACTCAGTTTTTTTACTGTTGTTTTTTTATTCTAGATATCATTAAGACTTCTTACCATTCAGGAAAAAATATCAGAATTCGATTTGTCACAGAATACTACATTCCCAGGAAAAGAGACTAAAATCCTCCAATTCTTTTTATTCACTTTGACCCTGGTTTAGACTATTGAATTAAGGACAAATTTCCCCATAACTCATCAAATTAGCAAACAAATAACTTTTCTCAAAGGGATTGTTTTACCTAAACTCACTTGGTTCTACTCTCAGACATAAAGTTGCTTAAATAATTACAATAATAGGTACCATTTTTAGCCATGTGTCTAATTCTATTAAAATTTTATGAGTTAGTCATATTGTATAAAATTTGTATAATAAAGTTACATAAAATAAAAAGGAGGTTATTAATGGTTAGAGGAATACTAGAGAAAAACCTTACACAACATTGTTTGTATTTTCCCCTAATATATAACATCATACACCTCTGCTTGTGATTGTGTTTGGTACCACTTCCTGATGCCATCCAGATTTGCAACAATGACAAAATACAAATTTTCATTCACATGCATTCAAATGTAATACTTCAGGATCTGCTCATCTTAATTTCTTCAAAGGGAATGTTTATGTTGTAAAGAAGGTTCAAATTAAGGCAGGAATGTTCCAAGGACAGACCAGCAGGCTATCCAGAGTTTGTGAGCAATCCTTCATCTGAGTCCTTTGTTCTGAAGCCTGAAACTAGATCTGCCTCATAGACTGACTCACATCAACTCAAGCTCATGAGATGCCAATGTCTAAGAACCAGATGGCTGATGTATTGATTTACAGCGAAACTGTAACTGAGGAATGGAACAGTTGTCAGAGGATCTATAAGGACTTCAAAATGATACTCAGAAAGGATAGAATTAGGAAATAGTTATTTAACTATATGTTTAATGTTATCATGCTATGACAGTATGACATACTGATTTATATAAAATACAAATATTTGCATTCTTTAACCTCTAGGGAGAATTCCAAGAGCACTCTCCAAGATTTTACTATGTTGGGAAGAGACAAGGGTTCTGTAGTATTTTTCATTAAGTATGGGGTTTGCAGATCTCATTATATGGAATTATCCCACATATGACAGCTGTTTAGCATTCCTGACCCCTACTACAGATTACAACTAATACGCCCCAATATTGTAACAGCCAAAAGTAGCCTCGTATATTTTTCAATGCCTTGCTGGTTGGAGGAATCTACTCCTAACTGAGCTTCACATGTTGGCCTTCAATGAAAAGGGCTGAGAAGTTAAAAACTTCAAGCTTCTGCATTGTATGCCCACTTTTGATTGGTTTATTTCTGAGATTATATGGCCTCGTTCTCCTCTTTCCTTACTGAATACCTTAGAGGTCTAGGTCATAGATATAAACAAACAAGGAACTTCCATTGGAGGCTACCTGGGCACTAAGGTGGAGCCTGTGGGGAAGAATTTAAAGAATACACTCGAAGCATTGCAAGTGAGTTTTTGATCACCTTTAGCAGCAGAATCTGTCCCTAAGAGATCCTACATAGAACTCCAGTATAATATACAGCTGCTCCGTGGAAACAGTGGTGGGGCAGAGGAACAAGATCTGCCTGCTCAGTTCCTTGGCACTCCCTGAGGTAGCCCATGAAACAACTGTGTGAAACCGTAGGGTTCTGAGGAACACAATTTGAAACATTCTAGTTGTCTAGGCCCATGCTTGGTCCTGCTCACTGAGGCAAACAATCACATGTGTATTTGAGGCCCAAACCCTACCTTGTTACGTAGGTGTCTGTGCCCAGAGTGTGTTCTCAGGAGTCCTCAAAGGAAGGTGATGACTGTTTCTAGAATTGGGAATTCACAGACCTGGCTACCTTTTCCTCAGAGGCATGTATTGTGCTTCTGGGACTATCCATTGCCACTGTAAGACCCTAAACTCCCATGAGTTCTCAGCTCCCACCCCTCCTTCTGACTTTCACAGAAGATATGGCAGTATCTTTAGTTATCTCTGTCTCCTTCATTTGAAGATACTATCTTTATGGTGACTTTTTATATCTTTGCTTTGATCTGGTATATATACATCTTGTTTAATTTTGTAAATAATTTGGACTTCTCTAGAAGTCTAGAGGCACTCTGCAATGATCCCGGGAACCATCTGTCTAACTTCCACAGTTGTCTTTAGGTAAAGGTAGAAGGAAACATACGACAAAATCCAAGAGCTCAAAAGGAAATTTTAACCTTTAGTTTCAGTGTGCTCTTTGCATATCTCCAGTGATTGGTAAGATGGATAGTTCATAAATAAGAATGCTTCCACCAGTCCTAAGTGGTCTATTTAAATACAAAAAGAAAACTTTTGACTAAGGTAGAACTGAGAGAAGATGTCGCTCTCTGGGTTCTTTCCCTGCCTTCACATTCACTGACATCTCACTTTACTCTGGGGAGTCGACAAGGAAGTTATACGGCTAGTAAGACCATTACAGAGAAGATTCTGCTATACTTCATCTAACATCTAAGGCTAGTCCAAGGCAAAACATGTTTTTCCTGAATGGTCCTAGTTTTGAATTGTTCATATTTGAGTATCTCTTCTCACCCACTCTCCCTTTGCTTCCACTTTGGTACTCATTGCTTCCTTACTCTCTTCTTTAGGTCATCAAATCACTTCTCTGGTCTTTTTAAACTATATTTTATTAGCTATAAAATATTTTAAATAAAATACTGAACAGATTATGTTAGTAGCATTAGGGAGTTAAGTAAGAATTATGGATGTGATAGTCACTTTCTAGAACCCCAGATATCACTCCATGTGGGCATTTACTATCTTTTTATTCTACACTAACTCTAGCCCTTCCTAGATTCTTCCTCTGTCCCAAGAGAAGAGGAGTGGATGATATAGTGGTCAACTTGGGGAGCATTGACTTGTGAGTGTATTGTCCCTGCATGTCACCACTCCAGCTCTTACTCTTCCATTTGTGAGACTAAGTGGACCCACAGCCTATCTTCAGTGACTGTGTAACCATTTCTTTCAAGATGAGGCAAGATCCACAGAACCAGAAAATATACTCCTTTCTTCCCTTGACTTCCTTATTTTATGCATCTAGCCCAAGATTTCATTTTAAGAAGTGGTGAAAGTCCCATTCAGGACTTAACTCTAAGTTATTTATTTTAACTCCTGCCTTCAGAAGAGACCTACCTTTGAATATTAGATATTTATGCACCCATTAGTAAAAGTATATTTTACTCCCTTTGGCTGTTTTCCTTTGCACAGAGTTCCTCCAAGGATTTTTTTTTTTTTTTTTTTTGAGATTACAAAAGAGGGAGAGAATTGTAGGAAGAGGGTGGCATTAACCGACAGAGCAGGAATAGAAAAATCCTAGCTCTGTGGCTATGAAAACAATGATAAGTATCCTGCTCTACCTTAATATCATGTGCTCATTGAAGTTAATTTTCAAACTTGAAGTGTCATGAGGGCTTGAGATACTCTCCGATCAAAGAGAAAATTTCTTCTCTTTTCCTTTTAAAAACATACAGATTAGAAAGAGGAATTTAGAAAACTGAGTTAAACTAGCATGGTAAACCTTTTGGTAGAAAATATGAATCATGAATGGTGGAAAAGTCCAGGCTTATCATTATTTAATATCAATTTACCATCTGTTTCAGATTGAATAACCCATCTGGTGTCTGCTGCCAACAAGTATCAACATATCTTCCAGATGCCTCTGCTAATTATTAAACTTTGTACTTGATTTAAAAACAGATCTAGTAGGGCAAAGTATGTATGTTTCATCACAACTGAAATAGTGATGGCTTTGCCTTTTCTGATAACTCCAACCTATTCATATGAGATCATTAGCTGGACTGAAGGTATGCCTAGTGTGACAACTGCTGTGTGTTAGGGAAATTTAACAGTTGTGATGATGAGCATAGCCACTGGTAATGGTAACCATAGCCATAAGGGAGGAATAGGTTCTGAGAAATTCCAGCCTCTGGTGAGGACCAGAGAGTCCTGGTATTGTAAAAAGACTGACAGGAGTCTTCACAATTGCATGTCCTGATTTATTAAGCATGCATGTATGCGGGTGCTCTTCTAGCTGCTGAAGCTTGGACCACAAGATGGATTAATGTTAGTAAAGCCTGAATCTGCCCCAAATAAAGCCTGCCAATGGCTTCAAGTAGGCAGCCCAAAAGCTGCATGGTGCAGAGAGAACACAACCTGGACTTGAAATCATATATTTTGGGTATGAATCCTGAGTCTCCACTTCACTAGTTGTCTGATTTTGACAAGTTACTTAACCTCTCTGGACTTGTCTTCTCATTTTTCAAGAGTTGTCACAAGAATCTAAATAAAGCTGCTTGTAAATTATAAATCAAGTTTCATATCCTTTTGGAATGAGTCAAGATAAAAATGGATTTTAATAATAATTCTATAAAAATGTTTATTACTTAAAGTGTCTAAAATGTTATTTTATCAAAGTATAAATAATGAAAGATCAAATTTAAGTCAGAATATATCCAAGCTGATTGACAAAAACTGAAAAATCCTCATAGGGAAAAAAGTCAGAATAATTATTTTATAAACCCTCAAACTGATTATTTTTAATTCAACTTTTTTCCTAATTAACCTCATTCTTGTGAAATGGCCAGGTTAATACAACGTAAATTCAACTCAATAAATTTTAGCGGAGCACTTGCTATGCAGCGTTCAACGTTAGACATTATGGAGAAGCGCAGGAGGAACAGTCATCCACTATCCACCATCACGGTTATTTCACTTGTCTATAATCGGCATCCATTTTCACTGGTTGATCTTTGTTCCATACCAATAGCTAAATATTTTGAAGATTAGCTCTGGGTAGAAATATAAATAAAACAGAGTTTCTCTTAGCCTTTGCATTAGGTTCATCTCAGTTTTCCGGTTGGTAAGGGGCACTGGTGAAAACACACACAATTGAAGCACTGGTTAGGTTTATTGACTAACATGTACTGCCTGATTCATTGGGTTGACAAAAAGAGTTCAGCCATTAGAATCGAACTTAAGGTGACATCTCACTTGGGGAATCTGTGGCTTCCTACCTTACTTTGCAGTTTCTTAAGTGATGTTTTTATTTTCCTGGCTGATAATGGCTTCTACATATTATAAAACATCAAATATATACCAGATGATATACTAAAGCTATCCCTATTATTCTGACAATTCTGTAATACTGTTCTCATTTTATAGGCTGAGACAAGGGCTCAGAAGCAATTGGTATATTTCCTAAGGAGTGGTGACTAGGAAGTGGTGAAGGAGTTGACTCAAGATCTGTCTAATCTTAAATTTGGACCTTGTTACCACTCTCTCCTGAGTGACAGGCATGATGAAGCAGGACGTCTTCCCCATCATGGGCTCTGATTCTCCTTGAGCTATATCATACTTCTCTCCAGTACTCCCATCCCTCAGTCACATGGTAAAAAGGAGAAAATTTCCTCTTTCATCATAGCTGTGAAGATAAATGACATTTATCGTATGACCAGGCAGGAACAGCTCTATCATCAAAACAGAGTGGGTAGAGAACTCCTGTTATCATTGATAGAAAGGAACTCTTTCTTCATTGCAAATTTTTTTGGTACAGAATGCACATAATTCTGGAGGTTGTGGGACAGCAAGGCCAGTCATGAATATCTATAAATAAAGGTTCTGAAGCCTCTAAGTGTCATTCAAACCAAAATAGATACAAGAATAATTCCTGGAAGAGGGGTGAAGGAATAGGAGACAATTCTCATTGATTGTGCCCTTATTATAGGCAAATACTAGATGAGGGACTTTCACTCATTGCGTCACATGATTAGGTGGCTTATTCTCCTTATAGACAACCTTGTGACTCTAGTTTCATGACAACTAATCATGTGTTAACCTGTTCTAACCTTTATGGGTTCTAGTTTTTCTCATTTCCTTTCTCTTCTTCTCGAGTACTAACAGGATGTGCTCGAAAGATCATATTGACAGATAGCTTCCAGGGATATTTTTAGGGCTATGGATAAGAAAATCTCCAGCAAAGGTCAGATCGTTCACTGTTTTAATTAAATTGTAGTGGAAGGAGATTACATCACAAGGTGGCCAGCCAGCTAACCTGCGACAGCGTACACAAAGTCTCTTTCATTACCATGTGTGCATAAGAGTGGGAAACCAGGGCCAGGTTTTAATTTAAAATGAGTCTTGATGATTAGAGTTTTTTTAGAAATTGTTGTCAAGGGAAATTTAATAAGATTTTGTAGATTCACAGTGATTGTGATTATTACTTTTTATTGGTATGAGATTTTATTACTTCCCCATCAGAAATGAGCAGGGAATTTTTAACCAATGAGAATTTCTCATTAGTTATTTGATACCACAATCTTAAGTCTTTTCCATGACTTCCAGAAGATATATGTCTCCACTGGACATTTTCAAAAGTATTTCTTCCACTTATTTATCTTTTCAGGTATTCTCCAGATGAGGAAATTGCTTGAGTCCATTTTGAAACCAATTATTTACACATATTTTCTTATAAGAAAAGAGGAAATATGTTTTTCCAAGGGAGAGAGAATGTTAAAGACTCTCAAGTACTACGGCTGTGATGAGGTCGAAATATTGTTTAAAAATTAGTACAAACATTCTCATTTATACACCTGTTTCTTATTGGACCCCAAGCAAGCAAAACTCAGCTCCATAGATTATCCAGCTCAACCTGACTTTTAGACTGAGTGAGTAATGAATTTTTTAATCAGCTTTCTGGGTTATGAATTAGGTATCAGCATATTTATTTAAAATGCTAGAAAATATTCTCAAAACTGCTTTTAAAGGATCTAAAAAAGACTCTTATCTCAATTAGAACTACCTGTCATTTGGCTTTTTGGTTTTTTATACATTCACAATAAGTTTGACTTATTAAGCAAAGAGAGAAGCAGTTGTGCAGAATGTGACAAACGAGAATCAAGATTATGTGAAAATAGGACAATGCTACGGTTAGTGATTATTAGTGATTATTTCTCCTGATGAAGAGTTCCTTTTTTGCTAAAGAGTCTTCTTAAATGAAATATATGGGAGAGGAATAGAAAGAGGGGGAGAGAAGGGAGAGGATGAGAAGGAAATGAGCACTAATCAAAATGTGAGTCTACTCGCCTTTTCTGCTTATAAAAAATGATGTTTATGGTCCTAACATCTCTTCACTGCCTCTTCCATATACATTCTTTTTTTTTTTTTTTCTGGTTGAGAGCTCTCTCTCTCCACATGCCAATTTAACTGTAGGCCTCTCTCCTGAAAAGACTATTAAAGGTATCCATTAGCTCCAAAGAATTCAGCTTCAATGACCATCTCGTTCTTTGGGTAGCTATTTGTGGTCTAACATATGGCCCTCTTCTAAATACTTAAATACTGTCCTAATTCTTTCTAACCCTTCATGGCCAAAATTCTTGAGCTATTCCCACTATCTCCATGTGCTTACCACTCCCTAGAATCTGTTTTTTTTTTTTTCCCTAATCTGGTTTAAGCTTGTTCCCTTTCACTGAAATTGCTTTCAAAAGGTCACTGATTATTTCTCTGTGAAATTGACACTGTAGACTACCCTGTCCTTCCTAAAATATCCTCTTGGTTTCTGAGGCACCACAATGTCTGGTTTTCTTCCTACCCCTTTAACCATTCCTTTGTCTTCTTCATGAAGTTTTTGTCCTCTCCTTGTTTCTTACTTGTAGCTGTTGCTCAGAGATCATCGCCACTTCCTCTGGGTGATCTCATCCATCTGGATAACTTCAATTCTTATTAAATGTCAGTGATTTTCATATCTCTATCTTCAGTTCAGTCTATTCTCGGGAGTACCAGATTCACTGATAATATGGCCAATGAGACATATCAACTTAGATATACTGCAGTCAATAAAACATGAACCTGTTCAGAATTGAATTCGTCCTCTCTCTTCCAACCTCAACCATTCCAAACAGATTCTCTCTCTGCTTCTTATTTATAATAATTTAAAACAGTTTAATAAAATGCAACTTGGACTCCTCTATATCTTATTTTTATATTCAATTCCCTTCTTCCCATTTCCATTGCATTTCCTCAGTCCAGCCACCAAATTTCCCTGCCTGGACTCCCTCGTGAGTTGCCTAATTGTTCTACCTCTTGTTTTAATTCCCTGAAATCCAAGCTCCACCTTGTAGCCAGAGTCAACTTTGTTTCCTGCAGATTTGATCATGTTATTTTCCCCACTTAAAACCATTAATATCTTTCTAAAGCTCTTAGGATAAAATACAAACTCTGTAACAAGACTTACAATTGCCTGTTTGTTTTGATAGCTTCTTAATTCTCCAGCCTCTTCTGCAAAAGCCAGAACTCTCTCTCTCCCTGCAATTCTTCCACAAAGCACTGATTTCTCTCACCTTGGAGGAACTGCATGTGCTGTTCCTGCTGCTGGGAGCACACTTGCCTCCCTCTTTGCCTAGTAAGCTATTACATCATTCTTCCTTTAGCCCTCAGCTGTATTGTCCCTCTTATAATTTATTGTAATTTCTCTCCCCCTCCACAATATGTAAGGGTGTCTGGCAAGTGGTAATTACTCACTAAATCTTCTTTTAAAGATCGAATAAATTTCAAAAGTTAACTTAATAGCAACTTTCTCCCCAAATATCCTCATTATGCATGCATACTTTTAGGAAGCACTGTTGAACTAGTGTTGCTAAGCTGTTTGTCTAGTAATTTAATTAAATAAACAAGCAAATTCAGAAGCAGCCACCAACGATAAGAGTCATTTTGTCTCCTTTAAGCTTCCCATCTACTATAGAGATGAGGTCTCCAAGTCACCCGGGAAGAGACTATAATAGGCAGATGCCAAGCAGGCAGCCTTCTAAATGCAGTCTCCTCCCAGGTAACTTGGGGACCTGGCTTAGGTTCTGTCGACATATCTTGCTCTGTGTATATCCTCTGTAGTGCTCACTTTTTACTTCTTTGATTTCTACTTCTGTTCTGTTCCCTCAGGTACATCCAATTAGCACCTTATTTCACTTCTCACCTCCTTGATCATTATCCCCAAACATATCTTATATACTACTTCATGTGACAGAGTGGTCCTATCAACAATCCTGTGAAATAGTCATTCACCGACCCCCAACTTAATAGGGAAGAAACGGAACCTTATCTATGATCATAAAGCTATTCAGTGGCTAAGTTGGGCTCTAACTCCAATGTCAGTACTCATTTTATGATCTCTGGGAGGTACAGACCCTTCCCAATATAGTGTAGTCAGTCACCTGTCATGACATGTAGTATGTACTGAGTGAGTATCTTTTGATTGGATTAATGTTGGTAAATAAATTAAGGTGTTGGAAACAAAAGAGAATATTCTTTCTTTTTTTATGCTAATCTATTTTAATATATTTTTTAATGACTATGTGTAAGCACGTTAAGCACAGTCTGAAACCACACAAATAATTAACCAGCAGAAACAGCCAAAAGTAAAAGCGTATATAGCTTTATCTTGACCAGTAATAAGGACCAATGACCTTCCAGAAAATAAACAACAAACAAAAACCAAGAACTGAGTGTAACAAGAAGACTGGAAACAAATAACTGGGTAATTTTGCTTTGCATCTAAATCCTATAATTTGGCCGATGTGCATTTCATACCAAATGTGTTTCATTTCAATAGATGTGTAATATTTAAGGTGTATAAATTAGGTGTGAGATAAAATGAGGCATAAGATAAATTCATTTTTTATTCTACTAGTTTTTCACAGTAAAGAAAGAATTATTTCTATTATTGGAGCTACCGTTGGTTCCTATTGAAATCTTTTTTAGGACAGATAATACACTAATTTATTTAGAGATAAGGGAACAATAGGGGGATTAATGGTTTATTTTGATAAAGTAGATTTCAATAAATAATAAAATGACTTTTAGAAAATATTAATTATTTAACTTTATTAAAAAGAAAAGTGAGATATTTGACTGCCTAATTACCTGGAAAATATACTTATAACACTGCTTAAAAGAAATTTTTAAATTAGCAGTGTGAATTGGGGGCATAAATATGGGTAACTGAACATTTGTTTGTGTCTCTAGATCACAAGTTCTTCGGATCCCACTGCCTTCTAGCCTGGTTATCACCTCCAGTCTCTGTGTCTGAAGGTGCCTTCCATCCTTCCATCCTGATTTTAGAATGCTTGAGTGTATGTTCCAATCTGGCACTTACAACCTGGGTAATTGAATAAAATTGGTGAGACAAAATGAATATCCTCATCTGCAAATGAAATGATGGGATAATGATGAGTAGGAAAAAAAGAGACATGCAGATTTTTGTGTTAATATCTCTCGAAATAGCCCAGGAATTTCACTGAGAATATATACAGCCTGTATTGCCAATCTAGGGACGCTGGACACCATCATTGGATGTTGACGCACTATGGGTCAACAATGTAATGGTGACCATTGTAAGAGCAATTGCTGGTAATAACGTCTGTGAAAGCAAATTGTGGAGATGGTTGCTGAATTATCCCCAGAAGTAACTATTTTCCAAGAAGCCTTCACAATGGCACTATTTAACCTAGGTTGACGGATCAATTAGGAAAGTAAAAAGAAGAAACAAATAGGCTACTCACACATTGGATAGAGTCTAGAGATCCTCAAATTGTGTGTATGTGCGCATATATCTGTATCTTTATTTCTGTCCCCCATATGTCTCTCTCTATATATCACCTGATATAAACTACAAAAATCTCATTAAACTGGTAAACATGTATTCTACCTAAATTATAGAGAATTTGAATATCACCATTAGATGTTTTATGTGTTTGCCTTATGAAACATAAAAAGTAGTCTTTTGAATTTGCTAAGACTGAAAACTTCTGGTTTTTTTGACACTTTGATTTACCAGTTACCAGATCAACAACTGTGAAGGAAATAGAGAATTGATTTCTAGCTGGGATCTTTGGGCTTAATTAAAAAGGTCCTGAAAATAGAACTTTTTTTTTTTTTTTTTTTTTTTGCTGTCCAAATCATGACTGGCATTGAAAATGTTTATTTCTACACTAAGACAGCAATTGTCCATCTATTTTGAGATAACTATGAAGTTTATGTGGAGGATGTGTTAGTAGAGTGCATATGAGTCTGTGTGTATTTGAAAGAATGAGAGAACGAGAGAGAGAAAAGGAAGGTATCATATTGAGTAATTATCTTCCTGTCTACTGGAAGTTGTACTAATTTGCCACAAATAGGAGCACTGTCTGTATACTTCTCTAAGTATAGAGAATGAACTAGAGAAGAAACTGACGTTTTCCTTGGAGCTTCTATTTAAAAATGTTTCGAATGTCAGTGTGCAATAGGAAAGAACAAGAAATGAGGAGGCAAAGAGTGATACTGTTCTGTCTTGGCTTTAGAAATTTCTGACCATGGCTCTGGCTAAAATATCTTCCTAAATAATTCCCAGCATTACTTTAGAAGTGTTGCCGTTGATGATAGGTGGTCAAGGTGGCATCATATAACCATGATACTTTTTCAAGTTAACGTTCTCAAGAAACAATCAAGTCACATCAGCAAAACATGAGGAAAAATAAATTTGGTGCGATCTAAAAATAAAAACCAGAAAGCCCTAGGTTTAAAAAGTCAACAGAAACAAATTTTAATGCAAAATAGTTTCATCTCAAATTTACCCACTCTAACCTCAAATGTGCACTAAAAAAGTAGCTCTTTTTATTTTCTATGGGTGAATTGATTTTCCTTATGAAGTCCTCATTAGCAGGGAAAGACTTGCCAATAATGGTATTTCAGTTGCTTCTACTTAAATGGTTCCTTTTCTTAATGTTCAATAGTGAATAAGCAAGCCTTTTCTGGATGGCTCCCTTTTCCTGCCCAAGATGAAAAAATGGAGTTCCAGTATATGATAAGAAACTCACTGTCTCTTTGGTGGGGGTAGCTGGAGGCTTCGATCCACTCACTGTCCACTGGTTCCTCACTTATCTCTGCTGTGACATGCCTGCTTTGTTCTCTTCCTGCCCTGGTGACCCTTGAGCTACAACTGATTCAAGAAGGTGAGCAGCCACCTACTCTTCAAGTCATAATTCTTTCCCAGTTTCA
Organism: Rousettus aegyptiacus; assembly: GCF_014176215.1. Taxonomy (NCBI): domain Eukaryota; kingdom Metazoa; phylum Chordata; class Mammalia; order Chiroptera; family Pteropodidae; genus Rousettus; species Rousettus aegyptiacus. The sequence goes on from NW_023416311.1 coordinate 54,280,031, forward strand.
CAACCTCCTTTTCAGCTGCCTCTCACTTCACCCACAAACTTTTGCCAATCCATATCCCTTTTTGTGGGGGCATGGGAACTTCCAGGCTCCCTGCTTGTCACACGTGGGCCACCAGTGATTTCACACAGGTGATTTTGCCAAACTAATATGTGTGGCCAACAGGGCAACCCCTTGACCTCTAGTGCAGGTGCTCCTCCACTCATCAACCAGGGGAACTCAACCCCTTTGACTTGCTTTGCAGTGTTCTCTTATTATTTCATAGGAAAAGCTGACAGCCTGAAATCTGCTATATCTAGGTTACTTTCTCATGACTTGGTATACGATGAAAATGAGAATATCCAGAGATTTTCATTTATGTCCTCCTGCAACTAGAGCTGGGGCTTAATCTTAGTGGAATTTAGAGCCTTCAGTTCATCAGGGAAGAAGGCACGAAAGTACCATGGTAATAAATTCTTATGAATTCATTTGAGATTAAAATACTGCAATGAGAGGTAAAGCTAGGAGGCACGATCCCAGGTTATGCTCCCACCTACTCATTCAATCCTGGTGGTTCATTTCCCCATAGGCTGGGATGAGGGTCCGCTATGACAGACCCTTCACTGGCCAGTGTGTTTAAGCTTACTATGGGGACAAGGACAGAGACAGGGTGCTGCCCATTTGTTTTGCCGTGGGGAGTAATGCCTGCTAGGGCAGAGAATAGGCGAGGCCTTGCCTTCTCTTCTCTTCTTCTCACCCAACAACACAGTTTGTGTATTTGTTTTTTATTTCAGATAAGACACAGAAAGGCTAAATATTACAGTTATGGGTCTCATTCCACAAGGCAGTCTGGCATAATTTAGAAGGCCTGCTTTCTGGTCTCAGTGTTGACACCATCTCCTTATTCAAAGGCGTTCCTTGAGTATCAGATCCTAGCCATAACTCAGGATGGTTCCTCCTCTTAAATTTAAATGTCCCCCTTCCTGACCATGGTCCTTAATCTCAGGTACTCCCTATAGTCTCATAAAGTCCCTTGGCCATTATGGCTGCCCAGCATCTGAAGCTTCTTCCTATGTTTGGGGGAGTTTCTCCATGAGAGAAAGAGCTACTTTTTAAGTTAGAAGTAAAACAAACAAACAAACAAACAAGCCACATATTCAGACATCTTTGCAAGCTAGAATTTAAGCACATGACAGGGGTACCATCCATCAAGACCTCTTGCACAGACTTTGAGTTCGGAGGTGATATGTGGATATCTAGGAAGTTCCAGGAGGGGAGAACTACCAGGCCCCCAGAAGCAGGGGTCTTGGTGGCAGTATCTAGTGTCCAGTGAAACAAAGCTCAGCAGTAGAACAGTAGTAGCCTCACAAACCAGTTCTGCATCATAATTTGGACTTCTTCCTGACCATGCAGCTCTATGTAGTTTTTTAGGTCTGAAAAATTCTGCGAACTACCTAAGAACATTTGAACACTGTCATTTTCTGCTTTAAAAACAAAGTGTGTGTCTAATTGTATCCAAAAGCCCTAAATGATACACATGGCTTACAGGGCTTTTTAGGATACTACTGCTACTTTCCACCAGCCTTCATCTCTTAGTGTGACTCCGCACCTCATATGCTGCAATTCAGACATATTTAAAGTCTTTTATCTTTTCTTGTCTGGCTCTTTCTTACCTCTGGAGTTGTACAAATATTCTGCCCTCTGTTGGGAAAACCCCTCCCAGACTTCTGCACTGGGAAGGCTCTTACTCATCCTTTGAGTCTTTTGGCGTATCAGTCTTTGGGATAGTTTCTGTAGCAGAATCTGCCAGTTGCCCACCTAATTTCCTTCCTCTTTTCTACACTGCTAATAGAACTTCAATTGTGTGCAGACCAGTGTGGCCCAGTTACTAATGCTCAGCTCCTTAGTCTCTCTGAAACAATGAATGGCTAAGTGACTCAGTCATGAACCATAAGTAGAAGTCTACCAGGTAGGATCTGCAGGATGTAAATGGTCAGACCCTGCCTACATGTGCCTCTTTTACCTCTCTTTTCTATTTTACCAATAATGCAGACCTGATGTCCAGCAGGGAAACAGACTTTTTGTGGTTATGAGAATAAAAGCCATACTGGAGGATAAGGAAGTTCGAGGGTGTCTGGGTTCCCAATGACTTTCTGGAACAGCTGTACCAGATGTGAGCTGCCTATCTCCAATCTCTTGTTACGTAATAAGAATAAATCTCTAGTTAGGACACTGTTGTCAGATTTCTGTTATATGCTGTTGAGTACAATTCTGAGCCCCTCAGGCAATCTGGCTGGGTGCTTTCCGTTGTTCTGGCTGTGCCCTTTACCTCCTCTATGAAAGCACACATAGCACTTAGTTGTAATTTCCTGTTTACTAACCTGTATCTTCACTCTTGATTGTAAGCTCCATGAGGACAGTGACTGGAATGGTTTTAACCATGTTCCCCCAAAAGTTAAGTTCAAATCCTAACCCCTGATAACTATGAAGGTGACCATAGTTAGAAATAGGGTCTTTGTAAATGTACTTAAGTTAGGATGAAGTCTTACTGGATTAGAGTATGCCCTGAATCCAATGACTGGTGTCTATAAAAAAAAAAAGGAGAGGGATACTTGGGCACAAAGATATACAGGAAAGAAAGCCATGTGATGATGGAAGCAGAGATTGGAGTTCTTTGCCACAAGCCAAGGAACACACGGGGCCTCTGGGGGCAGGAAGAGGCAAGGAAACATTCTCTCCTAGAGTCTTAAGAGGGAACGTGGCACTCCACACAGCTTGATCTCAGAAAGAAGACAGTGTAAATTTCTATTGGTTAAAGCCATATGCAGCGTCCAAGAATCTAACATAGTGACCACACCTGCATTATTAAGATTTGCACTATACCATCCTATGTTAGAGTCACCAGTCTTAGAATTTCCCTTAGAGCAGGCCAGCCTTAGAGCCACAATGTAGGGTAGCTTGGACCCAGAAGCAATGCTGACACGGCTTTGTGAGCTAACAATATGCTGACTGCATATTCTGTGTCATGGCATCCTCACAGTGAAGTCAGCATGCAAGAACTCAGAATCCAAGGATGGCGAACAGATTTTATTTTGATCGCCTAGACTATTGTGTCACTTAGGATTCTAAAGCTGCATTTGAGTCATTTATTCAACAAGTATTTATAGAATGCCTACTATGTGAATACATCAGGTACTATTCTGGGTCTTGGGGATCCACAACACACAAAAGAGCAAAATCAATTAACTAATAACCCAACTAATCAATCCCTGTCTCCATTGAGCTGGTATTGGAAAGAGTGCTGCTGTGATGGATTAAAGATATCTTCCATAAACATGGGGGTGGGAGGGGGATTGAGGCAGTTTACCTTATATTTGCTATCCTTCCAGACTGGCTCTGGTCATAGCATTGGATTTTCAGGCAGTTCTACTTCTGTGTGTGTCTTCTTTTTGGAACTTATGCAAGCAACTTGCTCCACTTGACTTATTTGAAAGGATAACAAGGTATTCCCTTGATCCCAATCAAGCCAGCTCTAAAATTTGGTGAGAGTCAAGAATGAACTAGAAACAGATGTGCAGCAAATCTGTTTTCCAGATTAATAAAATGTCAGTGTTTATGACAACACTAAATTCCCCAGTCTGTGTAGAGCAGGTATTTTTCTATCAACATGCCAGATACCTCAATTCATGTTACCCTACCTCCTATCACCATACCTGAGGTCTTTTGTTCAGCTACTTAAAGCAAAACTATTTTTTTCATTATAATTCAATTGTGTGGGGTCGGGGGGAGAAAATGGAATATAATTTTGGCTGGAGAAAGTCCGGGGAATATTATGGAAGTCTCAGGGGAACACTCAGTTTCAAGGTGAGGTATGGCTTTAGTATGAATTTTCTGAAATATTCTGGCAAATCTTCCAGCTCTGTCAGCTAGTATCTGAGAAATATGACTTTGGGAGTCACTGATCCAATGTTTGAAAATTACAGAACTGTACAAATTTGACCTGTCTTCAATCTGGCTTGTGATATCAGTCAAGTCATTTAGAGTTACTATAATTCTCAGGTCCTAACACAATTACAAAGACCACAGAGTCTCTCTAATCCAGCTACAGAGCTATTGGAAGAATGTCCTCTCTCTATGACCTCAAAGCCTTTCTCAATTAGTAATGTGTTTTTGTGCAAAGAGGCCCTGCAGTCAGCCTAACCAGTGACCTGAGCACTGAATTTTCATTAAGCTTTTAACAGTGTTAAACCGTCAAACTATCTGGTCAAACAATTCGCAATATCTGCATATACTAATTTATGGCTATTTGTATATAAAAAATTAAAAAATAAAAAATAAATTATGCACTTTGCCTTTGGCTGTGTAACCATGACTCTTAAAGTAAGCTCCAAAGCCATAAGCAACTACCAAATATACATACTTCACGACTTTCTCAAAACCCAAGTCCCTTTTCAGTTCTTACATGTAAGGGATATGCATCTACAGAGACTTTAATTTTCACATAAGATTTAAGGCTATTTGTGACTAAATTAATAGGTGAGCTATTAGAGTTACTTAAATTTGATATTTGCAAAATAAATTAGCACATTAATGGAACATACCGAAGATTTAAATTCAGTATTCTATTATGAAGACCAGCTGACACACTGTACTATAAAATGTGGTTGAGTTTGAATATTTCACGCATAAGCATAATTTGAATGCTAGAACTCTGGTATTGATACAGCACCAATAGTGACTGTCTTAAAATCGATGTCATTTTCAGATGCTGTTCTTTTTTGCCTTTTCATTCTTATGTATTAATATTTTACCTATATTGTCTGTTTATTGTGGTAACTTGGTTAATGCTATAGTGCACAGTGATGCAACAATATTTTTGGCACATGACCCACAACTTCTGTAATGACTAGATTTTCCATGTTATGTGGTTTCAATAGGCTTCATTCATTCCACCATTTCTAAAATCTAAGTGCTCTCTGTCTCTGTCTCTGTCTCTCTCTGTCTCTTTCTTTCTGTCTTTCTCTCTCTGTCTCGCTCGCTCTGTCTCTCTCTGTCTGTCTCTCTGTCTCTGTCTCTGTCTCTCTCTCTCCTTACTTCCCTTAATCCCCTTCATCCCTGGTGTATATGTATTTGCTTTTATAGTGACAGCTCCTTGTCTTCATCTAGTTCCTTTTTCCTTTGGAGAATGGAAAATGAATGGAGTGGTGAGCATATTCTATTGGGTACTGCCAAAGAAGGCCACACTAAAATCTGAGGTATAATGATTTAGACTTGGATATAACAAAATAGAATGAGGTAGATGTAACACAGATTCATAAAGAATTGACACTCGTGTTTTATATTTTAATTCATACCACCTTTATAGTGATTTTAAAGTCCCTTAAGCATTTCCTTGGAAAATGTCTATAAAAATAAAATACATATCTACTTGCCCTCTTCTCTCCTTCTATTATGTGAGGGATGCTCCTTTACAGAGATATTTTTCAAAAGACCACATATCAACACTGAACTAGAGAACAGTATCTGATATGAATCATATGGATGGATGTATATCCAAAAATGTGTATTATTTGTACAATATACTGACAGTTATTTTCAACACATTCTATTTTTTCTGTTAAAATGAGACAGGGGAAATTCTCATTTCAATTTGTATTTGACTTCTCCTCAAAGTGGTTGAGAAATCATCCAACTGGAATAAAATGACCAAACTTTCTAAATATGCAAAGTTGGTTTCTAATCTTTAAAAAAATTCTGGATAAAAAAAGACAACATCACTTAGGCAGTTGAATCCTTATTGGAGCAAGGAGGCCACTTCATATTTTCCTTTTCAGTCAAGAGCCTGAGCTTGCCCCACGCAATCCCACCACACAAAACGTAATCATGTTCAATGTATTGTGACAGGTGTTTTTTAACATCTAGGCTCTCAAAGTTGTACAGGCTACAGGATGATATTGAAAATAAACACTTGTTCTTGTGGGAGTGCGTTTAATCACACTGATGTACTTTACCATCTATTTAGAAATTTGAAATCACTTGGTGGTTGAGTTGCCACAAAAATTACTTTTAGACACAATACTTGTGCATGAATCATAGCTATGGTCTCCCTGTAACCTGCTGCATATTTCAGTATTGGAGTAAGAGACAGAAACAGCATTCTTCTGGGATCTAAACAGTAAATGTGCTTGTAGCATCAATCTATTTATTTATTGAAGTCAGTAGCTGGGGAAAGAGTTTCTAGCATAAATTTAAGTTCATGTATAAATCAAGCACATATTATTTTTGGTTTAACTGAAACTCAAAAAGATATGTCTTCTAGAGGAGATCTCTTATCTCTTTTTTCTAATTAGCCTTAGAATGACAATAAAAAGATGCTCCTTCCTGTTTCTCCTCCTTGTTGTCAGATTCTAGAGAAGACTGTTTCAGTGTGGGAAGTATAACTAACATACTGAGAGTCCCTCAACATACAACACGACTTCTTTTATATCCCCATTCCCAATTTTCTTCATGATGTCTCAAAAATTACCTATTTCAAATAAACTGAAATCAATTCCATTGCACTTTTACATTTGAAATCTTCATTATTTTGTCAGACATAATGCTCTATAACTGGTGTAAAAGAGTTTTATGAATATAGTGATTTATGAAGATAGCTGGGTTATAGTCTTTGTATCTTTGTAGTCATTACCATTGGGTTGGATGAGGTAGGTACATCCCTTAGGCTAATGTTTTTGAGATGTGGTCTCAAAATCACAAATGGACCTGGATATAATGCAGATTCTTGAGCCATACCAGACCCACATTTTAGCCAGTATCCCAGGAGACTTTAATGAACATATCTATTTGGGAACTACTGCTTTATATAGATGCATGTTTCCTCTCAATACACTAAGCCAACAGATAGTAATTGTTTAATAGGAAGGAAACTGGCATTTATTACATGTCCACCATGGTATGTAGGTTACACCATTTAAGTTGCACTACAATATTTTAAAAGAGATATTATTCCCGTTTTACCAAAGAGGACATGGAGCCTCACATACTCATGTCATTTTCTGCTCCAGGATCCAATCTAGGGTACCACACTGCATTTTGAAAGCTGTGCTCATAAATAATGGTGCTGAGAAAACTGAGTAGCTATTTAGAAAATATATATTTAGATTCACAAACAAGAATAAACTACAAAAAAGATTAGGGACTTAAATTTAAAAAATAAAATCATAAAAATACTAGATGAAAAATAAGTGTAAATTTCTCTTTAATCTTATCGTAAGAGAAGTCTTTCTAACTATGTCTTAAAATCCAAGGGTATAAAAATGATTCATTAATTTGATGACGATAACAACATCAACAAATATGTGTTCATGATTAAAAAGTACCATAATTAAACTCAAAAGAAAAAACATTTTCAACATATATTACAGACCAAGGAATAACATCCCTGATGTACAAAGAATGTTAAACTTGAGGGACAAAGAGTAAAAATGGAAAAAAAACCTGAGAGTTTATAAGAAAAAAAAAAAAAAGAAAATAGGCCTTAATTATATGAAAAGATGTACAAAATTACTAATAATTTGATAAATAAAAATTAAAACAGTGAGACAACATTTCTTGCCTATCAGATCAGAAACTGTTAAAATGTAAAATATATTCTTTGGGCAAGGCAGTAGGAAAACAGCCTCATACGTTGTCCATGCAAATGCAACTGATACAACCATTCTAGGATGAGTTGGTAATCTCTAACAAAGCTATGTACGCATTTTCCATTTGACCATTCTGATTCCACTTCTGGGTATTTACACCTCCAACAATACAAAAATACACATATACAAGGTTACTTATTGTTGCACTGTTTGCATTGCAAAATACTAGAGACATTATAAATATATGTATAAAGGAGAGTTATTGAATAAATTATGGACGACTATGAAGCAATAGTAAAAAGGATGAGGAAGGTATAAACTAATATGAAGTGATTTCCAAAATATATCATTAAATATAAAAAAGCAAAATGCAAGAGTATGGTTAGCCTATGTTGTAAGAGAAATAGAATATGAGATAAAATATACTTATCTGCTCATTTATGCAAAAAGAAAAACAGGAATGATAAAACAGAAAATAATGAGATAATGAGATAGGTTACCCATAAAGGATGGGTAGGAATGGGGTGGAAAGAATGAGAGATTTGAAACAAGAAAGAGGGATGATCAGAATGACACTGGTCTGAGTGTACCTTCTTGTATAGTTCTGACTTCTAGAACCGTGATAATGTTTTATGGTAATTAATTTTCTTTTACATCAAAATTTTAAAAATTAATCTGCAAAGTGAAAACAACTCCAAATGAAATACAAATAGTAATGAATGTACTTAACTGTAATATAAATCAATGACACAGTCATGCTGAATGGGGTGGGAGAGAGGGGAAGAAAAAAATAAGTAACTTTGTAAAACAATATTTTCACAGTAACTCTAAGGCTAAGGACAAAAGGAACAGTATAGAAATAGCTTGATCTCATTAATAAATTTTTTTTCACAGGATATTGGATTAGAAATTCTAAAATTATTTTATGTATATTATAGGACTGAGAAAATCAGTAAATATATTCTGGAAAATGAGATCTGGGTTTTTCTTGTTGGAGAAAGGAATTACAAATTAGGAAAGGAAGAGGGCTAGAATAAGCTTTGTGGTATTGGATTGAAAATGGAGGTATCAGTTATAAACTCATGGGTATACATACACATACACATTCGGATATAGATATGAATTCACGTATATGTGTGATTACATCTGGACCTATATTTCCTACCTCTGTCCACTAAAAAAGATCTAGAAGCAAGGAGATTCCAGTAGTAATGAGCACCTTAGTGCTTATAGCTAGACAATTCAATATCCATCATGATTAAAATACAAAATCTTATAGTAAACAGAGGGAAAAAATAAAAAGTCCTTAGTTAGACAGAAATTATCTATAAATATCTATAATATACATTGTGTCTAATTATAAAAGTACTGAAATTTCTCTTTCAAGATAGGATGTCTACCATCAACAATTCTATTTCACATTGCACTAAAATTCTTAGTTGATGTTGTAAGGCAAGAAAAAAAATGTAAAAGGATTAAAAAGGAAGAGAAAAAATTATTATTCCTGGATGTATGGTTTTATACATTAAACTATAAAGAAATCTACGGTTACATTATAAGAATTATGAAGACGGCTGGGCAACTTTGCAGTTTAGAAAATCAATATACAAAAATCAATTTACAAAAATCGATTTTCTTTCTAAATGACAAAATATAACAAGTAACATTTAAATAGAGCATTTACAATATTGTAAAATATCAAATATCTAGAGGAAAAATCTATTAAAGTATGTTCAAGACTTCTGCACATATAACTGTACAATTTTATGAGATAATTTTTATAAGATTAAATACCTAGAAATCAATCTGCCAAATTATGTCAGACTTTTACAAAGATTATTATAAAACTTAATGAAAAGAATAAAGACCTAAATAAATAATTGATAAATATATGATGTTTTCCATATTGATCTATAAATCCAGTGGTTTCCTAATGAAAATACCAGGATGATTTTTGATAGGACTTGAAAACTATTTCTAAAATATAAATGAAGCAATAAATGATAGAGAAGAATTGAGCCACTCCGGAAGAACAAATTGGGAGGACTTGCCCTGTTGGATGTTTTCTTGGTCTTCTATAACAAAATACCACAGACAGGAGAACTTATAAACAACAAAAATATTTCTCTCAAAGTTCTATAGGCTGAAAATCTGAGAACAGGATGCCATTATGGTTGGACGAGGGACTTCTTCGGGGTTATACCCTTACATGGCAGAAAGGGGCTAGGGAGCTCTGTGGGATCTTTCATAAAAACACTAATATATTCATGAGGGTTCCACTCTTATGCTCTAATTACCCCCTAAAGGCTTTACCTACTAGTACCATCACTTTTTTGGGTTAGAAGATATCAAGATTCCTATAAATCTATAGCTGGTAATGTATTTCTTTACTAATAAAATGACTAAGAGGTGTTTACGATATACATTAAGCTATATATTTAGTTTTAATCACTTTATTTTAGAATAGATGCTTTTTATTATGTTACATTTCACAGTTACAGGAATATTGGAACAAGAAAATTAGGAAAAAAAGGTTCCCTCTTTCTGTTATTCTGTCATTCCAACCAAGATTCATTCATGGGTATTAAGTAATTGTACTGTAAATGGCTCAAAGCCATGCAATATGTGATTTGCTCAGTGGTATTTTGGCTAAATGCTCCTTGACCTGAGATGAATTAGCTATGAAAATCTCAAGTATAGTGACATTTTCATGTAAGAATAGACTATGTAAAACCTATATCTTGGGCCCAGTCCTTGAATTCAACTGAATAACTATTCTTGATATAAAACACTGCTCAAATGCGTCAGAGACAGTAAATACTACCATTTTAGGCTGAACAAAAGAGCTCTCAAGTGATAGAGGGAAATAACCTAGGAAAATACTTTTTTTTTATAATTGTTTATTTCAAAGAGGAAGTAAGTTTATGTAAAAACTCCAGATAGCACATTTCTTTCACTAGAACATTTTTTTTGCTGTTCATTTTTAATGTCAGTAAAGTTTCTAGTCTAAATACTTTTTCTTTAAATACTTTAGCCCTAGTCTTCCCAGAAAACCTATCAAATATGTTTCTCAAAGTATTTCAATAGCTTGTCCTCTCTTCTGTTTTATCCTCCTTGGTCACAATTATCTTTCCTTCTACATCCTCCTCCAGATACTTCTTTTTATCTCCTACTTTTTCTTCTCTATTTTCTCTATCACTTCCTCTATGAGTCCTCGTATTAAAACAGAAAAGTTAAAGAGGCCAGAGGTTTAGAGAAGATTAAGAGATGTAGGTGAAACAAAGATTAAGTGATCATAGAAGGTAAAAAAAAGAAAGATAAAAAAGAGGAGGCATGGAAAGTTTAGTCTCGGGTGGGGCGATGTAAAGGGAAGGGGAGACAAAAAGAGAGGGTGAGGGTAGTAAGATTTACCCATGAGGTTAAACTGGGGTACTGTCACCTATACTTCATTAATCCAAATATGACTGACAAAGCCATGTAGATACTCCTTTAACAAAAATCAATATCAGTATGAATGGGCCAAACCATTTCTCTAAGCGGAGGCTTATTATTTTTAAGAGTATATTTCCAGAAGAGAGGGAATAAATTTGTTTTCCTCCTGAATAAGGAATGAAGTTTGGAGTTTAAGAGTATACTTAGAAAACTAGGAAGGACTAGTGTTTTTCCTATAAAGTACTCTGAAAGTTACTTTGGGAATTTGAAATGGTCCATGATGTTGACCTTTCCTAAACTAAAAGGCAACCAACCAAGCCACAGGATTTGATTTCAATAAAAAGACACTTGACATTTTCTGAAACTTTTCTAAATCCACTCTAACATTTTACTGTGGACCATCCATATACAGAAGAAAAATGAAGCTGAATTTCAAATCACAAATTACTTAGAGAAAATAGCAGTTTTCAAATGTAATTTTGTCTCCATGAGTGAAATCGGGCACTTCCATTGTTATCAAGCTTCTACATGCAGGCAGACCTAGGAAACCATACAACCAGCCCCAGAAACGGAATATTCATAAACACCATGGAAATAGATTATCATGCTAACAAACATACTATCAAAATAATGGTATTGGAAAGCATGTTAGGGAGAGTCTCATTCAACTCTTCTTAACTTTTATTGAGAAACTGATACCTGGTAGTGAGAACCAAAATAATAAAATAATAATAATGAATATTTATTGATTGTTTACTGTGTGCCACCAATTTAAACATCTTAACTTGTATTTAACCTAGTCCTCATAACAGCATAATGGTGTAGGTACTACTAATATTCCCATTTTATATTTTACAGACAAGAAACCTTAACTGTATAGAGAGATATCATTTAGGTAAATGATAATACTCCATAATAATGTTGAGTTGAAGATGTAATTCAATGCCTTGTACAAGATCTCTACAATATTTAATAAGCAGCTTTTTTATATCAAGTCCTGGGCTGAAATGCTGAAAACGAAATAAATGGTAGACAAAATGAAGGACTCCCTGATTTCACAGAGCCTACCATCTAAGGGCCAAAGTCAGTCAATTAAGGAAGCAATATAATGCAAAATCTTTTATGTGTACTCTTAGGGCACGAATAGGGAGACTGTGGTAAGCAAATAGCAGAGATATATCTAACCTGGTGGGAAAGAGTCAGTACTAGGGGCCAGGGTTGGGTACAGTTCACTCGTAATACTGGAATCCAGATCCCTTGATTCCCAGGCCAGGGCTCTTTTCATACCTCATGCTGTACTCCTTCATTGTACTTCCATTAAGAGAAAGCCTAATCAGCCATTGCGAGGGTTGTCTACCAGTGCTGTTCTGTTTGGTTAGCAAGCAGTTACAGGCAGTGTCGGTCACACCTCAGCAAATAGAATGTTTATTCTCTGCTTCAGTCGGCTTAATCACTTATGTATCAGCACTTACCACAAAAAAACTTGACTGTGCAAATAAACCATGCATGTATTATACCCATGATAATTATTAAAACATGACCCCCCCTTAAGTAATAGCTACTAACTGATGGTTAAGAGGGTAAAATCAGTGCTAAATCAGGATAAAATGTATATTCTTAGTTTAATTGATTAAGTCTGCTCAGATGGTAAAACCAGATGAAAAACCCAGCCTGCTTTACCTGTGCTAGGTCTTTCTGGAGGACAAGTCAGAATTATGGTATCTAACCACTTTGTTAGTATGACTATAATAAAAAAGATGGACAAGTGTTGGAAAGGTTGTGGAGAAATTGGAACCCTCATTCCTTTCTGGAGGGAATGGAAAATGAGGCAGTCACTTTGGAAAACAATTCTGGGTAGTTTCTCAGAAAGTTAAACATACAGTTACCACATGTTCCAGCAATTCCACTTCTATATACCCAAGATAATTAAAAAAGGTGCACCCGCATAAGAACTCGCACACAAATAGTAGCATTATTCATCGCAGCCAAAAAATGAAAACAATGTGAATGTCTATCAATTGATGAATGAATAGACAAGGTGTGAGATAGCTATATGACGGAATACTGAGACATAAAAAAAGAATAAAGCAATCATTTATGCAACGACATGGAGAAGTCTTGAAAACATCATGCTAAGTGAAAGAAGCCAGACACAAAAGGCCACATGTTGTATGGCTCCACTAATATGAAATGTCCACAGTAGGTAAATCCATAGTGACAGAAGGTAGATCAGTAGTTGAAGAGGCTGGGGACACGGGAGGAATGGAGAATGTTTACTAATGGGTATGGGTCTTTTGGGGGTGGCTGATGAAACGTTCTAAAAGTAAGTAATGGTGATAGCAGCACAATTTGGAATATACGAGAAAAGCCCTACTGAACTGTATACTTTAAAAAGGTGAATCTTACAGTATGTGAATTGTACCTCAATAAAACTACTAACTAAAAAGTTATGTCTAAGGACAAAGAGTTTATATAGCAGTCATGAATATAGTTAATATTTTTATATATTTCTGTCCATCCAAAATAAAGTATAAAATTGAGGGAAATGTAAGATATTTCCAGCCTAAAAATACTTTTACCATTAATATGCAGCTACTTTATGCAAGCATAACTTTTTCCATCCCACTGCCTCTGTTTTCCACTTCATTTCCATTCACATTTATAAATAAAGCTATTGAATGTGACTCTTCATTCTGACCTGTTACTGTGGATTGGAATTTTATTTCTCCTCTAATCATGTTCTCCCTGCACTTCTTCTCTGTGTTCTCCATGTCCTCAAGCAACTCTTCCCCTTCTTTTGTGATACTGAGAACATCTTTTTCTGGGCTAGGTCATGAAAACACTTGTCAAAGAGCAGCTACTATGCACGATACTGAAACTTGAAGCATATCCACCCACTGGATTGGAGCCTCTTCTGCTTCTGTGACATCAGGGCTACCTGTCAGCGCTTTTATCATCTAGTTGCTGACCTCTACATTTTCCACCCTTTTGGTTGGATGGATCTGGAATTGTTAACCAAACAACAGAGACCTGTTTGCTAAGCCTGGAAAGACCAAAGCTGTTCACTGACTGCTTCCTGTTTGCCCTGGGTGGTGTGGGCAGAGGGTAGAGCAAGGCCTTATTCTACTTATGTCTGTTTGTACAGAAAATGAGGAAGGCTTTTTGTGTCTTGCTTATCCAGACACACTCTCTCAGAACTGCTTTCAGGATCCATCTGGGGTAAAATCTGAAAACACGTTCTGCACAATTACACAAGCAAACACAATGTCCCAAGACAAATATGCCCTATTAGTAAGCAGGCCAGAATTGAAGTAAAAACAGGTGTTCCCTATATTGGGTCTGATTGCCTACATGTGTGGCTACTCTAAAATTATTTCTTAATTACTCTGAAGGGTAGCTCCAGCTGAGAGGGAGAGAGAAAGCTCCATGGGAGTCCTGAGTGCTCTTCGGTCCTCTGCTGAATTAAAGCTTAAGCAGTTAAATCCTGTAATTACTTAAACCTATTTTTTAAAGAGCCATCATGGCCCATTTTTCCTAAGCCAGCAAATTATATATTTCAACTACTGTATTTCTTTTCCTCTCAATATTCTTTCTAGATGATCACAGGTTTTATTAACCCAGTTACCCATTTTGATAGAGGCCTGACTTGACTTTGTACCACATGGTTGATGTGCAAAATGCTCCTGAACTTGCAAATGTATCATAATAAGTGAGCACAACGGAAATGAATTACGTAAAAAGAGATATAAGGAGTAATTCTGCCATGTTTGTGTTGCCAGCACTAGACAACCCTAATCATACCTGGAAGGCATACATTTATTTTTGTTAAGTAGAAAAGACTGATAATTTTGTTTCTCAACCTCAGTGTTTTCTAAGGATAAAGCAGAACAGACAGTGCTGAGAGCCACAGGAATGCTCAGTCAAGGGGACTGAGTAAATACGGTATGGAAGCATTAACTATTTTGTTGGTATCACATTAGGTGCTAAAATGTGGAAAAATTACACATTGTAGTATCTCCCTTTAAAGATATTAAAATGAATTTGGCACTTGGAATGCATAAATAAAGACAATCAGTAATAAATGCCAAAATTTGGGATGCATTCCCATGTAGGGTGAGACCTACATTACCATGTAGGGGTGTGAGCTGGGTAAAGATAACATAGGAAAATGGAATAATCGAGAAACTTTTCCACAGATAGGAAAACTGGACCCTGGACCCAAACTAGTTAGAATTAACTATAAGGCTTCATCATTCTTAAATTCACGATATTCTCTTTGTTCTGAGAGTATGTTCATTCTTAGTTC
Source organism: Rousettus aegyptiacus (assembly GCF_014176215.1). Classification (NCBI taxonomy): domain Eukaryota; kingdom Metazoa; phylum Chordata; class Mammalia; order Chiroptera; family Pteropodidae; genus Rousettus; species Rousettus aegyptiacus. The sequence goes on from NW_023416311.1 coordinate 54,295,388, forward strand.
TTTGTGGCATAATATACCTTCTTTTTAATAATCTGGTAATGACAGCAACATTTGTTTAACTGTCTTTACTTGGCAATAAACTAAAAGTTGGCAGCTCTTTGTTGGTTACCCTCGACTCCAACTCCTTCAATTTTACTGATCTATGGAATCCACAGTCTAGTAACTCTCTAGCTCTAAATTTCTGTAAAGGGTCAGACAGTAAATATTTGTAGGCCATACTGTATCTTTTGCAACTACTTGACTCTGCTACTCTAAAGCAGCCATAGACAGCACATAAATGGATGAGTATGGCTGCATTCCAATATGATTTTATTTATAAACACCTAAATTTGAATTTTATAAAATTTTTGCATGTCGCAAAATATTATTCTTTCAGTATTTCAACTATTTAAAAATATAATGACCATTCTTAGCTCTCAGACTGTACAAAAATAGGTAACTGGACAATTTGGCCCTTGATCCATAGTTTACTGACAACAGACTGGACAAGCTGCATATAGAGAGGGAAGATGTAATTAATGAAGTTGTTCAAAGGAAGGCTCTCTGAGGAGGTGGCAATTTAGCTATGTGAAAAGCCAGGGAGAAGAAAGTTGTGAGCTAAGGGAACAGCATGACAGACATTCTGAAGCAGATGAGAGCCTGGCATTTTTGAGGCACTAATAAAAGGAGGCCAAGGCAGCTAGGAGACTCTGAGCCAGAAGAGAAAGCATGAGAATAGAAGGGAGGCAGGCGAGTCAAATCCTATCAGACATCGTGGAACGTGGGAAAGTCTTTGCTTTATTTTCAGTGCCATTTATTTTTAGGTACCCACCTGACATGTAATAGGTCCATAATAATCAAAACTCACTTTTAAGAAAAGATTTGGAATGTCTTCATGTTAAACTAAACTCACTGGTGGGAGTTACCTCTTTTGGTGGAGGTAAATTTTTAATCAAAACTTTTAATTAAAAGAATAAATTAACTATGGCAAAATGAAATGAATCAGCAGAAGTCATGGAGAATGGAACTTGAAGACCCTTTATCTCTGAAATAATATATTTGGGTAAAAGAAGATCTACCTTGGAAAATAATTTGGCACAGGATTAAATTCAATCTGTGAAAAATAAATGAGCTTAAAAATATTATCAGACTGTATTTATTTGTAATTTACATTAGCACCCCACTTATTCAGAGGTCATTTATCTGGAAACTTCAACCACACTGATCAAATTGGGAATGAAGAAGTAAAGAAAATAATTCTCGGCAGCTAAAACAGACGTCACAGAGCCCATGTATTAAGCTTATGCAGCACTCCACTAACCATGTTGTAGAAAACCTTCCCCCTGACTCTCCAGAGCACTTGATTTCAGCCAGAAATATATTTTATAAATTATATATATATATATATATCATATCATATACATATTCCAAAATTCTAACAAGCCTGGTTATCTAGAAGCAGCCATTCCAGAAGTTTCAAAGAAAACTGCTAAAATCAGGTTCTTTGACAGTGAACAATAATGATAGCTAACAGTCTTGCAACAACGTTGAAGAAAGAAAATATAAAAAGAAGTGGCAAGAGTTTGGAAGGTTTATCCACCTGGGCCATTAGGGATGGGGAAATAGCTTTAAGAGGCTCCCTAGCACCTGAGAAGGTGAGTGTTTATATAGATGTGCTTTATTTATTTAATTTTCATAGTGGAAACCTAATACATGGAGGTAATTTTGAGTCATGCAATAGAGAGTCTGGTTAGAATTTTGGGAAGAGTAAAAAACATTATAGAAGGACTGCTTTCTGGAATGATTATATAAAACAGGAGCTTAAGTGACAGGCTTCATTATCCAATCAGCAAATATTCAGGACTGCTTACCTTATGTTCCAGTAGCAGAGAGACAAAAACCCTACCCTTGTCTACAGTCATGCCACCCTGAATACGCCCACTCTCATCTGATCTCAGAAGCTAAGCATGGTCAGACCTGGTTAGTACATGGATGGGAGACTACCTAGGAATACCAGGCCCTATAGGCGTGAAAATAACCAAAACAAACAGAAAAAACTCACCCTCATGTAGCTGACAGGCACATCATCTTGTAAGTGTTTAAAACTAGATGATAGCATGAAATTATTCAAATTTGGGATGTTTGTTTTATATGTAGTATACTCCTCTTGGCTGATATTGAGATGAGGACCATCATCAATTTGCCCGTATTTACATCTGAAGGAGAAAGTTTGTAAAGGAGGCAAGATGCTCCTTAGTTGTTATAACTAAGTAGAAGATATATTACCTGTTCATTTTTGTTTTATCTCTTCAAATGAAACTCTTTTAATTACTAGAACCATGATGTCAAGCTTTATTATCTGTATCTTTTTATAAACAACTTGATCTTATTTCTAGCAGTTATTTATAGTTTGCTTAGAATGTAAGTCACCTATTGGTCATTCTATTTATGATAGTACCTAATTACTGAGAATGAGGCTTACATGAGTAATTTTTTTTAACATACAATTTCTCTTCTATAAAAAAGAATTTTCCACTTCTGTTTATTCTTTACAGAAGAAATTAGAGATAGTTTTTCCCTGAAAGTGAGCTGGGACAGAGCCTAGTCCAGGACATGCTGCAGGATGGCAGCCTAAGACCCTTCCTCTTCTCTTTTGGTCATAATTCAGTCGTTCAGGTTCCCGACTGGCTTTCTTGACATATTCTTGTATTATTATTTAGCACGTATTATTGCCACATGCCTGTATTATTTTTTATATCTTTATTTCAATTGACTCACTTTTTAGCCTAAAATCATTGAGAAAAAAATAATTTATATCACTGTCACAAGTGGAAACTTAGTGTCAATTGTCATAAATAGAGGATATCAACAAAATAAATGCTCTGCTGCTTGCCAAGCCTCTGAGCCAAATGCCTGCTTTCACTTTATCGGCATACGAGATTAGCAGGAGTTTTAAAAGCATCCTAGCACCAAACGGAGCTATTCTTCTTGATGGTTATTGCAAGGCTAAAATAGGGAATACATCTCTCTAAGGTTCAATATTCTTTAATTCAAGGCGTTGGTGAACTACCTAAAATTATTTCAATTGCCACTGGTGAAAAGCTTGAGAAATAAGGGGATTTTTCAAAGAAACAATGTCTGTTTAGTTTACCAAGGAAGAGGGCTTATCTTCCAGTGTTTTGTGTGTTCCATTAGGCTCAGTGCAGAGCTGGGTATGGGATAGATACCATATAATAGCCAGCTTGAGGTCTAAACCTCGACTGTACTCCTGCCTCTGCCAGACATCCACAGAATTGCTTCTTTTGGTTACAAGGATTTAGACATAGTGAGATGGTTGAATTCCTGGGTAATATAATTATAGAGCTGGGATTATTGATAGTGAATCACTGTTTTTGTTTTATAATGACACAAAAGTGGCAAGATAGTATTTTTAAAGGGAAATTAATTGACTTTGGACCTACATACAAATCTAAGTTTAGAAACTCACTAATTTCAGATCTAAACCAGGTTATATAATCTCCCTGACTTTGGTTTTCTTGTCTGTAATATAAGTCTGATAATACCTTTCTCATAGGGTTGTTATCAGGATTAATGAGGTAACATGTAATATGGCTGTCACATAGTAGAGTCTCAATAATTTGAAGCTATTTTTGAATATAACACACATATAGGTTATAATAACTCTAAAATCTTATATTACAGCTGGGAAAATATTTGGAGAGGTAGGCAAAGTTAAAAAATCATTTCTATAGATACAAATTAAAGAGAAATCTTGAAGAAATTACACAGGCATTCCAGATAAAAAATCCTGCTCGATAGAACTAACTGAAGCCAATTTGAATTGGTTTGTTTTTGTCTTCATTCTGCCAGATGATTTTATAGATTTTTCTCTCTTTTGCAGCATGAATACAGCTGTAGTATGAAGCAACAGACATACAACCTATACTTTTCAAGGGTGTTTCTGCATATTGAAGGATTATTTTTAGATTTTAGGTTTTTACTTGATGCTGAAACACTTCTTATGATTAGATCAATACACCAAAACTTTTGACTGAATCTAGTTACCTGAGAGGTCAATGAAATGTACCCCATGTACATTCTTGATATAATTACTCATGCAGACTTCATCTGCACATTTCCAACTGGGAGCAGCTCAGACTAAAATGGTCAATAGAAAAACCATACTTGATCTCCTCTAACAATGCTTTGTGGTGATCCCTAAAATACCTCCTGTAGCTACATTAACACATTACTGTGATAGACCCAGGATTCCCCTTTTCCTTTTTAGAATGTTCCTCTCTTGATTTCATAAAGAAATTCAATTCCCTTAAATAAAATTAAAATTCAGTTTCCTTTACTTACAGACCTCTCTGGAAGCATTTTGTTAAACTTCATCACATGGAGGTAGTAGCAAAATAAAGTAAACTGAAAAATTTTACAGACCAGTTATAAATCTTATTGTTTATATATTTTCTTAAAGACAATAACTTTACCTAAGTCAAAGCAAATAGGATTCAAAACTGAATTTATATATACACATTATGTGAAAATTAACAGAAAAATATTCAATTGGCATTTTTTAATAGTTGTTTCTGTTGTATTTTTAGGTTCAGAAATAATGACTTTAAGGACCTACTTTTCATCATACCTTGCAGGCCCATTTTTTTCTGTGTTCATTATTCTTTAACTGAAATAAAGTTTTGGATTTTTTTCCTTATAACTGTTGGGGATCATGTTTGTTGATTGCCTGAAGTCATTCTTTAGCTACTTGAAATTTCTGTGACAGGATTTCTAAACAGGTATCAATTGCCTTACTTTCCTTCATTTATTTATTCATTTAATAGACACTTATTAAGAACTAGGTAGTGGTCAGCACTGGGTTAGATGGTTAGATTCTTAGAGATAATATGTGGGTGGTAGTTGGTACACCAGGATGTATAAAACTAAGTTCCTGCCTTCCAGGGTTTACAGTCTAAGATTTTCCAGAATTCATATAAGCAATTAAAAATATACCACAGAAGGAAATGCTAAATACATCAGAGCGTTATAGAGAAACTGTAGAATAATCAGAGGAGAGGACATTGGTATGATTTTGGAGGATGGGAAGAATGTCAGTAAATGAAGATGGTATAGAAGGAGGGCTGCAGGAGAGCATTTTCTTAATACAAACTAATTCAATTTAGTCTGATTTAACTGTCATTTACAGAGCAACTGCTAAGGATACAATACCTGAAATTCTGAGAGATAAGAATATGAATACGAAATAATCTCTGCCCAAGAGAATGAACAGTCCAGGTGGTCCAACATCCAAATACTAGAAGTTCCAGGAAGAGAGAACAAGTAATACTGATGGCAAAGCAAATGAGTTTCTTGATTATCCTTCAGATTTCCTGAAGGACTTGAGTTTCTAGATTGCAAGAGCCTCTAAATGTCCAAAACAATGAATGAAAATAGACCTGCACTGAGGTACACCACTGTGGAATTTTAGAACACTGTGGAAAATTTATCTTCTCTGAAAGAAAATAAAGGAAACAGGAATCATACTAACTTTGAACTTCTCAACAAAACTTCTGGCAGCAGTAAGACCTTGAAGCAATGTTTACAATATTCTGAGGAAAATTATTTTTCCAACATATAATTACACATCCAACTAAATTCTTAGTTAAATGTAAGGGTAGATTTAAGGCATTTTCAAATGTGTACCTGTTCCAGGATTCTATTAAAAACAGTACTCCATAAAAGCAAGGGATAATACCAAGAGGACAAAAAATATTGGATCCAGGAAATTAGCTCCAACTCAAAATGGATAGTGAAGAGAATCCCTGATGACAATGAAGAAGCAGAAAGGTGCACAAAGAGAATCCTGTCCAGATAGAACAGACGTAAGGCTCTGGGAGAATGTCCCCAGGAAGATGAGACTAATAGATTAAGAAATTCAGTTAAACAAAACAAGAAGAGATTTTGACAAATAACTGAGAATGAGAGATGAATTGGTGATAAATGTGCAGAAAACTAAGCAAAGAGCACACATGACTAAGTGTATAAGAAGAGAAAAGTAATCATAGTAGACAATAGGCCTCAGGGGAGAACAGATTTTACATGGTCTAATCATGCAAGCACTAAATACATGTTTGCGCAGGATGGCAATATAACTGTATGAAGAGACAAATTTATTGTGTATGGCTAGAGTGCAATGGTGGTTCAAGAGAACTGGATACTTTTAGATAAGAAAATACCTAAAGCTGAAAAACATCAAGGGGGAAAAAACTGTTATTTAGAGATAGAAATAAAATGAAAGTAAAATACAGAAAGCTAAGGAAGAAGAAAGGATTGTCTTAGGGGAGCCAGAAATGAGACTGAGAAAGACAGAGTACTGTTGTTTTTCATTATATGCCTAGCAGAAGGGGTTGATCTAACTATGTGTATAATTTGATAGAAATAAAACACCAGATATTTTTTAAAGGTACTATTTTTTCCTTACAGTTTATCCAGAGAGTCTAGGTCTAGGGAATAGATGCATTTTTTTAAATTGCATATGACCCAATTAAGCAGCAAACAGAGTGCCTTTGAAGGTCTCTGCTGGCCTACCTATTTTGATCAGTGATGTGATCTTTGTGTCCCAGTGTCTTAGACTAGAGCCCTTTCTCATATGAATATGACAACCTCACCAAGCTCTTGATATTTAGATGTTTTGGGCTGATCTTCCTGAAAGAGACTAAATCCACCAAAAGCTCTGAGAGTTTAAACACAGACAGAAACACATTCAAATATCCACAGCTTTTTTCTGATCTGAAAAGGCAGTAAACAGCAGAAGCATCTATATTCTAACCATCTATAACAGTCAATAGCAGCTGACAGTATAGTCTGTAAAGGCCAGAGTAAAACATTTGGTTACTTGCTTTCACTTCCCCTTTAAATCCAGCAAGGCAAGGACTTAGATAAAGTCAAAAACCCAAGGGACATGATTAGAAACATTTTATGCATAAATTTCCTGTTTTATTTGGAGTAAACCTAGGTCTTTAAGATTTATAAGCCACATACCCATTAATACACTTTCCATAACACATCCAGTATGGCAACCAGTAGAGCAATAATTGTTGAAATGGCTTTCTTTATAAGGGCATTTCAATTTCATGAAAATACTCAAGATAGATTCCTTGAGCTGGTTCCTGGTCCTCATCCCTGCTCAGCCAGAATGGCTCTGGTTTTAACTTTTTTTACATATGAGAATTCCATCCAAAATGGCATCTCTACCACTTAAAATTTTTTAAAGCTATTGATTTAGAAATGTGTTATTCTAGCAAAGCAGGGCTCTACTTCTTATTGCATATTTTCTGGAGAGATTGGAAAGACTGTTGGGTCTCGCCACACAATGCACAGCATTTGAACTAATTTAATTGGAATCTCAAAGGACAGGGCCTCTAAACTGACATCTTTTATATAAATGTGTGCATGTATATGTATGCACACAAACACACACAAACACATAACCCTAAGTAAGCATTCAGTGTGTAAAATACATTTTTCTTTTTCTATAAATAAATGTAATTTCTACCATAAACTACATTTCCTTCTAAAAGCAGAAAATGTGATCAAATTTTCCCAAGTTAACAAAATTATTGCTCAGTTATTTAATTTCAAACTTGGGCAATTTTAAGTTTCAACCTTTCTTTATTTTCTCCCCAAATGATAGTTAAATTCCAAATAGGGCTTGTGTAGGGTGTGTGTGTGTGTGTGTGTGTGTGTGTGTGTGTGTGTGTGTGTGTGTGTTGGGTGTTTATAATCAATAGGCATTCTTTGTTCTCTACAGAGGACAATCTGCAGGAATAGGGAAACTGGTAACCCTGTGTCCAATACCCCAATGTAACTGTCAAGGAGAGCCAGAGACACACTCCTTGAGATTTCAAAAAAAAATTTCATATGGGTTACAGATACATGTTTCTTTTTATTTTACAGAAACTGAATCATATTCTATAAACTTTGCTTATTAATTCTACGCAACAGGCTATAGCCAGAACTCCTTGTGCAGAGCTACTAAACACACATAAAGGGAAGATCCCCACATTTCAGGTGTAGAATAAAGTAAATCACACAAGTGTGTCACAAGTGTGTGACTCAGAACCTGGACTAAGCTAGGTGCCAGGATTGCCGTGTTGCAGAATTATTACCTTGCCTGGTAGAGTAAGTGTTTCTGGGAAATGAAATAGCACGGAAAGCAGAAAAGAAAATAAGCCTGTCCACTCTTTGCCCCGGGTCTCTCAGACTTGTCAGATTTGTCACCTGCTTAACTGACAACTTACTACCATGTCCCCAAGGAAAGAAGAGGAGAAAAGCCAGAGACTACGCTAGATCAGAGATATCTTTGTCAATATTGTTCTCACATATTTTTGATGCTTGATACAACTTGTGAATAGAACTCATTGGGGCCTGTGAGTTCTATTTCTGTCATTTTTGAACCCAGTTAGTCTTATCCAATCTAGACCAAAGACATTGTCACCCTAGGCAAATTATTTACACCTCAGTTTCCTGGTCTTCAAAATAGATACTAAGGTAGCTTTCTTATAGAACTCTTTTTTTGTTAGATTATATGAAAAAAAAATCTATTAGGATACTTAGCAAAAGGATGAGGACAGAGAAAGTACTTTGTTAGCTAGCTACTATTACTAATGTTATTAAACTGTCATTTTCTACATGGTAATTAATATATTTCCATGTCAAAAACTATTCATTTGCATAATCTTTCATGATTAAATAGGTATCCATTGTATGAGTGCCCTATGGTTTACATAAATAATTAAACATTGGTGTCATTTATATTGGATCTATTTATTTGACTTTTATACTTTTGGGTAAAATTAATCGATTAAATATATGTGTCTATATTCACTCCAAAAACCTCTCAAAAACTACAGTGAAAGGAATTTTAAAGGCATAAACTCATGCGATAAGGAGGCCAAGAGTGGAAGGAAGCAAGAGTAATAAAATCATGGAAGCAGAAAAGCAAACGATTTAGCACTTCCTCCCCCCCAAAAAATTAATCTTAAACCAGCAGCAGAGAAAGCTAAGAATTAACCCTTTCTACAGCTCAGAATTCCTCTGAGGCTTAGGAATTGGCGGCACCAAATAGCACTGGAAGCTGGGCAAAAAGAGACGCTAAAATAAAAAAAGATTACTAGAAAGTCAGCTTCAGAAGCAACCACATCCCCAGATCCCCTTATCACTCTTCACTGCCAGGAAACCACTTGTTCACAACTCTAGCCAAACAAAGCCAAAAGGTTTCTTCCCTGGAGAATGTAAAACAGGAATTCACCAGGGACTTAGGCACAGTTAAAGGTAGAGGTCTCACATGGAGTGGAGTGAGGCATAATGGATGCTGAGTTCCCCAGGTTTCTTTTCCCTCTGGCAGCCAACCCCTCTTCCTCCAGATTGGAGGTTGGGGAACCTTCTCTGTGGAACCTGGCCAGCACAATAGGAAAGACTGAAAGATTCTGGCATAGAAGTTTTCTCAACTCATCTATCCAGCTAGACCATCTTACAGCTGAGCTTGCAGCTGTCAGCGCCATTGAAAGGATCACAACTTCCAGTTGGCCTCTCCTTGCCTCACTCTTCAACAAGGTCCAGGAACCAAGGATCACCAGAGATCTGAGGAATGCCATTGCCATGACAGGGGGAACGGAAACCACACAGGAAAAAACAACTTGGTGGGCTGCATAGGGGAAGGGAGACTTAAAAAAACAAAACAAAACAAAACACACTGGCATGAATATTCTCAAAGGCATGACAACTCTGAGAGAACAGGGACAAATACAAAGGAACATTTGCAAAAAGATCTCTTGGAAATAAATTAACACTATGATGGCAAAAATGAAAATGAAAAACTCAGTAGAAAAGCTGAAATTTTAAAAAATTTCTCAGAAATAATAGTTAAAAGAAAAAGGGTTGTAAATGAGAGAGAGAGAAGATCATTTTTATCTATTAAAGACAATGATTCAGTGGAAATACTTAAAAGAAAGATTTTAAATTATATAAACCAGCAGATGTTGCAGCATGAGATAAACTCAAAAGAGAATTCCATTTATAAAAAATCATTTACATTTAAAATATAGAAAACTTTATTCCCAAGTGCCAGAACATCTAGGCAGACAGCAATAGCTTGAACACTGTTAGCCATATTTCTACTTTAAGCAACATTTAATGTGCCACCAAAGTGAAAAACTGTTTACAAGAGGCTTACTGGTAAATGATGATTTTAATGCACCTATTTTCCATGAGAACTGAAAAGGCCTAAGCCAGAAATGCAGACCAGTGCAGAGAACATCCTCTTTATGCAAATCTTTCCAGCTAGTCTCTACAGGCTCCAGAAAGGGTGAGGTAGAGCAAAAGAACTCTCAACTCCTGTGACTGCTTCTATGACTACCCTGATTCAGACAAGATAAATTATTGACTGGCAGGCTTAACTTATGTCTTACCTTCATTTCTTATATTACTAAGACTCATTTGGAATGTCCTTGAGATTCTATGTGTTATTAAGTGCTAAGAATATTTTGACAAGATCAAATATACCCTAGCAAAGTGAAATGGAGAACTGAGGCAATTTAAAAAAAAAATCCTATACCTAATATTTTACTTTCTCCAAAACAGGCATGAATTAAGACTAAAATGTTAAAATTTTCTGCTTCATTTTACTTCTAATCTTACTCTATGCCTACACCTTGCAGAAGGATGCAGAGAGCAGGCAATTGTCAAGTAAATTTGATCCCCATATATTAAGAAATTTCATCCCTTGGTGCTCAGTAGAAACACCTAAGCATACTCCACACCACACCAACTCGGTCATAATCTGGGTGCAGGTCCATGGCATTAATATTGTTTAAAAGCTACTCAGATGATTCTAATGCAACAAGAATTGACGACCACTCACAATCAATAAAATCTATAATTTGGGCTAAATACCACTTTAAACTGACTATTTATAGTTCTTTAAAAGTTAGTAATTGCAAAATACCTACTTTCTTTGAGTCTATGTAGATAGACCCAAATAGATGACTGTACTTGAGTAGTTTAAGTGGTTTCATATTTGGCACTTGGCTCTTTTCTCTAATTTCTCAACACTTAGATGCAATAAGCCAGAGGTTAAGGTGGGAGGTGGGAACTGATAACATCTTTCCTGGACTACCTAGCTGACTTAAAGCAAAAAAAAAAAAAAAAAAAAGTAAAATTTCTATTAAAGTGTATGGATAATGATCCTATATCTAATTATTCATTTTCATAAGAAAGACTTTTATACTTACTGTCAGGGCATTAAAGTTGAGTCCAACACTAATAAGCTCTGGAAGTAAACATGAGCTATTTTACTCTTTGTGAGAGGACCAGAGCCCTGTATCAATGTGTGAGCAAATTATCACTTCAACCTAATGACTGTCTTCCTAATTGGCTCCAGGGAAGTTATATATATATTTTTTTTCTTTTGGTAATTACTCTGTGTTTTTCCCCCTGGTTCAGTGGCATTTTCTCTAAAGAGATAATAATAGAGCTAGCCTAATAGTAGAAAATAGCCTCGGGCAGTCTATTTGAAATGCTAGAAGAAGGAGAAAGAGAAGGAAGAGAAAGAATGAGAAGATAGTGAATAAGTTGAAGAGGATGTTGACAATGTAAATAACAAAAAAGAAAAAGGAAGGAAGGAGGAGGAGGATGGAGAGAAGGAGAAACAGCAGCAGGAGTGGAATAGGAGGCAACAACTAGTGAAGGGCTTTTCTCGGTGTTTCTTATGACCTCCAAAGGTATGTGTTACAGGTCAGATTCCTAAGCTCCATACTATCCCAGAACCATAATGGGAAGAGGGATGTTTGGAAATTTTAATTTTAAGCTAACGCTCCAGGTGAGTTGTATGCATAATAAACCATTTGAAAATTATTGACCTATAATACACTGGGTACTAATGCCAGAAGTGCTATCCAGTTTAATTCATTCATTTTTCAAGCTTCCAAGGAAACAAAGGGTAATAATATTTTAAGATAATATAACCCCAGAGACATAATGCTTCTGGGATTAACCTCAAACCCATGGGCAGTTTTCTTTGATGCAAAGCCCAGAAAGTGACAAGAGAAGAAAAAACAAAAATCATGACAGCTTAACGTGTGCCGGGCCCTGTTCTAACTGATTTACATGATTTAGTCACCTTCGGTTCTCATAAATAGTAGTCAATATTATTTCCCTTCACAGATGAAAAACCTGTAGCTTCAGGTTAAGTAAGTTGTGCTAATTAACAGTGTTAGTAAGGGACAGAGAGGATTCACACCATCAACTGCTCAAACTATTAAACATCACATTAGTCCACACAAATAGAAATAGAAGCACTGCAGGCCTGAGTTCTAGTTTTAGCTCTGTCAGATTAATTATGGAAATGATGGTGGACTTAGGTTAGTTGTCCGTGAAGTGGGATTGGTAATAACAGTGTAGTGAGAAGCCAGCAGATGTGAAATCCTTGTGAAAAGAATTTAGTGCCATATAAATCTCAGTCGTTATACTCTGTAATCAGAGGACACATAGGCTGGATCTAAACATTCTCACATGAAGTTAGGAAATGGAAGTGAAGTAATTACGTCCCTATTCAATTGTGTGGGTAGAATCACAAGCTAGTTCTAATATCAGGAGGACAAGGTAGGGGGGAGGCAAACAAATTTTTTTATAAAGGTGCCCCCTTTGACTGTGTTCTCTGTGTGCTTTAAGATCTGACCACCACTCCTGATACTGACTGTTGGACACAGTGACTCATGCTTTCACACAATAGATTTCCAGAATACTTAACAATATTGAGTCAATATAGTACCATATTTTTTAACATGCCATTTTTAGAGAATGTGTTTAGAGGAAGCAACCCTCTAGGTATTCTCATTGCCTTTAACTCAGTCATGGTTTAGCCTTTACCATGAAATCAAATGCCACCTGCTCATAGAGGAAGGATCTGGTACCAAAGTCAAGTGTATGAAGTCAGTGATGTGAGCTGTGGGTGAATTCCTCCACCATTCTGCATTTCAGTGAACTAGAGCTAATCAAATCTGTCTTGCTTCTCTTGACAAGCTTATAGGGAAAATCAACCAAGAATATGCAGGACTATGATAGAAATAAAAGAGGAAAGGGAAATAAAAGTGGCATGTTGGAAACTAGTGAGTAGGAAAAGGGAAGAGAGATGTGAGAATTAATTGGGTGTCAGAGCCAAGTAGGTTTAAGCTCTAAATTCATCTTCCCATCTAACGTGCTACTACAACCACACAACCTTCTGCCCACTTGAAAACACTTTTATAATAAACTGTGATGTATCCAATCCAAGGTGCTATTTTCTTAGTAAAAACAATGATTGTTTACTTGCACCACTAGACAATGTCATAGTTATGTTATACACAATAACTGCATCAGGCAAGTTACTATTACAGCCCCATTTTACAAATGAGAAAACTAAAGCAAAGAAGGGTCAAAAACATGTCCAAAACTCCTACCTAATAAATCATAGACATGCGATTCAAACCTAGGCAGTCTGGTTCCAGATTCGGCTCTTTCTGTGCTTACTGCTTTTTGAAATAGCATCCACCTCGAATTCATGCTGGTTTGTCAAATGATGTCAGTTTTTCAGTTAACATTCAACTCACCTTGCAAATAAAACTAAAGCCTCTGTTTCTGCTTTGTCCAGCAATAGAGAACCAAGAAAGGAGAAACTGGATCATCAACCATTGCACTTTCTCATACCCATTTTTTCCCCAGCTTGCCCCACCTCCATGTGTAGATGTGACTGCACCCCTAGATTCCTGATAAATCTGGACTAGAGAGTCAAAAGAATGTGAGTAGCTTTAATTTGACCCCATTCACCTTGCTAACATCCCTCTCACCCCCAACCAAGTCCATCTCTTTCCCAGGTTCATGGGCTGGGAATGAACTGTTGCTGCCCATTGGCTTCTTCCTGGGATGTAACCCAGACTTAGCCAATACACATTGGCCTAAGATACTCGGCCCACTGGTCTCTGCATCCTTCTTGCTGTAAGAAGCTGTGCTACGGTGCGGCCAGGTCCGAACGGTATAGGAAAGAGTATGCAGGAAGCTCTAAGGAAAGGGTTGCAGACACAAATGTTCAGAAGGGATGAGCCAATAGCAAAATAGAATGGAATGTCAGTTATAAGAGCAAATTGTCTTCAAGCACTTGATTCCCTCTGCTATGTTTTGTTTTCCCACTTTTGATAGAGTTTAGGATATCTGATCTCTACTGTAAGGGGGAAAAAGTGGAGAAAATGACACTGTCTCAGTGTCTGAGAATGGGAGGATAACTGTTGCCATAAGGGAATTCAGACCCATATTTTTAGCTTTTAAAAGAAGTCAGGAAACCAGATTTTTATTAGACATCTCCTGAGTTTAAGTGGCAGAAACCGATTTAGAATTTTTCAAGTAATGTTTTATAGACCGATTCTGCTTTCACAGATTTTTTTCTCGTTCCAGTTGGTGGTGGTCAAAGAGGCCCAGGAGGGCAGAGAAGAGAGATAAGCACTGAAGAACCAAGTCGTTTGTGCTAGGGTAGGCGGCAACTTAAGATTCACCCTCCCCCTCTCAGCGTTACCTATAGAATTGGTCACCTTCAGGCTTGCTTTCTAGCAGAATCACTGAAGATAAACAACAATGAAATGAATATAACTTATCTTTGCCTCTCATCACTGTCTGGTTAATACTGAAATTAATCTGCTTATTATTTAAATAAATGTAATACTTGAGGAATTGTATTGAAGCTGTAATAAACAGGCAAGGAAAAGGAGGCCTCAAACAATCGTCTCTTATTGTGGTTAAAAGAGCGTGCCGACCTTGATCTCAGACATAACAGTCAAGAAGCAGAATCAGTAAAACTGAAAAGTGATCTCTTGACATGTGCAATAATAAGTAGCAAGGATCATAAACACAGTGAAATTTTCGTTTTCTCCAAAAAATGTAAATTTGGATATTATGAGTATACTGTGATTATTCTTATCATGATTTCAACAATTATTTTTGAGCGAAAATATTCTTTCTCAAATAGTAACTTTATAGTGAAGAATAACCTGGCCAATGCCAATTTAATCGAGGGATTGAAGATAGCATCACTAGTAATTAGACATGTAAATATCCATACCTCCTGTTCTAATATTTTTTCAAAATAAAATGTTAGAAAAAAATATTTTCTTAATAACCCTACCCCATCTATTTTAAACAATTTTAAAAGAATTTAAATCTATTACATACTTTATTTCTATTATTTTGTCTAAAGTAACTCATTAACATTGACATTTGCTTTTAAGCGTTGAATGTTGCTTAAATGCAGGAGGGATAATATTCAGAATGGGAAAATATAGATTGTCAATGCTTCTTTACTTGCTTTCTGCCTGTTAAAGGGCATGGTAATTGTTATTTATGTTTCTAAATACTTTGCTTCCTTTATTATGGAAACCTCCTCCCCACCCTTTCTTTGGCAAATTACTCTTTCTTTATTGAAAACACTGAAATAATGATGTAGCTACTAGTCAAAATAAAACTTATTCCAGGTTGACCATATAACCTATATATGGCCAATAATAATACTAAAATTTTCTGGCTGCAGTGATTGGTCCAGGGTGAACATAGCAGACAAGTCTTCTCTGGGATTTTCATGTTGAACACAGAAAGGAAGTTCTTTTTTCTCTTTGTATCATGAACAAGAAAGCTGTGATCCTAGAAGTATCAATAGTCCTGTGGAAGAGCCTGAGAAATGAAAGCTGCAAAGATGTAAAAGCTGAGAAGTGAGGAGGGGGCTTGGGCTGGGGAGCATACTTGATAATGCTGTTTAAGTCTCTGCTCCAGTCTCCTTAGACAGATTTATATTTCTTTATTCATGCTTTAGTTATACAAGCCAATAAATTTCCCTTTTCTTGCTTAAGCTAGTTTTAGCTAGGATACAGTTCTGTCTTTTGAAACCACAACAATTTTAATTCATCCAAGATGACTTTTGTTTGGATAGACAAAAATTATATATATATATATATCATATATATATATATATATCAGATGATACCTTTTATATCACTTCTACTTGTGGCTGTGTCAAGAGGAGGGGACAAGTAATATAGGTAAATTTCAATTTGAGAATAAATTCATTCTAAAGGGAGATACCTGAACCAGTGTAAAAGATAGCTGAGCAATATTAAAAAACAGAACACGGATCAGTGCTGATAGACAAGAAGGTCAAGAATTCTCAGTTCCAGGAATGAAAGAAGGTAAGTT
Source organism: Rousettus aegyptiacus (assembly GCF_014176215.1). Lineage (NCBI taxonomy): Eukaryota > Metazoa > Chordata > Mammalia > Chiroptera > Pteropodidae > Rousettus > Rousettus aegyptiacus. Next base: position 54,311,636 of record NW_023416311.1, read on the forward strand.
TTATTAACTAGGTAAGTGGACTACCATCAATTTCAGAACAAAGAATTCAAAATTTGATTTGCATTACTGACAAAATAAATGTTGATCACTGGCACCCAGCATAATATAGAGCAAGTCAGACTTATGCCAACAAGAGTTAGCTCTATAGTTACCGTATACCTGGACTTCAGCGTTTCATGTGACAAGGTCTTTTCTGCTATCCTTTGACTAGTCGCTGGTAAGGTAAACCAGTAACTGTTTCTGAAGCATAATGATTATTAAATCAATTAACTTATAGGAAAGTTTCTGGTGGGTCTGTCTTCTATCCTGTCTTTGTAAATCTTTTTACTAATAACCTGAGTAAAATATCAATGGAAAGTTGTCTGCATTTTAATATAGCATGAATCTAGGAGAAAATGATTGGATGATAAAATCAGGATTCCAGACATCTTGAAAGGCTGAAATTTAGCTGGGGGTAGGATTTGTTTTGCACTTAGTCCCCCACCTCCACATGCACAGATAAAAACGTAAAAAATGTATAAGTCAGTGTGGAAACATGACTTAATAGCAGCACATGTGACTACAAATAGGGATTCTAGTAAACTATTAGTTCAACAAGAAAAAGAAGTAAAGCTAACTCAATTTTAGGCTATAGTGGCAGTAGGGTAGTTTCCAAAAAGAAGTGAAGTTGTTGTTCTGCTCAGCACAGATTTGGCCAACTGTATTTCATTTAATTCTGGGTGCCATATTTGTTAGTATATCTTAAAAAGGTCCTGCCTAGACAAGAATAACCAGGACGCAAAATTATTTTAAAAGACTGAAAATGTTTAATCTACAGTAGAATAAAAGTTAGGCAAGACATAATCTGTCTTCAAAGTCTGAAGAGCTGTCATACAGAAAAGAGATTGAGACTTATCAGTGCAGTGCTACAGGACAAAATCAGCATGCTTGACTGGAGATAGATAAGGAAGAACTCTGTAATCATTTGGGCTGATCCAAATCAAAGATAGGGCTGTTTTGGGAAACCCTGAATTATATTAGCCACTTCACAGGAATATTCCCAAAGTGCGTCATGTATTTAAGGGGCTATTAACTGGATCAATGCTTCTCAAAATTTAATTTCATGTGAATTACTAGGACTCATTAAAAAATGCAGATTCTGATTCAGTAGTTCTGGGGTGGGAGCTGACAGACTGGATTTCTAACAAGTTCCAAAGTGATACCTTTCCTGCTGGTATATGGACCACATTCTGAGAAGCAAGGAACAACATAGTTCTTAAAGTCACATTTCAATACTGAAAATATCGTTCTCCTGGAAAATATATTTCAGGAACAGAGAAAACAGCTATACACTGAGTTTTCCATATGAAAATGGCAATGTTTGAGAGGATAAAGGAAGCAGGAGCATTGGCTGGAAACAGAAGCAGGGATACTCAAAAACTCATTCAGTAAATGCATATTTTAAAATAATTTTTCGCAAAACCTGAGCTATCACATTCCCTGACTTCAAACTATACTACAAAGGTACAGTAATCAAAACAGTATGGTACTGGCAGAAAAACAAACACATAGACTGTTGGAACAGAATTGAGGGCCCAGATATTAACCCACACCTATACTGGCAACTAATTTTTGACAAAGTAGCCAAAAACATACAGTGGAGAAAAGAAAGTCTCTTCAATAAATGGTGCTTGGAAAATTGGAAAGCTACCTGCAAGGGATAAAAATAGATACAATACACAAAAATGAACTAAAGACTTGAATATAAGACTTGAAGCAATAAGATACATAGAAGAAAACATAGGCACTAAATTTATGGACCTTCATCTCAGAGGAGTCCTTGTGAACTTATTGAAATTAATAGTACCAATTTTTTCACTTTTAATAATTCAATTTTATATTATATTCAAGACTTCATCTAGTTCATTCAGTAAGAATCCTTCATAGTTAGTTATCCACCTCAGAGCCTTTCGGTGTACAGATTTTGCTTCATTATTCTCTTACCTCCATTTCTAGAGATTAGGGCTTCCCAACTCTTATAATTATAGATGACTCTCAAGATAGCCAACCTTTTCATCCTTTGGGAAGTTTAGGCCAGTAGCTTGATTCTGGGCTCCTGGAAAAATGACCAAACCAGATTGGCAATTAGTCAATCATAATCAGTGATAGCTAGTACTCATTGGTCTGGCCTCAAGGCAGTGAGCTCAACAAAGATGAGTGTCCATGACCTTGATACTTCTGGAATTTGTTGCAAGCATGTCTGTTTCCATCATAGGAAAAGGATCTGTGGATCTGCTGGAGGAATTTATGTTCTAAGTGCTTAATTAGCAAGTGTGCCCACCAAAATTTGGCTTCGAGAGGATAGATAATGAGAAAGAAAATTAAGGATTCCTGGCAAGTGTATCTTTAGGTGGTGATCCCAATATCAGTCTTTCTATACATTAAATATTTTTACTCATATGTGGCAAAGTAGGTGCATGGTAACTGCTAAAACACATATGTATTTTCCAATTTAGAATTTCAATATATTTTGTAATACTTAACATATAAATATTTAAGTACACTTTAAATCTATAGGATCCTTTTATGAAATTGCAATGGTAAATTTGGCAAGGACATAAAAGAAAGAGTTGCTATATTTAAAATCAAATGTTGCAAATGTTTTAATGATTGTAAAAGTTGTTTTGAAATTTTGTTCTCTAATTGTGCAAATAAAAATTTTTTACGAAAGCAGTTATCAACAATTTGAAAAGATTATCATTAAAATATTTTGATTAGAAATGGTATATAGGCTTTTAAGCATAAAACTTGAGACAAAAATTTATAGGGATGGACACAGTCACATTCCTCAATTTAAAATAACCTATATTCAGTTTGGATATGCTGCCCCAAATATTGCATTTTATTTTTGTAACAAAATTATATTACATGACAAAAATGTAATGAATCCCTTTACCAAGTCTCATACAGGTATCCTCAAATTTCTTCCAGTTGACACCAGTGTGCCACACAAAGATTGTTATTTTCTATGTTGTGAAACATTGCAATAGGTAGATTTTCCTTTATATTTTCTGAATATATTTACCAAATAGCTTCTGGTTTAATTACAGACTAAATGATTACAGACTCATTTTAATATACAGTTACTATTACCCAAAGGAAACAGGTAAGTCTATATAACAATTGAAAAACATTAAACCTAAGTTATTTCCTCACTCTCCTATTCCTCTTGAAAATTGTGAAATATTATTCTAAATGGCTATAAATTTTCTTTTTCTTGACCTCGATGGTTATACAGTGTTCACTTTGTGATAAATCATTGAGCACATTGTTTTATGCACTTTAGTGTGTACATTTTACTTCTTAGTAACAAAAGGTTTTTAAAAATTGTTTTCTAAGACTAATGAGATATGGCGATCTACATATCTCTGAACATATTCTTGCTTCCTGCTCAAACTAGCCTAGATCCTATTAGTCTCCAAGAAAACTTAATATATGACTAACTGTATCATTAGGCAGTTGGGAGTCATCAGGAAAGGCATGACATTCACTTGATAATTCATAGTGGAAATACACTCCTCTTCAGTTTCTGAATGATCTTGTTTTCTATATAAATCAATCAGACCAAGTAAATACTATTAAAACAAATTCAAAGATGACAATTGGCTCTTCTAATTCATAATATAACATATGACTCTGATGGGCCTGGAGGTTTGGATTCTACATCTATTTGCACCCCTCACCTTAATAAGTATTCATTTCTTCTGCATCTCAGAAATTGTAGCAAATAAAATCCATCAGATAAAATTTAGACAGTTTCAGAATAAATCACTGACATATATTGTTTGGATGGGAATATTATTTTCTTACTGTGAGAATGTAGTTTACCTTAATAAGCACATCAACCAAATGTTTATTCTAGGCTTGCACAGTGCTCCATTTAAGACAAATGTCTCATTAATGAGACACTGGACTTATCGACAATACTCTGCTAAACTGATTTACTCCACCAATAAGGGCAAATGTGTTCCTGCTCTAACCATACCTATCACTATTAAACATCTGCAATATATATAGATATATTTTTTTGTCTTGCTAGCACACAGCATCTGTCTACTGTGAGAAGGAAACTCAGAGAGCTTGAGGCCACAACTCAGGCTGAGGCATGAAGAGAAAAGAAGACAGCTCACCCAGCCATCAAAGCCACACATGCGAATTTAAAGAGCAGAGAGAAGGGCTATCAATCTGAGCTCATTCTGTAACATCTCATGTGAGATGTTATTGTAATACACTTAACTGTATCACATGATTTATTAACACAGCCATTCATTTTTGTTAAGAAGCTTATGTTTAAAGAAATTATTGATATAGTCCACATTTCTGCAAACATGTAAGCAAATGAAGAATTAGCACTACTCAGCATCATCCTCCAAGTGTAGTTTCATTCGCTTCCTGTAAAAGATATCTTTTGCTTCCTTTCTCCACAAACTCATACGCCTTCTTCCCAATCTTAATTTAACCCTTTTCTTCTCTTCCTCTAGAAAAGGCTGCGCCCCCCAGCGGTTTGGAGCTTAAAAAAAGAAAAGAAAAGAAAAAAACCTTTCATGGACGATATTTTTAATCACCTGCAATTTTACTTTTGGGCTGAGTCCAACACATTTCCCGCGAGCTCGATATAAGTATTCAAATCATGAACTTAACCACACTTCTCCCCTGCGGTAAATTTTTTATTTGTTATTTAAGAGAAGGGAAAGGCACAGAACAAAAGAAAAACAGCTTGATTCTGGCCAGTTGCAGAATAGTGGCAGTCCCTGGATCTAGAAAGAGACTGCAGCTCGGACCACAGGCGCATGTGGCGCTGTCCACTCCTCGGTGCTGAATACTACGCACCCGGGAATTTCCCGCCAGGTTCAACCCATCTGGATCAGAATAGGCTCCAGCACCGTAGACTAAAAGCTCGTTTCCCTGGGGGGTTGGGGGAGGGTCATTTAGACATTTGCTCATTCTCTTTCCACGGAAAAACGTTATTCCACAAAGACATATCGTGCATTTTATGAGAAAGTAATGGTACAGCTTCAGTTAAACACTAAAATGAAGAGCTCTACAGAATATAGAAAGTTTGGAATTAATGAAATCTGCCCTTTCTCTCCCCGAGTCAATATAACACCATGTGGGTGCCAAGATCCCCTTGTGATAAAGAAAATGATTTTCTGTTTTTAAAAATTGTGATTTATCATTTTTCTAATAAACACTGCAAAGTGTGTGGTATTAGGGTCTGCAGTATTTGAAACAATTTAGTTATTGTTTTTCTGAGGTTGAGAAACAGGAGAGAAGTAAGTAAACTTATTAAGTAAGGTGGTTGACTAGTTTAAAAATACATTTTTTTAAGTATTGCTTTAACGTTGTCTTCCAGAGGTGTTCATTTTCTTAGGCAATTTAGATCAGTTTCTAGAGAGTAGAAGCTTCCCTCCTCCTGCTCTTCCACCCTCTGTCCAATTTGAAAGCCTTAAGAGCCCTATTTTTTTTATAGTAGGTGCTGTTATCAACAGGGCCATTATAAGAATCTTTTTCCCTCTTTCTCCCACACAAGAGTTAAGTAGAGAAAATGGGCAGAGGGGAGGGAAAGTGTGCTGCGCTCCCAGCCTTCGGTTCTTGGTAGCTATACTAAAATGGGGCACTTCTCTCTGAGAAGTGGTTTCTCACAGCTACAGAATTTACGATCAGACAAGGAACAGAGTTAACTGATCCCAGCAAACGGTTCCTTCCTTTTCTCAATCCCTCCCTGCCTATTATAGCCACTTCTCCACCCCGCCGGGAATGCCATCCAGATCTTAGTCCAGGTAGATCTGACGTCAAGAGATGGCTTTCGTCGATTTGACGTGTAAACATTCATTTCCATTCCGGCTGGGAAGGGCTGGGGCTCCACTCAGCCCGGAGACCAAAGCGCTGCACTCAGCTCTCGCCGCCGCCCAGCTTCTCCTCGCACGTCTCCTATCTCCTTGCAGGGTAATCGGGAAAGAGAAGTGGTCCAGAGCCAGAGGGTAGAAAGGGCGAGTCTTTCTGGCTTTTCTCCTGTCTTGCTCCTTTTGCCCCTTTCCTTCCCACTTCTGTGAAAGCGAGTGTGTGAGCCATGGGGCGAAGAGCATGGACTCTGCAATGTACTGCTTTCGCTCTTTTTTGCGCTTGGTGTGCATTGAACAGTGTAAAAGCGAGGCAGTTTGTGAACGAATGGGCAGCGGAGATCCCCGGGGGACCAGAGGCGGCTTTGGCCATAGCCGAAGAGCTGGGCTATGACCTTTTGGGTCAGGTAAGAGTTTGCACTTTCAAGAAACTTTCTGGGGCCCAAGGGAATTGGCGGGACTGGAGCGCAGTCTCCCAAGTGTGAGTCCCAGATTGCACTCTCCTGATCCCAGTGGCAAAGAGCAGAAGCTTCTCCAGCTCTTGCCCCTGACGAGCTTGGAGAAAGGAGGCTTGCATTATTTATTGTTTGGGCTGGGCGCAGCCAGGCAGAGCGAAGCCGCTGCAGCTGGGTAGAGCTTATTCTTGCTGTTGTACACTCTGGACTTGAAATCTGTTTCCGCGCGGTTTAGAAGAAAAATCTTTCCACGCGTATTCAGCGAACTTGAGATGCACGCAGGTTCTTACCAACCAAGAGCCCCCGGGAGAGGCAGTGCGCTCTGTCCCTTGGGACTCAGCCAGTCTGCGTCAAGAGCCGGCTGTTTGCTTCTTTTCAATATGGCAGCATCAGATCCAAGTCCTTATGCAAGGGTCTAAGCGGGCTTGGAGATGTCCCCCAGAAGCCTTTGGAGGCATGCCCAGGGCTGGGAGAGCGCCTGTGGCTGGGACTAGCGACTGAGGGACTGGGGGGACACGGAGTGGCCTGGGGAGCCCGCAGGAGAAGAGGTGGGTAAAAGACATAAACCAACTCTCCACTCCTCTATCGAGAGCCCCGCATTTTCACCAGAAACTTGCAAAGTCCGAGCTCCACAACTTTGCTTGGTCAGTCCCCCTGAAGGGTCAGACTGCAGAGTTGATTGTGAGGAAAGGATATTTTTTTTTTTTCTTGTTCCTCCACCATATGCATATTAGCTTCCCTGGGGGTTTCAGCTTATGAAGGAAACTATTGCTTGTCCAAGTAAGGGCCGGGTTAGTAGATAGCTGGGGGCGGGGCGGGGGTGGCAAGGAATTATGAGGCGGCGCTGTTTAGCTGTGCCTTTCTAGGGGAACGCCAGGGGGTGTGAGTGCTAATCTAAGCTTTCCTTTTTCTTGGTTTAGACTCCAGCTCTCACCCCTTGCTTTGGAAGTTGGTGTGTGTTGAAGCCGGGGAGGAGGGAGTTGTAAAACATTTTGGCGCGTTTTTCTGGTGGTGGGTGGTAGAGATGCGGCTGAAGTCACAGATGAGTAATCAGCGTGGGCGTTGGCGATTCGACAGATCTAATACACTGGGGAATACGCCTTCCTTTGCCAGAAGCTTCTTTTTCCAACTTTATGAGCCAAACTGTCTTTGAAATACCCAGCAGGAAAGTCAGTACACAAATTGACTTCGTGTCCCAGTAACAGACCAAGACTTTTGCTTTTGCTCAGATCTCGTTCTGTGCCAGGCCCTGTGTTAGGAGCTGAAGACTGATAGGAGGAAAAGAAACTTTAAAAGAATCAAGAATATAGAGGAGACTGGTTTAGAAACAAATGCTTGCAATTACATGCAATTGGTATAGTAATAGAAGTTGTGCCCAGAGTCTCAATATTTGTTTACTGAAAGACTGAATATTTGTTGATGGAAGGAAATTAGGGAGGGATGAAATAAGACAGCACAAAGGAGGAAACATTTGCACAGAACATGATGAGATTGGAGAAGGCACTCCAGGCATAGAAAACAGCTTGTGGGGAACCAGGGAAATACAAAGAAAGCTGCTTAGTAGTCAGTTGGAAACTACAAGGAATTTTGGGGATCTAAAGAGTGAGTAGTGGGTGAAATTGTACTGGTGTGTACTATGGGCATCATGGAAATCTTTTGTGTCCTGGGGGGATGGGGGAAGGAGCTGGATACTTAATCATATAGTATTTGGACTGCTAAATACCCCTGGTAACTGTATGGAAGGAAATTGAGGGAGAGAGCAAAAAAATAAATCCCTCTTTCTTTTCTCTTCTATTAGCCCCAGGCATATGCCCAAACCTAGACCATTCGCAATAGAAATTGCCTTTCAAAATCATGAATCCAAAAGCTAAAAAACAATAAGCTGGTATCCTTGGTAGGATCTTTGAGAAAGGAATGACATAGTAACAAGAAGCCTTAAAAAATGGTGGGAAAAACCATCTATATTTACACATGATTTGCATATGTTATATTTTCTCTAGCTATTTCCAGTTAAAATGGCATTATTATTAACATTTTAAAAGTAACAGTTCTTTGTAAAAGACTAATACTGCTTTCCTGTTTCTGCTTATTTCTCCCTTTGTTTACACTAATTTAGCATCATTATCCTGAGGTCCTGAAGGCCTCAGAATAAAGCTAGGATTGCAGGGGGGGTTGGAAAACCAAAAGTAAAACCACTTGAGAGCAGAAACAGACCTGAGCATTGGTGATCTTTTCTTATGGCCACTGTTCTCTCTCTCCAACTCTATCTAAAACTTACAACAGGTTCACTCCATGAGGTTCAGATTTTGATGCGAACCACTAATGTCAAAAATGAAATTCTTCTGATATAACCCATTGTCAGTCATTCATATCTTAATAAAAAAAAAAGATACAGGACAAATAGAAAATTTGGTAGCTTCATATTAAGTACTATTTTGAATAAAGGGACATTGGCTTAAAAGAACAATGAACATAGTTATAAATGGATCAAAGGTATTGATAGGTAACCAGAAAAGTTTATACACTCTAAGGTGAAACATCTGCCCTAAATATGGTATTCTTACAAATGTCCTTAATGCTGGCTTTTCCCCCAAAGCCTTAAACTAGAATAAAGTCAAATGGTCACTACTAGCTTATAACAATTATCACTACAGATTCAATTGTCATATTTTATAACAACAACAAATTGTTTTAACTGAATGTGGCACTAACTATAGAAGGTACCCAAAGGGTTTGCCTACTTTCTATAAATTATTGTTCTCTGAAAGGATAAATTTGATAAAAAGTTTTTAAAGAAATGTTTACGTATACAATACTGCCACATAGAAAAACAAATGTAGTTCTTCTGAAATGTGTGAAACAGAAGCATCACCAGCCCCAAGTATAGTGGGAGCTCAAGTAATAATTTGATGAAGCTCATCTCACTCAACACACTGAAGAGAAAGAAGGCTTCTATCAGTAACTTCTTCGTGAAGAAAAAATTTAATTTCAAGTACAGGGAATGGGCTTAAAAAAAGTCGACTATCTCTAATTTAGTTGGGTTTCAATCTAACCCATATATACTTGTTTTGGAAAGGAGATTGTTATTTATTTATTGTTTTCCTTTATAGATTGGATCTCTTGAAAATCATTACTTATTCAAACATAAAAACCATCCCCGAAGGTCTCGAAGGAGTGCCCTTCATATCACTAAGAGATTGTCTGATGATGATCGTGTAAGTGCTATGCATTTTTATTCAAACCAGTAACCTGATTATCTGCTTTCTTTATGGTTGCCAATAAGAGCAAAAGTACTTTGCAAATATGATTCTTATTTATTTGTAATGTTTCTTGTAATTTTTATAGGGTTATAACTGCACATAATAACTGGATAGAATTGGGTTGGTTAACTAAATTATATATATGTGGCATATAACATACTACATGTACATGATACATATATGATACATATGATAAAGATTTGATATTTATATAATACTGCTCACAAATCTAGTCTAAGTGCATGAAAGTAAATATTGAAAAAAGAGTGACAGCACTAATGAAAATGTTTGACAATACAATCAATCGACGACCTTTTATTTTATGCCTATTATATACTGAGCACTTTAATATCCGATGTGGGAATGCCAAAGGAATATAATATATGATCTTATTTTTAATAACATTCAGTGTAATTGAAAAAAAAAAAAAACCCTGTCATTTCTATTTAGTTCAGTTAGGAGACTAGTGTTTATGAGGGAGCTTTTTATCATGCTTTCACTAGGCCGGTATTCCCATAAGTATTGTATTGTTTGATCCAAAGCATTTCATCTCTTTTTATCCTAGTTTGTATACATATTTAATGATTGGGCAATGGTAGAAATGTCTAAAATGAATATAGGTAAATAGTGTGGGGACGATGTATATGTAACATACCTGTTGATTTTTGAAGTCTGTCTTCAAGGTCAGCAAACATAGCAATAGAAATATTGACTATAGTATTATAGTATTATGGAAGTATTATAATTTGCTCACGCAATTTTGCTATTTCTCAAAAATATGCCATACTGATGGAAATGTATCCTGGCTGGCCTAATATCTGTATACATGATTTTTGTTGCCCAGGACTGACAACCTAGAGAATTATGGAAGCTTTGTAAGAGATAGAACACATCCTTTCAATTTCCCAGAAAGAAAAGTACAAGTGATAGAAAGGCGATAGAACTGTTGAAAGTACATGGAATCCATAAAGCCTCTGAAATAATTTGCTATATCATTTGTTCTACAACTAGAAGTTTTAAAAAGAATAAGACAGATTATAAGGGTAGAGAATTACCAGGCCTGGGTTACTAATAAAAAAAAAAATAGCAACCACACTCAAAAAATGCTGCGTTAGGACCTCTGTCAGTGACCCTTACCTAATACACACCCACTGCTAGTTTTTACTCAAGTTAATGGCTAGCTGGGGGGAGACCAAATCAGAGGTCCTGAACATTACTTTAAATTATTTTGCCCAGTAAAGTCTTCTTTTCACCTTTCCAAGGCAGATGGCTTATTGTCTGTGGTCTTTGAAAAGTAGGACTCTGGACTAGGCTTAGACCTTGGGCAAAACAAGAGAGATATTTCCTCATTTACTAAATGCATGCCTGACATTAATGCTCAAAGAATTAATGACCTCCATTCTCATCTTAGGAGAAAATTGGACAGATTGAAGCATACCTGTTACTATTATTCAAAGAGTGTCACTAAAATTAACAGATGCACCAGTTCCATTCTTTAGATATTTCCTTAACTGTTGATTTTGGGGAGAAATGTCAAGGAATAATGAAGATGAGCCAAGAATTCACTCTCTAACCTAAATTCATAAAAAAAAGTCTATATGATCTTATAAAAATTATCCCCAGAATAATTTAATTGTAGGAAAAATCCTAGAACTTGCAGTGAAAGGTTGGACTAGGTAATTTTTAATGCTCTTTCGAAATCAGAAGGGTTATTTAAAATTAAGAACATGATGCCTATTATATACATAATAGAAAGACACCACCAATTTGTTCTGTTCCATTTGGTCTGCTCTTAGAGATTAGTGTGGGATTCGGAGTCAATGACACTGTTTATGACAATTAGATATTTATTTGATTAGATGGCAGAGTGCCTCTTCTTATACTCCATTTTTAAAAATTGCTTTGGATTGTCATTTTATTGCTTTTTTTTATGGGGAATAATATCCTCTTAAATTAGTCCTCTGAAATGCAGCAATCGCTATAAGACTGTTAATGAAATCTCCGAGTATAAGTTACTCTCTCCCTCAAAAATGAGTGCTAGTTCTTTAGCAGCCAGCTTTCAAAGATGGACTCAGCTGCAGGCAGCATATTCCAAACATTGAGGTATTTTAAGCCAAAACAATTAAGCTTGAAAATACAAGCACTTTAAAAAATAAATCATAGTGACTAATATTTATCTCTCAAGTCCTTCTCAATATTTATAATAGGTTTGCAATATATTTTCTAATAGAAAATTCAGGACAGTCTTAGTAGATGGTTTTATCCTTGAGCTGCAACTTATTTTTCAGTTTTTATTTTTGGATCTGACTCATAAGTATTCTCACATTAACAATATCCCACCCCACACTGGACTATCATCATACACACAACAGAGAGGATATGTTTTGGGTAGGAAACAGTTATGTCACCCAGCAAAATAAGAGCAGGGTATTATCTCATAATGAATATAACCACAAGGCAGCCCCTCACCCTCTCAGGCCTCCAGTATAATAGGATTATGCCATAAATGTGGCGGAGGTAATTTTTATACTGTCAAATCTCTTTGCATAATACATGAGACTAAATTAATGATAAGTGTGCATGGTCACTATTGCTCATTCATCACCCTGGATCTGTTTCTCATATTTAAATATACTCTTAAGCAAGAGGCCGAAGCAGTCAGGAGCTAGAGTTGCAGATGTGCCGAGACATAGCACCTTTCTTCTCTTGTGTAACATTAGCATTTTCTACCTCTTGTGTGTAAAGAAAGAGAAATGAAGCCGCAAGAGCACCAGAACAGCAGTCTCTGGGATCTCTTAGCTTGTTAACTCATTCCATGAAAATGGACGAATTTTCAGCTACCTGGAAATTTTCAGAGCCCTGTAACTTCAGTATAAAATGCGTATTATGGTCCATTTGCTGATGAAAGCAGGCTGAGCTTTTCCTTCTATTGTAATCACAGGGTAAGTAATTTGAGGGAATCATCACTTCATTGACTGCTTCTCTTCCCCCTAAAGGTACACTTGACTGTAATAGAGGAAATGTTCATCTACCCAGTGGGCAATCCCTTCTCACTGAGCTACTAGTTTGGTCTGTAGTCAAAAGAAAACACTGTGGAGCTGCTTGAACTCTGGTGGTGTCAGCGCTGGAGCTAAGAGGCAAGATGATTATATAGAGGTGGCTAATCTGACTGTTGATTTTCTTGCTGTAAAATTTTTTGTAGGTGATATGGGCTGAACAACAGTATGAAAAAGACAGAAGTAAACGTTCAGTTCTAAAAGACTCAGCACTAAATCTCTTCAACGATCCAATGTGGAATCAGCAGTGGTACTTGGTGAGTATCTACCAAAGGGAGGCAGCATAGGATGTTGGTTATTTTGTTACATCTGCACAATAGATTTTTTTTTTCTTTTTAATGGAGAATTCAGCAGAGCGCTATATTACTTGGAGATTAGGGCTGATGGGACCTTCCATGATCTAGATCTTCTGTTTTCCTAGGTGAGAATGTCTGAAACACAGATCTTTAACTGTTATAAGAGGAGGGGTTGTTGCCTTTAAGCTTAGCTGGAGAGAATCATGCATGCAAGTTAGGGGTTCCAAACAGTACTCATGGCAAGTGCTGGGGAATAAGCTTATATCTGTGTTTCTTGCTATCTAGCTCTTCTCCCATACAGTCCCATACACTGTAACTTTCAAAAAAGTTATCTGTAAAAGAAAACCCCAAATGTCCTCTCACAGATTCTTGCTCCCTAAATCACTCATATTTGTAAATAGGCAACTAAATTGCAAATCCTGGTGAGACTACAGCCACTTGGGAATTCCAGGTTCTGCTTTTGATTTTAGAAAACTTATAAAAACATCCATAAATGACTGTGAACTGCACAATATAAATAGGTTCATTGTGGCAACTGAGGCTTAGGATTTTGGGGGAGATGGAAACACAGAACATCAAATAAGTTTTAAGCAGATGAAAAACTTGAAAATGTCATTATATGTGGGACAGACTTCTTCCTTGAAGCTATGTGGCTCAAAGAGAGGAGTCACAGGGTCATTCACTCTTTTGCACAACCTTCTGTTGAAACAATTGGGAAAAGAACAGCACTCCAAGGATTCACTTGGCCCCATTCTCAACTGTGCTTTTTATTTCACCTAATTGCCTTTTTCTAAAGAGTACAGTGACCCCAGGAAAAAGAAAGTTGAGTTTCCAGACTGTAGCTCCAGTTCTCATTCTGCAGCAAGCAAACCATGATTTTACCAATACTTCTTTGTTTTGCCTTACCAGCAAGATACCAGGATGACCTCATCTCTGCCCAAGCTGGATCTCCATGTGATACCTGTTTGGCAAAAAGGCATCACAGGCAAAGGAGTTGTTATTACTGTACTGGATGATGGCTTGGAGTGGAATCACACGGACATCCATGCCAATTATGTGAGTCTGGGCCCTACCATGACTTGCAACTTAGGGAGCTATCTACACAGACACACAGGGCTTTTCTTTCTTCAAGCATGATGTTGTCGCCAGGGATGACTAGCCAACTTTTTGCCACTTCCCTCACATCTCTACCAGCCCATATAAACTTTTTTGGATTAGTTGTCATTGAAAGAATTTAGTGGAGCCAAGTATTGTAGAAAATCATGTGCATTGGGGTTGGGGAAAGGCTCTACATCAACTAAATTATTAAAAGCCATTCAGACCTGTGTCACTCAATATTGGCGGCATTAAAGCAATCAAATCAAGCCTGATGCCTGAGATCACTTTCAGTCTTCCTCTTCACATCCCTTATGGATCAGCGTCTCTCATATTGTGAAATAATGCGGATGTGATTCCTTTCACGCCAATTCAAAGTGTATACTACACAATAGAAATGTGACAAGCTGAGAAAACGAAAGCTTATTAGAAATGGGAAATAAGTAAATAAAAGCTATTTACTTAATTGTTTAGGAAGCACTCCGTAATATCTTAGGCCTTTAGATCAGTGTTTCATCTTTAAGATTGTCCCTTGTCTTTCTCTCATCCTTTCTGTTCACCCAATATTCCCTAGCTGAACAACAAAGAAAAAGGGAAGGAAAAGATGAGATAAAAAAGATTATTAGGAAGTAGGAATTATTAAAAGAAACGGAAAAGGTAGGAAGTGGCAGTAGTGGTGATAGAATTCATATGTGGGAGTAATCTAAGTGTAGTAATCTGGTTGAAAAGGTGAGTAGGACCCGGAAGCTTGTCTTGAATTTCAAGCACACTCTCTTTAATTAAATTACATGTTTATTTAGTATAACCAGGGAGTCTGGAGGAGATCACTGTGGACTTAAGTCCCACTGCACAGCACAGCGACCTCTTTACACCTATATTCATTAGAGAGATGTGTCAAACTGTGGCTAACTAGCTCAATAGCTTAGTTAAGTCAGTCAGCTTCTCTGAGCCTCAATTTCCTCATATGAAAAATGATGTGGTTGTACTAACTAAACTGAATCCTTTGGGTTCTAACGTCTTATGAGCTTCTACGAGCTATCAGTTTGGTAACATTCACTACGAATTGGATGCTGACTTGCTTTTCTGTCTATGTCTGGTTTGTGGATATAATAAATGAATGACTACTGGGCAAGAAACTCTAAAACACAGACTTTTGAGTATTTAGCCAGGATGGGAGTGGGTTAGGGGCAGAAGGCTTGCTTGGAAGTGCTTCTTCTTCTTCTTTTTTTTTTTTAAATGATACTATAGTATTATTTTTGTTGTCTCTTTAGGATCCAGAGGCTAGCTATGATTTTAACAACAATGACCATGATCCATTTCCCCGATATGATCCCACAAATGAAAACAAGTGAGTAAATGTGGATTGGGGATAGGAGGAATAAGTACTTTAAAATGCTTTTATCTTATTTGAGGTCTCAGAAAACGTTCACGCACACCATCCATACCATAATGTTTCGTTGCTTTTAAAACAAAAAAACAAAGCTTCTGTTTTTATATTCCTTTTGCTTATAGAACCATATTTCAATTAAACTTTTTTCTTGTATTATAAAATACTCCCCTCAAATGTTACTGAATAGATATAACTTTAGAAAGAATATTTGGGACATAAAGAGTAAAAACCTTGAGCCCACTGCCCTGCTCCCAATTCTCCTGTGAATCTTTTAATATTAACATAAAGCTTGATGTTAGTCATGAAAAGAAATATAGATGGCCAAGGTAACAAATCCCCACAACTTCCTATGGTGGCTACAACCGTGCTCACCAGTTCTTTCTGAAGAGCATGGCCAGATGCCAGATAAGAGAAAGGTACCCTGAAGGCTGGCACTCAAATTCAATACAGTCTCTGGGGCATTGGACTAGTTAGTAACCCATTCCTGAGTTCCTGCTGAGCATTCTAAAACTAAAGAGAAGGGAAAGAGAGGATATCTTCTGGCTTTTAAATCAACTCTCTGTAACAGCCACTGGGTGATGATGAGGGAGGCTAAGAGCCAGACCTGCCAAAGCAAGAAGCCAACTAAAGTCCCAGAAACAGGACAGTTTAACTCTTTTCTAACCCCAAAGAAACTTTACCCTCTAGGCATAGGCCTCTATGCTCCACCCAGAAGAGACTTGCATCAAAACAGATTAAAGCCAAGGCAAAATTAAGGCTTGCTGCTACAAGTAGGGATGGAAAGAGCAAGCAATGAAAAGCTTCCCTTCCTTCCCTGTATGGCTTTCTCTCTCTAGGACTATTACCCACTTAGGTCAATGAAGTTGCCCCTCTCTCTCTCCCTCTCTGCTTTTCTCTCACTCTCACTTTACTTCTCTCTTTCTCCCTTATTCTCTCTCAGAATTCTCATGTGGTTAATATAATGATATTGACCTAAAGGTGTTTCTTTGGATGGCCCCCCTCCCAAAGGCCAACAAACCCCAGAAAGGGAGGCTTGGGCTCTTGGACTTGGCCTCAACTTCTGGGTATATATTTCTTCTTTGGGATAAAGAGGAGGCTTGAGAGGGTTCCAAAATAGTGCTTCTTTCAATATCATTTACTTCTAGCTGTTATTTCTTAAAGGCATTAACTGCAAACACCCCTTAGAAGTTAGAACATTCCAGAAACAGTACAACAGGCATTGTGATGGAATGCTCTTGGAGGACAGTGGGATGTTTCATGAACTTACAGCAGGGTCCTACAGATAAACTTTCAGCCATATTTCTGAGTCACAGCTGGCAGGACCAGGAGGGACATTTGCTCTTCTGGATCACAGCCTTGTAGTGTTCGCCTAGCTGGTAGTCGTGATTTTGCTGATTACCAGCATAGAGGATGACCTGGAGGAAATCACCTCTTTCTGTCTCTATTTTTCATTTGATCTCCTAAAATGGGAGACAAAGCACCTGCTCCCTATCCTACTAAAAGGAATTTCCTAAATAAATGGCAATAAGCGCTTGGGTGAAAGGGGTACCCTTCTTAGAAATAAGTGAAAATGACAACTCTCACCTCATCCTCTTGGTCAAGAGTAAGAAGGAAATCTGCTGCCAGCTCCATGAGGAGACCGTTAGCTGAAGGTGCCAGCCTCCTTCATAGGCAGTGTACTCCGGGTGTGTCCCAGGCTCCAATGTGGGTGATGACATGGGGTGGCTGCGTGATAGGTGAATACTTGGTGAAATTATATACTCTAGAGTTTCTCTGCACATGAGAAATGGGCCTTAGATTTCCCTCTTTGCTCTCCACAAAAGGGAGAATCTCACATCACAGCATTTATAATAAATTTTCCCAACTCACAGAGCTCCAAAGGTCCCCAAGGAAACAGCCCATAGAATTGTACTTATTCTGTGCCTGAAAACTCTGAGCTTTAAAGAATAGCCTGCCATGGACCTTCCCCATAGCACACAGTTAGTGTGTCATAGTCAAATAGTTAAGAGTACAGACTTTGCAGCTAGAATTAGATCAAGTATTAAATCTTCTACTTAATAGTTGAGTGACCTTGAAGAAATTATTTAACTTCTTTGTACCTCAGTTTTATCACCTATTAAAAAATGATGATAATAATAATATCTACTTCATTGAGTTATTATGGGGATTAAGTGTGTGTGTGTGTGTGTGTGTGTGTGTGTGTATAATTGGCTTGGATAGTGCCTGGTACGTAGAAAAAGTTAAGTGTTTGCTATGATGATCACGATCATGATCATGATCATGACAACGATGATGAAAATCATGCAAATGATGATGACGATCAAGGCTTCTCATTTAGCAACTAAGGTAGACATCCTTTCAGTGAGAAATCAACATGACGAGAGTAATATCATGTGGCGATAGGAGCAGAAGCAGAGACAAATCAATTTTCTGAGCCAGTTCGGAATCTGCTATTTGAAAATTAAACAATAAACAACCATCTCTCCTCTTGACTATAAACCAAAAAGCATCTCTATCATTTATGAAAAGGTATAATAAAAAAATAGAGTTACCATTCAAGCATGTTGTCAAAAATAAATCCTTCAGGTTAGGAAAATGAAGAGCCCCATTGGCCTTATAGCAGTTAGAGAGTTATTATCTCCCAATTCCAGGGAATTATCACTCCAAACTCTCTGTGTTGCTGCTATTTTTTATTACTATAAAAATGAATTAACAGAAGGTGTATTCCAATTCTCCTCTGTGAATCAAAAGAGGAATCACTAAATAATAAAACCTTAAAAGTGCAGGTACTCTTACTATTAAGCTGGCATGAATCTGTATTCAGTATTTCAATACCAATTACAGATTATTTTTCTAGTTAAATAACATGTGTGACAAGGATATTTTAACCACTATAATAGTAGTCTTTAAACTATCTTGTGGAATAATTTTTTAAAAATTGATTTGTTTAAATGCCAGTTACTATCATTGTTCTAAGTTAATAGAGGGTTATTTTATCTCGGAGCCTGATTTAATGAAAGAAGAAAAGCTACAAGTATATAAAGGATGACATAAAACCACTTTGATAAAGTCTTCCCTTTTTCTCAAGGTGTGTAAGTGGGAAGTGAGGATAAGAGGAGATAAAAATATCAATCCCATTTGTAGAATGATTTTACTACACCTCAAGAAAAAACTCTTCAGTACACAGGAGAGATAAATAATAGGTCATGTCACACTGCATCATTGTTAGGACAAAGGGACAATGCTGAAGATGTTTTCCAACAGGTTGACTCTGTTGGCTCATGCTAGAGAATTTTGCTATCTTCTTTCATCCTGTGTAAGTGGAAATATAGGCAGTGGTGACTTTTGAGAATACATTCCTCAGAGGATGACAACTGAATTTCTTCCTCTAGAAAGGGAAAGTGGGTTAATCCATCAAAGAAGCTGTCTTATGTGTTCAGTGTGCACGTATTCCTCAGAAAATGGGTTTATTGGTCAGGATAGTTTCAGTTCCAAGTGAGAGAATCCTAACTCAAAGATTAAGTACAATAGTTACTTAAAAAAAAAAATCACCCAAAAGATAGTCTAGCTTCAAGCATTGCAAGATCCATGAACTCAAATAATATGCCATCGAGATACCAACCACTCTGCCTCCATCTTCTAGGGCTGCTTACCTCAGCTTAGCCTCATTTCCAATAGAATTTTGTCTGGGAACAAGATCCACATGGCTTGCATTGAACTTAAAGCTCAAAATTTCAGAGAAAGAATGTAATTCTCTTCCCCAAAATATGCTTTATTCCTAGAAAGCTGCCCGGGAGAAAGAGCCCCATAATAAAGAGAATCACAGGGAGTGAAGAAAGGCCTCTTCCTCAAAGGGAAAAATTCTAGGAGTCAAAAAAGAAGCAGATGTCTGTTGAACTAGGAAAGACCTTGAATTAAAGATAATTATATTCTTTGGACCTGGGATTCCTATCCAATATTTGAAAAAGCAAGAACATCATTTAGTGGAAGGAGACCAGGAAATCATTTTTGGTACTTCAGGAAAAAGAATAAGTGAAATGGAATTATTTTAGATGGCCCAGTCAATTTTGGATTTTTATATTCCTTAGGCTAAGTTAATACCTGTCTAGTGTCTAAAAGTAGATGGCTAACAGAGTTGCTCAGAGCTAACCCTTCCTTCTTTCTATGTCAGCATTTCTGGTCAACAGCTCCTCCAACAGCCTTCACAGTGCTCACAGGTGCTTCCATAATGCAATATAGTCATGAAATAAACACATTTACATTAAAGTTTTCTTGACTTATAGGCCATCTTGAGGTCAGGGTGGTGGTGGGAAAAGACAATTATTATCCCCAGAATTTCAGGACTGATGCTTTAATGATGGACTTTGGTTTGTTTTAGGCATGGATTTTCCCCCTAAATACTCTGAAATCATAAGTTACCCTCTACCTGACTGCAAAACCAGGCTCGTTCAGGCCTTTAGCCCTAATCAGTTGCAGAAACACCCTGGCTTCCCAATTAGCCTTTAGTATCTTAAAATCTCCAACTCCTCTTGGTATCAGAAAACCCTCAGATATTTTAATTTAATGTATGGTTAAAAAAAGGGAGGAGTTCTTGAGAGTGGACTCTGTTCTGTCATATTCTGCTCGGGCTGGTCCAGGATAACCTAATCCAAGGAAGTCACTAGGGGTAAAATGAGCAGCCATTCTACCACCAGAAAGCATGGAGCAGAAGCCATTTATCTGGAAACAATTTATGAATGTGTCAGAATTGCTCATAATAGTCTCCATAGCTAATACTTACTGGTTTCTTACTATATGCTAACCACCATTCTCAGAACCCATACACAATATCTCAAGTGATGTCACAACCCTTTACGGACAAGTAATTAACTCCAGGTCACATCATTAGTTAGGGAAAGAAGTTAGAATTTGAACTCATATACTCTGGCTCCTGTACCTGTGCCCTTCTTCTGATACCTACACTTCGTCTAATGCTGATGGGAAGAAAACCAACAGCAAAGCCGACAAGTTAATAGATCTGTGTACCATAGATTCATGTGCAAAACACATATTTGTCATTTGTGTTTTATAATGTCTATTTTTTAATCCTCAGACATGGGACCAGATGTGCAGGAGAAATTGCCATGCAAGCAAATAATCTCAAGTGTGGGGTAGGAGTGGCATACAATTCCAAAGTTGGAGGTAAAACAGAGGGCTCCTTCTGCACTTTTTTTTTATTTTTGGGTAGACAAAACATTGTTTAGATATTTACATCATTTATAAAATGATCCTCCTGATTACTCTATCTTTCCTCTGGTGCTACACCTAGCCATTACACTACTGCTGACTGCATTCCCTATGTATGCTGTGCTCCCCATCCCTGTGACCATCTTTCAACTACTAATTTGTTTCTCTTTAACCCTTCACCCCTAATCTCTCAGCACCCCTAATCTCCCTCCCCTCTGGCCATCACTATATATGTCCTCTATATTTGTGAGTCTGTTTTCATTTAGTTTGTTCTTTTCATTCCTTAGATTTCACATATAAGTGAAATCATGTGGTATTTATCTTTCTCTGTCTGACTTATTTCACTCAGCATAATAACCTCTAGTTCCATCCATGTTGTTGCAAATGGTAGGATTTCATTTTTTAATGGGAGATCAACAAAACAAAAAGACAACCTATTGAATGGAAGAAGATACTTGACTATGATACACCTTGAAAAGGAGTTAATCTCCAAAATTTATAAAAAACTCATACAACTCAACGACAACAAAAAATAAACAAGCCATTTAAAAAATGAGCAGAAGACCTGACTAGTTTTGCATTTTTAACTGGAGTCACTCATTATAGAAACCTAAAGAAACAAATGAAATCCATGCAAAATTTGCTGGAGGACTTGAGTGTGATTTGCAAATAAATCAGAGGATCTGGATATGTAGAAAATGATACCTGAATAGAGTCTATATCTCTCTATGGGGGAAAAAATGGAAATGTTGAATAGCCTTTGAACCAAATCTAATTTTCTCTTTATTCTGATTTAGAAGGGTTTGTTATTGAGTACTGCTCAGGGAGCAGAAAGAGGAGATATGTTTAGGCAAAGACTTTCCTTGCCTCTCAGTTTTGCAGTTCTTCATTTCATAACAAAGAACAATTTTAAAAAATAAAAAGAATACATACTTGTTATATTAAGAAGCTAAAGGTTATCTTTAAAAGCAAGTATTTAGAATCTCTAGGTTTTTTTTTGTCAGCGTCAATGGGGAAACATATGGTGAGTTTCATTAGAGTAGTTTAACAAAAGAACTAGTTACAAGAGTTGAAAGGAAACTAACAAGGGCTAACAAATGTAGCAGAGGTCACCAGCTTTAGGCCTAAAGGAGCACAGAGAAGGGGTCAGTGGAAACTGCAGAGAGAAAGCTGAGGCCATAGGAGAGAACCATTGGTCAGGAGCTATGGCCTCAAGGGCAGCAGAGCTATTTCTAGGCAGGGAGGATCCAGGGGAATGAGTACCTCACTTTCCCCTCATCCCCTCCCCCCACTACTGCTGTACTCAGTTGGCTGAACCCAAAGGAAAACAAGAGAACCCACTGATGCAATCCCTGTTCCTGTGCCAAGGATGGAGAGTGGACTCACGGAGACTGTACTCCATTTTAGAAATCAAATAAATATACATTCTGGCATGTATAATGTCTCTCTCATCAATACAGCACACTCTTAGATTTTGTTATTCCTGATTACTTTGATACTAGTATCATCAAAGTACCGTGTTAATTTAAAGAAAATGAAGGCAGAAGCACAAATTATGCAATCACCTAAAAAAAACAAATTTACTTTTTAAGTCATGATGAACTAAGTTGTTATAGTCTGTGAGATAATCATCTGATCCCTTCCTTTTATAAAGTAGATATCGGAAGCATGATTATCAAGGTAACAGTTTGTGGCAGTGTTGAACTAAAGCGCAAGGCTTCTGATTCCAAGCCTACTGAATATTTTTCATTCTTCTATCCTTTGATAGTCTAACCCCAAGTGCATTTTTTTAAATAATAATTTTCATTTTTAAGCTCCTACTATATGTTCATCATTTACTCTACAACACATTATAGGTGTTTTATCCTGAAAATTGACAGGATAGATTTGGGTATCAGATTTCTGGGATTCAAGTCCTGGCTGCCCAATTTCTAGCTGTGTGGCCTTTGGCAAGTCACTGTCCCTCTCTGGCCTCAGTCTCTTTTACCCCATTTTACATTTGAAGAAACTGAGGCACAGAGAGGTTAAGTGATTTGCCCAAGGTCATGTACGTGGTAAGCAGAAAAGATACATTTTTTTCTCAAGTGCATTTAAAAAATTTTTTTTTAATAAATATAACTTTTATTAATCATGTCAATTACATGTTTGTTTGTTTGTTTTACCTATACGGTAAATAGTAGTGTGAAAATCTAAGGCTACATGCTCCATTGCATTATCAGCCTGAAGCCAGGAATAACCAAGTGACTGCCTGTATCTATCTAAATTGCTTTTGCCTTCCTGGCTCTCGAGTACATGGGTTTGATGATGTGTGACAGCCTGTTGGAAAGCACAAAGCTGCCTTCTCCTGATGAAAAAATGATCCCCCTCAGGAATGGAATCCATGGCAATGATTTCATCCTTGAGATTATTTAGAAGAAAAGGAAGTGAATTCCATTGAAAATGTTTCTTAGCAAACATGTGAAGAACGGCCTCTAGGTTATTTTTAATCAGTGTTTAGAAACAAGAGTTCTTTCCCTATTTGTTAGTTTTCTATTGTGCATAGACCTTTTCAAGTAGCACGGCTTCCCATATAGTCATTTGTAGGGCACAGGTTGGGCCACAGACATTTGTCATATAGTCATGAGCGGGCGTGTCAAGGGAGGGCTGTTTGATGCCTCCTTCTAAAAGATATCCTGTCAATTTCAGATTATTGGTATAGTGGAGGGTTATAACTGACAACAACCAGGGCCACTGCACAGCACATATAGTTATCTCTAAAGGGCAAATAAGAAAGCTCATGGAGGCAGTGACTTGTATCTTCCTTCCATCCTGTTAGCAGCTGGCTCATGGGCATTTGGGACCTCCAGTGATTACCCTGTTTTTGACTTCTTTGGAAGTTATTTTTAAAAATGAATATTAAGAGCATTGTGCCATTCTACATGTACTCATTGACGTCAATTTATGTATGTGTTTGTTTGTTTTGCTGCTCAGGCATAAGAATGCTAGATGGCATCGTGACTGATGCTATTGAAGCAAGTTCAATTGGATTCAATCCCGGACATGTGGATATTTACAGTGCGAGCTGGGGCCCTAATGATGATGGGAAAACTGTGGAGGGGCCTGGCCGACTAGCCCAGAAGGCTTTTGAATATGGTGTTAAACAGGTGAGATGCTTAACATAGACGTATCTAAAATGAAACCTGACCATTTGGATATGAGGGGACAGGAAGAACATTTAGCTTATATGGAAAAAAATGGTTGTGAATTTCCTGTAGTTGTTAACCATTTGAAAGTGCCTTTTGAGAGGCAATCCATTCTTCAGACAGACATTAAGAGTTAAGAGATTTTTCTGCATTTGGGTCTGACATTCAACAGAAATTCATCACTCTTAAAATATTTACTTACAAAATACTCTGGATGTGTCCTTTGTTATTGTCCTGCTGCTTTTGGATTTTTACACTAGGTAAACTACTACCAAGACTTGTTTCAAATGCTCTGAAAATGCATCCTTATGTATAAGAGTGCTACTTGCCACACTGTACGTGCCTGGTAAATACATGTGCCTTGGTTATGTTGCTGTCACTTGGGTTTACTGCATTCTTACCAGGATTCTAAGGCCTTGTTCTGCACAGGGTGAAACAAAAGTAGAAACTTTGGAAAGTAAATTGAAAAACCATAGAAAGAGTAGCCTTGACGAGTTCCATTCAATTGAAGAGTCCCTATTAATGCAGCTGCAAAGCAGATCTGAATAATGCCTGATTTTGTCATTCTGTTAGTCAGCCAGAAGATTCAAGCAGAAAGAGAGGAAGTTCAAAGATTCAAGCATAGTGACATAAGCCAAGGGAAGAGCATAAAAAGATGAGTGAGTGCTGAAGGCCAGATTATGAATCCGCATAATAAAGAAAAGAAAGAAAGAAAAACACTCAGGCTCATCTCAGAAAAGGTCCAGGTAAAGGAGGACTAGCAGAGCCTGAACCCAGTGGCTCATAATATGAAGTCTTGTGAGATTTGCAACATTGATGCTGGAGGACCTGGAGTTGAAACAGACTACAAATAACTGTCTCTGAGAAATTCACACATGTTTTTGTTGGGAATTTTATTGGGCTGTGACAATGACCCCAGTGAATGATAATAGATGCAATATATTCTGGCTTTTCCTTCAGGGGAGGCAAGGAAAGGGTTCCATCTTCGTCTGGGCGTCCGGGAACGGGGGGCGTCAGGGAGATAACTGTGACTGCGATGGGTACACGGACAGCATCTACACCATCTCCATCAGCAGTGCCTCGCAGCAGGGCCTGTCCCCCTGGTATGCTGAGAAGTGCTCCTCCACTCTGGCCACCTCATACAGCAGTGGGGATTACATGGACCAGCGAATCGTATGTTGCTTTTGTCTAACTCTCTGCTTAGGTAGAAGAGCACGACTTGAATTCGAAAGGATCCTTTGGTCAGTACCTTTGGTAAAATTGATTTGTTTAAGCTTGATGTCTCAATTGGGGAGACTCACGCTTTACTCACTTGAAAGGCTGGCATATATTGGGAACTTTTCTCTCTCAGGGATAACGATGCTTCTGCCAAGATGATGTTGCCTCCCGGTCATTTTTAAACTCAGCCCCGAGAAGCCACCAATCTGTCATTACATATGGTCCGAGACTCCAAATGTCTGTTCAGCTTGTGTGATACTTCCCCGCAAACAGCCATAAAGGAGATTTCAGGGCTGTAGGGGCTTTATCATTCTGTACTTGTTGATCCTTTAATAGTAGGGATAAGGTCTGACTTGCCCTTTAGCAGATGATAAAAATACAGAGCATGCACCAGCTATGTCTCCTAAGAACAAACAACCTGCAGAAAAATAACAGTCTAAATTTCCCATGAGGTGAACTTCTCAGCATCCGAATAAGCAGCTCAGGAAGGTTATATGCTCAGAGAGCATCTCCAGCCCACGCTTGGCTGTGCCTTCACTTCCATGAGTCAGACTGCCAAGGGCAATTATTGGATTTCCCTTCAAGGGCACAATGAAGAAGAGCCATTCAGGGGCTTTGAGAACAGAGAATCACTTTTAATTTAAAACTTTAAAGCCCCAAATTTAAGAACGGATACAGAAAAAAAACAATTAGCTAAAGTATATGAATCCTAATCTCAGTGAAATAACAGGTCATTCAGTTAGGTTATGGGCAAACCCCATAATATTTAGACCTTGAAATATTTGTAAAATTCACATTAATAGCATCTCAACAAAATTTCTTCATACACAGTCGCTGTTCTGGAACTCTGCCTGCTTCTGGTGACCTACTCTTGACAGTAAAACTGTAGTCTCAACTTAAAAGCACTGGCCTCCCTCTCATGCCCACATCTTCAATTACACAAATAATAGACAGTGACATTCTACCTAGGGGTTCTGTATGGCAAGCATATTTCATAGCCTTTGAACAGGGCACATCAGACATGTTTTCCACTTGTCTTCAGAACCCCTGGCTGCTGCTGTCCCTGTAGGTGCCCTGAGTTGCTTTTAAGAAAAATGGCCTATTATGCATTTATTTCAGAGTCACCCTTTCATACAGTGCACCTTATCTGAGCTACTCTGCTCTGAAATAGAAGGAAGAATTTCTATCTTTGTAAAGATCCCTCTTTAGGTAAATCAGCCACAGGAGAGACAGCTGGTGAATTCTATTTGAGACCGTTGCAATAGCATAGCCTTTGTCTTACGTAAACCTCTTCCTCAGCACAGTCATCTCTGGGGGCTTACTTGCGTCAATAGGTAAAAAGGGCATCCTTGCTTCTGCAACCCTCTGAGGAGCAGAGCCACCACAACTTGAGAAATTCAGAGACTCCAAGTGGGAAGCCAAAGGAGGTGATAATAGAACAAATTATTTTTTTACGCCTCCCTCCCACACATTGAAGTCTCTAACTAAAAACCATAGTGCAAGAGCCTGGGTGGGTGTCTTGTTAGTAATCTTTTGGCCCGACTGCTTGTTCAACCAGTAGTGCTGTGGTCCTTATGGTAGACTAATTGGAAGTCTTTTTGATTTCTTCTCTTTGTCTTGGCAATCTCTTCAATTATGCTAAAATTAGTCCAGGTAATTCTTTATGTGCAATGATATTATATAAAAATCCTTTCATAGACAGGATCACATTTCAGCCTCAGAATGTGAGTCAGAAGATGTCAACCTCATTTTACAGTTGGGGAAACCAAGTGACTGGCCCATGGGACACATCTACTAAATAGCAGTTTTAGAATTTGGATTCAGATCTAAGTCTAGCACGCTTTGCATTTGAAAAACTCACCATTTTCATCAAGGTGTAAATGTGGGCGTAAAATTACATCAACAGTGAGTGCACACCACACGTTAAATAAATTTAGTTCAAGTGGCCAAAATCAGAATGGCTTTACATTCATGTGAAGAGGCAGTCAGATGTCAATCTCAAGGCAAAAGGGAATTTTGCATGAGGCAGAATTTCTAAATATGCCAGACCAAACACAATGGACCTGATGATTAATGGGCCGGCATGATTCACAGTGATTCTGAAACAGTCCCTTCTTTACAGAAAACATTTCGTTTGGGAATCTCAGAGGAGAAAATATTCATAGTGGGAGTACTTCATCCCCAGAAAAGGCATCCTGGTGCCAGAATTACAGACAAGTTGCATATAGAGGAGACCAAACTAAAATATCAGCAGATGGCAAACATCCGCCTGTGGTTTAGAGGAGGAAGTAGGGAATCGAATCAGCTGAGTTTCCTGATCATAGCAGATGCAGCACTCAGTATGGTTAACCCCTGGGGACAGAATCACACTCCTCACATGTTCTCCCGCATTTCTGTCTTTTTCGATGCCATCCAGACGAGCGCCGACCTGCACAATGCCTGCACAGAGACCCACACGGGCACCTCGGCCTCGGCACCCCTGGCTGCCGGCATCTTCGCTCTGGCTCTGGAAGCAAAGTAAGGCCCAGAAAGCTTCTAATTACCATTACTGAGGCTGCTTCTCCTCCTTTCTAATATCGGATTTTGTTTTCTGAATACATGGTTATAGTAGAAAACTACAAAAAATAATAAATATAAGCTCTCTCCCAGTTAACTTCTCAGTGTAGCTTTAATACACACATATCTTACAAAATTCTAATCTTAATAAACACATTAGTTTGTAATTCTTTTAATCCACCCTACGATACGTCGAGAGCACTTTCTCATGTCTAAATCAATGTTCCTTGACCTTTAAAAACTCATGCTTTCCTCTCAGTTCTCCTCCCACTCAGCTGTAAGGCCTTTTCATTTCTGTTTGTTCCCACTAGGAAAGACTTTGTCCAGATAATTTCCTGTGGGTAGTATAAGGAACGAGTTTATAAAACATCCTTTTTCTCAGGTTATATAAACCCAGTCTTAGAGCCGATAGAACATGTCAGGGGACATGAGAATTAAAAACAGGATTTTTATCTTTTTGTAGTATTCCATTATATAAATGCAAATTTTATTACTTATCTAATCATGCTTAGACACCCTCATCCGTAAATATTGGTTGCCATCTTCGATAATTTCCTCAGGATAAACACTCAGAATTAAGAGTTTCTGGGTCAAAGGCCAAGCATGTTTTAACAATTTTGAAACATATTGCCAAGTTACTGTTGACTGTACCATTTTATATTACCACCAGCAGGATATATGTGTGAAAGTGCCAGTTCTCTAAACCCTTACTAAAGCTACTTTTGTTACCTTTAAAATGTTTGCGATCTTAATACATAAAAATGATATCTTATCTTCATATGCTTTTATTTCATTACTAAGGAAGCTCAACATTTTATATTCTTTGGTGATTTATCATCTGTGATTGCTTGTTTATGACCTTGACTTGTTTTATGGCCTTAGTTTAGGAAAGCTCTTAACGCTTGGTCAGTTTGATATTTACCTTTTAATTTTATTTATATATAATTTTTAATGTAATGATGTTAATATTTATACAATTATATTTGTCTGTCTTTTTCTTTAAGGCTTTTACCTTTGTTTTTATGCTCAGAAACATCTTTACAACCCCAAAATGAGACAAACATTTATTTATATGTTTTCTATTACAGTTCCTTCTCCATATTTAAGTCCTAAATTCCCCTGGAATTTATTTTAGTGTATGATGTTAAAAAAGGATTTAACATTTTTCCCCTTCATAATAGGTAACTTATAGTTAATACTTAATATCCATGACTTTTTATTTATCCTCATTTCTGGTTTCTAACGTGCGATGAGAAATACTTAAATGTCGAGGTAGGTGCTATGGTTGCATGATAGAGGAAGTGATTAAAAAGGGTATCCTAGAAGAACATCCATCTTCTCTCACGTTGTATACATTAGACAAGGTTCACAGTAGCAGAAGGGTAGAGCACCTTGGTACATGCCACAGCTGGAAGTTGCTGAGTGTTTGTCAGAGGGAGTCCAGTGTAGCTCCCAGAGCCTCAGAGCCACCTGTGGAGTTATGGTTTAGTCGCTTGTATCACAGCTAGGAGATGGCCACAGTAGCTAAGCAAGAGAAGACTGGCAAGGCTCATACCAAGAGTCTACCTACTTGGATGGGGTGGGAAGATGTCTGGTAAGGAAAGAGCAAATCCAGGTGCTCAGTTGGAAACATAGAAACACTTGAAATTCTTGAACCCAACAGAAGAGCAATGTTTAGAATCTGAGTTTACTTATAACAGGAAGGGCATGGACAGAGAGCAAAGTCTGTGGACACAAGCGAAGGCTGGCATCGGCAGATCCAAACCAAATTTGAGGAAAGATAATGTAAGCAGTGAAAAGTGCAAGAAACATCTAGTTTCAAGTTCTAGGCATGTGACTAACTTTGTGACCTTAGGCAAATTAATCCTTAATCAAGGGCTCAATTTACCATCTATAAAATGGAAGGGTCAGATTAGATGATTTTTTTTCCCCTCTAACCTCTTATAAGACTCTCCAATTTGAAATTGAAGGCGTCAGCATATATAGATCATCCAACATAAATTGTTGAGGTTTGTGGTAGGAAGGCCAGAGTGAAAGAAAATAAGGTCCTATGAAGGCAAGCAGTTACACGCAGGTGGTGAAACAGGCTTAAGATACTTATGATTTCAGGATATAGCTCTAGGGAGCTGTTGAAAAGAAAACTATCCTTGAAAAATTAAGTGTTCTCTACCCAACACCTATCAGATGTGTGTAAAAATAACTTGCCAGGTTTAGCCCATCCTAGTCTAGTGACCAGTACAGTACAAATGCCCATCTAACTGAACAGATATGTTAATTTTACACAAAAACTGATATTTTAAAATTGTAATCTCTGATTTCTAAAATTTCAAACTCTCTTTGTATAGGAGAAAATGACCCAAGAATGATCTAGCCTCAAAAATCTGTTAATTTTTAAATTCTAATGGACTATTTAAAGCAGGGGGCCCAAAGATTGCTATGAAATACATGAATGGGTTTCCAGGAATCCTTGTACTTCTTTGTAACTAAGGCAGAATTGTTTCTGAGTCTCTATATGGCATTTTTCTGGGGAATGGTTTGTAGGTTCCATCAGATTCCCACACTGTTCATAATTTAAGAGACATCAAGAGTTTATGACCTCCCCGGCACATATAAGAATTTAACTCCTTTGATTTTGATCCAATCATCAGTAAGATGGACATAATCTATCAACATTTTGAGATGTCTTTTCTCAAATGGACAGTTTTCGAAACTCTATTCAATTGTCTATATACCAAGATGATTATTTCAGAAAATCTAAATGACAGAATTTCTAGAAGCGTCCCTAGAAAAATCAAGATTAGGAGAATCATTTAATCATGTGCCAGTCCTCAAGGAACAACTCCACACTAAATTTATCGAAAATAATAGCATTCAGTATTTATCAGGTTCTCACTATGAGCCAGACACTATGCTGACCTCTTTACATACCATACTGATTCTAGTCCTTACGACATCCTTGTGACATAGAGATTAGTTGCATTTTATAAATGAAAAAACTGAGGCTTAGAGAGGTTGAGAAATAGAACCAAGATCCCGTGAAGAGATTCCAACCAGGTCTGTCTGTCCCCAAAGACTGTGCTATCATATCAGCAACTACACTACACTGCCTCTCATGGCTCTATGAAGGAGAGGAAATATTGACTCTCCTATAAGAAGGGGGGTGTTAATAAGATTGAGACGGAGAAAGGAACATCATAACTCTCATGTATTTATGAGTCCCTCATAAAAGGCTCCTTGTCACAAGCTAACTACCTACAATGCTGCATTAAATATGCCACATGCAGCTGGAGCCCTGGGGAATGGGAAGAGAAGAAGGAAAAAGAAAGAAGGATTTTTGGCTCAGATATGTCTATAGAGAGGAATTTCTTTCCCTAGAAGAGTGTTTCTTGAACACCAGCATATATAACAATCACCTTGGGAGTTTACTTAGTATGCAGATTCCCAGGGCTATTGCCAGCAACTTAGATGCAGAAGTTTTTGGCCTAGGTATCTCCATTTTTAAATAAGTATCCTAGGTAGTTTTAATGTTAGTAGTTACCTTAACTAAATTTTGAGAAATAACTGCTGTAAAGAGTTTCTTTACAACTGTTTTTACCTGAAATCTCATCTAACTGTGATTATAAAATACCAATTTAGGTGCTTATAGGCATTAAAAAGACAGGAATTCCTTGGATAAATGCCTATGACGCCATTATTATTATGCAGTGAGTATAAATAAGAAAGGTAGCAGACAATAAATTCTGTCTTCTATGGAGAGAGCAAAGGAAACAGAATAATTTTTAATAGAGAATAAAAATTTTATAGTGAAATATTGAATCCTTTTATGTCTTTGGAGATAGTAAACAAACACGAACCAATCTTCTGTTTTCATTAAAGCCCGGAGAAAGGGAAATAAACTTTCGATGCTGCATGAAACCTTTGGATAAATCACAAATGTAAAAGAAATCCTTAGCTCAGTGGATTGTGAAATGTTGGAAAATCTTTAGCATACGAGGCTCTAGGTGTCACTAGAGACAGAACCAGGTAGCCTCTAAGATGTTTTCACTTTATAATTTTGTTTCCATATTACTTTAGTTACATTCTTCTAATTAGAAGCAATGCTTAATTTCAACGTTTAATTCTACAACCCTTATTTTCTATAAACATATACTTGATTAGCAACCCAATGCAGTTTAAAAATTTTTAATTATTGTGGATCCTGTCGAGCGCTAATTAACAAAGGAAGGCTGTCAGAAAAAAGATGCACTATTATTAGCAGTCCCTTTTCATTTATGAAATGCAATTGCACAAATGAATGTCTGTTTGGAAAATAGGCTTAATTTTCTAAATTGCATGATAGCGAAGCCCCTTTGAATATTTTGCAAAGGATAAGTAAAATAAAAATTGTAAAAATCTGCAACTAAATCTAAAATAAATGCTATTCTATAGAAAAATAGGAAGTCTATGCTTTGATTATCATGATTATCATGATTCCTCCTCCCAACCCCCATACCTGCTCACACTCATTGTCCAAATAGGAAAGGGGTGTTTTGCCTATTGACTACCTTGATTAAGAGACTTTTACCTAAAACTTCCTTTAAAAGACTAGGAGGAGGCAAGAATTTCAATAAAATGCTTTATAGGACAGAATTAACTTCTACATTAAGAAAACAGCCATTTCTGCTCACCCTGAATGTGGGGTGGCCAACTTGGACACAAGATCTACAATGAGATATTAATGATATTAGGTAGATAGGAGGTCTGAATACTAAGGAATTCTGGAAATTATTATACTCAACTCTCTATTCTTACAAATGAGTCAAATCGGGCCTGAGGTGATGAAGTGACTTGCTTATGATCACACAGGTCTTTGGTAGTAGAATATAGTTTAATATGCCTTCTATAACTCCCTATTCTCACCCCCAAGATTTGAAATGACTTATAATTAATTTAGTTATATGCTTGTATTATTTCTTCCAACTCATTATTTTAGCTATAACATAAAAAAGGCTAGACAATTTTGTTCAAACATAAATATAAAATCACTCCCTACCCTCAGATATTTTGATTCAGTAGGTTTAGGATGGGACTCAGAAATTTTCAATGTTTACAAGTGTACCTGGTGGTTATGGTGCAAGCAGCCTGGAAGCCATGAAAATCACTGACCTGGAGTCTTTCTAAAACATCCATCAGTCACTCTCTGGGGTTAAATGGTATGTTTGTCAGGAGCTCAGATGAGCTGAGAGAGAGAGCTTACTGAGCTGCTAGGTGTCTGAATGGCCAATTAAAGCAACAAACCAAAAAGAAAGAGTTAAGCCCTTAATTACTTACCATAATGGTATGAGCCAGAGTCTAAACTAGAAAGAGCACCGGTTCATTTCCCCTAAGGAATGGTGCACCAGTCACGGGTCAGGCAGAGCAGCACATTCATGGGGGTCATCTCACTGTTGAGGGAGCCTCAACAAAAGGCTCTGGTAGTTTTACATACTCTGGGGTAAGGGTAGGGCTTGGGGAAATTCTAGAAGTGGAAAAATACTGGGTACTGAGTGAGAATGGGGGACAATGTCTTCAAGGTTTACCCCACTCCCTGCATAAAGAGGCCTTGGAAGAGGCAGCTGAAGAAGACCTCTGACCAAGGCCTCAGATGAAGAGACATAAGAATGAAAACACAGAGGACTAGGAATGTAAATATGACAAAGAAGGGGTCCTGAGTCCTTGATTCCAGCTCCCTGGAGAGACTGTGATGCATGAGCTTTGTATGGGAGAAAGCTTCCCTGTGAGGCCTGCCAGGTAGCCTTTGCAATACCTATGAGGCCTGGGTTACTAACCAGGAGCGAGTCCTCAATGTTTAGGAATGTACATTGCCTCTTTCTTGTTATTGGGGGACAATTTAACCAGTATATTATTGGTTCTGGAGAAAAAAGTAAAAATTGAGCCAGATTCCCCTCAGTGTTATTTCACAACCTAGTGATAGGATAGAAGCCTTGAGGACTAACACTTGGGTATTTATTGAATAATGCTTGATAGGCTTGACAGAAACAGTACAGGTCTCAAAGCTAAAGAAATACTTGAGATTTTGAAAGACACTAATAACTAATAGCAATAAGTTTTAAAATTGGGGGCTGGGGGCTAGTTAGCACTTAGGCATATTCAATCATTCAACCAACCAATATTTACTCAGCATGTGCTCTGTGCTTGGAATTCTTCTGAATGCTAGGTACACATCAGGAGAACAAGATTCATTAAAATCTCAGCCCTTCTCATGGCTAATTCTAGCAGAGGGGACAGATGTTAATACATAAAACGAATGAGTTGCCCAGTATGTTAGAAGGTGATAAGTGCTGTAAAAGAAAAAAAAAAGTATAGCAGAATAAGAGAGCTCAGAAGCTTGTGGAGATTAATGAAATTTTAAATAGGGAGATCAGGAAAGTTTTCATTTGCATTACAGTAGACCCATGCATCTCTGATGTATCTTTATACTGTTGATAAATTAATTTTATCAAGACTTCTGATTATAACATATCCTTGCTCAAAAGTCCTTGATGATTGCCCATGGCCCAAAGGATAAAATATTAGCCCCTTTTTATGCCAGTCAAGGTCCTCACCATCCAGCTCAGTTCTCGTCATCTCTTCCCTGCTCCAGCAAACCAGATTGTACTGTATTTTGGTCACATCCTATACTTCCCCCCTCACAGGTTTTGCTCTATCACCTCATCCTCTTTTCTCTCACTTCCCTTCTGGATATTCTACTCAGTCTTCAAAGTCCAGCTCAGATGTTTCCTCCCAGCAAAGCCTCCCTAGATCTTCCCATTCCCAAAGAATTCTCTCCCCTCAAAACTCCTATAATACATTATGCCATGAATATAGCATTCAACAGATATATTATAGTTATAAAAAGACTTTGTTCCTTTACTAGACTGTAAAAACAAGAACAATCTCTTTGAATAGCTCCACAGCATTCAACATGGTGTCTTGCAAGAGTTCTCAAGTAGCTAAGAGTTTCTTGATACTTTTGATATATAAAGAAAAGAGACAAAGTATTTGAGTAGGCAGCCAGCTCATGTCTTTAAAATCTGAGTCTAAGTTCTTAAGAAGGAAGTCAGGGCCTTATCTGTGGGTTCATAATGATAAAAGTGCCAGAGTTGTTAATGGACAGAAAACTGAAAGATGCAATTGAAGTGCTGTCATTTTCGATTTTTGCTCCAGTTAAGTTTAAGGAATTAGAAATCGTGGACCAAGTCTTACATTTCTACAATCCTGAAGACAAAGTTTTACTCATAGTAAGAGCTTAACTTACGGAGTATGGGGAGAAGTACTGTGTTTTGAATTCTGAATCAAAAGACATATCAATGGTAAAACAAACCAGAATTACATAAGTACAGTTGCAAAGGGTACATCATAATCTCTGAATGGAAATGCATGCTTTAGCACTTGCTTTTGTAAGAAAACTTCATTTTGTCACTGAAAGATATTTTGGGTCATTTTCCCTTCAGTCCAAATCTCACCTGGCGAGATATGCAGCACTTGGTTGTATGGACCTCTGAATATGACCCACTGGCCAATAACCCTGGATGGAAAAAGAATGGAGCAGGCTTGATGGTAAATAGTCGATTTGGATTCGGGTTGCTAAATGCCAAAGCTCTAGTGGATTTAGCTGACCCTAGAACCTGGAAAAGTGTGCCTGAGAAGAAAGTGTGTGTTGTAAAGGACAATGACTTTCAGCCCAGGTGAGTATCTCAGGAATTTTGAACAAATGTGTGCCCATGGCACGATTTGATATGATACTTGTCACTTTCCTTGATTTTTTTCTCACGTACCCTTCTGAAGTAGATGGAAGCAGCATTTGCCAGGGTTCACTGTGTGTCCATGGTGAATCACTGAGAGATCAAAGATCTATGAATATTATCATATTTGTATTTTTCTCTTATAGGCTACCTACTATCTAGCATTAAGTTTAAGGTACACCATTGTTTTATATACTACTAAGAAAAATTATTGCTAATTAAACTATTACCAATCACTTTTAAGAATCATCTCAAATTCAAAGATGTTAAAATGTTAAAAAAAAAAAAAACATTCTGGAACTGATGATATACAGTGCTTGCCACCCAGTATTATCCAAAACATTATCTCAAGAGCCTCATTTCATGCCACCGTACTGTGTGATTCATGACTTTTCTTCCATCAAAGATCCTTTATTGTACTGCATTTACATAGACCATGTCTGATCTACTACATCTAGCCACAGAAACAGAATCTGGTACAACTGTTTTTGTTGATTCTATTATATTGATGATCCACTCATAGAAAATACCCAAAGATAGGAGGCTTAGGGGGTATACATTAAGAAGATAAAATCATTTCTTAAGAAGGTCTTCTTAAGAGAATCTACTGCAGTAAGAGACCAGTTTTTGATGGGTCCAAGGAAAACCTGCCTGAATTCTATTCCACAGCAAATAGCATTATTTTCAAATATGTATTCTTTACTATTTTTTTTTTTTTATTGTGGCAAGAACACGTAACTGCATTCTCTATTCTGTTCCATTGGTCCAAATGTCTGTCTTATGGAAGTATGATAGTGTTTTGACTGTTGTAGCTTTCTAGTATACTTAGAAATCAGGAAGTACAATGTCTCCTGGTTTGTTCTTTCTCAGGATTTATTTGGTTGTTTGTGATCTTTTGTGGTTTCATAAACATCATAGAAATGTTTTTTTATATTTCTGTAAAAACCTTACCATATCCTGTGCATTAAACATCATTTCTAGCTAATCCTGAAATGGGTTCTACTCATAATAAGGAGAAATAATAAGTTTAGTTGAATAATCAAAACTGATGTGTACATAGTTGCATAAAATGAAAGAAAAAAAGTTATGGTTTATTCAGTGATGATTCTGTAATATATTTAGAGCCCTGAGAGCTAATGAAGAAGTTGTCATTGAAATTCCAACAAGAGCTTGCGAAGGACAAGAAAATGCTATCGTGTCCCTGGAACACGTACAGTTTGAAGTAACAATTGAGTATTCCCGAAGAGGAGATCTGCATGTCACTCTCACTTCTGCTGCTGGTATTTTCTTTTTTTTTTAACTTCACGAATTTCTTCTAAACTCTTTGTTTAAAGTGTTAAGTAAATTGAATTATTTCAAATCAATTAGCATTTTTGTTTATTTCTATGACTAACTCTCCCAATAGATATTTTCAGGTCTTAAAAAATATGCTGCTGCTTCTTCTTGAGTTTTTTGTTATTGATTTTTTTGTTGTTTTGCATCGGAATTCTGCCCTGCTCTTTCCCACTGGCCTTTAGATAAGCAGAGAATGAGGTTTATTCAAATAATACCAATAAGTAAACCTTTCTGGAGTTTCACATTTTTAAACCATGTTCATTTTCCCAGGTCACCACTCTATCATTCTTTTTCTCTCAGGTAACACATTAGTTATTCTAATAATTATTTAATAAAGCTGACAGATTAATCAGAGACATCCAAAGAATCAATTGAAAAATGGAGAATTCTGATCCAATGAAAGAGGGTTGAGAAGACTTAACAACTTTTCCATAATGATATGAATAGGGCCATATGCTCTTTCCTGAGAAGGTACTAAATCAGATGAAATCTTAGATGGGAATGAATTTGTGAACATAAACCATCCAACCAGGAGAAGCTATGCCAGTACTTTCATATTTTAGTAGGATTCAATTTCTGACTAAATTCAATCTCTATCGGTGATATGTGAGGAAAGATATTCTAGCTCTATAATCTTCTATGAACTTCTTAGAGGTCTGGAGTAGGCTCTGCCAATTTTGGAGTTATGCTTTCTAGATATCTTGGAATTGGCCTGAAATGTTGGTGGAAGGCTTTTTTTACTTTTGGCCCTATAGTTCATTTGACACTTTCACTTAGAAAGAAATATTTATTAATCGAGCTTGTATTTGAAAATTCAGAGTTGTTCGTTCTACTAGATTTATATAACACGAGGTTATTAAATTAATATAGCTTTATTTTTTATGTCTACACTAGATTATAGACTCAGGCACCTGTTAAATTGTCAAAATTTCTACTTAAATTTCAAAATTATAGTTTTATTAAAATGAATTTAAGGTTTTGACTCTCTTTAATGTAGTTTGTAAATATAATTTTCTGAGTTTTTATTCAAATAAATCTTAATCAATATATTCATTATTTATTTCTCCACAATATTTACTAAAATTGTATTATATGCCTAGCAACATGCAAAGTACTGTGGACAAAAAGATTTTTTTTTTCTTGCAAATATCTCTATCCTGGTCTTATACTCAAAGGGGAAATTTGGAGGGCTAATCTCTCCTGGCTTTCAGTTTTAGTTATCAGATGCTAGAGTGTATCCTATTATCATCACTGGTGGGACATTTATTAACTTGTGTTTGTTGCTTGAAAACAGGAACCAACACCATTCTGTTGGCTGAAAGAGAGCGGGATACATCTCCTAATGGCTTTAAAAATTGGGACTTCATGTCTGTTCACACGTGGGGAGAAAATCCAGTAGGTACCTGGACTTTGCAAATTACAGACATGGTAAGTATGAATGAAAGGCTACAGAAACATAAGCTCACTCTTAAATACTTTGAAGGAATTTTAAGGTTGGTGTCATCATTAATTGGGGCCCTAAGAAACTATATTCTATAGTTGAAGTAAGGAAAAGGTGAAGTGTTTCAAGTCCTGCCTACTTTACTATGTAGATTAAAAAAAAAAAAAAAAAAAAAAGTTAGGCACTGGTTGGCTATAGAAGGAGGAGAAGATATTCTGATACACAGTGTGACAGGCTGTGGGACGGATCCAGGTGCTCTCATGTGAGAATGTAACCAGCCACATGACGTACTCAGCCACCAGAATGAGCTGTATTCATGAACAGTTAAATGCTAAAACCAGCTTTGCTATGACAATGCCAGGGTCACATGAAAGAAACTCTTACATATTTATTGCAATTTAGAAGCAGCTTACTTGTTAGACAAGATTTCTTATTTAATATGACTTTGTTTTGTTTTGTTTCAGTTATGAAACAAACTGAAAATCGTTTCTCATTTTTCTTTCACTCTATTTACTAACACTCTGATCTTTTTCTATAATTGTAACATACAGTCACAAAAATAAAGCAATAAGTGTTTGAGCAAAAAGCCAAATACAGCTGTGTTATTAATTTTTGCATCATTTCTCTAGCATTTTCTATAGGTAAGCATATAAATACATGGTGTTTTATAACATATCCATCTCAGGAGAACTCCATCTCTGAGTTCTCCTGAGATAGACATGTTATAAATATCAACAGCACCAGATTTCAATGTCTAGATAACTTTTTTAAAAGATGATTTAAAAGATGATTTTAAATTCTTCAAGATGTCAAGTAAATTAATAGAAATTCTATATTTATTACTTTTTTTCCTGAGAATAGCTTTCTTCTAAAGACGGTTAAAATTGTAATTTAGATATGTAAGCTGTAAAAATTCCTGCACTCATAAGGAGAACAAGAAAATGTTCTTAGTAGGTAGTTCT
Organism: Rousettus aegyptiacus; assembly: GCF_014176215.1. NCBI lineage: Eukaryota > Metazoa > Chordata > Mammalia > Chiroptera > Pteropodidae > Rousettus > Rousettus aegyptiacus. Next base: position 54,350,750 of record NW_023416311.1, read on the forward strand.
GTTCTTGAACATGGCGTCTACTCTTTTCAGCACCAGGAAACTACTTACCAAGATAGAACTGCAAATCTGACTCTACACTTTTAGATTCTGTTAAGATATTTTAGATTTCAGCACATCATAGTTGTTAAGCCTCTTCTCATAAATGTACAGTTTTTAAGGGCTGATTAATGCTGAAAGCTGTTTATAATGCTCCATAGAGGCTGGCTTTTCCCCCAATGGACTATTTCAACAAGTTAATAATTGGTAAATATAATTCTATTTCTAGAAGCTACAGTCAACTTTTCAAGAACACACTCAATAGAGAAAAAGAGGTTTGTGTAGAGAGTTCTGCTTTTTTAATTAAATGAAGCAATTAATCAGTTTTTAAATCCTTGAACCTCTTAACTCAATTTTCATAAAAAGAGTGAACCCACTGATTCAGTTCTTCATATACAAAGCTCTACACATGGAATGCACAGAATTTTTAAATTTGATTATTTTTATTTTTATGCCTACAGCACCTAGTATTCCTAAGTGGTCTCCCATCCAAGTACTAACCAGGCCCAACCCTGCTTAGCTTCCAAAATTAGACAAGGTTTGGCACATTCAGGGTGGCATAGTCGTACACTTTAAATTAGATTTTAATTGTGTAATTTTTTAGATATTTTGAAGAAGTATTTTGTTACTCAGAACACATGCTAAAATGATGTATGCTCATTCATCAGTCTGGAAGAATGCAAAATGAAGGAAGAATTGTGAACTGGAAACTGATTTTGCATGGGACCTCTTCTCAGCCAGAGCACATGAAACAGCCACGTGTGTACACGTCTTACAACACCGTGCAGAATGACAGAAGAGGGGTGGAGAAGATGGTGGGTTTGGCGGTGGTCTGTGTGGCTATGTTCTTCTTGGCATGTTCTTTTTGAATGGTAGTAGACATTGTGGTGAGCAAAGCTGCCCCTAACTGCTAGGCTGGGAGTGAGTCAAACATGGGTGGGGAAGAAAGGGAATGGGAATAGTAAATTGTTTATTTTCTATAGGATGAAACTCTATTGTTTCATTCATTTATTCTTGCATCCAGAATTTAGAAACTAAAATTAATGAATTCAAAATTATTAAATTCCCTGTCATGGATTCTACTTTACTTATCAAAGTGAAGGAGGTCAATAGGCATGAGCATATACATCATCTCATTCAGTCTTCAAAACCACCCAAAATAGAGGTATTCCTACCCCCATTATACAGACGAAGTTAGGGAGATTAAAAAGGTGCCAAGGGTACATCAGTAAGTAGAAAACTGGGGACTGAAGCCTCAGTTAGTGTGACTCTAAACCTCATGCTCCCTCTGATCCCCAAACTGCTTCTTCAGAGGCAGGCGGGGGGCATGTGCTGCTGCTGGCCTGCCTGGCACTGAATAATGAGTCTTCCTTCCTTTGTTGGTGGCATTCTGTGTTTTAGGATCAGCCCGCAGAAGAGAATCTGAATGAGAAAACCCTGACTACAGAAAACCGCAATGGCAGCAGTATGGAAAACCAAAGGGAAGAGCCGGTGGAGGGAGCTTCATCTGAGGCCATGCTGCGACTCCTACAAAGTGCTTTCAGCAAAAACTCACCCCCAAAGCAATCACCAAAGAAGACGCCAAGTACAAAGCTCAACATCCCTTATTTCTACGAAGCCCTGGAAAGGCTGAACAAACCTTCCCAGCTCAAAGAGGCTGAGGACAGTCTGTATAGCGACTATGTAGATGGTTTCTATAACACAAAACCTTATAAGCACAGAGACGACCGGCTGCTGCAAGCTCTGGTGGACATTCTGAGGGAGGAAAATTAAAATAATTCTGTGGTCCTGAGTTGGAAATATTCATGCTTTTTCCTTCCCCTTAGATTCTGCCTGTATCTAAAGTGGTTGCTTTTGTCATTGATCCTTAGGCTTATTGTAATATCCTGATACTTTTTTATTTTTCTCACCAAACTGGACATTTGAAAGGGATGAGCTTAAACAGTAAATCCAGCTTCTGGAATGTGTCATAGATCTTTCAAAGCACGTCTTCCCTCCCTACGCGAGTGAAATGTTTGTTCTTTCTGTAGCCACAGTTCACACATGGTCCTCACACCACATTAAAATGCCTCCTTAGGCCTTCTCATTTCATTTCTCAAAAGAAAAGACAATAGATTAATTTGAAAAAGTAATCTTCCAAGGATGAGAGGAAGGAAAACTCTTCTGATAGCTTGTCCCCTGTCTTTGCCCTGTGGTTCTTTGAATTTTGATGCTAGAGAAGGCTTTGGAAAGTCTCTGGTGAAAGTTCACAGTTAAACACATACCCTATCTTTTCTATTGCTAAGTAAATAATACTTATTCAGGGAGTGACCATCTGGTCATTTGGGGGGAAAGTTGGGTAATTTAGGTCAAGAAACAGACCTCGAAATCTGCATTACCTGGTTCAAGCAGTTTCAGAAAGATTTTTCTTTGCTTAGTGTGCCACGTAGAGGCCTCTATGTATCTAAAGGTGACAAAGACTTTTCTTTTGAGGGTTTTCCTCACCTGCCTCCTTTCTCAGCCATAAACTAGATATCAAGAGAACTAATTTATACTTCTTAGAACAAACTTGTACTTGGGATTTGTCAAGTTCCTAGTCATAATTTTTTTTTTTTTTTTTTAGCAATAATAACAGAAAACCACTCAAAACACAGAGAATCAATATAAGAAAAGGGAGAGCCAATGGGAGGTTTTGTTTGTTTTTAAAATTGTATTCCTTTGGTTTGTTTTTAAAATTGTACTCCTTGGAACAAGTTTTTCTGTATCTTTGAAACTGAATGTTCATTCCTCGAACACTAAAGGCTCTTCCCCAGTCTTAGAGCTAGCTGATAGTATCCAAATTCTCACCAAACTGCTTCTAAGCTACAGCTGGCATAAGCTGGCACAAGCTGGCCACGTTTGTCCCTCAGGTAGATTATATTAAGCATGCAAAATGTTTTTAAAGTGTGACTTATTATTGAAAGTAAGAGATTTCACATAAATCCTGATTATCAGGCCTAGGTTCCTTTATGGCAATTGTTGTCTGGAGCTGAGTAGCAGCTGCCCAGCTAGACTTGCAGTTTACGGTGGACACGTTATTGGTCAGCACTCAACAGGCATTTTATCTGGCGTACACTTGCACTAAATGGACATGTACAAAGTGTAAATGCATTAGGAAAAAAAGATCTTCAACTTCTCTCAGGCAGGATCTGTGTAATAATCAATAATTATGAGAATTTGCCATGATTTAATTAAATCGTTGGCCCCCAAAATGGTATCCTAGACTTCTGAGAGTACTTGTGATATCTAGTTGGATGTATTCATTTAATCTCACCTCACCTGGATGCTCATTTACACTAATTAATGAACTGCCAACCACCTAGCTTCCCATTCTCAATATGTTCACAAAGGCTCTAGTCACCCACAATGTTGGCAGTCTCCCATTGGGTTTGCTACTAATAATTCTTCCATGAAGTTTGAACTTCATCAGGCTACATGTGAACTAGACCAGAAAGAAAACTACATTGAACAAGATTGAGAACACTAGAGTCTGTCACTTGCTTTGGTTTGAAGTAGTTGTTATTATTAAGACAAAATTTCATCCCCTATTCTATCATACAAATTTGTGCAGATAAAAGTATTTTTAGAGTAATATCCATAATGCTTTGAGGATGTTCTCCTAAAAGAACACCATTAGTTTCACTCTGTTCTTGGAAGTTTCACATGTTTAATATCGAGCATTAAAAAGAATTTTGAAAATTTCAGCACATTGATAGGTATTAAAGATGAAAAGGACTAGAGAATTATTAGATAAATTTTCAACTAGAAAACAAAGCTAAGGCCCAGAGAGGCCAATGAACAGTAATAAATGAAAACCCATCCTTTCCCCATTCTTAGCCTAGGGCTAATTGTATGAAGCTTTCTTTTTCACACTTCTAACAGTATCCTTTCCTGGTTAAAACCCCAACCAACTCATTGGAATGTAGCCAAAGGTTCACTCTAGAGAAGCTTTAATATTTAAATAAGTCATGTTTGAATGTTTCCAACCTGGAGTATACTGTTCAGGCATAAAATATTTTTGTCAGTCTTTCTTAGTGCCTGTATGAATTTTTGTGAAAATGTAAAAGAGGAAACTTATATAACATTTCCCTTGAAATTTTAAACTATATTTTCTTTACAAGTATTTATAATGTACCAATGCTTTTATCAAACAGAATTTTAAAAGGCATAAATTATATTAAAGAACCAAAATTTTCCTGAGAATAAGAAAGTTTCATCCAATAAAATATTTTTTTGAAAGGCATGTTCCTCTGTCAGTAAAAAAAAAAAAAAAAAAAAGTATAATGTGTATGTGTTGTGATGTTAAAAGTTACATTTGTCTAATAGTCTGACAGAATGTGTACTGAGTTTAACATGTGTGGCCCTAGCATTCTTATGGGAATTCCCACATTATACACCTGCTGTATTAACCAGAATATGTAAAATATGCTTATAAATCAGAAGAATAAATGATTTCTCACTAAGTCAAAAAGGAAAAAAAAAAGCTTATGTTTCCAACGAAAATAGGATCTCTTATTTATTACGTTTCCCAAATAAACTGTAAAAAAAATTGAAGCTTTACATTAAGAAGTTAATCCTTTTATAGAAAAATGGGCTGTCTCAAAGATAATTTAAGAATCTACTTGAATAGATATATTTCATTTTTTTATAGCTCAGTCTTTCACTTTTTGACAACATAAAAAGTTGTATGACTGAGCCTTTTTCTCAACAGAATTGTTGAGAAAAAAAAACTAAAGAGACTTACTACATGTCAGAGAAATGATTTGCAACAGTTCATTAAACATGCCTTTGTTTATAGGCCAGATTATAGGAGCTAAGCATTAAACCCTTCCCAGAAGTCCCCTAGTCAGAAGTCCCCAATTCCCAACTTTGATATTCTGCCCACAGGCCCACTTTTCTCTCCTGTTTCAAATATCTAACCATAAAATTTCCACCTACCATTTCAGAACCTGACCTTCATACCTGGGGTGCTGGTTTTCTTTCCAACGCCATTCCTTTCTCCTAAATCATAATTATTCAATCAAAATGAAATATTTTTTCAAGAATTTCAGAAGGACAGGTATAACCAGTGTTGAAGTTAGGTCTCTGTTTCCCTTGAATGCCTAGATGGTAACTATTGGACTAACCATGTGCAAGCTGCAAGTACAAATATGCATGCGCGCATACACACACACCGAGCATAAATATTAATTCTTACGTACAAATTTAAACTCATAAAGAAAAAGAGTAATGTTCTCCTAACTGCCTCAGAATTTTGCAAGGCTGTATCACTAATACATCTGATGATTATTATTCATGCCACTCCCTCTGTCCCTGTGGATAGAGTGTATTTTCCTGGCCCATTGATGTTGAGTATGACAATGTGATTTGCTTTGGTCACTGGAATATTAATGGATACGATGCAAGCAAGGGCCTTAATGGGCTTGCATAATTTTCAGTGGTCCAGAGCTATGAGAAAAGTATGCCCCAGGGAAACACTGCCCCTTCCGCCTATTTCTAGAACAAATGTGTATGTAGCAGATCCACATTCTGGAACCAAATCCAGCCAGCTCACAGCATGAAACAGAGCTGTCCAGATAAGCACAGCTTAAATAAGCTGAACTTGTTATTCCGGCAACTTGTAAGTATGAGAATAAATGTTGATTGTAAGCAACTGAGTTTTGGGGTAGTTTGTTACATAGCCTTCCTATGTCAACAAAACTCATTAATAAAATAGAAAATCCAATTGTTTATGCTGCTATCAATACCACTCCCTTCAAATTGTGCCTTGTGAAACCTAAAGTACAGAAAAGAGCCAGTATTAAACCACACACCTCTTAATTCCTATCCCATAGCTAAACAAAGACTCTAGCCAAATTTTGAAATTTTCATTTTTGAAGTTTTGTCTTAGCTTCTTCTGAAAGGAGAGCCTCAGATAATGAATAACTTGTATACAGATACTTTATTTAGGAGGTAATAGCAGAGAGAAGTAATTCACACATACTCACGAGTAGCATGAGTAACATTGATCAGCATAGGACTTCCAAAAGACTAGAATGAATATTTCAACAGATAATGGCATTGGTAGAAGATAACTCAAAACAGACTCCTATGCTTTCCTCGCTAACCCATCTCCACCCCATCCAATACCCTGATACTTTCATTAGCCTCTCTCAGAAGTTAGATGCAAGAGAAAAAAACGTGATTGGCTGAGATTAAGTTCACTTCACTTATTAGAAAGGCAACTCTTAACAGAAACAAAATTTTGTTACAAAAAAATGAAGTAATTTTTGCTCCCCTGGGTCTTGGCTTGAAATTTGTACCTTTTTAAAATTTGTATTGCCTGTACATATGTATATTATGTAAGTGTGGTTCAATCATTAGTGTTTGGACAAGGTGACAACAGTCATTACAAAATGCTTCCAGGATAGTCTAATTTTTGAATCAAAAATTTTAAGAGGGTCTTGTAATGAAAGAGGAATGTATGAGTTTTAAGTTCTCATCAGAACCAGAATGAAGAGAAAGATGATAAAAAAAGTAAATTGCTTGTTTAATTTTGTCTTATGTCCAATCATGTTTTGTGTAATGAGTTAGAGTACCAGTTTTCTAATACAAACATTTTATAAAACATTGAGAAGTGTTGATATTAACAACAATATATTCACAGCAGAGTGCACAGTTTATCTGAATTCTCACAAGAATTTTAAAACAAATGGGAGATAAAAAATATTATTTTCCCAATTTGTAGATTAGAAAGTTGAGGTAGTGAAAGGTAACGTGGTTTGTGCAAAGTCACACAAACAGCAAGTAGTAGCGTTGAGATTTTAACCTGGCAGTTATTCCATAATCCGGGCTATCCCTTACATTAACAAGACAGAAAGGTGACATGTTAGAAGATATTTACACTATAGAAATTGAATGAGTATTGTGAGTCTTACACTGTCAACATTTTTCCTGCTAATTGAAATAATAGAAATAGCTTTTATTAGTTGTATATTTACTACATGTTAGCATATATATTCTATATTTTCACAATGATGAGATAATAATTCATGAGAATAAGGTATATTATGTCTAACATTTATATTATTCTGCAAGTGAAGTGTTTTTACAGTTATGGAAAGTGACACTCAGAGAGGTTACGTCAGTTGCTCAAGGCCACACAGCTAAATTAGGATTTTAAAATTGGTCTATGTAACCACATCTTTTCACTATGCTACTCTGTTTCACTTTTTAAAACTACTTCAAAATTTTTCAAACCAATGCCTTAATAGGCAATCTCATGCTTCCTGGAACAAGAAGGTAGATTTTATACTGCTTCTTTACTTCAAATTTTGGAAACCCCAATAAATTTAAAAGTGAGAGAGACAGTTGTCTTCAACAGTCACTATTCCTTGACTTACCTTGAAATGAACCAAACTCTTCTCTTAAGGGAGCAATAATAGGCCAACCTGATAGCTCAGGCATCTTTTGGATTAAGAATCAACCACATATGAATTTACATGTAGTGCAGACCCAGGGCTGCCAAAAACATATTGAGAATCAGAACATTGCAGTCTGGGCACTGACTCTAAGAGTTTTCTACTATGCTGGTCTATTTTATTTCTCTCCCCATTCCTGCGTCTTCCTACCTGAAGCTAATGTGTCTTTTTCTCTTTCTTTCTTTCTTTTTTAATATCTCAAAGTGTGTTCTTTAGTATATTGATCAGTGGCATGTGTATCAAAAAAGGCTTCCCTGGTCATGTACATTTGTGAAAGACTGAATGAAAAACTGAAGTTTTTCATATTTTTTCATTGTAGTTCTTTCAAGTCTCTTTAATATACTGGTGTGCACTGTGACTGTTTAAGATGAATAGAATAGAATATCATTTTCCAGATAGAATATCTTTTTCCTGGGTCATCTCCCAGAACCAGTGTACTCTCAGCCCACTTGAGAAGACATTTTCTTCCAGGCAGCTATCTCTAGTTAATAATTTCCCTGCTTGATCTGCATTCTATTAGAACTAAGGCTTACAATTACCACTTGCCTGATTAATTTTGAAAATTTACATCTCATGCTTTCTCCTTGCCTCAGTAGAAAATGCTGCAACACCACACAGCTGACAGAAAGCAGGTACCAACTGTTATCAAAGAGGAGATCATGAGAGCCCACCAACAGTGATACAGTGGTAGAGCCGGAACTCATCTTCAAGAGGGAAGACAACTGAGATGTGGAGAAAAAAGAGGAAACCCACCTAGTCACTCATGTCCATATAAATAGAGAGGCTATTCTTTCAATTTGTTGGTCATAAATTTTGTCTGATCATAAATTATTACTTTGAAAGTATCTTGTTGGATAATACCTATATCCTGCTACTAGAACATTGGTATGAATTGCTTTCTTGGTTTGCAGATAACAATGGATTTACTTAAATTATATTTTTCCCAACACAATCAGAGAGTCCCAGAATTGGAAGGGGTTTTCTGTTTTTCTACCCAAGCTCCTACACTTGAGAGGAATGCTGAGAAAGATTCTGGGAAAAGAATTGCCCCTTTATAAAAAGAGATGTAGAGAAGAAATCTCCTCTTCTTCAACCAGACTTCATTGTGTTTGTATGCAACGTCTGGGACTTTGCCAGACATTTCTAGAAGAGCTTCTCGATCTTATAAACTTCAGGTCCCATAAAACATGGATCTGCCTCCTGTTCATCTCTTTGATATAAGTCCCCAGGTTATAAACTCTATCTTTCGAATCTACCCACTTGTCTCCATCTCCAATGCCACTATCCCAGTCCACACTACCATCTTCTTTTGGCAGAGTTCTCATAGGTCTCCTTTCTTACTGTGATGTTTCTACATTGTGTATCTTATCACACCACTCTCTTCCTTAAAATCCACTATACTTAGGATAAGACCAAAATTCTTAATCTGTTTTGGAAGCCCTGAAAAAGCTTGCCCTGACCTGTCTCTACAGCTTTATGTCCTCTTACTGCTGTGCTCAATCTGGAGTCCCAGAAAGAGTGGAAATGAGTGTAGCACGCTGGCCTTTCTTCTTGTACTGCAATGCCCTGCGTTAATCTTGGAAACACACTATTCTGAAAGAAATTCTCTTCCACCACTTCTTTTCTAGTTATTTTCTTTTCTACTCACCTTTCAGAGCTCAATTTTAAAATCCTTTCCTGAGGGAAGCCTTTTTGACCACTGTGCTAGATTAAGTCAGATCCCTGACATATTCTCCACACAGCATTCATCACCAGGGCAGTCACATATATAATCAATTGTTTAGTGTCTGCTTCCCTGGATGGAATGTAAGTTCCACTAACATCTCTCATATTATATCCTCAAAGATTAGAACTGTATGTTGTATAAGAAGGTGAAAATTCTATAGACCTGGCAAATATTTTGTTGAACATTTGTTTTATCTGAAGGGCAATGATGTGCTTTTGAAATTAGAAATTGGGCAGCCAAATTCACACTTCTCAAGCAGCATGTATAGCGAGTATGAGCATTTCCTTCCTAGAGATGCAGCATAAGCTCTGACTTTAAACTGAGTCAAGCTAAGGTGGTTTCAGTTCTGATTCTGTGACTTGCTACCTGGATGACATTGAATGAATTATTCTTTCTTTCTAAGTCTGTTTCTTCATCTATAAAATAGTGAGAATAAAGTTATATCAAACCGCGGCTGAGAATCCAGAGTCCTGAAAAGAGGGGAAATGAGGAAATATTCAAAACTCAGAAAGGAAAATAGTGATATCAGAAAATCAGTAGGGAATACCTTTCTTTTCTTTCTCTGGCTATTTTCATCCAGCTGCTTATTTATCAATGAAAATTTTGTCCACCTTTTGCTCCTCTTTTGTTTTTATGTTTTATATCAAGTAATAATAGACAACTATGTTAGGCTATATAGTTTTACTCAACTTTACATTATATGTCATCGGTTGAAGCACCATATAATTCTTTGTATTTTGATAAGGAAAGACACGTAAAACCAAATTTAGTTTACTGATTCTTCCTCATACTGATTTCAAGGTACCCTGATGAAGTAACACAATAAAAGGTAGATAAAAAAAGGAAGCCATATGTCAGATGTATTAATCACTGGTATCTGAGATCAAAAGAGTATGCACGTACATGGCAAAGCAAACAACTTCCCTAAGATACCAAGCCCTGCATTCACTCTCACATGTCAGTAACCCAGCTCACCAGTCTTCACAACACGAGAACAAAGTATTAAAGAGGGCTTTTAAAGTTTATTCTTTTTATCGTCTTTTAATCAATTATTTTTTTGACTGTTATTGGTCATACATCCAATTTCATATTAAAATCCGAAAGTCATCCTGATCTATTGCTGAATTCATTACCTTGATTGATATTCACATATGAAATTCCCAGAACAATGTACTAGGGTAGCAGTTGTTAACTTTTTGGAATCAAGTCCCCTTTAACATTCAATATTATTGAGGACTCCAAACAGCTGTTGTTAATGTGGGTTATATCTATTAATTTTTTTAAAATTATGATTCCATTGATAAATTCAAAAATTATAACAATACCCATCACATAGTATTACCAATGATGAAGTAAGAAGAATGACATACTTTTATATTTGTGCAAATCTCTTTAATGTCTGGCTTAATACAAGAAAACTAGATTTTGTTTTCTACTTCAGCATTCAGCCTGTTTCTTTTGTGTCTTTGGTTGCCTTTGCCCATAGAGACACATTCAGAAGGATCTTGCTAAGACTAACGCTAAAGCGTTTACAACCTGTGTTTTATTCTAGGAGTTTTGTGATTTCAGGTCTTCCATTTAAGTCTTTAATCCACTTGGAATTTATTTTTGTGTATACTGTCAGAAGTTGGTTTAATTTTTTTTTTTTGTATGTGTTGGTTTAATTTTTTTTTTTTGTACGATCACCACCCAAAATCTAATCTTCTAGCTCTGTGGTTCCTTCGATTCGAGCTCTACCTAATAATTTTTAAAAGATAATGAGACTCTGTCACTGTTTTGTCAGAATAAGGAGTTCTCTCTTGGAAGAAAAAAATAAGATTTTTCTGGAAAACATTAAATTTCAATTGTTTGTACAAAGCATAATGGCTATAAATTTTTTAATTATTATAGAACCATTTTGATGCTTCATGGCTTTTCAACGGATTACTCACTCTGTAGTGTGACATAAAGCTTGAAAATACACACAACTTAAAATTTGGTGCTATTGTTATAAGCTGTTTAAATGACAGAGTTTTACTTTGACATTTGAATAAAATATCTAATATGCAATTTGCTTAAGATATGCTTTGTTGCTTATTAACTGCTGTAATGTAAGCTCTTACTGTAGCAATATAATATAAGATATAAGAACTTTACACAATAGACGTGAACTAAGGAGTCCTTTAATGTTAAATATGAACTGCTTGGGGAAAAAAAGAAAAAAAATAGAACATTTTAGCAGAATGCCAAAGTGGTCTGAAAGATTTATCCCAAAATAATATTTAATTAATTAGGTCACATATTGATGCTGCTAATGTTAATTAACTAAGATTCCTAAATAAAGAGTGTTTGTGATATAAAAAATAAATTACATATTTATAATCATGGATATATAAGAAGCTGGTATTGAAAAAACATTCTTCTGAAAGAATCATAGCTTGTCAAAGATCAAAACTGATTTTAGAGTTTTCGTCGGTGACAGATACATAGGAGTTTGTTTTGAAGCAACGGAGGAATTATAATGTGAAAATGCATTCAGAAGAAAAAAAGAAAAAAAAACTCCTAAGGTAAGAGCATGGAACATCACAAAAACTATTGAATAGAAACAAATATTAGAAATAGTAAATTCCTAGGTATTGCTCATGCAAAGGGGAGTATTAAACCCTATTTTTTGTGCTTACACAAATGTTTGGAGCATAACTTTGTCCAGAACAATATTAGCACCTTGAACATTTGTTTTTTTATAATCTAATGTAATTTGCTTATGAGTTTCCATTGCCACTTGGGAGTAACCAAAAAAGAAGCATCATTCTTAAGCAGTTAAAATATCATACTTAGGGTACGTGTACAAACCCAGGCAAGGAATGGAGGAAAGATGTGAGAAATGAAGCATGTTTATAAGCATGTTTAGAAATGAGTTCACGAAGAATTATTAACAAATTTGGGATTCGGTAAATGCAGAATAGAGGTTGGACTAGAAGATTTTTTACTTCATTATTAACTCTAGAATTCTATAGTTTTAAGTGGCATAGAAGAGATATTAATCTTTTTTTTGTTGTTGTGAAAACTGTGATTCTTTGTATTAAGTTGTAATGCTAGCTCCTCTAGCAGATAAACACCAAATTTTAGTGGCTTAACATATTGAGTTTATTTCGGACTCTTTCTACAGTCTCGTATAGGTGGCCTTGGTTGGGAGGCCTTCTAAATATTTTTTTTCAGGAACCTAGACTCTGCCCTATTTTAGGTCCTCCAAGACCTTTCCAGTCAAATAGCAGATTGAAAACCTGACTTGGGACGTTTTTATGGGTCAGGCTGAAAGTGACTCATGTCATTTATCCCTGTATTCCATTAGCTAGAACTCAGTCTTATCAAACAAGTGTTGGTGAGGATGTGGAGAAAAAGGAATCCTTGTTCACTGTTAGTGGAGATATAAACTGGTACAGCCACTACAGACAACAGTATGGTGGTTCCTCAAATAATTAAAAATAGAACTATCATAATCCAGCAATTATAGCTCTAGGTATATATCTGAAGAAAATGAAGTCACTATATTCAAGAGATATCTGTACCCTCACATTCATTGTAGTATTATTCACAATTACCAAGACATAGAATCAACCTAAGTGTCCACTGACAGAAGAATGAACACACACACAATGGAATATTATTCATCCATAAAAAGAAGGAAATTCTGCCATTTGTGGGCCTTATGCTAAGTGTCATAAGTCAGAGGCAGGGGGCGAGTGGGCAGAGAGGGGTGACAGTGGTAGAGGTATAAACTTCCGGTTATAAAATGAATAAGTTCTGAGTATCTAATGTACAACATGGTGGTGTAGTTAACTACATTATATTTGTATACTTGAAAATTGCTAAGAGAGATCTTAAAACTTTTCATCACACACACTCACACACACACACACACACACACACAATATTACTATGTGAGGTGATAAAACTGTTAACTGGAGGGAGAAAAAAAATGACATAGATGATAGAGGCTTTGTTTTTCCCTCTGGCGACCAAATTAAAATTGTGACAGAAACAAGGAGCAGCAGCAAGGAAAAATCACCAGGGATCTTGATGAACAAGCCATTCAACTAGGGAGAAATCCAAGAAAGTACCCTGCAACAGCAAAAGGCAGGACGTGGTGAGGACACGGGGCTGCCTGGTCCCAAGCGGCTGAGTGAGATGGAGGCTGTGGCAGCCGCAGTGCCAGAAGCCTCTTAAAGGGGCCACGTCCATGAGTGGACATTTTTGGTGACAGATCTGTTCTCTCTGAGCACTAGTGCTGATTCAGCTGCGTACAGAGGCACCAGGGACTTACAGGGAGACATTGTCAAAATGAGGGCCGAGGTGAGACTTACTCAGTACAGAAGTGCTGGTGGTATTCAGTGTTCCCTGTTGAGCCCTTCCCCCTACCAGTGCACAAGACACAGCCGTGAAATCATCAAACTGGATAACAGAAGTCGCTCTGCCCAGAGGATTCCCTGAAACTCCGCCTTTCCCAACTCATGCCCCTACCCAAGCCACATCCAGGTGTATCCTCAGCAAGTCAGGTGCTCCTTAATGAGGCTCACAATGGAGGAGGCAGCTGGCCTCAGTTTCTGGTGTGGCTGTTTGAAGCAACTATAAGCACAATATCTGTGGATTACTTGCTGAACCTTAACAGCTGGCCCTGGAGGGGTAGAGGCTTGGGCTAAGTTTGGCCTGCAGCTGAACTCCTCTCAGGACTGTGCCATTGGACATCTACTTCACAAATCCACACTAATAAGACCAGGAGACTTAGGAGCTTTGCTTAGTACATAGAAACAGACACAGAAAGGCAGCCAAAATGGGAAGACAGAAAAGCAGAAATGATATGAGAGAACAGAACAGAGATCCAAAATATATATATAATGGAGTCGAGTAATTTAACAGATGCAGAGTTCAAAACACTGGTTATAAAGATGCTCAATGAACTTTTGGGAAGTGTAGATAAATTCAGTGAGAATTTCAACAAAGAGATAAAAAACATAAAAATGGAAATTATAAAAGGGAGCCAGTCTGAAATGAAGAACATATTATCTGAGATAAGAAGTATATTAAATGGAATAAACAAAGGCATAAACAAAGTGAATAAAGAGTAAGATTAAATGCCCTATCTAGAGGTGAAGGAAATGGACATAAAACCCAGGAAGTTCAGAGAATTCCAAAAATCAGGGATCCAAAGAGGCCCACACCAAGACATATCATAATTAAAATGCCAAAGATTAAATACAAAGAAAGAATATTAAAAGCAGTAAGAGAAAAACAAATAATTACATATAAGGGAAAATCTATAAGACTGGCAATTGATTTCTCAAAAGAAACTATGCAGGACAAAAAAGCTTGGTAAAAAATATTCGACAGGGTGACGACCCACGATATACAACCAAGAATAATTTAGCAAAGCTAACATTTAGAATTGGACAGATAAAGAGCTTCCCAGACAAAAGTAAACCAAAAGAATTTATCACCACCAAGCTAGTATTACAGGAAATGTTGGAGGGACTTCTTTAAGAAGAAAAAAACATGTATCAAAAACAGGAATAAAGAATGGTAACAACTACATTCCTATTAATAAGAACCTTAAATGGAAAAGAATTAAGTTCTCCAACCAAAAGATAGAGTAGCTGAATGGATAAGAAAACAAGAGCCCTACATATGAAAAGGAAGGGGATGGAAAAAGATATTGTTCTGATGGACCTAGAAGGTATTTAAGTCAGGCAGAAAAAGATAAACACTATATGATTTCACTTACATGCAGAATCTAAGGAATAAAAAGAACAAACTAATCAAAAACAGACTCATAAGTATAGTGGACAATTTTGTGTTGGACAGAGGGGAAGGGGATTTGAGGGGCTGGAAAAATGGGGTCGAGCGTTAAAAAAATACAAATTAGTAGCTGATGGATGGTCACGGGGATGGGGAGCACGGCACAGGGAATGCAGTTAGCATTAACACGTTGGCTAAGTGGAGGGTCAGGAAAAGGAGGGTGCAACTAGGGGGATCATTTTATGAACTATATAGATGTCTAACCAAGTACCATATACTTGAAACTAAATAAAAAATAATTTTTTAAAAAAGTATTAACTATCATGGTAATCTTCATTTCACAATACATACATACAAATATATATATATACACACACCAAATTCTCATTTGTACACCTTAAACTTAAGCAATGTCATATGTCAATTATATCTCAGTAAAGCTGGGGGTGGAGGGAAGTAATAAGTTATCCCAGATGATAATTTGGAACAATTTTTATTTTTTTCATGCTATTTTACAAACTCTTGACAATGCTCAAGATTTCATTCCCTAGTGAATTTCCTAGTATAGATAACTGTGGGGAAAGTTAAGAAGGGGAAACTCCATATTTAATTTAAAAAATACTATCAAATTTAAAGACCTCTGAAATCTATCAGATTCTTTTATTCTATGAACACTTTGAGTCTCCCATTTCCAATGCCCTTCTTATCTATTGCAGCTGAAGTTAAACTACTTTTTTGTTACCATGTTTTATTTCCATTGTTCTGATCAGGAGTTTAGTTGCAAATTACAGGATGATTTCTAATTACTTAAGCAAAATAGGATTTATTAAAATACATTAACTTCATCCAAACGAGAGCCAGAGAACTAGACATAAAATGCTAAATGGCTAGTAATAAAACACACAGGAGCAATGCCCATCTGCCTGCAAGATGTTCTATGGAAAACACCACCACTACCACCCATCACTGTCCAGCACGGAGCATACGTAGGACTGGGTACCAGACACGCCACCATCGCAAACACAGAAGAACCAAAATCCCTCTGCCACCGCACTTGCCAGGAAATGGATCTCTGTAAGATCACATTCTAGCATTGCTTCCTTCCTCATCCATACCTTCTCTGGGTGCATCCAAATGGGGAAATCTAAGTCATGTGCTTTTGTGCCTTAAGCAACAAGGGATTTTGATGTAGTCTTTTGCATCACATCTTGACAAAGCAGGACTCAAAATGCGGAAACAACTGAGACATAAGAGAGTGTTTTCAAAAGATGCTGAGCAATAATAAGCATCTACTGGACCCATTGACACATGGGTTACTTAGATTGAAGTAGATAATATGATGAGCCCCAAAGAAGGCTTGGACAGTGTTCTCATTGTGTAGCATTCCTACCTCTCTTCACCTGGAGAGTGGAAATCAGAAATTAGTTCACAATGCTTTCCATTATACCTTCTCTATGTCAAAAGTTCCTGAATAGATTAAATATTTATGGGTAAATAAACTTTTTTTTCTGAAATGCCCTTTTTTAAAGAACTGGCTTGTTTTCTGGAAATTGATCCGTGTTATATGGTCCTAAATATTTCCTGCTGTTTTCTCACTTGTATCGAAAAATCAGATAAACAAAGGGAGAGAACATTATGAATCCCCCCAAAATCCTGTTTTTGGATTGTAAAACATATGGTTCATGAAGACATTGCTTTGGTGCCATGGAAACTCATCTTTTCTCCACCAAATATATTTGAATAGCTGGCATTTATCTAATTTTGAGTGAGTGGAACAAGTTCTCTACATAAGGTACCCAATCTTAATGTTTTTACACATTTTATATCAACTTCATATGTTAATGGGACAGCAAATCTTCCTGCCCACATTCAGAATAGGCAAAATATCAACTCTTTTCAGAAAAAAAAAAAAAAAGGTTCAAGAAGACAGCATGAAAGGCCAAAGTTTTCTGGAATCCTAGTAGATTGTGATTTCTCAAACTTTGTGACTACTATGGGTTAAGAAAATAACCTGTCAAGGTAACTTTTTCCAATGATTCAAAGAATGACAAAACTTTCCATTGCTCCAACAATTCACATCCTATCAATATGAAATCACATGCTCCACATCCACACAATCAGCCTCATAGATGACAAAACTGCTCGTGTCATACATTTAAGCATTACAACTCGTTCTTAGGTGTGAAGTTATTTACAAGCTCTATCTTCAAAGGAGTAGCTGCTTTTATTCCCTATGGAAATGTTCACAGTGCTGCATTTCTTCCAGTATATTAAGAAATTTTCTGGAAGCCCTATACCTTAGTAAGAGAGGAAAACCTACTGTTCCTGAAAAAAGACAAATGGCTACGTTCTCTGTGGAATATTTCTGGCATCTGTGGAATATTTCTGGCAACAGGAGAAAAGATCGAGTTGTTCTACCAGCATTAGAGAGTACTATTACATTTGTCTATTAGACTAATTCAATAGTCTAACTCTTTGGGCAGAAAAAACAACACATTGTTACAAAATCTGAGATATTTCACGTCCTAGTCTGTGCCTACCCAAAGAGCCTATTATTATTATAAACAGTCCCTTGGTGTTCTCTGCCATCTCATTTCCATCTCACCAGTAGAAATGATCCTGAAGCTTTAATTGCTTTTCATAGGTCATCATCACCGTCATCCCATGCTCTTTGAGAAGTAAAAATTTAAAAGTCATGTAACATAATCAACTGTCAGAGTTTTCAACTTTTCCTTGTTAAGACAATCCTGCCTGTCAAATGGAGAGAAGTATTACAGCGGAAAGACATGCATGCCTGAATTCAAGCAGATGCTAAGGATTCTTTCATGAGAAAGAAAGCAAGGAAAATGGAGGATCAGTTCAAAAGAAAGTGGGATGCATGTCCTAATTAGCAAACAATTGCCTCTCCTAGCTGTATCTAGACAAAACGACTGGGGAAAGAAAGGCTGAGGAAAGCAACTGAGGAAAGAATGGCTAGAATTCCACTTGGGAGGCTGATCATGAAGAACAAAGAGAAGGATGGGCATTGAAAGTGGGGTTTCAGTGATGTGAACAACTGAGAAAAACTGTGAACTCACAGGAAGCTTCCGGTAATGGATCCACTCTTTTTCTCCAAAAGCTGGGCAGAGACAGATTGCCAGGAAATCAGTGGAGCTTTGTTTCACTGGGTTAGGATAACTTGGTGAAAGGGACATCCTGGAGCTAATCATCTAAGATGATGATGCAGATGATAATGCAAAAGGTGATTTCATCGGTGTGCACGAATGGGGCCTCAAGCCGAAGGCATCTATAAAGAAAAGAAGAGGGGTCGCAGAAGATAAGGGAAATAGAGTGATTCCCAAGGTTCAGTCTGAGGAAAGGCGGAAACCTTGCAGATTTCATCCAGGAAGGTATGAGGGAAGGTCCAGCAGGGTTTGTTGCTTTGTAGAGACAGGGACATTTAAATCTGAAAATAGCTGGGACTCTTGGATACCCCTCAACCTGGCATCATACTTGTTCATCCTTAGCCCAAGTCCACGATATCCACATTTGTGGCCAGTGCAGCACTCTCTAGTCAGTTTGAGTGTCTCTAGGAGTGTTTGGCTGTGCCCTTGAGCAAGTGGGGTTCATCCTCCAAAAGCCCTCCTCCTATAGTTTCTCTCATGGCTTCTGAGGACAGCTATGGCTACCACAGCATCCATTCTCTATAAGGATCAATTCTGGCCAATGACTAGTCAAATTCTAAAAGTCATGGGTACAAATTAAGTGTCATTAAATCACGGGCAAAAGAAAAAAAATGGTTAAAGAACAAAGCCCTCAGGAAATTCTATCCTAAATGGAATTTAAGAGGTATGTCTAAGGAGCATTAAAGGAGCCATCTGATGTCTAATAGACAGTTTGTTGTAGCAGTCAAGCAAACCTTGGTACAAATCTTAGCTATCCCATCTACTACCTGTGGGAAAATGACCTAAACTCTCAGAGGCTCAGTTTTTCCAACATAGTGATAATCTCTGCTTCCTGTAATTTATGGGGGAAAACAAACGTCTATATTTAATAAATGCAAGTTTTTAAAAAAGAAACTTAATCAATGGTAATTTATTGGCAGGAGTATCAGAAAGTCAGCAAGAGGAATTTATATCAGTGATAACAAAGGCAGCCAAGTACACTCCCTTAGTATTAGAACAGTAAAGTGCCTTTTACCTCTATATTGATTACAAAGCCTGTTGTTTTTAAAGTTTTCTTTTTCTGCTTGTCTTTATTTTTATCCTATTTTCAGCCTATATATTTGGTGTGCTAAAGACAAATATAGATTGGCCAAAATTCCCCTCAACATATGTATATAATATATTCATACTTTCAGCCAACAAGTATTTATTGAGTACCTGCTATGTGCTATGATAAGCAATAAGTACCCAATATTCATAATGGTTCTTTCCTTCCTAGAAAATATAGTTCAACAGGTGAAAGAGACACAGAGTTCCTTATTGCAAGATAATTGAGGGGAAGTGCTATTTTGAACCTTGAGCATCCAGTCACCTTATGAAATACTTCACCATTGTGTCACTGGCAAAATGTTCCTGAACAAAAGAAGGAAGAAAAATAGGGAGAGAGAAAAAAGTGTGGCATCAGAAAATAAAATAAATGTGAATAGGCTAAGCCTTGGTCTCACATCTTATTTACATTTGACAGCAATCCAAGTTAGAGCTATCCTCCCCCACAGGCTGCCACAGGATCAGTAAAGTGTCTACAGGAAGAGTTTATTGAATGGCCTTGTTAATGATGACCTTCCTGGAAACTTTACCAGACTTTCTGAGGGTCCCCCTCCCCCTTCTGAAGCAATCATACTTTATCAGCTTTTCTACATAACCACCTATGGAAATGAGCCAATCGCGGAAAAATGACATTTACTTAGCTCTGGGATACAGATGGCCTGGTGAACACTGTGAGCTAATGGAAAACTAACACATGCTAGTCCAGGTCAACAGCTGTTGCCATTGTAACTGTGGCCTGTGAGACACTGGTGTATTTCATGGGCCCTTATGTAGACTGCCATCTGCTCAATGAATGTTTTTAATTTTCTTTAAGTATAAAGATAGATAGCAGGAATTGGAAGTGTAAGAAAATGTATTATGAACAACAACTTTGCTTCTTTTAGGCCTACATAGTTGGAAATTTGATTTACATCATGAACAGGTGAATCTATAACTGAGCACTTCAAGCGTTCTCATCACTCTTCTGTGGTAGAGAAGGGAGTATGTGCTTTGTTCTGTCATTTTGCTTGAAGATTTGTTATTTATGTACTCTAATAATTTCACACTAAATCTCTCTGGAGAAGCAGTCAGGCTGGACACTTAACAGTCCAAACTCTACCATACTTCCAACCCAAATATGGAGACGGCATGGATTACAGTACTCTCTATTCCTAGGCCTACACTTTAGCGTGAATCAATGCCCCTTCCCTGTGAATTTCAACATTCCACATATATGGGATGGACGCGGTTGCGGGGTAAGAGTTAAAGGACCAGTCTGGCCCTTGAAGACGAGGGGTGACAGGGTGGGGATGGGGTTGGCAGCTTCACATTTCTCTCTTTAGTTTATGAGGGTTCTTATTGGCTATTGTCCCCAGTTGAGGCCTCCAGCTGAAATCGCAAGGTAATAAAAATTCCATTCAATGCCCTATTATACTTGTTTGCTTATTGTTGTTTTTTTTTTCTGTCTCACTCTAGAAATACCCAACAGACATCATGTCTATTTTAGTTACTGGTTTATCTCCAGAGCCTCTAATAGTGCCTGTTACAAACAAGATTATGGGCCTAGTTCTACTACTGCCTAACAGTCTAATCTTGGGCAAGTCATTTAACTTCTCTGGGTTTGAGTTTCCTTATGTGCTATTTGTTAGATTATTTTATACTAAACTATAAAATATATTAAATGTCTCTTATAATTATTTTCATATCTCTAGGAAAAAAATGGTGATAATTCTTAACCATTCTGACCCTCTTTTATTTAGTTTGAAATATATAAAGTTACATTTTGAAAGTCAAAAACAGTTAAATAGTAGAAATTTCATACAATTTGACCTAACTCATCACATAAATTTTTATTGAGCACCTTCTATGTGTAAGGCACTGTTGCCAAATATTGGGATTATAGTAGTAAACAAAAGTATAAAGCCATGTTACATTGACCTTAAATTCTAATTGGAGAAAAAAATAAACAAATTAACAGATGGAAACATAATAGGCCAATTAGTGAAGAGGACTAAGAAGAAATACAAAGCAGAACAAAAGAGACAGAGAGTCATGTGAGGGCAGGGGTACCATATCGAAAAAGGGTCATCGAGTGACATATACCTACTGAATGCTGAGGCTCTCAGCCATCTTCCTTTATTTGGCTCCCTGATTTCTGGCAGTGGCACGATTAGACATCAGAAAGGAGATTAATAAGAGATCCCTCTCTGAATATTATGATTATCCCAAAAGAAAAGATCTAAAGATAGTAATGCTGGGTTTTTGTTAACAAAATTGCTCCGCCAGATCATGCTAAAGGGAAGACCAGGTACGCAGCTTTTAGAAGGTTGTGTTGGTGACCGGTATGAACAGGCATTCAGGACTAACAAATGTTTGAGGATAGCCACTAATCGAAGGGTTAGAAGACAAAGCCAACGAGCAAAAACAATAACTTAGAGCAGCGGTCCCCAATCTTTCTGGCACCAGGGACTGATGCTCCTATGAGACTCAAATACCTGTTGATCTCAGGTGGAGCTGAGGTGGTGATGCTAGCACTAGGGAGCAGCTGCAAATATAGATGAAGCTTTGCTCCCTGGCCTGCTGCTCACCTCCCGCTGTGAGGCCTAGCTCCTAACAGCCCATGGTCTGGTACCTGTCTGGGGCCCAGGGGTTAGGGACCCCTGATTTAGAGGAAACAAAGACTTTACAGGGATAAGAAAATGTCAAAAATTTTTGATATCTTCAGAGAGAGAAGAAATAGATACATAAGTGTTTAAAAACTAATTTGAAGAATAAGACAATTCTAAGAAATAAAAAATATGCTGAAAAAAGGAAAAAACTTAGCAAAAGGGTTATGTGGTAATCTTTCAGGAAATGTCAAATAGGTAGAAAATATAGAAAAGTAAGTATGGCTATGAAAAATCATAAATAGAAAAAAATACATAAAATATATCTGCAAAAAAGGACAATAATCCACAAGGTTAATATTCAGATAATAAGTTTAAAAAGAGAAAGAAGAGACTGCGATGGTGGGGCGGGGGATGAAACCATCGATTAAATAAATATTTCAAGGAATTATAGACAAATTGTGAAGTTTCAGAACGCTGGCCACATAAGAAATGAGCACTTTCAAAAGGGATAAAACAAGATTCACATAACAGCAACACTGGATTTCGGGAGGAAAACGGGAGCAGTACTGGTGAAGGAAGGGGGAAGATCAAGAGTGCAAATGGGACATATATGTGTGGATGCCGATTAGACATCTAAGTAGCCAGTGGGCAGATCTCATATACAAATCTGGAGCTTTGTTCTATCTAGGCTTAGGATAAAATTTGAGTTTGTCTCTTCGCTTTCCTACTTCTCCCCTTTAAACAATATGGTCATTTTTTGCTTGCTTTTATAGATAGAAATAAACTAAGTCTTAATTTTTGTTTAGGCAGTTAAAGGTGAATCGTTAAGTATTCATTTTTTTGTAATCAATCCAAATTGCAAGGTTTTGCTTCCCTCTGATATTATCAGCACGACCAGGTGAGACTGCATACCCGTCCAGAATACCTTACTTAGATTTTGGTTCTTTCATGCAGAATTAATTCTATTCTAGGTACTGTGTTAAAAGGATATTGTAACCCCATTGGTAGAAACAGATAATTCCTACTCGGAGAAAGTTAAAAACAGATCTTCTATTGCACTGAACTATGGATGTTCCATTTCTAATGTAACACAGCTAAACAAGCCCTCTGAACTCTCTGGAAATAGTTGACTGGAACACTGTTAGTCAAATATATTATGCCTAATTCCTTAAAGCTCCCTCCACACACACATACACTTCCTGCAAGACAATTAAAGATAAATACATTCATGTCAGATGAAGCAACTCATGCTTACTTTCATCAAAGTAATGCTAAAGTCAGGCCCAGACTTTAATCAGATTTTAATCAATCTTTTTTTAAAATTGAGATATAACTGTTATATAACATTGTGTAAGTTTATAGTATACGAGGCATTGATTTGGTACATATACTTATGATGACAGTCAACAATACTGTATTATAAATTTAAAAATCACTAAGAGACTAGATCTTAATAGTTTGCCCCACAAAAAAAAGAAATGATAATTACATCCCATGAGAGGAGTTAGCTAACACTATGTGGTAATCACAACATATAAATGCACTTCATCAGATTTATGGATCCATGTTATGCATTTCTCCTTGAAGAACAGTCCAAGAGACACAAAGAAAATCCTTCCTTACTAACCAAGGAAATATATATCAACCTGATATAGTGTTAACCACCTTGGAGAAAGGCTCCTTGGGGATTTCTTTCTTGAATTCTAACCAGTCTTTGGCTATCACACTTTGCCCACCTCATGGGTGTTGGGCAAATCTGATACACCCTCTAATATCCTGAGTGTTGAAATGACGCTCTAAGATGTTATTGGCAAGGTAGGAAGCACATGCAAAGGCTAAAGGATTCTTTCATGAGAAAGAAAGCAAAGAAAATGGAGGATCCGCTCAAAAGAAAGAGGGACACTGGTACTAATTAGCAAACAATTTCCTTTTCTAGATGTGCCTAGATCAGGAGGCAAGAAACCAAGAAACCAAGCAGCCTGTGATTGTTTTGGTCTCTATAGTTAGAGGCATTTATTTCTGTTAGCTCATTCTTCTTTGATCGTTTCTTAAAAAATCTAAAGAACTTTCCATTTCTTAGTACATTTATTATTTTGAAGTTCCAATTCCTCCCCCTCCTTTCTACCCCTAAGAACTTAAAACAAAATATTTGATCATTATTATAGCAGTATATAGTCAAACATGAAAGAATAAGTGGGTTATTTTCAACAATTTCTAGTGACAATTTAAAGACTATTTTCTATCAATTTTTCCTTGTTACACCCACACTACCTTCCCCCCCCCAATGTTTTTTTTTTTTTTTTTTTTAATGACATCAGATGTTTTATAGAGGTGTATAGCAGAAATACACACTACCAGTCAAGATAGGTTGATTATGTTGTGGTTGTGGTAACAACTCCAAACTTTAGAGGCTTAGAGCAACAAAGATTTTTTTCTTGCCCATAAGACATTTCTGTCATATGCCAGCTGAGGGCTCTGCTTCGCTTTGATCTCACCCAGGGACCCAGAGACAGAGAGCAGCCACTGACTACATTGCCAGTTGTCAGTGTTCTTAAGCTTCCACCTGGAAAGGTCATGCATGTCACTGCTGTTACATTTCTTTAACCAAAGCAGGTCAGATGACCAAACCTAACTGCAAAGGGTCAGATGAGTATAATTTTTTTTTCACAAGTCAGGCACTGAATATTCGTAAACAGTTATACAGTCTATGATACCCACTCAACCACAGAGTTATAATGTATCTGCTCTTATATCAAAATTCCTAATAATATAGGAAATTTCTGTAAATTTTGCCCAGATGATGTTTAGAAAAACATCTAAATTCTGAGATTCAAAGTCCCAGGTCATTGTTTCAACCCTTATCTGTATGTTTGGTTAACAGCTAATGGTGTCACATTTTGTAGATAAATAAAGGTCATCATCTCATTAAATGAATATGTTTCAGACCACGAGAAAATGTGTGACATGGTTACCAAGGTTCTTCACTCGTAATGAAGGTCTGCAAATGTCACCGGGGGAACCAAGAGCCAATCTGAGGGTGGAAAAATCAGTTCAATTGTGTTTGTGCAACGGTAATTATGCCGTTGTTTTCCATCCCTCCTCTCTAATGTAATAGATGTCAGGACACGTGCTCACTGTTCCTTTTAACACAAATTCTACATGGCTCAGAGAGATATGTAGAATATGGAAGGATGAAGTCGGAGTGGGAGTAGTGAAAAAACATCAGGTCAGGAATCATGACCTTTCCAGTACAATGTGTGATGAATCAGGCAGTTCAGGAAGTTGCCAACCAAGTGTGGGTCATATGTCCACAGTTTACTCCACTCCAATCCCATTTGTGATATTATAATTTATAAGAAATATCTGTGTTTTTTTTTTTTTTTTGTTCCCAGTTACTGGCACACAGCTGCTAAAGCTCTAGGAATTTCTTGAGCGAAAGGGGTAAGAGTGTTTTGTTCTTCCTAATAAGATTATTTCAACCTCACCTGAGTTTATGCTAATGAATGACTCTAGAAGTATAGGGCCTGATTGTCAGAGGCACCAACCAAGTGATAAGAGGGTTGGAACTTTCATCCCCAACATCTGACCTCCAGGAAGGAAAGAGGGCTGCAGGTTGAGTTAAGCACCAATGATCAATGGTTCAATGAATCATGCCTAAGTAATGAAGCCTCCATAAAAATACTAACCAAAGGTGTTTGGAGAGTTTCTGGGTTGGTGAACTCATGGAGGTGCTAGGACGGCATGAAAGTTCCACGTCCCTTCTCTCATTCCTTGCCCTGTGTATCTCTTCCATCTGGCTGTTCTTGAGTTATATCCTTTTATAATAAACTGATAATCTAAGTCAATTGTTTTCTTAAATTCTATGAGCCATTTTAGCAAATGATCAATCCTGAAAAGGGCATGATGAGAACCTCTAATTTATAGCTGGTCAGCCAGGACCACAAGTGACAACCTGGATTTGTAACTGACATCTGAGGTTGTGTGTGTGTGTTAGGGGCGGGGATAGGGGAGAGAGGGAACAGCCTTGTGGGACTGAGCTCTTAACCTTTGGGGTCTGAGCTAATTCCAGTTAGTGTCATGATTGAATTGTAGACCATCTAATTGGTGTTCAAAGAGTTACAAAATTGGCTAGTGTGAGAAAAATTCTACCCATTTGCTATCAGAAGTGTTAAAAGTAGAGGAGAAACAGAAGAGTCTTTTCTTTTACCAGTATCTTTGTATCTTTATAGATTAGACTCATGATATTTCTCACCTAGACTATTTCACAAGCTTACTAACTTTTTCTTGCCTCCAATCTTTCCCTCTCCACTTCAACTTTCATGCAGTAGCAAAAGCTATCTTGTTAAAACCCAGTCCTAAGGTAAGAGTCACTATCAGAAAGGAGTTCACTAATGCCTTACTGTTTACAGAACAAAGTCCAGTCCCTAAACACACCCTTCTCTCAGCAACTTGAAGACAATCTACTTTTCAGTTTTTCTTTTTCAATATGCCTCCTCAGATTTAATAAAGTATACAATTGACAATAGTGAAGCTTCTTTTTTTTTTTTTTTTAAAGATATAAGTATGTCTACTCTTCTCCTTAAGTTTTTATGTCTCTCTGACCCAAGTGTCTTTGGAAAACTACTAATAGCAGTTAGGCCTCCTGACAGAAATGAAAGACAAAAATATCTGTAGCCAATTCTTGATGAAGAGTTATTATATATGTTGAATTTAAAAGCAAAAGGCAAGTCACTTAAAAATAAAAGGAAATCATTTAACCATGTCAAAGTGAGGTCAAAGAAAGAGACGATCATATTTAGTTATAATCACAGCAAAATGATGAACTATATTAATGCCCAAACATGAATGTACGCTTAAAATCAATACCTCAGTTTAGATGTGAACAACCAATAAACTTAAATTCTAGTTAGGATTTACTTTAATTCAATTTTACAAATCATCCCAACTGACTTGCCTTGGATAAGAAACAGTTAATACTAATAAATAGAAAAGGCATCTTTATTGATTTAAAACAAAAAAGAAAACCAGGGGAAAAAAATCACGGCCGAGTATTTTTGTTTGTGTAATGCTGTTTTCTCCTCCCTGACCTAATCCCTGCTCCAATCCTTGCTCTCAAACTCTTCATTTTGCTCTCCAAAAAGCTCAGCTCTATGTGATAAACAATTCTATGTTCTCAAACTTATCTTCCCTCTACTTTCTGCTTATAACTAAACCTAACTTCCTCTGGGAACACCACTTCCCTTAAAGCTCTAATAGAAGTTGCATATTTCCTACTTTCCCAAATACCTCAAGACAGAAGTAGGTCAATTTTCCAAATATTTTTCATCCTCTGCAACCCTGGGTCTGCTGAGCCTCATGTTATCTTGTCTTATCACCCTCTATCCTTCTCATTATCCTTGTCATCTGCCCACCTTCTATATACTAGCTGAGCTTTCTTTCAGACATTGTCCACCATCCTCAAATCTCCTACTTTCTCTGACCCATAAACTTTTATCACATGACCTTAGCTCCTACTCAGAAAAAATAAGGCATCAGACTAAAACTATGTAACCTCAACTTCTCACCACAAAATCCCTAAACTATCCCTTTCTCCTCCCTCCCGTTTTAATGTGGAGATCGTTTCTTACTATCAAAAGCAATTCATCCATCTAGGCTTAGATTCTTATCCTTTAGATTCTTCTCAGAAATTATACTACCCCTACCCTGCTCCCTCCCACTAGCATTTAGCCAAGCTCATATCTCTCTAAACTTAAAGAAAAACAGAATAAGACCCTTAACTCCATAGTATTCTCATCCATTATCTTATTTCCTTTCTTCCACTGTTTTTTGTTTTTTAATTTGGTTTTATTGTCATCTCTCCCACTCTTCATTCTAAATCTGCCTCCTGGGCTCACTGTCCAACTGACATTGCTTTTCAAGGTCATCACTGTCCTCTATAAGTATCCATTGAATGCTTTTGATTCTCAGTTTACTTAATGACTCAGCACCTGCCAATTCAATGGAATAATCCTTTTTCTTAAAACACTGTCTGGGTATCATCTCTTTTGCAACTCTTTTCCTGTCTCATTTGTTGACAATCACTTCTCATTAACCATTGAATATTGGAATCTGTCTGAAGTCCTTTGCTGTTCTCCCTTTTCTTCTCTCCAAATCATCCACTCCTGTGGCTTAATAGTAGACACCATCAGTGGTCTGCAGTTCCCTTTAAATCATCTTTACTAGTCTATGGGCTTCTTCCCTGGTTTTGTTCTACTTTTGTTTTCAATGGCCTTTCAAAGGACTTTCCTTGGGGCATTGGAGCTGGTCTTAATGGATTTCAGGGATGGCTCCTACAATCTTGAAGGGGGAAAAGCTGGTTTACATTGAATGAGGTAGAGATATCAGAATAGCCTCAGCACAGTTCTGAGGAAAAGATGTAAAGGCCCAGAGATGTAGGCATGCTAGAATTGTTTTATTCTATAATACCTCGGAACCAACGATGGAGGAGGTGAGAAAATAGCTCTGGTTAATAGATGGATCAGCTTGGTACAAACTAAAACTAGACTGCTGCTTGTCTCCCACGTACTACATAATCCAGACATTGCTGTCCTGATGACGACTGGAACAGCCTCTTGAAGGCCCATCTCAGGTACCAATTTGGAGATGACACCCTATGAGACTGGAGTGTTGCTTTCAGGATGTAACATATACCTTACACCAGTGGTCATTGTGTGTTGTTCTGTCTCCGATAGGTAAAATGTATGAATCTGGGAGCCAAGGGGTGCAATTACAAAGAATCTACTCATCTCATTCCTAGTGACCCACAAGTCTGGGAAATTTACACTGGGGAACCAGACCAAAGACAGGTTTTAATTACCATCTCTATGGTGATAAATGCCAAATCTATTATCAGACCCATAACTTTTTTGTGAGCTCCAAATCTGAATATACAACCATATATCTATTACTCAAATTAGATACCTCAGAGGTATCTGAAACCTAGTATGTCGAAAACTGCACTTACCATCTCTCCCTTCCTAGGGTATATCATTACAAGTGAATAGTACCGCCATCTACTCAGGAACTCAAGCCTGAAATCTGGAGTCTTCTTTAAACTTTCTCATTCCTTTATCCACCATTTCCAACCAACTATCAAGTTTTGCCAATTCTATCTTCCAAATACTACTCCTGTTTTCCAAGAGGAGGGACATTATTACTCCTCTCTACTCCTACTGCCACCACCCAAATTCAAACTGCATTATTTCTCACTTGGATATTGCAATAGCCGGCATGGTGGCAGCCTCTAAAATGGTCCCCAATGATTCCCTACCTTCTGGTACCCACGCCATTGTATAATCCTCTCTTTCAGTTATAATAAATAGAATATAAGAAAAATGATGGGATATCACTTCTGAGACGGCTACAAGAAAACTCTGGCTTCCATCTTGTTCTCAGCCTCTCACTATCCTGCTTTCTCTGAGGGAAGCCAGTTACCATGTTGTGAGCTGCCCTATGGAGAAATCCACATTACAAGGATCTAAGGGGGAAGCCTCTAGCAATAGGCAGTGAGGAACTGAAGTCCTCAGTCCAACAGTCCATGAGGAATTGAATCCTCCCACAGCCACATGAGTGAGCTCCCCTCTGTTGGGCTTCATATGTGACAGCAACCCTGGCTGACACTTTTATTGCTGGCCTGTGAGGCCCTGAGCCAGTGGTAACTGGCTAAGCTGTGCAGGTACTCCTGATCCACACGAACTAGGAGATACTGTTTGTTGTAAGATGCTAGGTTTGGGATAAATTTGTGACACAATAATAGATTCTGAATACAGCCTCCTAACTGGTTTGCTCTTGTTCATTCATTCTTACCTTCTCCAGTCAATCTCCTCAAAGAAGCCAAAGTCTTATTTTAAAAGTGAAAATATAATTGTGTCATTTTCCTGTTTAAACCCTTAAATTGCCTCCTATTGTTGTTGGAATTGAGTCTGAAATCCTTATTCTGGCCTTTGAAGCCCCATGATCTAGCCCCTTCCTGCTTTTGAGTCTCATTTTACTTTACTCTTCCCCTCACTCATCCTGATCCAGTTCTGGCCTTCATCCAGGTTTTGGGTTGTTCTATTTTTAATGCACCACATTCCTTCCGATATCACACACACTGCTCCCCCCTCCCCATACTCTTCACCTGCTGATTGCTATCCATCTTTTAAATCCCCCTCAGATGTCACCTCCCTCAGGAAGCTTTACTGATCCCATCTCGAACTAAGTAAGTTAAGTCTACCTGCTACACATCCCATAACGCATCACACTAACATGACAAGGAATATTTATCACTATTTGTTCTGACTTCCCCATCAAACTGTAGACTCCCTGAGGGTGGAGAAGATAACTCTCATGTTTATCACCAGTTTCTGGCACATAATAAGAACTTTATAAATAGTTCATGAAGAAAGGGAAAAATACGAACAATAAAAATCAATTTTCATATTGCGTTATAAAATATTATAATTATTTCAAGCCACCTTAAAAATTAAGCACACCAAAAAGCATCCGATGTTTTACATGCCAAATGTTTGAGATTGATTATTCATGTGTAAGCTTTCAACCTATGATACAAAAGCAGTGTGAATTATACCAGATTTTAGACATTCGAGTGCATTTATTTGTCCAAGTATTCCTTCTCTCAACAAATAGTTATAGAATGTCTGCTTTGTGACAGGAAATTTTCTAAGCTCTGAACATCAGAGATAACAATGAAGTTTCTGTTCTGAGTAACTGGGTGGATGGTGATGCTGTTGACCTAGGTGGAAAGGACTAGGGAGGGACAGATTTATGGCGAATGTAAAAATATTTTTAATAAATTTAAAACATTATAGAAGCATATATTGTTGATTAACAATTACTGTTGGTCCTTCTATTTTGGGGCCAATATCATTATTTATCAAATGGTAAGAAAGGTAGAGTTGAAAGTTCTAGAAACAATTCCAGATTTCTTCTGGCTTAAAACTCCATAAATGCACAACCTCTGAGTGCAGGAATCTAGATTCTATATATGTATTCAATTTTCATAAGAGTTTGGAGGGTTTTGAAGAGAATGATTAAGCAATTGCAAAGGTAGAGTGTCCCTGACCTAGCAACTCTACTCCTAGGTGCTTCCAACTGCAAAGCTTAGCAAGTAATAGGCCATACTGTTAAGTATCTCAGTAGCAAAATGAAACTTAGTTTCATCCCTTTATGGGTAGCATCCTTGTGCTGACCCTGTAAAGCACACAGTTTTTTGAAAGGAAAATGTGAGGGGAAAAAAGCCTGTTATGTATTAACTTTATAACTTTGAAACTAAAAGATATTTTTAACTTACCCATTACCCAAGAGAAATGAAAACTTATGCTTACAGAAAAACTTGTCTGTAAAAGTTTACAACAGCTTTATTTATAATCACTAAAACCCAGAAACAACCTGAATGTACTTCAGCTTAAACAGACTGTGGTATATACACATGATGGAATACTAACTAGCCATTAAAACCATGAAATAGCAGATTAGTGGTACCTGCGACATGGATGGATCTCAAATGCATTATGCTAAGTAAAAGTATCTAGACTCAAAGGTTACATACTATATAATTCTATTTACACATTGTTTTGGAAAAGGCAAATTATGGGGACAGTTGCTGCCAAGGGTTGAGATGGGAATAAAGGTTGACTATGAAGGGATATTTTTGAGTGAAAGAACTTTACCGTACTGTTGTGGATTTACACAACTCTACTCATTTGTAAAAACTCAGAACTGTTCACTGAAACAAGGAAATTTTACTCTATGTAAAGAGATATCATGCATTTGCACTGTTAGGAATGTCGAAATTAAAAATAGAACAATGGTCATGAAACTCAATGTTAAGTCAAAAACTCTCAAAAGCCCAGAATGAACATACAATCAATCTCACTATCCCCACAGCCCCTTTTCCTAGCAAACTGGCATCAACAGCACAGTCCAGAAAAACACTAGACACATATAGTAAGCAAGCATAGATCGATTAAGAACTCTGTGGGTTTGAAGCTCTTCCTGATTGGAGGTCACTGAAGCTGGCTGAAACCACAGGGGCCAATGAGAGTGGAAAGATTCACTATTAGATATCATTTCCCAAGGCAATAGTAGATTAAATCTAAAAGGGAGATGTCAAAATTATAAACTGGAAAAGAAAGTGATTTGCAAAATACAAATTGAATTTCACTTCCCTATCCACCTTGATACACAGTAGCACAAGCCAGCATGGAGCAACAGAAGTGAAGAAAGGCAAGCCATCCCCAGAATCATCTGTGTTGAAATGCTGACCCCTGGTGTCCATAAGACATTACATCATGTGATTCCGGGTTTAACCACTTAATCTGGTTTTTCAGCAGTTGGTAAGGCAGGCTAATTATGAAAGAAACAATACAAACTTCAAAGATAATTCAACCTTGAAAATTGTGCTTGGCACAGAAAATGTGTGTTTGCTCTGCCGCCATTCACTTCAGCCTGTCTACCACCCTCTTTTCAGGTATTTGTCACTTGTTCCATTTTTTCCTGGGAAGAATACAGTCATCTGAAGTAAATTAAGCCAGCACATCCCTGCAAAGCTAAAAATAAATGAGAACATGAAGAAAAAGTAGATTATGTTTGATTTCTCATTAGGTCATATTCAATTGATAGAATTATTTATTCTGCCTATCCCGATTCTCATCCATTCTAATCTGAATTCTTATTGTGATACATGAGCCACTGCTTGCTTTCATGGTTAATGCATGATTTGCTTCTCAGATCGTTTAATTGCTCTCGTTTAGCCTTGGAGGAGCAATGAGAGTAATATTTTTAAAAAGATAAGTATTAGTTCATGAGAAAAAAATTCATATTGGGAGAAATTTTCAAATGTTGCCTTGCTCATTCACTTATCAAAACATTAAAGTATGTACCGACTATATGCCAGGCTATATAAAAATAACCCTCTATTCCTTCTCTGTCCCAACACTCCCCCCTCCTCCCCACTTCCCTCATATATAACTGCCTCCCCAAAGAAACTATCTATGTGAATCCTCTTTATTGCTTTGGAGCATGTTATATGGTCCTTTAATATTATTCCTTGGCCAGTCTCCCAATTCCTCTAAAATGTGGATCTGCCTCAGAGTTACTAGCATGACAAAGACAGTCCTTAGTTCTATCAAGGCCCCAAGGGTAAGTGAAAAATGATATCCAAGTAGAAGTTTCAGTCCCAGTCCTATAGTCATCAGTTCATTCAGTATATGTGTATTGGGTGAGCATTGGCTTATCTAGGTGCTGGGATACATGATCAAATCTTAAAGCATCACCATTTGCACATCTCGCCACTGTTTTCTGGACCACTAAGAAAAACAATGCTAATTAAACTTGCTGCAATGCCTAAAATGACAGTCTTACAGCTTTGAATTTTACTTCATATATTCTCAGAAATTTGGCAATTTCTTCAGGTTTCCTCTGCAATGCTTAGCAAGTTATAGGCCACACTTTTGTGTGCATCTCAGAAAATGAAATCCTGCTTTATGTGCTCATGGGTAGTCTCCTTGTGTAGGCGCTATAAAGGATACAATTGTTGTGTTAAAAGGAAATGTGAAAAAGGAAAAAGAAGTATGATAAATATCA
The DNA here is from genome assembly GCF_014176215.1 of Rousettus aegyptiacus. Classification (NCBI taxonomy): domain Eukaryota; kingdom Metazoa; phylum Chordata; class Mammalia; order Chiroptera; family Pteropodidae; genus Rousettus; species Rousettus aegyptiacus. The sequence continues at coordinate 54,384,225 of NW_023416311.1, forward strand.
ACATCATACTTTTGAAACTAAAGGATATTTTAACTCCTTCCCAAAACTATAGGACAGAACTTTAAACTGAAAACATTTTGGTGTGTGGTGATAGACAACAGTCTAGTTTCATTCTTTTGCAAGTGGCTTTCCAGTTTTCCCAGCACCATTTACTGAAGAGGCTTACCTTTCTCCACTGTATGTTTTTGGCTTCTTTGTAGAAAATCATTTGCCCATATAAATATAAGTTTACTTCTGGACTCTCGATTCTGTTCCACTGGTCTGTGTGTCTGTTTTGCTGCCAATACCATGTTGTTTTGATTGTTGTCACTTTGTAGTATAATTTGAAGTTGGGCAGAGTGATGCCTCTAGCCTCGTTCTTTTTTCTCAGGATGGCTTTTGAAATTTGGGGTCTTTTGTGCTTCTATACAAATCTGATTTTTTTTTTGTTCTATTTCTTTAAAAAATGCTGATGGGATTTTGATGGGGATTGCATTAAATCTGTATAATGCTTTAAGTAATAAGATCATTTTAACTATGTTGATTCTTCCAACCCAAGAACATGGAATATCTTTTCATTTCTTTGTATGTTCTTCGATTTCTTTTAATAGGTTAAATTGAAAACATTTAGCTTCATTTTTCCTTAAGGAATTAATAAGTTGTTCTTACTTTTTCATTTTGCCATGCATTGTTAAAGAATTTATTCTGGCCAGGTGCCAGTACTGTGAGGGCCATTTGGGAAACCACAATCTGCAGCTGAGGTCTTGGCTTTTTTTTTTTTTTTTTTGGCTTGCGTATCACCTAAAGGAATTTTTTAAATCTATGTATGCCTTACTTTTAAGGTGATATTGACATTTTTCTCCACCACTTAAATAATTAAAAACTATGTTTAGTGTATTGTAAATATTGCTATTTTAAAATAAAACAGTTCTATCATGGCTCTTTTTTTTTTTACAATATGGAGTTGCAATCATTTTTCTAGTGACAAAATATTTGCTTCAGTACCAAATGTAAGCTCATTGCCCTATTCCTACACCTTTCTTCATACACAATTAACTTTTTGTTTTGATGCTTAGTCACAGTATCATAATTTCAAAGACATTTTAAATGTCAATAAAACGCACTCGTGCAGTGCCAGAAATGCACATAACTTATGAAGCAATAATAATAACTTAAATAACTACAACCAGGTTCCTATAGATTCACTCAGGCATTTACGACACGACCAACAATGACTATGAATCATATGCCAATTTCAATGGCGTGAAAATGTAGGAAATGTGCACCTTAGAACTGAATTGAGGAAATATGGTTGGGTGACCTCCTTGAGAGGGAGGGTGTTTACGAGGAAAGAACTAATCTATGCTAGCGCGTGAGAGCAAGAGATCAAGAGAGCGAGAGAGAGAGAGCGAGAGAGAGAGAGAGCGAGAGAAAGCAAGAGAGAGAGAGAGAGAGAGAGAGAGGAGAAGAGGAGACTAGCTGCCTTTCCATTTTCAAATTAGGATCTTTCCTTAAGGAATCTATTTATGAGACTAGCTGCCTTTCCATTTTCAAATTAGGATCTTTCCTTAAGGAATCTCTCCACATACCTCAGATAAGGACCTGGCTTAAAGGTAAGCAGGCGGTAGATGCCAGGCAGCCGTGAGTCTCCTCTGCCCAGTGGTTCTTTAAGTCTGATTCCTAGACCAGCAGCCTCGGCCTCACCTGGGCATGGTTGGAAATGTAGATTGTTGGCCCCAACCCAGAACAGCTGAATCAGAATACAAGGGGGTGGGCCCAGCACTTAGTGTTTTAACAAGCCCTCCAAGTGATTTCCATACAATCTACAGTTAGAACAACTGCCTCAGGGGAAGTCTAAATGATAAAAAGAAAAATTAAGTCATTCTGTTTATTTCCTTTTTGTTATCCCATTTGTTTATAAAGTCTTATTTAAATTTCCAGTCCCTTCTCAGGTGTCCTCAGAGGAAGTAAGAAAGAAAGTCTGTGTTCATGCTTGCGCCAGGATGTCCAAGAGGGCACACCTTGAGGCCATCTTGGTGGCAGAGGCAGCAGCTAGTGAGAACGCCTTAGGAGAAGAACAATCTTAGATGAAAAAAAAAAAAAATCATGGGTCCAGCTTGGCCTCACTTATACAGCTGTACACTACCACAAGGGTCCCCGACCCCTGGGCAATGGACCAGTACCAGTCCGTGGCCTGTTAGGAACCGGGCCTCACAGCAGGAGGTGAGTGACAGGTGAGGAAAGGAAGCTTCATCTGTATTTGCAGCTGCTCCCCAGCACTAGCATCACCTCCTCAGCTCCACCTCAGATCATCAGACATTAGATGCTCATAGGAGCGCTGGTCCCTGGTGTCAAAAAAGGTTGGGAACTGCTGCACCACCGCACCCAGTTATTAAACTCAGGGGATTTGAGTTAGTTTTACTGAGGCATTATTTTCTAAGGTGAAGATTTGGGATGAGAGAAATCACACTGTGAGAAAGTTCTTTCGTTTCGATTTCCCTACGCTCCTCAGTATGTCTAGAGACAGTCTCCTTTAGTGTCTTTTATACATCTTTAACACTTTACAAAAAGAGAGAACCCAAACAAGAAAAAGCCTCAGGCTCAGTGCCTTGGCAATCTCGTTCCTAGCTAGAATTCAATAATATTTTCTTGTTTTCTCCATTATTTCTCTTCGTGGTTAACATGAATTATGGCAGGAGATAACTGGTTTTCTATCTGAAGTCATTATTCATAAGTTTCAGTTAAAGAAAATTTATTTAAGTGAAAGATACAACATTTTAAAGAAAAACATTAGGAGAGTAATAGCAGAAGCAATTAGAGGGAATGATATGTAAACTGGAAACACTCTGCTAAGGAAGACTGTGGGTTGTTATCCTGGTGCTTACTACAGAGACTTCAAACTCAATTCCTCTCTTCAAAGAGACAACTGTTATTCCTAATTCAACCTTTAGGTTGGCTTTCAGAAAAGCATATACATACTACCTTGAACCTTACTCAATCAGTTACAACAAACACCAAAACAATAACAACAACAACAAACAGAAGAACATTGAAAAAAAGGAAATTGTAACATTTTAAAATAAAAACTTCAATTAAATTTATGGTAAGCTATCCTTTCTAATGAGAAGAGGACAAATAAGAAGATAAACTCTCTTTTATTACTCTAGCAATGAGAATGCAAATAATTCCCACTGAGAATCATAATTATTTACATACTGTGCACAAATCATCCTTCTGTATATAATGCTGTAGGCATTTGGTTCTAACAAAATATGGCTTTATTAATCCTAGAGTTAAAATTTCTCTAGAGCGCTATTTCTGTAATTTTTTTTCCATTTAAATGCATCTTAAGAATACATATTAATACTTCACATGGCATATATAGCAATGGTAGCTTTTGTATATAAATACTGACTACTCAGTTAAATTCCATTATCATCCTGCATAAAGTTCAGCATGTAGAGTTATAGTTGTAAGGTAAGTTAATTTCTAATTAGAAAATTGTCATAGTGTATACTTCAAAGAGCTTGGAGCATGCTTACTGGTTTGGAAGAGGTGAAAGTTTGCTGTAAAGCCAAGTAAGAGATAGTAAAAGGGGGTAGTAACATCCTCCTTTGAAGGGTGATACTTCAATGGGGGCAGAGATTATTCAACTAGGATTCTCTTGGCAACCAAAAAGGCTTTGACTGGATTCCTCTCTTTGGCCATTTTTCCTGCTGGAATCCAATAACCACCCAATAAATAAACACACCATGAATGTTACTGGATTTCAGAGACTATTGGGAGCCAACAAGCTGATTCAATCGTTACTAACAACCCCCAGTTCCAGAGATTCAGAGCCAGAACCCTTGAGTTACTAACTCATTAATAATTAACAGAAATAAAAACTGAACCAAACTAGTACAATTCAGAACAAAGATTAAAAACACATTAATCATCAGAAGGGGTTGAGGGCAGAAGATGTTGACTTCTTTCAACATCAAGCTCCTTCTACAAAAGAATGCGAGCTGAAATGAAACTATTTGCCAGAGGCTCCTAGAGATAAAGGTGAGCTCCTGAAGAAAATGTTCCAGATGCTGGGAAGACAACAGCACAAATCAGATAATATTGTGTCCTCGTTTAATTGTTGTCATTATGTGTGCAAAATATAACCCTGAGGCAAACAGCAAAGACAAAGCTTGCCTGGATTTTCTTCTTTCACTTCAAGGTGACTGCTTACAAAGTCTTACCCAATCATCTTTTTCTCTTTCATAACTCATTACCATCAAGTTTGCCCAGTTGAAAGGCCATGAATGGTTCCAAGTGTCTGGAGTTTGAAAATGGGATCTCACTGCATTTTGTCTCTTTCTGCCTACCTCGTCTCCACCTATCTCCTTCAGGAACTTGGGGGGAATTTCCTGAGGGTCACCTGCTCACTGCACCTGCAAGTCAATCATAGGACCCACCTCAGCTCTCTTCCGAACTGGTGGGACTCCACCTACATTTCACAAGTGTAGCTATATTATTTGTCTACATGCCCATGACTTCAGGTTCTGCGTCAAGTGCCCTTGTCACTAAACTCTGGGGCTTTCCCCAGATATCGTAATGTTTCCTGATGAAACTAATCTGAATCTCCCTCTACTTTGGGGTTTTCCCCAGCTTGCTGTGTGATGTTTGCCCACCACTCATCTCCGCCACTCCTCTATTTCCCACCTATAGTGGTGTGCAATGTTATGACCAATAATTGGAAAACAGGGCCTCTTTCCAGGAGACTTAAAATACTTCATGACGGCTAACTGGTATCCCTCACAAAATCCCAGTGAGAGAGTTTTTGTTATTTATGCTGTTTTTACACTTTGGTTTCATTTTGTAGATATAGTTACCAAGACACCGAGATGTTTGAATAATTTTCTGGGGATTGTGTGTTGTCATATTCATTTGGCACTATATTTTCAAAAGCTTCTGATTGTGCTCTCTGCTCTATACTATTCAAATCAAGTTGTACAGATAGAAATATTTAGCATTGGTATCTGGCAGCAGTCAAAAATTTTAGTAATCACTATTAAAGCTAGAGACCTTGCTCTTCATTATTTTAGCATGAATTAAGAAGGATATTTTGTTACGTTTTTGCTCAAGTAATAGTTTTTATTACCAACTTAAGTGCATGTTCTGTTGCTGCTTCTGAAACTTAGTGGAATGTCCATGGGAAAGTGCGTGTCTGGGCAGTACACGCAGCCTCCACTGCCACCACACACACACACAAAACCAAACTTCCTACAGAGCCAGAACAACACATGGTTCAAGATAGAAAACACAAGAAGTGGCCTTGCCAAGGTCCAAAGGTCTGGGCAAGAACGCCAAGAGCCAAGTCTCCAGAGAACAAATAAGCAGGCAGAATGTCTCCCAGGAACAGGGTGTGCTGCTGCATTTCCAATTATCCTGGACTCTGGGCAGGGCATCCACCGCTCGCAACATGCCCTCTTCCCAGGGACTCAGTCTAGGAAGAGCAACAGGATGTACCTTGGAAAGAGCAACAAGACCATCCACCAAATCACGTTTCTACAGATTGAAAGGTCGGCCTCTTTAGACTGATTTTTCAGAGTAGTTTTCTTTGAGGGAGAAGTAATATGAACAACTTTCCCCACTCCTAACTCAGCGATCCATATTTTGCACTTTCTAAATATACTATTATTAGGCCTCCTGAGTTACCTGTACTGTGACCGTACCCAGCCCACACATTTAAAGTTCTATTAATATAGTAAACCAGAATTATAAAGAAGTAAGGGAAGAAGAGAATAATAAGTGAAGAATGGAGAGGACAGACAAAATAGCATAAACTGGTGTGCAGCATTAAATCATAAAGAACTATGTATAGAAAGCAGAAGTTTTTACAGTAACAATATTTGAAACTGAACTCAAGTGCATTTGAAATATGAAAGCAGGATAAAACTAGGTCCTTGCTTTTGGTTTTTGTTGTTTTGATGTTTTCAGCCTAACACTTGGAAGGTGATGCTGAGAATTTCTCAGTGATTGTGGCCTAATAACTGTTGTTAAGGAATAAAAATATAAACATTGTTAGTAAAGTGTTTACTCCCTTCATTTCCTATTTGAGACTTATTTCCTAGCTGTGACTCCAGCAAGGAATTCTGAGTAGACTAGGCTGAGAACTCCAAAACATTTTTAAAGGGTTCGTTAGATATGGAATCATAAGAAAGAATTTCAAGTAATAATGTCTTATATGTATTCAAAATGTATGTGACACACTCTTAGGTACACCTCTCTGATAATCTACACAGGACTTTGTAGCATTACGGACAGTAAACTGATAAACAGAGAGGTAAAGTGATTGGCTTGATGTCAGAAATCAGGTCCAAAGATATACAGATCTGTAAACAAGAAAAAGATTCAGTCTGTTCAGGTTGCTGGTTTCCTAAAACAGTAGGCCAGCTTTGAACTTGGCAGTATCTACCATCTAAGGAGGTGGATGCCAAAAAGTGCATTAACATTACACTGTACAGAAGCAGCATTATAAACATAGTATGCAGATATGGCTTCTTGCATTACAAAAGATTCACCTGATATCCCCAGATTCTCAAAGCATGGATAAAGTAACAGGAATGCAGACCTCTGGCCTCCTAGCTACTGTCTTCTGGGCTTTGTGGTATCTTCCTCCCAGTGTGACTAAGAACATAAATGGTATCCTAATCATGTTTCTCTTTTTTTCTTGCATTATAAGAAATTCTCAGGAGTTGATGCCACTGTAAGATAATAATTTTACCTATCGTCAGTCATTATTACATAGACATATAGAGATCACAGTTGGCTTATTAAATGAAAAGCTTCCTTTTTCTTCTCATAGTTAAAAATAAGGAAGGGGAAATCAGACTAAAGGGGGCTTACATCACAGCTTAATGGCAAATTAAAGTGTGTCTGTGGGTGTGTGCATGTTTCTATGAGTCACCTCTGTTTTCATATTGGAATAGACTCTTGGAACCCCTAGGTTGACTTTTACTTTTGTTTTACCTCCGTTTCATTTTTGGGTTTCCATGGTATCGGGGTTAAAGTCATTCATTTAAACTGAAACCTTAACTTTTTTCCAAATGTTTTTTCAAATAGTTTTCATTTAACTTTCTAAAGAACAAATGTAAACACGTAACTTTTGCAAAACAGCTCTTAGCCTAGTGCCTTGCAAATACTTAGTGCATAAGAAATATTTATTGATATTTCTGTTCCCAGTTTTATTCTCAAAATATACTTTTCGATGCTTCGGTCTTCTGCATGGGACCTTGTTCCCCTTGATTAACAGATGAGAGATCTAAGTTCATAGACATCAGTGGGAGAACTAGGACTCCCATAGAGCTTGAGCCCCCTGACTCCAAATACTGAGTACTCTTTGAAGTGCATCACGTGCTTTCTCCCCAAACACTGCTATGAAGTAAATTAAAAAATTACAAATTAGAATCGGTCATCTGGAAAAGCACATTCTGGACAAAGAGCAGTAATAGTAAAGGTCTCACTGTAAAGTTTGCTTCACATGACAAACTGCAGAACGCTTTAACAGCGTGGATTGATATGTTCTTTCCCTGGAAAGCACCTCTAGAGGGCAGTGCTCTCTTCATAACAGATAGAGTTCCTGGGTTCAGAACTCCCTGGAGCGAAAACCCAAAATATTTGACATACTTATTAACAATTTTCAATCAAACAGGACACACAAATATCTCAGGCCCAGTACTCTTTCTGTCTGCGTGGGGGAGAAAGAGACTGAAATGGGTAATGTAGCTCTGTGGGCCTTTTCCACTCTTTCCCCCATCCCCACGTACAAAGGCTTGAAAATTTAACACAAAATGAACTTGAAAGTTCCTTTAGAATATCAACCCAACTCTCTAAAGCAAAACATTGAATTTTAAAAGCAGAAGTGGAGAAGAGAAGGCTAGCAGGAGGCGTGCAGGGAACTGCCGCCAGGTGAGTGTTGCCGTTGCTGGAGTCCAAGCAGTAGGAGCCAAGGCCTGAAAAGGAGGCAAGAGACGGCCGCGGAGGGCCGCGCACGACGGGAGAGGAAGTCGACTTCCCTCATATAGGTTCCAGGAAGCCATGGAATGGCTTAGCAGAGAGAGACAGGGTTAGATTTGTGTTTTATATGGATCATTCTGGAAGCTCTGGAAAGAGCAGAATTGGGGGAAGCAAGTCTGGAAACTAAAGCCAGTTAAGAGGCTGTCGTATTAGTTCCGGCAAGAGAACGTGCACCTGAGACAGGGCAGCGGTGGAGGGAGGGGAGTAGAGAAGATGGATCCGAGAAACTCATAGGAGAGGAAACCATCAGGATATAATAATAATTAGATGACGAGGGTGAGGAAGAGAGGAAAATCAAGGCCCGCATTTCATAACTTTGGGTCACTGGGTAAAGAGCAGGGGAAATAACAGATTGAAGTTAGAGAAGTGCTACTTAGTTTTTGAAAATTCAAATCTGAAATACATGAAGAGTACCCAAGTGAAGGTGTCCGGCAGGTAATAAAATTACTGGGTCTGACGCTGGGAGAAGAAATCTGATTTGGAGATCGAATTAGAGAGCATTAGCATATAGGTGGTGGTTAAAATCCTGAGAGTGGATATTAAAATCCTGAGAGTGGATAAATTTACCCAAGAAGAGTATCGATAATGAAAAGAGCAGTAAGCTAAAAGCAGGCCCTGGGGGATACTAGCATGTAAGTGGTGGGTACAGAGAAAGAAGCCCATGGTTGAGAAGAAACAGAAAGGAATGAGACGGACTGAGAAAATTACTTTGGCGGGAAGAGTGGGGCGGGAATGGTACACATAATCAGCACTGCCAAATGCCCCAGAAATGTATACCATACAAAGATTAGAAAATGTCCATTGGATTGTTTAATTAAAAGAACACTGGTGGCCTTAATAAGGGCAGAAGCCAGATTGCAGGAGGTACAGAATAAACGAAAGGCACATGACGTGGTCACGTTGAGTACAGGTTATTCTTTTAAGAAGTTGGGATAAGAGGGAAGAAGACATGAGATATTCTTCAGGGGGCATTAGGCCAAAGGTAGATTTCTTTGTCAACGAATGGGAAGGAGATGAATAAGCTTATCGTCTGAAGGGAACACAGGCCCACAGGAGGAAAGGATGAGGTTTCAAGAGGGAGGATGGCTGTGGAGACTGATTTTGTCAAGTATGGAGGGGCGGGCCCGGAACGAAAGGGGGCACCACATCTGAAACTGGAGAAACATAATGAGGGGTGTGGGTGCAGCTCAGTTCGCAGGTGTGGAGGAGGCTAGAAATTGGAGGAGTTCATATTCCATTGCCTTTATAGCAGGAGACTTTATTATTTTTTATGTTGCTCTTATTACTGTGTCGTCTCCAACAAAAGAACAGATCAGACTGTTGTGTTTTCCCAGCCTTACCTTGAAGGGCTGGAATCACTTTCATAATTCTGGGGCTGAAAGCAAGTTTCTGGGATACGAGGATGGCTGCTTCCTTGCAGGCTCTTCTTTGAAGTGGTGCTTTAATTGGGATTCTACAAGTGGTCATTAAACTGCCTACTGTGTATCTGTGTTTATATCTGAGGAAGTGAAGGTAGAGCTGGTGTGGAGGTTGAAGAAGGTGAATGACAGGACCCTGGGGGTGACTTTTCTGGACTAGAAACAGGGGCCAGTGGTAGCGAGTTGTGCTAGTGGCTAAAGCCAGGCCCCTCCTGGCAGCAGTTCCTGGAAGCTGGCAGGATCTCTGAAGAGGTGACACATGTCTGTGAGGGGTCCTGAGCTCACCAGTCATGAAAACCCAGTCACCTTGGGTGAGTCACGGTGGTCAAGGCGTGGAATGGGATGGATAGGTTTGGGGAATGGAGCCTCCAGCCGTAGGATAACCATTCTGGCCTAGATGGTAAATAACTAAACTATAACTATAGTAGACTGGAGAACGTCTCCTCTGGTTTCCTGCACTGAACAGTCTTCTCGGGATACTTGACAATCCCTGGAGAGAAGGGGCTCCAATAATGATTGCCACCTGGAGGGAAAATGTTGACTTTAATTTTTTTTTAAGTGCTATATGACGTTTTTTTCACTCCTAAGTATCATGGAAAAACTTCATCACCAATACAGCTCAATTTTCTTGACAAAGTACAAAGTTTGCTAATAATGAGAATATGGAATGGATGTCAGATGGAGGGTGTGAGACATATAAAATCATTTTTTGAAACAAGGAGTCTTTAGACTCTTGGAATCAAAGAATGTCGATGTTGGAAAGGACCTGCTGAACCCGCTCTTCTAGGTTCCAGTGCAGCTCTTCCGCTCATACGTTTTACAGGTGAGAATAAGTAAAGCTTAGAGAAGCTAAAGGTCATATACCTAAAGCAACCCAAGACAGCAGCACTTCAGCCTGTTTGCTCTCATTTTACCCTCAGTTAAAGCAGCGCCCTTTCCAGCGCCAGCCCGGGGTGACCACCGTGCTGTGCACGCCTCCTCACCCAAGGCTGTTGCGGCACACAGAGGCTGCCTTGACTTCAGGTTTCACCACAAAATGTGAGACCAGCTTGAGCAGTCTACCTTCCTTCCCACAGCTGACCCCTGGCAGCAGGACAAAGGCACCTGGCTTTGGACCCAGTCCCTGGCCTCACCTGACATTAGGAGGCTGCCCTCGGGCCAGAACCAGGCAGCTGCTCATCTCACCTGCTACTGCTAGGAGGGAGGAGACTGCAGAATCAAAGCTGAGAAGGCCCTCGGGCTCCAGTCCCTTTCATCCGCAGAAGGGAACTGAGGCCTCTGAGCAGCTGGGGGGCTTGCCCAGACACCTAGGGAGTCTAAATCAACAGGAAAAGCCCACTGTTATGGTTTTTCTTTTTCCACGCTTTTTTTTCCAAACACATAGCTCCTCATTTGACTGCAAAAAAGAACAGCCAAAACCTCCCTGTTTAAAATCTGCACCAAGAACACCCTGTACAGGTCACTCAAACTCGGCACACACTGAGTCCTGGAAGAGCTGACAGAGGCGAAGGATCCCCGCTCTCCTGCCTCCTGTTAACTGGGTCACTGCTTCACACTGAGGAAGGAGGAAAAGGAGCACTCTGCACTTAGCTGATGGGATATTAATGGAATCAGGGAATAGCAGGGAGAGAAGCTATAAAAAGACTAGGGCTTCCCCTTTAAAACTGGCAGCCCCAAACCCCAGGTCCTTTAGGAAAGAAAGGCTGAATAACAAGGACCAAAGCAGAAATTCACACTGTGAATGTTGCTGGCCAAAAGAAAACCCAGTGGCTGAACCCAAAGGCACAGAAGGGGCTCAACAAAGCCAGGTGACCAAGCCAGGTGGGGAAGGAGATCAGGCTGAGCAGAGCTAGCAAAAGCTCACAGAAGCTCGCTCTGTGAGCAGGCCAATTTTCTTGGTTATGCTCTCCCTGATTTGTACCTGGAAATAAAACCACCCCACCACATTGCATCCTGGAGTTCCGTGTCCTTGCTCCATCTCCAAGCAGGCCCTACACTGCAGTTTCTGGGATCCCCTAGACCAGGGTCCCTTAAAGGAGGGGAGGGTAAGCATACTCTATATGCAAAATAATTTTAAGGGCACATGGTAATTTTTATTTTAATAGTTACATGTTTATTTTTACAGTCACTCACTAGTTATAATAACTAATACTAGTTTTCCACTTATAATGAATAAAATTACTTTAAAAAAAAGTCTGAGTCAATTCAGAGAAAATTATTCTGACGAAAATAATAAAGGTGATATATAACAGCTCCAAATCTAGGAAAAACTGCCCAGAATCTTCCCAAACAAGGAACAATGTCAGTAGCAGTCCACTGCGCCTCACTGTGAGCATGAAGGGAAAATGCATGGTTTGAAGCTTCGTGTTATAATAAATGGTCTGAATTCTCCTACCCTGTGTGGATACCCCCCGAGGTCTGGTTTTGTTTTGTTTTGTTTTGTTTTGTTTTGTTTTGTTTTGTTTTGTTTTGTTTTGTTTGTGGGAGGCTCTTTATTGCTCTCTTAAACTTTCCAGATGGGTGTATTTCATTTTCTCATTTTACAGTTGGGGGATTCTGGGCCTCCTTTGTCCCAAATCACTCACAGGACCAGGGGTTTGGAGAACTATGAAGGGCTTCTAGTTACTAATAAAGACCTCCTATAGAAGAAAGAGCAAAGGATGAAGAGTGACTCTTCTATCTTCTTCCAATGACATATTAAAGGCTAAACAGGAAGGCCACATTCATTTTCGTATGTGATATGAGATTCTTTGGCCCATGGATGGTTATATTCCCATCTTTCCTCTTTATCTCTTCATTTAAGACTGAAAAAGCAAAACCAGTTAGACCAGTATTTAATCCACTGTAATCTCTAGTCTTGGAAAGCCTTCCAAATCCCTGACATTTCTGTCTATAAACCCATCAGGCAGAGACAGTAACTTGGTTCCATACCAGGATAAAGCTGAAATTCAGTAAATATTTAATGTTGTCAATGAAATAATTTCCTTAAACTCTGACCTTTGTTTCAGCTGGTTTCTTTCAAAAGAAGATAAATAAAAGCAAGAAGAGATCTATTTTAGTGCTGGCAAATATACAGAAATAAGGAAAATAAGCTGCAAGAGAACATAAGCTGAAAAATAAAAATATAAATGATTTGATATTTTGTCTAAAAAAAAATAAATTTTTTCAACACATTGACTAAGTTCATTAATGTTTTTGGTATAGTCTCTGCCTGCATTTCCTAGTAGCAGTGTTTACAAGTGGGGCATCTCACATAACTCCCCTTCTGTCAACGTCTCCTACCTCCACCTATAGTTTGGTTTTTTGGAGTTCTGCATGTAAGAAACAGAATGAAAATGAGGCACATAACCTGGCACTCAAAGAAATAGAACTAAAAGTAGAAATACTAGAACTGAGTTTGAGCCTCTCTCTAATTTATGATTGAAAGTTTTATATTCTGGGACATATCACTACATCTGCCTGGTCCTCAATTTTCCAAAATGTAAATAAGGAGGTAGGACTCCTGAGCCATAGATTCTTAACCTGGTGTTCACAGATTCTGTAAGACCTATGCAAGATGTCTAAAATCAAATTTAAAATGTAGTGATTACGCAATTTCACTCATCTAGGTAGAGAATTCATAATTTTCATCTGATTTGCAAGTGTCAACAACCATGTCCTATATGACTTAAGGTCACTTCCTGGTCTCACATTTTATTATTATAATAGGCAGAGAATCACAGGGTAGTAGACAGGCATAAAAGTAGGTAAGTGGCAGAAGATAGGCATAGAAGTTATTGTTCTCCTATTCTTCTACCAATGCTGAGCACCTGTAGGTTTTTCACATTTTCCTAAAGTCACTCTACCTTCTGGGAAGAAGGGAATCGTGTGTGCAGAATATAAGGCATACCACCTTTGCTATTATTAAATCATAAAAACATTCCTAGACATTCAAAAACTAGATTTGCATGATTCCTGCCACATATTATTTCCATTAGCTTTGACTGAAAAGAAAATTCTTTATGATACTTATTAAGTAAAGATGCAGAATGACTGAAGCCATGTGCTTGCTGATTGTTAGAGGCTTCTTAAAAGTGTGGTTTTGATTGCCTTCTAAAAGTACAGAGGCCAATAAACTTAATGGGATCTACAGAGGACAGGGGTGAGAAGAAGCAATAATAAAATGGTAAGCTATTGAAAAGATGAGACAGTTAAAAATCCAAAATTGCTGGATATATAAGCCCCCTGGAGACGTTCACTGTACTTACTAAGTGAGAGAGTAGTAAGTGTACTAAGTGAGAGGGACAAGTTAGCATTAACCCTCCCCACTTCTTTGTTGGCACAGAGATAGGAGAGGGGGAAGACAGGGGAAGCCCCTCTTTCTGTCCACATCTGAAAGCCCAGCTAACTCTTACCAGACCAGGGGAGAAAAGACGTCTTAGGTTCAACCAAATAAAACTACCACCTTTGTAAATAAAAAATGGCAAAATATTGGCAATGTCATATGGTTCGAACTAGTATATGAAATACCTCCAAAGCAGGATATTCCAGCTATTTGGGCATTAAAAAGATGTTCCTGACTCATCTTTCCTTGGCAAATATAATTAAGGTTCTGGAGAAAAAGACAAGAGATAGATAATTCACTGTGAAAACAAGCTGGCCCATTCTTTTTGGTTATAATAATATTTTTTAAAGGAAAGAAATGTTGAAATTTCAAGATCATCTCTTAAGCAAATCCAGAAAACAGAGTTATGCTTCTTACAGAATTCAATTAAACAAATCTCTGACCAAAGCAGAGGTTGCTGGGTATAGGGAGATTTGCAGTTTCTTGAGATTAATCATAAAGGAAGGAAGAACTACTTCAATAAATAGAGAAAGCTAATACCTCTGAAATTATTTAATGAAGAAAGACTTCTGGATCAGCATCATCTCTGAAATTGTTAGATCTTTTTGTTTTTTAAATCCTTGATGCATATAATTACAATATTTAAGAGTCCAGATGTACCATAATTTAACTAATGCCTAATTGCTGGATATATAATTTCTAATCTTTTAATAGTATCAATTTGCCATAATTGATAATCTTCAGTATTAAAATTAGTAGGGTTTGGCATAAGATTATTTTATACAGAGAAAGTCTGACAGTTATTGAAGTTTACATGTTAAAGTTTCCTATGAGTTTAGGAATGGATAGAAGAAGGATTCAGGCAGGCTGTTCGGTCTTTCACAAGCATGGAGTCTATTGGTTTCTCTGTAATGCATCTATCCAGAGGGGCAAACTAGACAAGGTCTTCATCTCTTACGAACCGAATGAAAAATCTGATTCAATTAGCTTTATAAACTTTTTATTTAAATTGTTCTGCTACTCAATGTCCCTGGTTTTCCTTAGAGAATATATCAGTTTAAGAGATCATTTTTCAAAGAGCAAAATTTAAGGCATTTGGTAGTTTGTCCCTCAGTTTTATTGCATTATAACTGACATATAACATTGTATTAGTCCAAGGTGTACAACAATGATTTGAAACACGTCTGTATTGCAAAATGGTGACCACAATAAGTTTAGTTACCATCCATCACCTCACGTAGTTACAACTTTTTTTCTTGTGATGAGAGCTTTTAAGATTGACTTTTTTAGCAACTTTCAAATATACAATGCAGTATTATTAACCATGGTCACCATGCTGTTCATTACAGCCTCAGGTCTTATTTATCTTATAACTGGAAGTTTGTACCTGCTGACCTCCTTCACCCGTCCCACCCACCCCTCCCATCCTCTGCCTCTGGCAAACAACAATCTGCTCTCTTTATCTATGAGTTCAGTTTTTTTTTTTAATTGAACATATAAAAAAGATCATGCAGTATTTGTCTTTTCTGGATTTATTTCACGCAGCATAACGCACTTGAGGTCCACCCATGCTTTCATGAATATCAGAATTTCTTTATTTTTTATGGCTAAATAATATATAAAGTGATACTTATATTATATACTAATATATGTATATATCACATATAATGATATATATATATATATTTTTTTCTTTATCCACTCATCTGTTGATGAACTTTTAGGTTGTTTCCATGTACTGGCTATTGTAAATAATGCAGCAGTGAACATAAAGGTGAAGAGATCTTTTTGAGATAGTGATTTTATTTCCTTTGGATATATGCCAAAAGTGGGATTGCTGGATCATACAGTACTTCTATTTTTAATTTTTTATCGCTTCTCGGCCTTTTGGTTAAGATTGAGTGTAGTATCTCTTCTTCTTTTTAATTTTTTGAGGAACCTCCATACTACTTCCATAGTGGCTACACCAATTTACATTCTCACCAACAGAGCACAAGTGTTCCCTTTCTCCATGGTCCTCACCTGCATTCGTTGTCTCTCGTCTTTTTGATGATAGCCATTCTAACAGGTGTGAGGTTACTGTGGTTTTAATTTGCATTTCTTTGATGATTAGTGGTGTTGAGCACCTTATCATGTACCTGTTGGCCATCTGCATGTCTTTTTTTTTTTTTTTAAATGCCTACAGCACCTGGTATTCCTAGGTTAGTACTCTCATCCAAGTACTAACCGGACTTGACTCTGCTTAGCTTTTGAGGTCAAATGAGATCAGGCATGTTCCGGGTGGCATGGCCATAGACCGCATGTTTTTTTTGAAAAAAATGTTTATTCAGTTCCTCTGCTCACTTTTTAATTGGATTGTTTGGGTTTTTTGCTATTGAGTTGTATGAGTTCTTATATACTTATATTTCATTTATATATTTTGAATATGAACACCTTATCAGATATATGATTTGTAAATATTTTTTCTTGTATTGTAGATTGTCTTTTCATTTTGTTGAGGGTTTCCTTTGCTATGTAGAAGCTTTTTAGTCTGTTGTCGTGAAATGGTGAGATCTTGACAGTAACCATTGTAGCTATGTTAGGGGCAGAAAATCATAGGGGCATGATGCATAGACCCCAACTTATGGTGTTAGTGTTACTGGTTACTGGGCCTCCAAAAGAAAGGCAGCAGTGCAGTAAAGGTAGGCTCTGGCTTCGTTACCTCTAGCTACAGCTCCCCAGGAAAACTGGGCAGCAGAGCTTATGTTCTAGAAGGGTCTATAGGGGTCACCAGTTAAATTTACAAGTTCTATCAGCAGGTGCAAGACTCTTGTTAATTGATGTTCCAAGAAAGGCCCATCTGTTTTTTCGGCCTTTTCCTAAGGAGCCAGAAAGGGACTGCTTTAGTTTGTTAAGAGTCGAAGTCCCTAATGAGAAGCTTTGTGGTTGAGTCAAAATTTTAAAACAGATAATATGCTGACGTGCATATAATTTTAAAATTCACTACTTTTATGAATTTAAAAACACACATCATCACATTGTTTTCTGAACATTTCTTCCCCTAGTGCAATAGTGAGGCCAATTGCACCCTCATGTATACAAGTAAGTTCAGAGACGACCTATAGTCTCTACTGGACCCTCAGTTATTATCAGTGAATCCATAGGTATGAATAATAATGATAATGGTAATAGTACATAGTAAATAGCAACAATAATAAACATGTATAATAATTACAAGTCCAGTTAAAATTCTGTACCAAGAAAGAATATTTAAGATATGATTCTTGCCATGTGGGTTGGAGAAAAAGAACTCATAAAATTATTTTAAAAGTTCCTGAACAAAATACAGATAGGACATTTAGCATTAAATGTATAATATGAACAATAAATAGCATAGAGGGAAAAAGAGAATTCAAACAGAAGCAGGAGGGGTTAAAAAAGCATTGAGGAGGCAGAGCTTTAATTGATGGCTTCCTATTTTGTTTCATTTTCCCCATGGTGGAGAGGAAAGGTAAGGGGTACCAAGCGGAAAGCCAGGACAAGTAAAAGTAAAAGAGCTAGAAATGGCATGTTTGGGACTTAGCGAGTATAGAACAGTTTGACTGGAATAAAGGAACAGATTTTTTTTTTTCTGGGAATAGGAAAGACCTAATTTTAGTCTTAAGTCAGAGGGTTTAAAATGCTATTAGAGATGATATAACTTTTTTCTAGCAGTGGGTTAGTGAGAAAGACTCATGATTTGTTAACTTGCTCTCCTTTAAGATAATCGGCCTGGAATCTACCTTGGTTTATGGTGTTCTGAAAAGAGAGGGTACACAAATGTCCAGAAGAGAAATCTAGTAGCAAATACAAACTCGATTTTATGAAGTAGCTACCTCCCATCCAAAAAAAAAAAGGAATAATAGCTAAATTCACTCATATTTCTAACCTGCAAGGACAAATGAAAAGATAACTCCATTCAGCACATTAAAAGACTCACCCAGACTTTCTGGGCTATTATTCCCTGTGGTCTGGGAGCTTGGTAAGTGGCCTGACAGAGCTGATGGATGCTTTGAGTTTTTAAAGCAGTTAGGCATAGCAACTGAGATTATATGAATAAATCTTTAATAGTCAATGAAAAGGCCAAGGGAAGCCCAGCAGCATAAGACCGAAAGATGGAAAAAGAACAGACAAAAATTGGGCAATTTTAACTAAAGCCACTTATTTCTTCATTTTTGAACCAGTTGAGTTGCTGTTAGACATATGGACTGATTAGTGTCATCTGGTAAAGAAAGCATGATGGCAGTAAAGCAGAATAATTATCTTCATAATAACTAAGATTTGTATAGCACTTTTAAATTGTAAATCACTTATGAATTTATGATGGGATTTAGAACTCTTAAGAATTGGTGCAGTTCAACAGGATGAGTCTTAACCTCATTGTAGAGATATAGAAGCTCTTGGTGCAAACCTAAGTAGCCACTTTTAATTATTCCCAGAGTTAGCTGTTGAACCAGTCTTCTGACTTCCAGTCCTATGGTCTTTGACCACAGAATTGTTTCCTTTACCTTAGAGGCACAAAGACAATTAAAAGGATATATACATACACACATATATACATAAACATATACATATACACACATATACATACACACACACACACACACACACACACACACACCTTCTCTTTCTTTTATTTTGGCTAATCCAAGATGTCCCTGAATTTCTTGAGAACTTCATTACAGATTCTAAAAAAAAGAAAAAAAAACATTTCTAGCCCAGTAGTCCACTGAAGTTAGGCCAGAATGCATGGTCAGCCTGCTTTTCTCAAAAGGAGAAAGTGAATGCCCCAAGGCATCTCTTGCATATAATGAATTAACGCCTCTCCTATGCAAAGAATGGCACTAGTTAGCTACCACCCTTGGGAGAACTGAGAAAAGTTACTCAAATAATTGTCTGTGTTCTATGGTTTGGATAAAGATCCTAGTACAACACTTATCTTTGAAGAAAGAGTCCCTTGGTGACTGGAAGGAAGTACCACAGCTCTCCCTGCCTATGCCCTATGGAAGCTTATACAATAATATAGCGATGCTAATGATAACGATGGTCATTTGTTGGGAATTTGCTACATGCCAAGAACTATGTAAGTGCTTTACACACATTACCTGATTTAATATAACAAATTTGGGAGGAAAGTGTTATTATTACCATCTTAAAGATGGCAAATTTTTGGCCCAGAAAAGCCAATTAACCTTGTTCAAAATCTCATGTGAAATAAGGGGCCAAACTGAAATTGAAGCTGAGGTCAGTTTCACTCCAAAACCATCCCCTCGCCCACTGCACGATACCATGACAAGCAGTACATTATGCCTTGCTCTTTGCTGCACAGGGCGACTAATTCTCCCCTACTTTACCCTCAATTGTTTTGGAGGAACAGAAGACTTATAAACAGACTGACAAAAACAGTGGTTGGGCGACAAATTGGTCCTTGACATTAGAATCAATGTTGAAACCTAAAATAAGTATTATATCATAAATTATGTATAACTGGAACTTGAAGGAATCACAAGAGATCATAGACTCTTTCATTCATTCAAATAATATTCACTGGGAATCTAATGTGTGCTACATAATGGTTTAGATGCTAAAGATGAAAAAAAAAAGAAATTTCATACTTCCTGTCTTCAAGGAATTTACATTCTAAAAATAAATATAGACATACAAACCACTGCAAAACAGTTAATAAGTATAATTATGAGGTATGTACAAAATAAGAGGTGGCAAAAAGAAGAGAAAGATCAACTCTATTTGGGGTCCGAGGATGTCTTTCTAGAAAAATATGCTTGAGATGAGTCTCAAAGTATGAGTAGGGGTTTCACAGATAAAATTGTATGGGAATGACTCTCCAAGAAGAAGAGAACATTCAAAGGGATAGGGTACCAAACCACTTGAGAGGTTTGGAAACCTGTGAATAGTCAATACAGCTAAAGTATAGGATGAGAGAAAGGGCAGCAGAAATGTTAGACTAGTGAGGCTGGTCATAGAAAGCCTCGTAAGTCATTCAATGGGAGATGAGATGCCATTGAAATCAGAAAAGAGATCATTGCAATAGATTTGGAAAGAGGATGAGGAGCTGAGAAATGGGTTAAAGAGGAAAGGTAATAAGGGAGTCAGATCAACAGAATTAAACTTAACTACTGATTAGATGAAGCAGTTTGACTGGTAATAGGGAGAGAAGAAGAGTCTTGAGAATGACATTCAGGCTCCTGGTTTGGGTTGGATGAGAGAATGGGCAAGGCAATAAAAAGTCAGGAGTAGTTTAAGATAGTAATATTGATAGAACCTCTGGGAATGTTCTGCAGGCACAAAAATACACAGAGAGACTCAGTCACACAGATCATCAAATCAGATCCTGGTATCCCCAGCCAAAACAAAATCTGTCCATTGGTGGCATCCAAGTAAACATTTTTCTCACCATGAAAAATATTGGCATTTTGTATTTATATTACTTTTTTCTTTCTAAGAGATCAAAGCTGACTTCCCCCAACTTCAAATAAACATGCATAGGAATTTTCTAACTTCTTTTAATATACACTTTTTCATAGAGTCTAGTCTTCAGCTCCAACTTCCTACCAGTCAACCATTTCTCATACAAATACACAAGGATTATATGGAACAATGACCAACTTATATATAAGGACCTGTTTACTCTGATCACTTCAGAAAAAGGAAACATGAGCAAAAGTGTGGGGTTAAACAGTGTGTACCTTGTCAGGAAGAGAAAAAAATAACAATTCTCAAACAGCACACAATTGAGAAATTATTTTTGTATATAAAAACGACTTTAAAAATTGTTTTTAAATGTTTAATTGGGCATCAGGCCCTTTGGGTGCAGTGTTACAGTAAAAACTGAAGAACTAAAGTACATTCATGTTTACTCCTCATAATTGCCTTGAATTGCAAATAAAGGATTACAGCAAGATAACATGAGGGAGGAAATTCCTTCTGTGTTAAAGATTAAAGAGTGCAGGTAGGGTGGAAAAGAACTGATATGTCTCATGTGTATCCGAGTAAGCAAGAATCATTAAAGGACATTCTAATCACGATTAGGATAAAGGCCCATTCAGCTAAGCAGTCACATCTGGCATCTAGTGATATCAGTCTGCATAATGGAACTAATAAGTTAAGGTAGTGAGATTGTTGGATCCTCTTGTGAATATGAGACTTATTTCCTCAGTGAGTCAGACTTAAAATGTCAGTGAGATCAATTTATGTGAATACAATTAATAAGGTAATTAAGAAATAAAGCTCAAGAGGATATTGCCTGATAATTAATAACCAGCTGTAAAGGATAAGTTCCTAGGAATCAGTGAAATAAAGATCAGCGTGGAGAATTTCTATCCATGAGATATCAGTTACCCTTTAAGGCTGCCAGGGTGAGTATCTGAAGGCCATCTGCTGAAAAAATAAAACTCAAAAAGGGTTTCTTGAAGTTGTATGTCCGTCATTTTATGTCCCAACATTTTACGTCCTAGAGAACCTAAAGAAAGGGCGGGCAGAAGCAGGCAGGGAAAAGGAAAAGGGGAACAATGTCATCTACAAAAAAGAGCGCCTGGTCTTGAGTAAGGGTCCTGGTCCTGGTTCTACTCCCACTTCTACTAGACGTTAGCTATAGAAACTGGAAAGACGCACTTCACTTCGGGGCCTCAATTTTTTCATTAGTCAAATGGAAGAGTTGAGTGCTGTGACCTCTATGGTCCCTTGAAACTCTGAAATTTAAATTATAAACAGTTTCTATAACAATGACAACCAAAAAAGAGATAAAAAATGAAACCTTGCACCAGAAAAAGAACAGGTAATTGTTGCCTGTTGGTTTTGAATAGGTACTAACAGGCATTGAAGCCCAGATTTTAAAGAAAAAAAGAAAAATATAAAAGGAATTGTCCCATTTTCTTAAGTCACGCATCTGAAAACAAAAATGAGAAACGAAGTGTGGGACTATGGCTTATTCCTGATAACTTGCTGTTATAAGAGGTCTAGGCCATAGCTATCAACAAACTACCCCTGGTTATAAGACACAACATAATGCATTCACCTCAAAGTTCACTCCCCTCAATGACAATGTTCTCTGGAAACCAAAGCTTAAAAATTGTAGAAACTTGTTCAACTAGAAAGCATCATTGCTCACCAGACATTCTGTGGTAAGGTAAAAATTTTGAAGCTAGGCATCAAATATCTTACGTACATGAGGGCAAGTAAAAAAACCAGACAGCTGCCTCAGTTTACCTTCTGCCTCCCAAAAATGCTGCAAACCCTGAAAATCCATGGAAGTTTCTAGGTTAAAGTTGGTTACTCAGCTTTGACTGAGGGCCAGCACAGGGACTAGGGAGGGCTGACGGACTATAAAAGTCAATTTTCCTCAGACTACAAAGCAAGGTGGGGTGAGTGGGCATCAAGCAGGCAGGGGATTAAAACCCTCATACCACAATGTATACACCCGAAACAAAGTGACATATGGAACAATAATGACAGAAGAAAACTGAGAGTCCCTTTCTCCTTGTAAACTCACCATTGGGAGATGAAGGAATTCAACTCTGGAGTATGATGTCATCCATGTAGTAATGGAGCTGGGGGAAACTAAACATTCTGCTAAATTTGGTAATTTTTGGTATTTTGAGACAACATGAGGGTTTTTACAACCAGGATATAGAGCTATCAGAAACAGCAGCACGAGTCTACTGCCATGCCACCCTGAACACGCCTGATCTTGGCTGATCTCCGAAGCTAAGCAGGGTCGGGCCCAGTTAGTACTTGGATGGGAGACAACCTAGGAATACCGGGTGCTGTAGGCTTTAAAAACAAACAAACAAAAAGAAACAGCAGCATGGAAGCTACTGAGACAGACAACCAAAGGAGTCAAACAGTGGAGCCGTTTTCAAAGTTGTTGCCTGCTACAAACTTAAAGCATAGCTCTACCCTTTGTTCTACCCTGGGCCAAGACTGCTGCACATTTGAGTAAACAGGAGGCCCAAAATATCTCAACGCTTGACCCTTCCCAATGGTCTCTAATGGCACATTTGCTCTTACCTACAAGCACCTGAGCACCAGTAGAACTGGATGAGAATGGACAGCAAGGCCAATTTTCAAAGGGGAAAATAAGTCACTTGATACCAGGCAGCTTGAAAAGCATGTGTAAATAGAGAAGGGCTGCCACTCAGGCCTGAGCAGAATCAGCATGCTGTGAGGCTGACTGCTGCTATCCTTGCACATGACCACAGAAGTTTGTGTACCATCTGGCAAGGCTGCCTCCTCTTCCAGATTCTTTGCATAGCCTACCAGCCTCTGTAGCTCTCAGGGTTAACCAAGAATCTCCCAAAATGCCACTAAAGAATCACGATTCTCAGCCCCAAGGTCCAACTTGCATCTTACTTCTTAAGCAGAGCACTGGGGCATGCTTTGAGTTGTGATGTAAATTCCAAAGAGTAAACATCCAAATAAAATAAAATAGGGCAGAGTGTCCTCCTTTGACTCTCTCTTAAGGAGTCTGCACTCCAAAGAGAGCCCACCTTTTCAAGTCCCAGAGCAGTGAAAACATTATTTTGACAGTTGATGGTTTGTAAAGGTAGTAGTTTGTAATTATTTAAAACCCATGTGTTTAGCATAAGACATCTGGATAATAGTCATTAGATAAAGCTCTTAGTGGGTTTTTTTTTTTTTTTTACACAAAGCAGCTTAGTTGCAGAGGTGTGATATCATATATATCATAGCAGTGCACAGAAATAATTATAACTGACCTGAATTCACCCAGAAGAACAGCTATGATAAATATAGTTAAATACATTCACCAGGACATCTGTGTGTTATGCTTAGATTTTTCTTTATGGCTCCAGTGTTTGATATGGAGAAAGTTCTGAGCTAGAAATTTGAATCTAGGTTCTAATTCAAACCACTACTAGTCAGTTATGTGACCTTGGGTGATTTACCTCCTTAGGACTCAGTTTTCTTACCTGTAAAATGAGGACATCGGTGACCTGTAAAATTCCTTCCAGTGACAAGTAATGGTCTAATAATCTTGGACCAAGATTACAAGAAAGTTCATTTGGGAAGAAAGAATGTTCCAGCCTCACCAGGAGTTTCAAGACAATCACAAGGCCTGGACAGTCTTTGCCAATTATTCCCTTTGTAAGAAGAGAAATTGTCAATGTGTAAAAATCTACAGTATCATTTTTTCGGTTTGCAGATGCTAACTCAGTGGTTGGTTATCAACCAGAGGCCATTCCCACCCCTTCTCCCAAGAGATATTTGGAAATGTCTGGAGACATTTTTGTTCGTTGCAATTGGTGTGAGGTAGAGGCGTGAGGGGGTGAGGGTTGGTATTGGCATCTAGTGGATAGAGGCCAAGGCTCCTGCTAAACGTCGTATGATACACAAGATACCCTGCCACTGCAAATAACTATCTGGCCCCAAATGTTGCTAATGTTGTTGAGGACATGCTCTGTGTATACACTGGCTAGGTAGGTAGCTGAGTGATGAAGCCAGGAGGCAGCTAGAGGGGCAGCCACCTCCCACCTCTGCCACGTTGCAGCCATGTAGGGGATCAGGACTTACTGTTGCTAAAATCTTCCAATTCCTCCAGTGTCATCAATCTATATCTTTACATGAATTCATCTTCCTTTTAAGTGCTCGTGATAATTAATTCAATTCTTGCAAAATACTGAACTTGCCTGAGTAAAGAAATCAGATTTAGCTGCAGGCTGCCAGTTTGCTGCCTCTCTTTTAAATCTTGGATGGCAAAAACCAACTGTATTCCCTTAGCCTTCAAGAGTATGTGCTCAAAAAAAAAATATGGCCACCTGAGCTATTGTGCAATTCTATAAGATTAGTTTAAATAGAGTTTTTTTTTTTTTTTTAATTTGGGGGGAGAGGGTGGCGAGGGACCGTCCAAATGCAGAAGTGCGAGAAACATGCAGTGGGAGATGAAAAGCAGCAAATGAAACTCCTGTGTTTCTTCTTCTGTCTTGACCTTAGTCTATACTCAAGTTTTGTTTTGTTTTAATACAAATTTTATTTTCTCTTTATTCAAGTCCGATTAAATTCCAGAGCCCCAAGCCAGCTCAGGTGACATAGGTAAAAGCCTTCTCAAACCAGCCATGCCCTTCGGCGAGCCTTTCTTGGCCTCAGCTTATTGAATGCTATGACTTGCTCAGAAAGAGTGGTATGAGCTGTTGAACCCTCCTGCCTCACCAGGGCATGAAAATCTGGAGGCTCCAGAAACTTCTTTTAGTGGGCCAAGCCCAAAAAGATCACTGAGATGTCTAGTAAGAGGGGAGAGGTGGTGACATCTCTTCATATCTGAGGAGCCTCCTCATTTGAATCACAAATTTAAAACCATCTGGCTGGCCTTGGGCTTTTCACTGTTCATTAAGGAACTTTCATCTGGCCTTTTCCTGGCTTCAATCATCTGACTCAGAGATTGGACACTTGCACTTCGGAGCACTTGGCATTTACTTTCTTGAGTGACAAAATAATGATGCAGTGATTCAGTTTTCTGTCATGTTATTTCATCTATAAAGTTCTGGAACACAAAGCTACAAGTTTTGTTTTATTTTTAATAGCAATTTTGTAGAGAAGGTAACACTGTTAGTTTCTAAGCACTTTAAGCTCTTCTTATGTGGTTATCACAACTATCGTGACTGTGATACATAGGACATCTTGTGAAGCCAGTTGGTGTGGTCTTATTATATTTATTTTATAGATAGAATAGCCAAACTTTGATTCCAGTAACAACCTATGGAGCAGGTAGTAGAGCACAGAGTCTGCATCCAAAAAATGAGAATAGTAGTATCTACCTCATAGAGTTGTTATGAGAATTAAATGAGTTAATATATATGTAAAGCACTTAGGAAATAACCTAGCACAAAGCAAGCACTAGAGTTAGCTATATATACCATCATTTTCCAGATGAGGAAACTGAAGCAGAGATAACCCAGGCAATGACTACAAAATATAGCCTCATAACCGTATCACTCTCACTGAATTAAGAAACCAAGAAACCAAGTGCTGAGTCATTCGTCACACAAGGGGGAGATTGAGAATTTGAAATCTGAGTCTCGTCTCTGGATTCCAGATCTAGGGTCTTTCCACTTCATACTGTGGCCCCTGAGTACTACAAGATGGGTAAGAAAACAAGTGATGAAGGTGAAAAGTTGTGTGCAACACAGTGATTGGCCCGTCTTACTTTGAATAGAACCAAGAACATATTCATGAGGAGATCATGGCCCTCTGAAACAAAGATGGATCAAAGGAAGAAGAGAGTCAATCAGTCCAGAAACATAGTTAAGCTATTACCATTCAGTTATCTCTGTTATGTGTGCTCCAAGCCACCAGCAAAGAAGTGTTTGTTCCCCACAGGGAATTCTTTGAGTTCAGCCAAACATATTAAGTTGTGCTTCAAGTCAAAGTAATTACCCACTCCTGCCCTAGAGAGTTTCAAATATACAACCACTTGCTAGGTGTCCAGAAACTGATCACTTCATCATCAAATGGGCCAGCCATGGGAGCAATCATGCCAACAGGAAGGTTAACAGGCAAGAAAATGAATCGTCTTATGGTTATAAACACATTTTTGCTATGACTAAAAACTGCTGTGATTTTTTTTTTAAAGTTCAGATGTGTAGGTATTTTACTGCTGAAAATGTCAAGCCACTGAGCTTTTGTTGTAATAACTGACCACTCCACGATAGCATTTCATGACTATTTTTCTGTTGTTATGTGGTCAGCATTATAGATTCCGAATAGATTTGAGCTATTGCTCATCTGCTTTCCAGCACGCAGCATTATTGGCTCTGAAGGAAGCATTAGCTTTGTAGGCTGTGAATATATATTATGAATAATTCCGGGGTACAAATATTACCAAACCTTTATATGTACTCCTTGTTTCCTAATAAAACTCTTCTAAGGTCCTCCAAGGGGCCCACCTCAGCTAACCTAAGAATTCATTCAGCCTATTATGTTAATATAGTAACATGAGAGTCAGGGCTTCTCTGACTGTAGCTGCATGGAATAGGATGTGATGGTTTTCAGAAGTGGCTTGCTTAAAAATTTTGCACTTCCGTGGAAGAAAGGTTCATGTAATATGACTAAATATTATCATAATCATTATACATATTCATTAAATAAAATTATTTTTCAAATATATACAGAATAAAACATGCTAGACTTTAATTCTAAAATAGAATGACATCTTTCTAATGCAGGTGTACCTCACTTTAACAAACCAGTGGTTTTCTGAACTACCAAATGTGTGTGAAAGGATTTGCTGGCAACGTCCATGCTGGGCAAGTCTCTCCTTGGGTATCTGTTCTTATACATTATTCAGGGTCCTTGTTGACTCAAACTTAATCCCTCCTTAGGCACCAAGAACATGACTACATAATCTTTTGGAACCACCCAGGTTTGGGTACTTCTCATTCAACCATACCTAAACAGAGATCTTAATGTGTAATATTTCAAAAAACAAATGACCTTATTTGAGAAGAACTGAAGTAAAACTGGAACAGGTTTATTTGATAATTAAGTTCGATAAATATCACTAATTACAGCATACATAACCCAGGTGTGGTCTTATTTAATCTTTCCTCACAAAGGAATTAGTAAAGTCTTTTGGGCCTGGGTGACTTGGATCTGAGTGTCAGTCCCCTCCTTGCATCATTCTTCTTCTTGCATCATTTACCTTTGGGATTCCCGATTATACACTCCGTGTAGACTTCTCAGATTCCCTCTGCATTCTCAAAGCCTTCACTTCTACCTGCAGAAAGTGTCTTTGTTTCAGCAAGTGTTGCTGATGGTAATTGCAGCCAGTACATCTTTCTCTCCCCTGCACATTTGTGTATCTCATACTGACAGTTTTGCTCCCTATGGTGCTTTTCTCTACATCTATTCCCAGGTTTGCACTTTCCTTGTTGTTAACCTACCTGTGAGGCGAAGTCTCAGGCATATCTCACAGGCCTCAGCTGAACTGCAGAACACCTACTGGCCTCTGGGGAGTTGGGGATGGACAAGACAGGGACAGAGAAGATGATGCTCTGGACTCCTACCTATGCTTCAGCTGAGGCAGCTCAGCTTTGAGTTCTATTTTGTGTAGTGTTCTAGGTACGATTTCATTCCAAGCAAGATCCTTGGCAAACAAACAAATAAGCAAATGGAGGAGTTTGAACACTCAGTGATTGAAAGCACTCCTTTCTTGACAAAGTCACCACCAGATCATGGAACTTACTATTTGTAGTCACTATTCTGGTCTTCTATTGCTGTGTTATAAAACCATCCAAAACTTGGCAGCTCAAAAAGACAACAATTTTATTATATTTCTAGATGTCTTGGTTCAGAAATGCAGGCAGGGCTTAGCTGAGTGGTTCTTTAGTTCCATGTGACATGAAGGAGTTCACTTGGTGATATTCAGCTCTCAGGTGGGTCTGGAGGGTCCACAAGAGCTTCACTCTCAAGAGGCTTGACAGGGATGGTAGGAAGGGTGGCTTAGCTGGGTCTGTCAGCACAAGTTTCCACACAAGGCCTCTGTGGCATGGCAGTGTCAGGGGAGTTTTAAACATCCTACATGGAGACTCATGGCTTCCAAAAAAAGAGTGTTCTAAGAGACAGGGAGTAGAAACTGAGAGACGCCTTGGACCTATGCTCAGAAACTGGCAGAGTGTCACTTCTGCTATTATTCTACTGCTCAAGGCAGTTACAGAGCCTTCTGACACTCGAGGGGAAGGCAACGAATTTCTCCTCTCAATGAGAAGAGTAGCACACAATATGTGGCCTTCTTTAATCTACCATAGTTACAGAACTTTATGTGTTCCAAATGGCCACAGAGTCAGTGACTTCACTGCTTCTGCTTCTCTTTCTGATCGCAGTTTTCTTCCTGGTCTTGTACCCTACACTGGCCAAGACAATCAGGTAGCTGAGTTGACCTAAACTGGCCATTCTGGGGGAATAATAGCTTCATATGGTCCATTACATATTTCTGAACTGACTTCCAAGATTACTTACAATTCCCTACCAGTTATTTCACTGTGTAAAGCGAAGATGTTTCACTTTGGCTAGGGTTTCCAGATAAAATACAAGATACCTAGTTAAATTTGAATTTCAGATAAACAACAAACTTTTTTTTT
The DNA here is from genome assembly GCF_014176215.1 of Rousettus aegyptiacus. Lineage (NCBI taxonomy): Eukaryota > Metazoa > Chordata > Mammalia > Chiroptera > Pteropodidae > Rousettus > Rousettus aegyptiacus. Next base: position 54,413,123 of record NW_023416311.1, read on the forward strand.
TTTTTTTAGTATAAGTATGACCCAAATAGTGCATGAGATATACTCATACTAAACAATTATTTGTTTAGTCCCATAGCCCTAATATTTTGCCAGCATGGTTAAAGCAATTACATATTAAAGAATAATAATGGATACAAGGGTCACAGAATTCTTTTAATTCTTTGGCTTTTCTTTCCTATTACGTGAGGTTTTTAACCCCATTGATTGGGTAAGGGTGAGGAGAATTCAATTCTATGCAAGATCAATCAAAGCTTATAATCACCACTTTGCCAAACTATATATGAATGGCTTTTGCTGAACAAAAATTTCTGTTTAGCAGATACTTCTATCATTCTTTTTCTAAGCTAAAGAAAATCTATGCATTTAAATATAGCTATGCTGTAAATGTAAAGAATCAGTGAAAAATATTTATTGAGTGTGAACTATGTATTAAGTAGACAATGACTGACATGTGGTTCTTGCCTGGGAGGAGTCCAGAGTCTAGGAGGAATACAGACATGTAAACAGATAATCATGTGTGATGGGTCTTCAAACAAGACAAGAACAGAGTTCGATGGGTGTATTTAACAGGACTGGTGTGTGTGTGTGTGTGTGTGTGTGTGTGTGTGTGTGTGTGTGTGTGAGGGGTGGCATCACAGATGAGGTGACATTCGATTTGATCTTGCAGGACAAGCAGGAACTTCCCAGGCAGAGGAGAGCAAAGGCATACAGCAGGGGTCAAAACAGGTCATGAAGTCATTAAGGAGCTGCCATGCTTCGGGAGCAGAGAAGGGTCCAGTCTGGTCAAAGCTGAGGAGGAGAGACCAGAGCCCCACTCATCCTCACATACTATAACTACACAGAAAGGGTGAGAGAGGGTCTCAATCCATGTCAAGACTCAGTAACATCAAGAGGAAGAATAGAAAGAGCAAGCGGTCACAGGGCTCAACAGATCTACAAAATAAAGGTAACAGGAAAGATACTCAACTTCTACAAGGATGAAAAGTAAGTTGCTGCTATAGCTTTAGCAACTCCTCTCTTACTGTGATGAGTTCCAATTTTCTGTGTGAAGTTGGCTTGGAGGGCTGCAGAAAGCAGTTAGTTGGTTTCTGTCCAATTTTGGAGGTGATCAACAGAAATACTTCCCGGATAGGCATTTCCCTGACATATTGCATGAAAAAAAGAAAAAGAGCAAAAATCTTTTAATGATTTTATTATAAATCTCATGATAGTAGGGTCCTAATCTGGCTAGAAAGCAAAGATTCTGTGCCTGCCGAAGCCATGTGTGCTTGGGTATTGCGTAGTTATTATAATTTATGATTAGTGATAGCCCAGTGCTACAACATCAATAGGAGAACATGGCAAAGAGCCAATGTCCAAGGCTAACAAAAGAAACTGTCTTTCTGATGTCTGACACACCTTGAATCACTTGATGTGTCTTTCATAACTCATCTTATAAACTTAACTATTAAAACTTGAAAAACAATGAGATACCACTACCACAATCTATTAAAATGGCTTAAAGTAAAGATATACATATGACAATACCAAATGCTGATGAGAATGCAAAGCAGCCAGAACACTTACGTATTGCTGGTGGTAATTATACGTCGGAAAAAGTTTGGCAGTTTCTTGTCAAGTTAAACTTACGTGTAAGTATTTAACTCTAGAGGCATGTAAACCTATATCCACACAAAAACAAGCATATGAATGTTGACAGCAGCTTTATTCATAAATGCTAAAAGCTAAAAACCCAAAATGTCCCCAAACTTGTGACTAGACAAATTATATCCACATAGCAATAAAAAAGATACATACAACAACAAGACTGAGTCTCAAAAGCATTATTCTTAGAGAAAAAGTCAGACTCAAGAAACCACATAATGAACGATTTAATTTAAGTGATATAGTGGAAAAGAAGAAAAGTAGGGGAAAAAATTCAGATTCATGGTTGCTGGTAGCCGGAGGTGAGGGAGGGGGATTTACTACAAAGGGTCACGAGGAATTATCCTATATCTTGACATTGATAGTAGTCACATTATTATATAAATTTGTCTAAATTCTTCAGACTTTACAGTTAAAAACAGTGCATTTTACTGTGTGTAAATTGCATCTCAATAACAACAACAAAATTAACTTGCATGTTTAAAATAGAAAAAAAAAAAACCCAAACCTTGAGAATTTTGAGAGTCGTTATCTTGAATTTTCATTTGAACATTAGTTTGATCATTTCCAGCTCTGAAAGCTTTTGACATTTACCCTTTTGTTGACCATAATATGTTTCCTATAGATCCTATCCAACAGTAGACTTGAATGTTTATCAGCCATGTTTAGCCAATTTTGAGAGAATTCATTCCTACTGGCTACAGCATCCATTGTATGTAATGAGCAAACTTTTGTCCAATGCAGCTAGAGAGGTCCTAGTTATATACCATCTTGGAGGGGATTGGGGATCTAGTCACTTAAATGATGTTCTCTGTTGTATGGTTTAGAGGGGAACTTCATTTGAACATATAGCTTATATAGATTAAGCTAGCAAAAAAGAGACCAGTTGGGAATATTAACAGCGGGAGCCAGATAAGCCATGTACTTTAAGTACTTCTTCATTGAATGAAACAGTTTTGAACACCACAGAGGAAAACATGGAAAGAATTTTTCTACTACTTTCTTAGTGTGCCATCCCTTTTGCTTTCTTAGAGATAAGTCTCAAACCACAAACCAGAACTAATTTACCAGGGCAGCCAGCCATTCCCTTTGTAAACAGGTATCTTATCTTTCTTATTTTGATAGTTTTGTGTTGGGATGTAAAATTCCTGAAATAAAACTCCTACTAAAAGTCCTCGGTAGATTAGGCAGTGCTTCCTTTATAAAGCTAATCTAAGTCAATAAAATGCTCTTCGATGGGGCAGGAGGAAAAATGAACAGGGCTTGAGAAACACAACAAAGGAGTAACCTTTAGACTAATTTTCTACACTGACATCCAAAGCACATCAAGTGACATCTGGCACTAAGTTTACAAGAAAGTATTCATCAAGTGAGAGGCAGAGAGAATATTTACCTTAAAATCCATATAGCATTGAAATCATAAAGCATAATATTAATCAGGCAAAGTTTCCATTAAAACACATGCTATGAATATACATGCAAACTGCTGGTTATAAATATTAATTTGCATCAGTGTCTTCCACTCAGAACTTCTGGAAGTAATGCTGTTATGAAACGTGCATGCTCTGATAAAGCCGTAACCGCTATGTGGTGGAGCAAGGAGGCGGATCAGCCAGCAGGAGCATGGACGCCGGGCAGGCATGAGGACAACTTTCCCAAAGAGGAGAGCATTTTGATGTTTCCCAACACTGTGATTTGTTCTTCCAACCATTTCAATTAGCTACTGGCAGCCACAGCTAACCACTTTCAAGTGACTTTACTAGGATTTTTCAATCTTTTTACACTGTCTTCCTTTTTGATGCCTTGTTGATTTTGATCCTAGATACTGACTCAATTAACGAATTACTTCTCCATAAATAGAGAGTTTCTGTGCTCTGCTTTTAATTTTTCACACACATGCACATGCAAACACCCAATTTAGAGCCCTAAGAGCTTTGCATTTTTATAAATCTTCTCCGTAATTGAAACTGTAGGTAATATCTGGACCCCTTATTCAAGTATTTGGTATTATAACTATTATTTGTTTTAATTTCAATTTTAAAAGTCCTGAACGTTTACTTTCAGATTAAAGTCTCTTGTCATTCAACTCATAGCCAGTGGTTTCCAGAAGTCTATTTGTCAGGTGCAGTTTGGATTTGTTTTCAAACAATGGAAAATGACAATAATATTCTCAAATTACAGAATGAATAATAATAGCTAAACTTTACCATGGACTAGGCCCTGGCCTAAGCACTTTTCTTGTACTAATTTATTTGGACATCACAACAATCCACAGCAGTAGATACAATTACTTTAACGATGAGAAACAAAGTCACACACCCTATCTCTGCCAATTTCTTGACCAATTACACTTATCTCATATTAGACAATGAGAAACAAAGACTACCAAATAGCAATCAGAAACAAAGATGAATTTATTGGCTTGCCTGCAAGAGAGGTTTGCATTACTCAGGTACAAGCAATTCTCACCAAGCAGCACCTGAAAGGACTATGTGTAGAGCCAAACGGGAGAAAGGCAATATTCTGATTTCGGGCCTCTGCATTGTGGATTGTTTCTGTTCCTTCTTTTTAAGTGGTCACTTGCAGGTTTTATGTCATTGATACAGAGAAGCCTAGTTTCCAAAACAGTCTAGGATGGATTGTGAAAGATTCCCAGTGTGCCTAAGGTCATCCAGCAAACATGCTGAATGCACATGCTTAAAGTGTAGCAAAATTCATTTCACACCCAGCAGGTATCACGTGGCAACACAACATCTATATATTGTGGGATTAAAGTCTGGTTGCAGTAACATGGATGTGAATCACATGCTTGATTATTCCTGTTTTTTGAGGGCATAAGTACAGAAAGGACCATAAGAGCTCCAGTAATTTCTAACTTACAAGCTTTATATTTGGGAACTATTTCACACATAGTGCTTCCTAGACTTATATAAAGGGTACAATAAACTGAGAAGAAACATTTTCTTGTGTCTACTAGGATTCTGTAAACTTGGAAGTCAGGCATGGCCATACTGCTACCCAAGAAAGAGGGAAAACAGAATAAAATAAAACAAAAGCAACGTAGCTATTTCAGGCTATTTGAGCCTAGTCCGTTTTTGGCTCTTCTGTCAGTAACAAAGGACATCTTTCTAATTCCCAATATTTTAGCTTATTTTACATTATCTTTCTGCTTAGTTAACAGCAGCACATGAAGAGGATATAAGAAATATGCCACCAGGTGATGTAGCTGCTGCAAATGCCATGCCGAGAACCATATTTCATATCAAACATCTAGGCTGCACGTGAGAAATGCAGGCATGACTCCAACCCTCTCTCTCACCACCAGCAGAATGCGGCAACAGCAGCGAATTCATGACCCGCAAGCACAAGTACATCTATTTGGATGTGGAGAAAAACCTCACTCAGAGTAGAAATAAGAAATTGTCCATTAGGTAGCTTCCTTCCCCAGCTCCAAAATTTTTCCCTCAGATTATTCTTTTGTGTAAAGCAATAGTTTGCTGAATTTCCCCTTTCAAAAACTAACATTTCTGGAAACAACAAGCAATCAGAACCATATTAACTCCCCGCTCAAAACGTTCTGAGTGATACTACTCTTTCTCAAATGCCACATTTCAGTGAGTAAAGAACCTATGTAAAAAGAAAACTGCCTAAATATACGAAAAGGAAATAACTTCCAACCTGTGCATTATTAAAGACTTTCTAAGATAATGTAAGTAATTGTTGATACCAAAAATAACTTCTAGTCCTGTGTCTCCTGTCATTTTAGAATTTACACTGGAAGACATAAAAATAATTCAAAATAACACAATACTCAATTACAAAACATTACTTAATATAAAGGAGCAATGGAGAAGTATCAGTTAAGGTCTACGAGGATAGTCAAAAAAGCCATTATAAAATCTGAAGTTGGGCCAACTTGCTAGGGCTCCTGTCTCTGAAAACTAGTTAGTACATGATATTAAAGGAGGACCAGATAGTCAAGACACTTCTCCAAAAATCACAGTATTGCAACAGTTTGGATATAACCAGCAGAGATGAGCAGATATCAGCAGCAGAGATGTGATTCAACCAGCCGCCAAGAGTTCAGAACTTTACCCAATATTCTATGAATTTTTCTCAAAGGATTTTTGGTTCACCTGCTACTATATAGTTGTCAGCCATTTAATTAGTATAAATTCACTCTTCCAGTTGTTTTATAGGAAATAAAAATAGCAAAGCTATTTCTGAGACTTTATCTAGATATAAAAGGATGCTTCAATAAAAAATGATTTGCAAAGAATTATAAAGCAACATAATAACAACCATAAAGTAATATCTTAAATGCACAAGAGCTGAAACTTTATATAAAAGATAATTAATCTGGGATATATTTAATCAGAAAAGACCTACCGAAGAGAAGTAGTTTTATGACATTTTAAAGGGACTTAAAGACATGGATTTCCAGTGAAAAGAGTAAATGGTATTTAAAGGCAAAGATGTATTGTTTCTACTGGAAAAACTTTGATGTGAAGAAGCAAGAGGATCTAACCAAACCAGAAAATGCAGCAAGTCCTGCAGAAGGAAATGTTGTAATGAGGAATCTGCAACCTAATTAGTTTTTTATGCCTGGTAGCTTTATGCTTGAAACAATACAGCTCTGCTTAGTAACCAAACACTATTTAAAAAATCTGTGTAAAACTTTAGATACTTTATAGTATTTATTTTCCCTCTAATTATAAAAGTAACAGAAAATTTGAATAATATAGTAAGTACAAAGAAGAGGTTTCAAATCTTCCATAATACCACTATTTAGATTTAACTACTGTTAACATTTATAGACTTTCAATCATTTTAGTGTGTGTGTGTGTGTGTGTGTGTGTGTATCCATCATGTGTGTGATATGTCTTATATACAAAATTGGTTATCTTACTACACATAGAGTTTTTAATATTTTTTTTCCACTTTCATATTTTTAAACCAGCATCTGCTTTATGTGACATTACTTGCAGAATTTTTTCTGTTGTTCTGATTTCATTAATGCTTTTTTCCCCCCCATTTCCCATTATGTTTGGCAAGCAGGAGCAAATTCAAATAAAAACCCCAGTTATGCTGTCTGAAAGAAATAATCCTTAGTTCAATGAATCTCTTAGCTTGATATTAGTATATATTGGTTTCCTAAATTAAAACATTCAGAGACATTAGCAAAGATTCGACACATCCTGATTCTGTGGAGCAGTAAAGCCCTAATCCTAACCCCTTACTACTTGTTTCAATTTCTTTGGGGCTTTTAGAGCATTTCGGTTTCACTTTGGGAAGTAGATGGCTTCAAATTTGTGAAGAGATGCTTTTATTTACCACTGTCAATGTCATTATCAAATCTCATTTATGAAAGAAACTGGGTCATGTTAAGTATATATAAAGTCCTTCGCAAGCCTATTGGTTCAAACTGTTGCATTGTATTACTCTTCTACCACACCCTAAATAGTGTGCCATGGAGCAAAGTCCAGCATCCCCCACTTCCAAAATCAGTTTATCCTACTCACACATAAAAAGAGAGCTTCATTTTTACTATGTCTTCATACAAAAGAATGATTAAAAAGAACTATTATGTTAAATGTGACGTCACTTTTTCTTCCTAAAAAAAAAAGTAATATTCGTTACACATTTGAGTCTTTTATTGGATATTTCTATCTATAGTTTGCTTGTTTCAGTATTTCCCATAGTAACATACATAGGGAAATATCTTTTCACTTTGTAGTGAATGTTTCAAATATAGAGCAACATAACACTGGAGAATGTTTTCCTATTAACTGATAAAACTTTCCTCTGGAGATGCTCATGTGCCCAGAAGCCTTAGCAAGGCGCAAACAAATTGCTTTGATCTCCTTCTATTTCTGAAAACTTAAAAATGTTAAAAAGATGGCACATTTCAATACAAGACAAAAATAACTCCAGAAGAGAAGGCATCTATGATGGCCGCTACATAGAAGTGTGTACCTTCCTCTTCCGTGTACAGTGACCCTTCCAAAGCTTAGTGGCTCGAAATGTTCAATGAAAACCTGGAAATCTTGGCTGATAACAGCTTTTTTAAATGAGAAAACATATAGAATATATCGCTTAGGTTTGGCCACTTGCAAAACCATTATAAGATAAAATATTTTTAGGACCCAACAAAAATGCTTACACGTTGCTCTGTTCGAGGAAGGTATATTTTCAGAGACTGGCAACTTCCTTTTGCGCATAGTAATATGTGTTCCCTCTCTGTAGATAGAGCAAAACAAATCAGGGTTTTCTCCCCTTTCTGGGCATTACCATGAGAACTAATTCTTCTGGACTTAATGCTAGTTCAATAAAAAGCAGTCACTTAAAAAACTCAATGAAACAGGGTTCACAGAATTTGAGGAAAAAAAATAATCCCTGAGGTAAACTATGTTGAGGAAGTATATTGCTAAATTTAAAAACAGGCCAGTTTTCTTCCACATGCTTTCTTTCTTGTGTCTCTTCGAACCACTGAGTGAGTGAGCATACAAAGGAACTAGATACAGAAATTAAAAACACACACACACAAAAACAGTAGGAAAGACTTAACTCGAGTCAATATGCATGATACAGAGAAAGAATTAACCCAAGTAGGAATTAACCCAAGTCAATGCATGATACAGAGAAAGAATTCCCCAATTAAAAAAAAAAAAATGTAGCTAGTTGAACATTTTACATAACAATACATTATAAAGCCTGAGTCACCGTGAGTTGACTCAGTAAAATGAGTATTTTAATAGAATAAGACTTACAATAAAAATAATCTGACATTTACTTAAATTATAAATAAGTATATGATAATGAGGCCTAAGCTAAGAAATACACATATTCTAAAGACTATTTAGCATAGCCAGAGTACATGCTTCTGGGGTTCTCTGGAAGAAGGAAAAGAAACTGGATGAAACCCCTGAAGGGAATCTAGAGAACTGGACCTGCCCACTTTTGGGAAATAGGAATCCAGGGTCTAAATATTAAAGAACAAAGGACCACAGATTCTCTCTCATCTCATGATCACCTTCCTTCAGATCTGCCTTTTTGCCTACAACCTGAGGAGCATTATCTGTATTATATTCCATGTGAATGGTGGTCACTGGAACTCTGCGAAGCAATAGAGATTTCTCACCAAAAGAAAAATATCAGGAAGAGTTGGCCACTGTTTGTGCCCCTCCCCTGCATTCTTCAACCTTGCATTCAGGCATATATTCAACAACCATTTGCAGAGAATTGTATCAGTCAAGACTTGGTTTAAGATGTCTGAAAACCCGACTCAAACTGGTATGGTCAAAAAAATGAATTTATTGTTTCATGCACCTAAATACTTCAGGGATATACTGGCTTCAAGTGAATAGATAGTATCATCAGAACCAGAATCCTGCATGTCTTGCCCCGCCCCTTGACTCTCTGTGTAGATTATTCTCTGACAGTACTTTGTAAATTGCTTAGTGCTGTACAAACTGAAAGACAAAATTCTCCTAGTTAATAATGATCATTTCTCCTGACTTTATTATTAATTCCAAACTCAGCATAATCACCTGTGAGAACATTAACCTATTAGTCAATAAGTGAATAAGTACTTTGAGAAATAGAAATGACCACACCCTTAAATGAAACAGAAGCAATTCATTCTGAATTAGAATCCTTGGTTAAAGTGTACAGCTGAAACTTATTGGATTTCGTTAACCAATGTCATCATTAAAAAATAATAATAATTAATTGAAAAAAAAAAAAAGAATCCCTGGGGCGGACATTGGGCACCTGCATTTTTAACAGCTCTCTAGGTGATGCTTATGTGTAAGACCCACTGGCATGCACATTCGACAAATAGCACTGAGAACTAGCTTGCCTAAATTTGTGAAATATTTAAAGGAGTTCAGCAGTTATTATGGTATTAAAATGTATCTAATTATACTATCATCAAATTTTTTACTTTGGGGTGCTAAGAATAGATGTTTCAAGTTTCCCAAAACACCGATGACCCACAACTTTTACTTAAATTTCATTCTTGAAGCCTACCTATCTCCACCTTCAGATAAGTCTATTCACATATAGTTTTAGGGCAAAAGGCGGATGAAACTTGAAAGCCCTGTTTTAATTGTCACAAATGTGTTAGGATAATATTTTTAAAACAGTAACATATTTTTTTCTATCAATGTTTTCTTCTTCCCTTCCCTTCATTGAAACAAAGAGGATGCCTAAGAAGAGAGGTGAAACAGGGAAAAAAGCAGAAAAGTCTGAGCATCTTTTTGGCTTTAGTTTTCAGATGCTTAAGAACTTAAATAGAAAATATCTGGGGTAGAGACAAAATATTTGGAAGAAACAGGATGATTGTACATCTTTCTTCTTTACCTACCACCCTCACCACCTATACATAAACACTAGAAACATGTCCCCTCGATGGTGATAATAGTGGAGATTTTGGAAGGTCCTGTAAAGAAAACCCTGGCATGACTCCTGGAGAGGAGGGATAGCTATGGTGGACCTACGCAGATGAGAATATAGAAAGCCCAGAATCTCCCACACTTACGTCCCCCTAATACTTGGCAAAAAAACGACAAAATTTTTTCTGAGTCCCACCAACCTCTACCAAGACTGGAAAAGAAGCAAGAGAGAGAAATGAAGGAGCTAAGAGACTTATGTGGACACAAACAGGAGAATTTTGGACTGTTTTGCCTCAGCTGACTAAAGCTCTTGTTCATCTGACTTGTGTTTTTTTTCCTGGGGGAAAAACGAACTTGACAAAGATGCACTGTCTTTTGGAGGGTGCAGAACCTCAAAACTTGAGCCATTCCAGTCCCAAAAAATAATTTGTAATTTTACAAATGGAGGGGAAAAAGCAATGGATTAGCAACAAAGACTTTGTATCTATTCATAATAATTTTTATATACTTTTGTACTTGTTATCCATTGCTGCATAACAAATTATCCCCAAACTTAATGACTGGCTTAAATTAAATGATTATTGTCTCACAAATTTTCTGTGGGTCAAGAATTTGAGAGTGGAACAGGTATGCCATTTTGGCTCAGGTTCTCTCATGAATCAAAATGTCAGCTGAGACCTCACTCACCTGACCACTTACCTGAGTCTGGAAGATCCACTTCCAAGATGTCTTGCCCACATGACTAGTAGGTTCACCTTGGCTTTTGGCAGGAGGCCTTAATTCCTCTCCTTCATAGAGCTGCTTGAGGATCCTTATAAAACGGCAGCTGGCTTCCCCTAGAAGAGATTCAAGTGAAGCCAAGACAGAAGAAGCCACATGTCTTTTATGATGAAGCTTTGGAAATCGTACACTGTCATTTCTTCTGAGATTCTATTGGCTACACAGGTCAAGTTTACTGATTTCAGGAAGGCATTATACAAGATCAAGAATAGCAAGAGGTGCACTCATTAGGCATCACTTTGGAGGCTGCCACAACTTACTTCTTTGTAATATTTCCACTAGAAAATAAAGGATTCTTGCCTCGAACAAGAAAAAAAAAACATTCTAATTAAATGTCACCTCTATCAATCATCTCAGATATAAAAGAAGAAGGCAGTTCACCTCACTCTCAAAAAGAAGCATTGAGTAGGTTGTGTTCTTTGAATTTAACTCCGAATGAACTTCTTTTTGCCTGTTTTCCAAAGACAAGGAAGGCATCGGGTGGATATAGGAAGCTTCATCTTTGTTGCTTAGACCAAAGAAATCAAAATCAAACCTCATCAATAAAGCACTGAGAAATCAGTGTGGATAATATCTGATCTTCATTTCATTTTATTTTGAATGGAAAATAAAACGGGCATTGCTATAAAAACTCTTCTAAGAAATATCTGTTTCTTAAAATCCTGAACTTTTCACTCATTGCTTTATAAAAGTCGTCAACTAACTTAAGACTGGCAAAGATAATGGAGTTTTTCCTGATCTTTATCCAAGAATTTCTAGAAGTGACTGGTGTGTACCAATAACTAAGGGAGAATTTAGAAATTCCCATACCTGTACCCTGTATTGTATAAGCCTCTAAAACCTGTATATAACCCTGGGAAGATGGGTAGAATCGCAAATAGCACAAGGAAGGCATGAGCTAAAATTAAGATGCAGAAAAACAATGTAGGTTATATATGACTTTCACACATGTCCAAAATACCCACTGCCCATATATTCTGATATAAATTAAACCAGTGCTTGAAGTAGAAGACAAAAATGTCACTAGTTATATTCACATACAACAAAACTATTGGGTAACTTAATCTATTTGGTCACTCCATTTAGTCAACTCAGTTTTTAAAAAAATCTTCAAAAAAAGTTTAAAAAAAAATTACATAGTAGTCTTGCCTCTATTAAGTACTACACTAAGCACATTTTTTCACCGCATTTGTCTCCCAGCAAAACTGAGAATTGTGCATTGCTACTTCTAATATTCAGTTGAGAAATCTAAAAGATAGAAAAATTAAATAACTTATCCAAGGATATTTAGTAAAGCCAGGGTTGGAATTCTTGGCCCCAAAACCTGTGTTCACTCCTCTAAACACATTGTCTCCAATAAAGTGGTCTTTTCTTTTTTCAACACAAGGCAGATTTCAAATACTTTGAGGAAAATATTTACAATAGAAATATTTGCATCATAATTTAACTCTGAATGAACTTCTCCAACATAGGAGAAAAAAATTAATTATCATTATCAATTCTAACAAGTACCCACTATGCCCAAATTACTCTAAGATTAACCCCTCCCCCCACCCCCACCCCCCCAAAAAGGTATATAGCTCCAAAATTGAGCAATGCAGCATGGCAGCAGTATCAAATGGAACATGACACCTGAAATGAAAAATTCTGCACCACACATGAACTCTGCAGTCCAAGATACTGACTGCAAACTTGCTCAGAAAACATATAAGGGAAAAAGTCTGCTCATTTAACCAGCTCACCTAAGAGAAACACTTGTCTGCCTTCATTTTATAATGTATTCTTTATCTACACTTTATAATATATACCTTATCATTCTCATTGATTTGCAACTTCAGAAGGAAACTTAACTTTGAGATCTTTGAACATTTGAGCTTATTGGCCAAGGGTCTCTTTATCCATGTTTTTAATGGAGAAACTGAGACATAGAATTTACTCTTCCCAGATCATACAAATGGAATCAGCCAAAGAATTTTACCCCATGACTTCAAGTACAGTACTTTATTTGTCCTTGTAACATAGTCATATGCCCAAATTTTTCTAATCTTTTGGAGAATGAAATTGTTCATATAAAAAATATTTTAAGATTATAAAACGATGCAGAGTTTGTTATTTTAGTACATTGACTTTGGAGTTAATATTAATCTAGTTATGCTTTTTATAATTTCTATTTTATCATTTCATTCTGTGCAGCTGTGTCACTGCTCATAAATTTTTTAAATGGCTTTTTGCAAATTGGAGGTAAGGAGAGTGGCCACAGAAAATATTTTTAAGTGATTAAATTCAGTTCTCAGATGACTTCTTTTCAGTGCTGCTGTACCTCACCAGTAGCATGCTGACATCTGTGAGAAAACAAAATTAATTATGCAATTATAATGAAATTCTGTGTTCAATAGTACTTTTTACTTCCCAGATGGGGAGGGGGGAAAAAACAGTGCCCATCTTATATAGACTCCTCCAAGGTATTTGAAGACATATTAAGAAAATTTACAGCATCAGTTCAATGTGCGTCCAAGATTTTCTTGCTCTCGAGGGTCAGATTCACTATGCCGTTTAAAAGCCAAAATCCTTTCCACAAAATAAGATAAAGGCTAAAATTCCATCTGACCAAAACAGCTTTGTAAAAAGTAAAATTTTAAAAAGTTCAATATATTTATGTTTCATTTATGTTTCATTTCACTATCTTCAGTGTTTTGAAAAATACCAAAAGCCAAATTACTATTTGAAAATCCCACTGTAAAAAAACAAAACAAAACAAAACATATTCTGTTTCTGGAGCTACAGAAAATACTGAAATTCATTTTTGTAGGATTACTTTCATCAGTTTCAAAGAGAAAACAGATATGACTGTTCTTTAAATACTGACCTTGCAAATTCCTCAGTTATTTGAATTTTTTAACTGCTTAGAAATGTGCTACTACCTACACGAATGTAATTTTATTTTATTAGAAATGTGTCTGGACTTTCAATACAATCTGGAATAGAAGTAGATAAAGTTTCAATTTCCTTATTTAAATTGCTTTCTATAATTCTTATATTCAACAGAGGATTGATGCAAATTGATCTGAGGGTTACATGCAACCTCTTAAGAACCTAGGAAAGAATCCCGGGGTGTGCTCATAGGTCTTTCCCAACCATTTTCTTTATGAGTTCATTTCACATCTGTCTCACACCTTGGAAAAATACAGGTCTGAAGGGTCACTTGAAATGAGAGACTTTCCTCTTCATAACACAGAATAGAGATTCAGGGCTTTGATATTGTCATGGAAATGACTCTTCCTAAATACCGTTTAAAGGCCTGTTTCAAGCCAGAATGAGCTGGAACAATGTTTTCTTTTTCTTTTCAAATTATGAGATTGGAGTATGGGTAGAGAGAAGCTCTGATCGATGGCGGGAGGAAAATAAAAAAGAGCGTGCCTGAGAGAATTCTTCTCATTTATGCTGGCAAATTGTATAGCATAGCTTTATTCAAAAATGATGTTTGCCTTTTCCCTCAGGTGCACAAATGCGCAGCCTGTTGAAAACTGAAGAAAAAAGGCAAGAAAAATAAGAAAAAAGAAATGGAATGGACCATCCTGACTATAATTCTTAGTTTTAAAAAACTGAGTTAAAAAAAAGTTGAGTTTTATACTGGAAATTATGGCACATACAAACATAGAAAAGTTCTTTTCAAAACAAGTAATTGATTTTTAAAGTAGAACTTGAGAAATATATTTAAATATCTAATTAAATCACTATTTATTTTAGTGTTTGTATCATGTAGAAATTTATTTTCTTCTAATAAACTACAAAGAAATAAAATCTTTCATTCTCTTTAATAATAATAATAATAATAAATAGATTGAAGACAGGGAAGTGACAAATGAATTGTTGTTTTAAAAAATACCCTCATACTGAGACTATTAAATTGGATTTTAGGTTTTATAATCTCAATGTTATCTTAATTTCTAGCCTTCTTAGCATTTTTTAAAATAAAAAATGCAAGGATCTCCCCAATTCAAACAAAAATTTTCAGAGAAACAAATTTAGAGAAAAACTCTGGATTTATACTTTGAGGACAATCTAAGTTAATTATATTGGTTACTGGTGCAAAGCACAGTGTTTTCAAAGACATAACACAATCCATATCCTTCTCTTCACTTTAGGGGTTCATCCTTTTATAAAATACTCTATTGATTCTCTTAATATTTATTCTTTGATTCCAGGGAGTGGGTGAAGGAAGACTTCTCTATAGGAGTTGTTCACAGCACCCATCCATCGACCTCTCCTTGACCTTTGAGAGAAAAGTTATTGTCTTGTCATTGCTAAACAGGCTTGAGAAATATTTTTGTAGATCAGCTACGTTGTGGCAACTAGAGACTGTCTAAAGAGTATTTAAAGCATCTTAGAATGGGAGATAATGAACCATTATTATCAAATGTTAACATAGGGAGTTCTATTTTAAAGTAGCCCAGCTTAATGGAATGAATATCTAAATTAATTTGAATTCCATTTGTAGAACTGCCACCTTAATGCCCAAGGGCAACTCACATTATTTGGAAATGATTCTCCCAGCTGGAGCTGGTAGTACTCAGACTCTTAGGTGAGAGTGCTCTGTTCTTATGTTAAAATAAAATCTGCAACTGGCTTCTCAAGTTGTGATTCAATTGTGTTTACTCCAGTATAAGAATAGAGTGACTTGCTTTTCTCTCTATTCAGAGACATGTCTTCTATTTAGAAGCACATTCAGAAATGTTTGAAAATTATGCTTTTTAACATTAATCAAGAAATTACATAAAATGAACAGAGTATAACCATAATTAAAGATTAATATTTAATACATAGCACCTATAAAGCTAGCCTGATTCCATCTTCATCAAGCCTGAGAACAAAACAAAGCACTGAGTAATCCTCCTCCCCCAAAACCTCCCCCCCCCCAACCCAAAAGCTTTCCAAAGACCTAGAGAGAGGAAGATTGGAATTAGGATTCAGAAAACACTTACATTCTAGATATTTCTGCCACTGACTTAAATCTCTCTCTATGTTAAAAGAGATGAATCTTTTCCTAGAAGCCTCATGCCAATATAAGAACTTAAGAAGAGGTGGGAAAATGGAGTCTTTTGTAAAAGGTCGATCTTGCAATAAACAATAACAGGAATTCCCCTTGTTTGAAAGAATCAAATATAGTCTCCAGTGTCAAAGACCTGGAGCTAAATCCTATTAATCAGTGAAGCCTGAAACTAAGGTAAAATCTTAAATTTATATAGTTCTTTACAGTTTATAAAGCTTTAAAGTAATTCTATCCCTCTTAGCTATCCTTTTTATTTCAAACACTTATCAATACCTGACATATTATTCATTTATCTATTGATTTCTATATCTTTCTCCTACTGCTAAAACGTAAGCTCAATAAAAGCAGGGACTTTAGTCTGCATCATTCACTCCTATATCCCCAGCACCTAGAGCAGTGCTTGGTGCATAATACACAATATATATTTGTTAAATGAATAAAATATGTAAATAATGAATAAGTACTATTTTATTTGAGTCTCGAAACCCCCTGGAAAAAAGGTGGACATGAATTTCTCATCTTTATAGGTAAGAAAACCAAGACCTCAAAATACCAAATTACTTATGACAGTATAAACAGGTAATTGGGGTCAGAGCTATGATTAAAAAGATCTAATTCCTAATTCCAGTTCTGTTCTAGTATTACTTTGCTGACTGTGCAAAGGGACTAGACATAGGTGGTCAAAGATTTACTGACATCGGAATTGGTCCATTGTCACTTTCCATGAAGACCATGCAAGAGAAAAAAAGGACTAACTTCATGTCCTTTTCTTAAAGTATAGGTGTCAACCTTTTTCTGCTTTCTTGTCTCCTTAATCATTTTCCTAAATTAAATTGCCTGGCTAAGGTGTTTGTTGTCTCATCAGCCACTTTATATTAATGATTTTTTCCCTGGTATCTTCTCTTCTATCCTGTGTAATTAGTATGGCCTAGAGATATCATTTATTGAACCCTTTTTCCATGACACTGAACATTAGCCATTTGTTCACTCACAACCAAGAAGCTGGAGATCTATCAGGTTCCAAACTCCAGGCTCTTTCCACTATACCATGCTGCCCCATGAAGGACCTGGCTCCTTAGAGGTGACCCTTGGGAACCCTAGAACAGAGCTCACAGAGCCCACAACCACCCTTGACAAGAAAACTCAGCAGAAGCTTAATTCCATACTGGTTAGCTGCAGAAGGGTTGTGGTATAGGAGTGCAAAATGGGCAACTGGAGACCTGATTACTAGCATATAGATCATTAGTGACAGTTTAAGGGTGCGGGGGGTGGGGGGGGAATCTTCCAGGATTTGATTTAGGATTAGAATGATACAGGAGGGAATGACTCAGCCAATAGTTAGTCTAGGAGGATTCAATCCCTGGTGGTAATGGGTGGATCAACTTGACCTTTCCTCCCTCTTTCACCAGTTACACAAAAACATTTTTGTAAGGATATCGTGCTTTTTTTAATTTTCACCCCTTCTTTCCTTTCCTTTGTTCTTAGTAAAACACCAAGTTTATGCCTTTTAGAGCCAGTAGTGAGCAGCTGCAGAAGGCAACCAATCATGACTCTTGGGTCCCTCCTAACATCCAGTTCAAATTTTGCCTTTAAAGCAGTGCATCACATCTCCATTAGAGTCAAAATGGTGCCTTCCAAATAAGAACCGAAAAGAAGGGGTGAGGGGACACCGATATTCTGGTAATCAGGTTTCTGCCACTGGAAACGCTAATTAGAACATGAAAATAAATTCTTTCTGAACCTGACCCATAGTTACTAACATTTTGTGAAGTCATTTAAGAAAGAAATTAAGTTAAATAAACACAGATTTGCTGGTGGATTTACAACACTGGACAAGCAAAATACACTTGCTTGGTATAAAGCCAGTCATGGGCTGTGCCAGGCCCCTGCACATGTATTAAGACAAATGGGAGCTTTAGCAGAGTATGCTAGGACAGAGCTGAGCTCAGGACCTTTCTTTTAATTGTTAAACAATGTATGCTGTGTTGAGCTTCAGTCTGGCCAGGACTGTTCATCAGCAAAGATGAACCATAAGGTTAAAACAGCAGAATAATCCCTGCCAGTCACAAGTGTCAGGGAGGTGGAAAGGATAGGGAGTTTGGATCCCTCTTAGGAGTGAGACCAAGTACCCCCACTTAGAAAGTTGCTCAGAGTTCTGGCATCTCTAGATAACTGAGATTTCTGAGAAAACCTAAGTCCTGTATGTGCCTGAATATAAGACAAAGAACTTCTTTGTATTTGAGGCTTTATGAAGTCTCTCATACTCTATTCTGGACAAATTTTGTGTAGGAAAGATCAATTAGCCCACATAGATCTGAATCAATTTTAATTTTACTTGCTTATAAAGGTTAATCTTATGAAAATTACATTAAAAGCAGAAAGGAAAGGGAAGGGAAGAAGGGAAGGAGAGGGAAGGGAAGGGAAAGAAGAAAGGAAGGAAAGAAGGAAGGAAAATGAGAAAGGAAGGAAGGAAAGACAGAGGAAAGAACAAGAATGAAAGAGAGAAAAAGATGGAGATCACACCTCACTCCCTAGATATCCTGATTTAATTGGCAGACAATGAGAACTTTCTTTTCTTAAGATACCTCAGGTGATCCTAAGGTGCAGCAGCCAAGGTTTGAAAGCATTAACCAGATAAAATTAGCAGTTTTTAAAATAGGAAGTTTAGTAAATATTCCTAAGGTTATGATAACCTCGAAATGACAAGTGTTGGGTTTTACTTAGTCAATATATGTGACTATTCAAAAAAAGTAAAAAATACAATATATGGTTAGGTTGTGATGAATATTTACCTACAAGAGTCACGGAAAATAAAAACCTGTCCTATCATTATATCAGTGGGTGATTGAGGGTTGGGGTAAAATTTTCCATGGATAGCATCTAGGGATACCTCATAAGATTGTTTAGGTTATACACTGCACAAATCCAAAGGGTTGTGTTCATATAATATTCACATCTCATTGGGGAAATAGGGGCATAGCTAATATTCATGCTTTAATGTTTTTATCATATTTAGACATATATAATAAGATGTTACCCTGAGTATTTTGTACAGAAATAAATTATAGTAGTAGGAATTTTTTTTCACTCACTGAGGAAACTGAGTTTTGATTCTCAGTTGTCATAGAATAAAACAGAATGTCCTGAAGCTAGAGACAGAGAAGCCATGGTGGACATCTGTTCTCCATGCCCATCCAGCATCCCTTCCTCTTTTGTCTCATATTAGACACCCTCTCTGTATCAACCAAGGTTCTCCAGAGAAACAGAACCAATAGGAGAGATATATGGAGATTTATTGTAGGAATTGGCTCGTGTGCTTATGCAGGCTGAGAAGTTCCACGATCTGCCATCAGCAAGCTGGAGAAATAGGAATGCTGGTGATGTAATTCAGTCTGAGTTCAAAGGCCTGGTCTCCAAGTGCAGGAGAAGATGGATGAATGTCTCAGCTCAAAGAGAGTGACTTTACCCTTCCTCCATCCTTTTGGTTCTATGTAGGCCCTCAAGCGGTTGGATAATGACATCAGCATTGCTGAGGGAGATCTTCTACACTCTGTCTACCAATTCAAATGCTAATCTCTTCCAGAGACACTCCTCACCCCCTCAAGCATCCCCCCAACCCCTCCCCTAGACACACAGAGAAATAATGTTTTGCCAGCTATCTGGGTATCCCTTTGCCCAGTCAAGCTGACATATAAAATTAAGCATCACAATCTACCTACATAGTTTTCTTTCCTGGAGGAATCCATTCCATGTGGTCTTACGTGGCTGTTGTGGCCCCATCCCCAATCCCCACAACAGGAATGAACATAGGACTAGGCCCCGTCAGTGATCCCACCAGTACTTGGTTGAAATTAAGTCCCTCCTGTACTTTGAAAGTTGAAAAATGGATATGAGATTCAGGCTGGGCTTATCAGAGAGGTGCCAGGAGTTTTCTGCTAGACCTACTTGAGAAGATGTTCTCGTTCCATGAAGGTTACAGAGTTAACACAATGTGTATTGGTGCTATGTGGCAGAGGATATTATTTGTTCTCCAATATCTGTCCTCTTCTTTCTGCACAATAATAAATGGTCTTACAGAATATACAAAATGAAGCCTGCATTTTCCAGCCTTTCTTGCAGCTACTTATGGCCTTGTCAACACATGGTACATAAATAAAAATTTCATGTGAGAGCATTCAGAAATCTTTAAGATTTGCTTTGTATCCTTCCCTGTTATATCTCCTTCTTGCATTCTGCTGCTTAGAATATGAATGTTATGACTGGAGCTCCATCTCAGACCATGAGCTGTGCCTTCACCCCAGGGATGGCAGTTCAGAAAGCTGCGAGAATGGGTACCTGAAGACTTCATGGGTCATATTTGTTTTACCAGCTCTGAATTGTTCATCTCCAAACCCGTGTGTGAGAGAGAAATAAAGCATATTCTTTAAGCTATTTTTATTTTATTTTCTCTTACTTGCAACAGTAAGTGATTGCTAATTAATCTTAGTTAATTTGGGTTGCCTTCATCAACATATTTACCACCTAAGAGTGAAGACAATGCAGAGGAAAGAGCAAAAAGAAAAAGACAGAATTATGTTGATATAACTTGTGTCACTGGATCTAGCCATGCCTAATGCCATACTACCTTTCAGTTATATAAGTGAAGATATTTACTTTTCTACTTAAGATATTTGAAACTGAGTTTCTGTCACACACAAACACATAAAAATGTTCAGATAAATCTAGCAATCCTGAGGAAGTATGCTCTCATTCATTTATATGACATTATTGTGACCAATTATGGGCTATGGAATTGGGAGTAGGAATTAATTTATTTAGCTCTCTAGATTCTCAAGGGACAGAGAGATCTAAACTGACATCTAAATTACGTTATCATCCACATTATTCTTTTCCCATGATAATGTTGTTTTTATTATTTGAAAATATTACATGGGACGTCAGTGGCTTGCAAGAGTTAAGACATTTCCTTGGAAATGGTAATTTAGGAAGATTTGGCTGGCTTCAAAGTCCAAGAGGGACTGAGAGAATTTTGAAAGATGAGGCTGGGAACAGGAGACCAGTTATGAGTAAGAAGTGAGATGACGGGGGCCTTGCCCTACTAGTATGTTATATTAATAAAGTACTTTGCAGTTCATAACATATATTATCTAATTTGATACTTAACAATTTTTTGGAGTAGGCAAAGAAGGTAACCAGTTTCACCATTTCACAGAAGTGGAAACTGAGACAGTGTGGTTATGCGTCTTGTCCAGTCATGTGGGTGTCAGAGCACAAGTCAGAATCCATATTTTCTGATTAACAGTCCAGTATGGATGTATTGTGTTTCTCTGTACACAGAGATCTACCAATAAACAAAGTTCTCTTTTCAGCAGCTTCATTCAGTTTTGTTTATGAATTCTACTTAATTGTTCATTGTTTTCTTTTTACTTGGGACCTCTCTTGAGTGGTGATGTGAGCTAAGACAGAACTTCATCCTGAGACAGATCATCTTTATAATGCACTATTGGAACCAAGGAGAGTGTGTGTGGATCAAGGAAAGAGTACCGAACAATGACAGAAAATCCCAACCTTGAGTCCCATAGAATAAATTTACGTTAAGTTTCAAGTCTTTTCCTCTGCTCAGTGCCTTCTCCAATGTAAAATCTAATTCATTATTATACCAGTAGCTCTGATAATTTTAATAATTTACCATTCCAAGGAGCCATGGGAAAATAAGAAAATTGCTTTTAGACAGTGTCTTATTCAAGCAAACGGAAATGGTTTCTGAACCACAGAAAACAAATAAACATGCCTCTGCCTAAAACTTCACTAGTGTTTGCCTGTTGTCTGGCACTAAAAGATGTGCTTTAAAATAATAGTGCAGTGTGTGCTTGGAGATTCTGAATGCTAGTGGGGCTATATAAACTCCAGAAGAAGAGGATGTTGACTATGTCTAGGACCACTGAGCTTGGAAGAACCCCCAAATGCAAGGTGTGAAACCGCAGGCTAAATATGTAAATATGGCAAAATGAAATGCCAAATTCTTAATGGTCAGCTTAGCTTTCATAAATTTTAAAGAAGCATATTTTATTATTGCTCAAAATATAACATAAGCATGCTATGTATACAGCCATACTGTATGGCCACCTTTATAACATTTATGCTTGGCACTCTGATGACATTGTAAAGCATTCACAAGAATTATGCATCTTCTATTGTCATGTCATTAACATACCTTTTATCTTTAGCGTGTGAATTAAAAAATATGTGGTTTGGAATTCCTTGGGATCCTGCCGAATTTCTTAGGACCAGGGGCAAGCAGAGCTAACAGGTTATCCTTCTCCATAATGTTATTCTTGGGCATGGAAAGGAATATATTTTTAATAAAAGAAAATTGGCAAGGAGACTTCTTGCAGTGCAGTCCTGGTTTGGCACAAAACATGAGGGATACAAACACCTCATCTTCAGACCCTTACCTGGCAAAGACACAAGAGGACACATTTCCCTGGCGATGCTCAGCAATATGCGGCACCATGGTGGGTCTCAGGTCTTTGGCTTGCCCTCTGCCCAGATGGTAGAAATCCAAAGTAAAGCAGCGTGACCTGGCAGACAGGGTTCTGGAGCAGAGCATGTGATTTCTTCCATTCCTATGGAGATCCTCATTTGGCTGGAAGTCCATCCCAGGGACAAAATGTTTCCAGATCTCTGGCAGGAAAAGAAATGCCCTCTTTTCAACTTTCTCTATTTCAAAGAAGTAGAATGCTGACAAAAAAAATGAGTATTGCTTATACTATTGCTATGGCAATAATAGCCATATAGATTTTAGTGTTTATGTCAACATGAAGTCAACAGTGGCCACGTGTAAGAGCATTGTAAGAATAGGACATTCATTTTTATAAGCTATAGAATATTAGATGAAATATATATGCATATGTGTATATGTACATACAAGTATGTATGACATGAAATGTGATGAAATATGCACACGTGCATATATATACATGATGTATATGTGTGTATGCATACATATATGGTATGTTGAGCATGCTGGATTTATGAGGTATAATCTTAAAAAGCCACTTTGTTTTTGTACCCTGCTGTCCTTATTAGTTGGAATCACAGCAATCACTTGAAGTTGTAAAATACGATCTTGATTCAGAAACTAGGATTTCCCGTTTGATATATGAATCAGTGTGGTAGAGCTAGGGTGTTGTCCTCACCTTTCCTTTGTGTCATTTACTGTGCGTGCATACCCATCACTGAGCTGCTGTGAAGGTTATCTGTGACCGGCTCCCACAGAGCTCAGGAGAACTGCCTTCAGCTGATAGGTACCACCTGGCATGGGAAATCAGGACACCTCCCATCCACTGCCAACCACCACATAGACATCGACGGCTAATTTCAAAGGTACAAGAAGCCAGCCTCTGGCTCCAGGAGAAACAGTTTTGCTGTGCAACTTGGGCTGCAGAGCCCTCCCTTATAGATCAAGCCAAGGCTAGACCTTACCCAAAACCATAACCATGCCTTACTTTCCTACCTTACTTATCCTTACTTTTTCTGAAAAAGCATTTTTCAAAAATTTATTTGCCCCTGAATTCTACACTCAGACTCTGCCTCTAGAGAACCCAGGCTAAGGCAAAACAAAACAAAAAGTTCTCTATTTTAATCTCTATTTTAGTCTCTACTTCTCTCTTCCTCATTCTAATATTATCTAGGATTATAGTTCTAGAATGTTCAGGGATTTTGTTTTGTTTTGCTTTTTGTTCTCCCCTCACCCCTCTTTGGTCCTTGATAATTTCTTGGACAGAACAAACTTTAGTACATTTATTTAGTCAACCTTATTTTCTATATCTTTGGCCGCACGTCTTAGAATTATTATTTTTTTCTTATTAGAGAACTTCTTCCAAGAGTATTTACAAAGTGGTTCTTTGTGTGGCAAACTTTGTATGACTGAGAATATCTCCACTGGATCCTCCAGGATGCTGTAGAAATCTGGCTGTGGGTATCTTCTGGGTGGCAGGCACTCAAAAGTAAATGTGAGAGTGTTCTGAGGGTCAGCCCCCTACCTTGGAGCCTCCTCACTGCAACAAAGCACTTTTCAGTTGACTTCTTGTGTAACCCCCAGATCTTAATCCAAAAAGCACACCCATACTCTCTTACTGCTGTGGTCTCCTTGCCTAGAAGGAAGCTCCTGGGGGGTGGCTCCTTGAGGACAATACAAGCCTAGCTACCTTCACTTGGTCCACAGGAAACTCATGTATCTTTGGTCTTCCAGATTGTCAGTTCCTCCCACTTACTGACTTCTCTCCACACTAAAGCCTTGTGGATGTGTCTTGCCCACCTTGCCCAGTCAGGAAGAAGACACCAAACACTCATGAGATTCTTCCAAATACTCTTTCACTGCTACTCCACTCTAGCACTGGATAGGGACTCTGATGTTCTGCAGCTCAGGAAGCCTTCAGTTTAAAAATGAGATGACAGTCTCGCTCCTTGCAGACGTCCTCAGTGGTTACCTTGAAGCATTCCCAGCAAGAACAATAACTCTATCTTGATGGCTGTTAACTCTTCCTTTCATATTACCAGTCTTCTCTTACTAAAGGTCAGGATAAAATGGCTCTGACTTTTCAAAAGCATTACTAGAAAGTAAGAGATAATGGAGCCATGACTTCAAAATTCTGAGAGAAAATGGTTTTTAATCTAAACATCTATACCTAGCCAAGTTATGGCTAGAATAGAGATCTTTTCAGACACAGAAACCCCCCAGAACTTTATCTCACATGCACTTTTTCTCAGAAAGCTCCTAATGGATATATTCCACCAAATTAAGCCAAGAGAGATGAAGAATGAAATCTAGAAAATAGGCAACCTAATCCAAGAGGAAAGCAAAGGGAATTCCCAGAATGATAGCAAAGGGAGAGCTCAAGACAGCAGCTCATTTACCTGCTAGAAAGCAACTCATCCAGATTTCAGAAGGTGAGAATGCTTTGGACTAGACTTCTATAAAAAGATGATATCAGCAAATTAAAACCACAATGAGATATCACCTTACACCTGTTAGAATGGTTATTATCAAAAAGACAAAAGATAACAAGTGCTGGTGAGACTGTGGAGAAAAGGAAAACCGGGTTGGTAGAAATATAAATTGGTGCAGCCGCTATGAAAAACAGTGTGGCGATTCCTCAATAAATTAAAAATAGAACTAACATACGATCCAGCAATTACACTTCTGGGTATTTATCCAAAGGAACTGAATATGCTAACTTGAAAAGGTATGTACATCCCCATGTTCAATGCAAAATTATTAACAACAGCCAAGACATGGAAGCTACCTCATGTCCATCAATGGATAAATGGATAAAGAAAATGTGCTATACAGACACACACAATAGAATATTATTCAGTAATAATAATAATAATAAAGGAAATCTTGCCATTTGTGACAACGTGAATGGATCTTGAGTGAAATAAGTCAGACAGAGAAAGATAAATACCGGATGAACTCACTTATATGTCAGCAGGTTGGGGGTGGGCAAAATGGGTAAAAAGGGTCAAAAGGTACAAACTTTCAGTTATAAAATAAATAAGTCATGGTATGTAATGTACAGCATGGTGACTACAATTGATAATACTGTATTGCATATTTGAAAGTTGCTAAGAGAGTAGATCGTAAAAGTTCTTACTACAAAAAAAAATGTAACTGTGTGGTGATAG
The DNA here is from genome assembly GCF_014176215.1 of Rousettus aegyptiacus. Lineage (NCBI taxonomy): Eukaryota > Metazoa > Chordata > Mammalia > Chiroptera > Pteropodidae > Rousettus > Rousettus aegyptiacus. The sequence continues at coordinate 54,438,683 of NW_023416311.1, forward strand.
ATGTTAACTAGACTTATCGTGGTGATCATTTTGCAACATATACTTAAATATTGAATCATTATGTTGTATACCTGAAACTAATATAATATTATTTGCCAATTATATCTCAAAAAATTTTTTTAAAAGATGATAATGTCAGAAAATGGAAGTGTTTGAACATGAGAGGTGATTTATATAAATAAGAGATAGGTTGAGGAGAATTATGATAAAAACATAGAAAAAATAAAAATGAATAAAATAAGATGACTCCAGGAAAAATGAACTAAAAAATATTCAGGAAAAGAAAAGTTATTAAACTATGGTATATAGCTCTTTTGTAAATAGGGTTTACATAATAAAAATAATTTAAACTTGGAATAATTTAAACCTGAAAGAAAATTACAGTAATACTGTTTTAAGAGAATGGAAAAAGGAAAGAACTTTTATCTTCCAAAGTCTCAAGGTCAAGAAAAATGCCCCAAAGTGAAAAATTAATAACTGGTAATATGAGCATATTATTAAAAGATAAAGGCTTTTGTAAGTTTATAAAAACTAAGAGTGAAATCATGTTTTTATCTGGGGTAGAGAAATGGTAAGAGGTATAATAGCAGGAAACTTCTACTTTTCATTAAAAAAAAGGCTGTAGAATTCTTGAATATTTATATTTTGTACATATACAAATTTGATATAAAATAAAAACTAAATTTTTAAAAATCAAAAGTTAAAATATGGATTGTTCAGTAAATGACATTGCGACAATTGATTATTCACAAGGGAAAGATAAAAGTACATTTCTACCTTTCACCATCTACAAAAATAAGTTCAAAATAAATATAAGACCTAATGTGAATGCAAAGCTTTAAGTCTTTAGAAAAAAAATAAGTATCTTTATGACATCAGTCCCTTACAAGGCAGAATACTGCAAAATGTAAGGGAACATATTGATAAATTGTATTGCACATTACAATTAAAATCTTCAAAAAAGTTATCATAAGCAAGTTGAGATAAGGCACATATTGGGAGAAGATATTTGCAAAGTATTTGGAACATATATGAAATTCCTTCAAATAATAGGAAAAATGCAAAAAGTTCAATAGAAAAGAAGTAAATAATATAATCAGGCAATTTGTGGAATAGAAAATCTCAATGACCAATAAGTGTCAGAAGAGATAAGCAAACTTATTAGGATCAAATTAAACCAAGGATATATCAATATACGCCAGTGAAATGGCAGAGGGTGAGGGTAGGGCGAACAATACAAAAGCTGATAACACCAATTGTTGAAGAGAATGTGGAGAAAGAGAATTTATAAATAGCTTGTGGGATCACAAATAGGTACAATTGTTTGAAGAGTAATATGATAATACCTCAAAAGCTGAAAATGTGCATAGTACAGTAATTAAACTTCTAGACATGTCCTTCAGGCCTAGAGAAACTGTTGTACCTTTGGCTGAGGAGAACTACACAAAGATGTTCTTTCCTGCATTGTTTGACATAGGGGGAAATGAACAAAAGCCTAAAGGTCACAAATAAGGAATGGGTGAGTAGACAGTGGTGTAGTCATACAATAGGATACTATGCAGTTTTTGAAAGGAAGAAACTAGATCTACAGGGATAAATTTCACAAACATTACTGAAGAGACAGGATGAACTTGAAGTTGCAAATGGTAAATACGATTCCCCATATGTGAAATTTTAAAGCACGACCTAATGTTATGTATGTTCATGGACATATACACATAGAGTAAAAGTCTGAAAACTTTCAAGGGAATGCTTCCAAACAGGACAGTGGTGACTCTCAAGGAAGGGGATGAGGGATGAAAAAGAGATGGAGGAAGAATAGTAATAAATAAATGCATTCACAATACTTGGTTACAAACACCCAAAAATGATCTGAAGCAAATAGAAAGCTAATAACATTTGTTCAATCTAGGCAGGTAGGTACGTGGGTATCTGTTATAGTTATTTTCTGTGTGTTTAAAATCTTTATCAACAGTGATGTAGAGGGTTATATGCCAGCTGACCATCAGAAGGCCAGGCCTGTTTCTGGTCTCCACTAAAGACAGTTGTGTGCTCTCGGCCAAATCCCTTAACACCTTTTAATCTCAGTTCCCTTATTTGTAAATGAAAGTAATAGTATTTTGCCCAGGCTGCTTCAGTGTTTGGAAGATGACTAAATGAAATAATATGTGTAAAAAGCCACCTTGAAAACTATTAAAGATAAAAAATTAATGAATTATTACTGTTTGCTTGTTGACATGTAAAAATATGGAGATTCTTGAAAAACAGTCATGCTAATTAAAGGAACCAATATTAACATATTGTATATCTTTACTATGGGTTATATATTGCTATTTTAACTCTGAAAAATTATATTAGTCATCTTATCCTGCTTTAGAGGCTTGACATGGAGAGGGAGACAATTGGGTCCCATCATTCTTCCCAATTCTATGAATACTCTAAGGATTTGAAAGAGTTAAAGCACAAAAATGTGTCAGCAACCACTGGGAGAAAAACATACTGCATGTAAAGACCATGCTTTAGGAAATGTCAGTTTAGTATAAAAGGCCACTGGCAAAGGAACACAACGCGTGCTTCTATTTAGAGCTTCAAAAATTTTATTTTAAATAATAGCATTGGAGAGGAATGTAAAGTGAAGGTAGAATGAAAAGAGCTTTTGCATATGTTCTCTTCTTGGTTGTGCTCTTAATAAATGAACTCTCCTCAAAAACATTTGTTAGATAGAAACAATTCAGGCTGTGGCTCTATCCTCTCTCCACTAATTAATTACAGCAAATGAGACTGTAATGTGCATCATAACAACTTAATAAGCTGGGCCAAACTATTTTAGATTCTGCTATGCTAGGATTTCATCATTGCTAGACTACTTAAGTTAGCTAAGTAATATCTAAACATAAAAAGCTTTCGAATTACTTGTGTCTTTCAAAATAAACTCTATGTCTTGAGTAGATGTGCTATTTACGTGTAGCCGTGAGAGCAAAGAACAGTATAGTAGAGGCGAGGAAAGGGAAAGGATGAGGCAGGGCAACGTGACAGCTTACACAAACCATTATCTTCAATAATAGCATATCCATCCTCACTGGAGCATGTCACGTGGGCTGACAGATGCCATTCCAACAGGTCCTTCACATTTTTCAGTATTTGTTGGACCTGACTAGTGGAAAGTCCAATAGCTACATTAGCTTCTTTTTTTTTTTTTTTTTTTTTTTTTTTTTGGCATCTTTGGTTACATTAACAATTCTCACCTCAGATGAATAACTGAACCTGGATCAAACTGTGACTAATACAAGCTCTTTAGTAATGTCTCTTCTTTTAATGAAACTTTAAAGGCAATTAGTGACTCATTGAGTCAATAATAAACTTTGCACATCTGGGGATGAGTTAAAATATGGCTTACTGTCAATGAAAGAGGCAAGGGCTCCAGACCAAATGCGAATTATCTCAGACACAGTAATCTGAAACTTTGAAACCCTGGTTTCTTTCAAATCAAAAGTCAATGTGCCTTCCAGGTAGTAACATCTGCTACCACCTCAAGGCATTGACTCACTTCAGCAAAAGTCAAGCAGATCCTTTTCTCTCTCTCCTTAAAGCACGAAGAGTTCACCACTCACGAGGATTTATAATTCACCATTTCCAGAAGGGAAGAGAAGGGGGTGCTGGACAGCAGTCTGTAGCTCAAAGAGGGGTTTATTAGATGGGCTTTTCTGTGGCTCCTTCTTTCCCATTTATTATTGTAACATTTCTCTAGAACATATGACTGGATATTTTCACTATGGATGGAAAACACAGTGGAATAATTCTCTCAAAATATTTTTAAAACATGAGCTGTTTAGAGGCAGAGGGGAATGGGCCAGTATGACAGACCACAAGAAATTTTAGAGGCAAAGGCCAATGACAAGGAGAAATAATCAGCTCCCTTCCTCTTTGTTGTTGTCACACCCATCATCTCTAGGGGGATATGGGTAAACATGAAGACACGCACGCCATACACAAATATACACACAAACCCTATGTTTGGCCTAAGGGCAAATTTAATAATGATAGAAATTGTATTTGAACTATTTCTTGATATATTTCAAAATACATTTTACCCTCAAATTTGCAACAAACCTGGGGTGAAAAGTAAATATATATATAACTTTTAAGGAGTGATGCTTTTGGTAAGTTTTTTATACAGAATAAAGACAGAATAAAGTTTTACAAACCCGGGGCTCTAATTTCTTCTCTTACAAATGACCTCCCATTGTCTCCTCTTTTTTTAAGCAGGATTTATTTTAGCAAGTCCTTGCTAAGATGTCGAATAATAAAAATTTCAAGTGGGTCCTCTCCCGAGTTCACATGTATTTTAAAGAATCTACTCCAAAAGCCCAAAGCCTTCAAAACTCAAAGGAGTGCAGCGATAACGACAGACTGACCAGCACTAAGATGAGGTCGTAGATGATCAGACCTCAGTGTCCTCTCAGCACATCACTGATCCATTTACTGCGAAGGCCCATCGGAACACACAGGAGCAAGAACTGACAAATGAAGAGAGATCTGCACTGTGCTTGCTCTTGACGAGTGAAGGAGAGAGTTCAAAGAATTAAAGATTTTAAGAAAACTGTCCCTTGATTAGACATTTTCATGAGACTATCCTCTGTGTAGAGAAATATCTAAGCAAGCAATATGGAGAGCCTTGGAATCAGCTAAAATCCTGTTGATGCCTCAAAGGATAAGAAGGTTCGATCAACAATACATGACCAACTAAAATATTTTCCTCCAACAAGTAGAACCAGCACTTTTATATACCTTTGCCACTCACTGACAGGCAATAAATCCATTGTGTTTGCTTAGAACAGAAACATGAAGATACAGCCAGATGGTCTTCCTTATTAGATTTCTGTGACTCCTACTATTCTCTAGCTTTTCTTTTCTCAGCTGTCTCACTGCCCATGTGGTCATGAGCAAAGCCCAAAATCCTCCCATCTCTGTCAGTTAAATGAGTTATTCAACTCACCTAACTGCGGAAACCTTCTCTGAAGTTCTATGACTGCACTTCACAGAACAGCTTGGCAGTCTTGAATTCCAGTAATAGAAAAGGCCTCTTAAACAATAGCTTACTTGATTTAAATCAAATTTATCAATGTCATATCAACTCTAGAACAGTATCCTCATTTAGAAACTCATCAGGGTTAAGTTCTTCTCTAAGCTTGTTCTTTCTCTTAGCACTAAGGCTGACTGTGTTTTGAGGAAAATATAATTGATGCAAAATATTTTATCTCATCTAAAGACTTATCAGTTATTCAAATTCCAAAATGACAATGCATAATTTTCCTTAAATCTATTCACATTTATTATACATTAAATCATTTAATTTTAGTAAAATCCTCTTTGCATTGATTGAGACAAAAGTTGTTTCCTTCACTACTAGGTAACTGAACAGCTTGAGAAAATAATTGTATTAGGTTAGCATATAGGAGGGAATTGATTTCTCTATGATACTTTACTGGTTAAAGAAGTTATAAAAATTGTTAAGGATAAAGTAGGATAAGAAATTTGTCTATGATTATTAGTAAAACCATGTTAAAACAAGCACCAAAAGTTATTTGTAGATGGCCAATAAACACAACAGATACTCAACTTTAATAGTCATCAAGACAATAAAAATTTAAACCACAGTGTGATACTATACACACAGTAGAATGCCTATAAAAAAGACAAAAGGCCAAGTAGAGGCACCAGAACTCTCATACACTGCTGGTACCCAAGAATCAGTGGAACTACTTTGGAAATCTGTTTGGCAGTATCTGTTTAAACTGAAATCTCACATAACCTATTACCCCCAAATTCCATTTATATATATATTCCCAATAGAAATATATATATATATATATATATATATATATATATACACACACACACACACACACATATATATATATACACATTCACTGGACTACATTCATCACAGCTATGAAGGTAAACAATCTAGAACTACACCCAACAATATGAATAAATCTCACAAACATAGTGTTAAATGAAGGAAGCCAGACATAAAGTATACACACTGTGTGATTCCATTTATATAAAGTACAAAGACAGATAGAAGCTAATTTATGCCATGTTAATGTTATTTGTTATGAAGATGTAAAAAGGAAGTCAAGTGCCCAGAGGACGGCATGCTCACCATCCTCTAAGCTTCCCACTTCTCCCATGGGAGGTCCCCACCCCAAGCGCTACACACATGATAAAATCAAGGCAGTTTGTCAAGTGAACACTGATGCTGAAGCACATGACGGACAGGCACAAAACCATTGAGACACACTGATGCTGCTATCAAGAAGGATGGTGTTCTCCAAGCACAAACTCCTTGTGACCTTGACTACCAGGAAAGTTTGTCTTTAATTTTCCCATTTATATCTCCATCAAAGTACAGAAAATACTTCGACTTAAGCTGTGGTCAGAAGTGGAGAGTTGTTAGACGTGATGTGGTGGAAGGAATGAGTTGGCAAGGCAGGGTGGGGTTGTAAGAGAAGAAAAGTGGACTTCTTTAACGCATTTGCTAAAAGCTATTATGGACATTTACTTCACACATAATCTTTCTGGGAGAAGTTGCAGATAAACATTGCTCTAAGACTCCTTTCAATTTGTTTAAACTGTGCATAAACAGACCCCATGAAAGCTAAGAAATTTTAAGCAGAGGACACTGCTCTAATTGAATACAATTTATAACAAAGATAATCCAACACATTCTTAATGATGTGTGTGAAATAATTGTGCTGGGTAATAAGTGGCAAGTGGTACTCATAAGTAGTTAAATTAGGGTTGTTCTTACTTGGTCAAGTAAAGTTTTCTAATCTTTCTCTTCTTTTCAGGTCCATACCCTGCAACTTTTTCTATGGCAGGAGTGCTTCTTGTCTATCATTGTGCCTCTGTGGGAGGGGCTGGTGCTAAGGTTCTCGATGAATGATGTTGAATGGAAGAAAAGTCATCCGGATGATTCACCCTGAAGCTTACTTCCATCAGGTCTTCTTGTGCCCCACCCATCCACAATGGCTTGTGACAAAAGGTTCCGAGAGGCCCTTGCCCCATCTCTTTTGTCTTCCTCACCTTTAGGGTCCCTGAGCCAATTGTCCAGCTGCTTCTTACTTACCACCCATGACATTCACCCTTTTCTACCCACAGCACTAACCTACATAGGGCCTTGAGTTCGAAAAGTCTGGTAGCGGTAGAACTCTGGGATACATGCGGTCCTGTGTGCACATTAGATACACAGAAAACTTTAAAACATATCAATGGACAAACTCCATTCTCAGAAATTCAGACTCAGTTTGTCTGGGTGGATTCCTGGCAGCTGGAATTATAAAGAGCACTGGTTAATTCTGATGTAACCAGGGCTGAGAATGATTGCTTATAGGATGAATATATATTCACTAGATGTAGGGAAGAACCATGAATAAAACAGGATATAGGAGAAAGGACAATGAGTGTGAACTCTGGGCACATTAAAGCACAAAGTGGGAGAGGCAGTGGGGGTGGGGAGAGAGCCAGTTCATAGGACCTGTTCTTAGCCAGGGCTTGGGCTTTAATGAGAAGAAGCTGGCAACTGCCAGATGTGCCTGTACTCAGTCCTATGCAGCTACTAATAAGTAGTTCTATTCAGGGTGCTAAAGTCCAATTTAAATATGATGAAAGAAGAAAAGAGCAAGGTTAGAGCACATGCCTTTGGAGATATGAAGAGTTGAAGACGCCATAGGGAACCTGTCTTCCACCAGTGGACTTTAGCACCCTCTGACACCCTCCTCCTATCTGCTGAGTGCGCTGCTTCTGCCCTTCACCACCACGTTTCTTCTCACTCTCTTTTAGCAATTATTTTACCATACAGTGACGTGTTTTTTATTTATCTTTCAATTATGGTTGACATACGATATCATATTAATTTCAGGTGTGCAACCCAGTGATTAGACAATAATACACTTTATGAAGTGATCCCATGATTAGTACCCATCTGGCACCATAAGTTGTTATCACAATATTATTGACTCTATTCCCTATGCTGAACTTTACAGCCCCATAACTATTTTTATAACTGGCATACAATGACATTTGATGGCCATATTTTGATAGTTATCTTTATTGCTGTTATTATGAATTTAGTTTCTAACTTCACAGTGAAGACTACTTTCCCAGGAAAACTTCAAGCACTGGCTTTAGTATCAGAGACCTAAGTTTGAAAGTTGATATGATCCTTTATTAGTCATAAGACACTGAGCAATTGATTGTCTGAGCTTCAGTTATTTTTAATGTAAAAAATGGAAATAATAAGATCTGCCTTGTAAGATTTTGTGAAGATTGAATAAGATGATAAAAAAGAATGTTCTCAACAAATGGAATTTGCATAACAAACATTGCCTCCCTCCTCACTCCCAGATAAGAGCTACCTTTCAGATCTGCATTGCCCAATATGGTAGGCACTAGCTATTTAAATTTAATTAAAAGTATTTAAAATTAGAGATTCAATTCTTTGGTTTCTCTAGCTACATTTCAAGTGCTCCATAGCTACATATAGTTAGTAATATATATCTATATATATTATTGTATATAGCACAAATATAAATATATAACATATATAGCTATATATACTTTATATTTACATATAATTATATGTATATGTATATACATTTATACTATACATATATACACACATATATATGAGTATATATATTTATACTACGTATGCGTATACACATACACATACTGTGCTATTGAATGGCACAGATTATAGACCATTTCTACCATTGCAGAAAGATCTAGTAGACAGTGCTGCTATGCTACCAGAGCCTGCTTAAGCATAGTTACAATGAAGACGGGAACCATCCACGAAACTGGCCAGGCAGTGAGGTGTAGGGCTAAATCCTTCTATCAGAATATTTCAAGTGAAATAGACCTGTCTTTTCTTGGAGATCACTTCCAGGAAGAAAGGGACAAATAAAGAAGATGCTGAGGAATCTGCAAATAAGCCTGGCTTAGTCAGCAATTTGCCAAGGCTGGACAGGTTATGTCAATTTTTAGCTCTGCATAAGCAAATAGAACTGTCCAAGGTTGTCGAGCAAAGGAATATTGGCCATGAATTTTATCTATTATTCATGCACAGCTTCTAGACAATTGGTCAATTTTGAATTCATTTCCCTATCAAGTTGGGCTAAGTTAAGCAATATGACAGAGCTAAGAGGCAGGGAGCTTATGAGAACATCTTAACCTATTATCTTAGACTTTGAAGTTGCCTTTTACTTTAGTCGCTATGCCTAGACCAGCCTGTCAACAACTGGCATCTAAGGCCTACAGTCTCCAGGTCACTAGTTCAGGTTGTGGCTTATTTAAACAGGAAAAACAAGAACATGTTGGGTCACAGGGTGTGGTTATGCTTGTTGTGTACTGCACAACTCCACAGGGTACCTTCTACAAAATGATTATAGATTTATATATTTATTCTGGCAATTTCCCAGAAAATAGCAATAAGTGTCTTAAACAAAAGATGGCTTTAAAAAAAAACTTTCTTAAAATACTGTATAAGTTAGCCAAGTGACTGAGCGGGCCACTCTGAAGCTAGAGGACAGAAAACAGATAAAGATGTCAAAATCCTTAACGTAGGGATAACTCAGTACTGAGACCCAAGAATATTCTGGATACCCAAGCAGTCTTTGTTCCAACAGCTTCTGGAGAAATTCTGCCTCATGATTTACTAAACTGAACCAGCTGTGTCCTCTGAGTTAAGAGATTTCCACTGGTTCCAACCAGGTTTCAAAACGGACACAGAGGTTCTCCAGCCTGGCTCTACAATCACCTGGGAGTTAAGAAGAAGAAAAAAACTGATTAAAAAAACCTAAATTCATAGATATAGAGAACAGATTGGTGGTTGTCAGAGGCAGGGGATAGTGGGTGGGCAAATGGGTTAAAGAGGTCAAAAGGTACAAACTACCAGTCACAAAATAGATGTCATGGGGATTTAATGTATAGCATGGAGACTATAGTTAATAACACTCTTGCATATTTGAAAGTCAATAAGAGAGTAGATCTTAAAGGCCTCATCACAAGAAAAAAAATTTGTGACTACATGTAGTAATGAATGTCAACTACACTTGTGGTAATCATTACTCAATGTATAAAAATATTGAAAACTTATAATACTATACATTGATTATATCTCGATTTTTAAAAAACCTGATTCTGAACCCTTCCTCAGGCCAATAAATCAGAATCTCTGTGGGTAGGGCCTGGGCACGGGTATTTTATAAAAATATCTTTGTGCAGCATGGCAGATAACTGCTCCTCCAACAGATGAAAAGAATGAAAAGGACAGAACGAAGAGGAATCTGATATCTAACTCTGGGACAAGTTATCAAAATCGAAGACTTCTTAAATGTATTCTCACATGCCTTTTAGTCATTAGGACCAAACAGATAAACAAAAAGAAGGAAATTTTAAATGAGCAACACAATCAGATATTCTTGATCGCAGAGTGAATTTTCATCACTTAATTAAAAAGTTTAGAATTGCACTGCACATGTAAAGAAATAACATCAAATTTTATTGATAAACTGTTCTAAAATTCTCAAATTAAGCTTTATAGTGTTACAAGGAAGGAAATGGATGAGAAGGGAAAGGGAAAGTCCAGCCCATTTAAGAATGAAAACAAGCCTTCGACTAAATCCTGCCCAAACTCAGGAAGAAGGGGCTCACTGTGATTTGAAGTATAAGTGGCATAACCACAGGGAAACCAAGACTATCTTCTCAAATTGTGACTTATTTATTCAGAAGACCTCATAATTACCTGCTAAGTAATCCAAGTGTGGCCTAGTCTAGCTTGTTTCAGATGAGAATGGCTTAGTCATATTACCCAGTTCAAGACTGCTCTCTGAGACACAGGTTAAACTAGCTTCATATTCAGGTCTAAGACAGCCAGGCCCCTTGACACATCTCTCATTTTAAATCTGCCTAGGCAATCCTTTCTATGCTATCTCAAACGCGAGTCATCAGTGCTTTGCTATCTTCTCCTGCCACCCCAAGTCAGTGAAAATATGCAAAGTTCCTAGAAAAGAAGATTTATTCTAAATGGTTCTTAGTAAAATAGTCAATCTTATAAAAGTATTGTCAAACGCATGTTTGGACTCTAAAACTGCACATCCACTTTGAATTAATCTACGGCTGTGTCTATTGGAGATAGGTGTTTAAAAATTTTTGGAGGAGAACACATATTTTCTCGCTCTCCCATTTCTTCTTATCCAAATCTTTTATTGCTTTCAAAACCCAATTCGCCTCATATATCTCCCGTCAACTTTCACCAGCCCAAAGTAACCTTTTCCTATTGAGTATTTATATTGATTGGTTGACCCTGTCATTTGATACTTATTTTTTCATATATTGTATTATCACACCTTGCATAGTCATTTAGCTTATCACATGGAAGTGTCTTTTCTACCTGTTACATTCTTCAAATATGCCCATGGGTATAATGCATAGTATAAGAATATATATTTTGTAGTATTCACTGAATGTTAAATGAATTCATTGTGAAATATTCCAAACTCATGAACCAATTATATCCCATATCTACTTATACAATTGCTCCCTATTTTAAAAAGGAGAAGGTACAATAATATGTCAAAATATAAGAAAAGAGGCCTTGGTTTTCTCACAACTGTAGGACCCCAATGGCATGAATCTCTGAATTCCTTTAAAGTGTCATGTACTAGAAAAAGGAGGGGGGGTGGTTAATACTCCCCCAATAAAGGCATGTGTCTTTAAAGAAGATTTTTAAAAGATGAGGAGAAATGTTGCCAACTAATGATGGCATGCCATTGACTGTAAAACACATCTGATTTCAAAAATGTTAAAATGTGGAAAAATGTGTGCCTTAAAACCCATGACACATGGTAAGTAAATATGATCTTTTAAATGCAGGTAATACATAATGAAAGTTAGATAGCTCCTTCATTGAAATATTAAAATATTATCATAAATCAAAGAACAATTTGCCTTACAGAGAGGCATATCTTAGACCTGACTTTTAAACACTGAGCATCAGATTAGACCCTCAACCATGCATGGGGCTGGTGATGGCCTATGATATACCAAGTATCCACTTATGTTCCTAGAAAGTAAATTGTCCAAAATGAACAAAAACTATGGTGTCATGGTCTTTGCTTCAAGAATACATGAAGTTGCAAAATGCAGTCCAGAAACAATACAATAACATGAGTTTCCGGTTTATAAAAAAAAAAAGATTGCCATGATCTGCTAAGGATCCTTATTTACAAACTGATCCACACTGATCCATCATATGTTACAAAGCTGTTTCAATTTCCTTTACACCACTTCACATAAAATGTATCACACACATTTTGTGTTATGTTTACCTGTCGGTGGATGCAGAGAGTGTGCCTTATGGACTATTGTATTTCGCCAGGTGGCTTGCACAGTGCCTTCCACAGGGTGAGTAAGCCTTCAGAGAATTGTGATAAACAGATGAACAAAGAACTGACCCAATGAAAAGCAGTGTTATCACTTAGTTTTGGAGTCAGCAGTTACCCAATCAATCAATAAAAAATAGCAAATGAGATTATTGCTCTGCAGAGCACTAACCGAAAGCATGAATGGTAGAATTCTTAGGAGAAAGCCCAAGAAGAATGTCTTCTTCCATTCACTGTCTCTTTCTGGCTGTTAATGGAAAGCAATCCTAAGTAATCTTTTTAGCGACAGGTGTCAACATCAACAGTAAATTCAGTAATCTTGCCTTTTATCCTTACTATCCCAAGATATCCCAACTTTCTTTTACTGTGAAATAAACTCTAAAAGAAATATTTAAATTTCCCAGGAGGGAAACTTTCCTTTTTTTTAATCCAAACAGATGTTACTGCATGTAATTTATGACAACTTTAATAAGAATCCAACAACTATAGGGATCCCTCTACATTGGCAATATTGAACTTGAAGTATAGTAAGCCATGAGCCTAGGATCCTTCTAAATTTAAATAAGAGAACAAATTAATTTTCCTCTTGCTCTGGAATTTTCTTCTTCATCAAGATCTACACCTGAGCAGAGAGAGAAACGACCTATAGGCAGCAAAGATCGACACAACTGCTACAGATGGGTTCCTTCTGGCAATGCTGTGGGTGCTGTCGCCATGTTCCTTTCCTGTACAACAATCAGTCGAGTGCCATCTGGGCTGCCTGTCCTGAGAATACACAAGGGAAAAGAAGATGACATCATGAAGGCTTGCATCACGTCTCTTGCATTGAAAAGAGGCCATAATCTGCCCTCGTTATCAATTAAACAACCAATAAGTACTGCATTCCTTGCGCTCCATGCCTGAAGCTGGTCTCTGTGGGAGACTACCGCAGAACATTTAGACCAAGTGTAAGATCAAAGAGTAACAGGAAAATAACAAGGAAGTTGTGTACATATATTTAAATCACCCATGCTGGCTTTCAAAAATGAAGCAACTGGTTTTATATCTAAACAATATCTTATGTAGCAAGCAAGAACAACCATTACATGAACTGTTTGAATAACCCATAAGTTGCTTGAGAACCAGGATGGTATCTTATTCATGTTTGTATCCTCACAGCCTAACATGGTGCTCAACACATAAGGGGTACCCCACACTGCTTGCCAAATAAGTGAATGAATATCTTACTTGAAAGTGGATGCCATGCCACGTAAGCAGAACAGTCCTTGAAACTTAACTATCTTCATATAGGGAAAAACAGCACTAAAATTCTGTGGTTTGGGCCATTTCATATTACTATCTTGGCCGCAACTAAGAATTTGTGCTAAGGCCACAGGATCGTATATAAAGGTCAAAGTGATCTGGGGCACCTTGGTTTTACAGATCAACAGGAGTGCCCCATATTGGATAGTGGCCGATAGACTCTACTGGATCTCCTCTCTCAGGAAGTACAAAACCAAGTAGCATGGAGAAGAGGGTCACGAGTCCTGCTCTTGAATCAGAAATGGTGATGTGCTCTTGGAAGACCAGGGTCCAGAGGGGCTGACTATCTGCCGTGTACTTATAAGGAACCCTGTTATTCCAGGCGGCCTTTCCCTTCCTGTGTTCTGAGAAACAGAATTCTGAGAGATGAGAATAGATAGTGCTTGATGATAACCTGGGAAATGCTAAATGCCATGTTCTTTCTTGATTAGTCACAATGTCTACTTGCACATTTAAATCTCTTTGAAATCTTGCTCAAAACAAAAGTTTAATTCTATTTAGCAGAGGGTTCCAAAGTCTTTATTTCGCAGTACGCTTACGTGCAAAAGTGTAGTATAGGACACCTGATTTGATAAATGGGTCCCTAACATAACTCAAATGTATCTCTTTTCTCACAACTTAAAGAAGTCTAACTAAAGTATTGCCTTAATTATGGGGCTTATAAATATTGTATTCAGAAAATGAGCCTCTAACTTATGAGAACGAAGCCACAAGCTCAGAATTAGACCAGGCCTTTTTCTATAAAGCACTTACTCAAATTGTAATATGAGTCAAAACTATGGGTTCCAAAATTTTTAAGACTTCATGACTTCATTCAGGAATCCTAAAAACAACTGTGGTCATCATCCATTAAAAATGTAACTTTTATAGTGTTCCACAGACGGAGAGATAAAAGTCCTCTAAGCTGATTATTTTCATTAGTTCCTCACTGGTAAATATGTAAATAATTTTATATACAGTAAACACACATGCTGAGCATAGTAAAGTTCATCTGAATTGCTGCTCTAACAAGGAAAATAACTTAGCACCTTGTCAAATAAATAAATGATCCATGCCCTTTCTTGTCGCCTTTCTTCTCTTAATAAATAAAATTGATGGTCTGGGGAAGAATTTTAGGTCAGCTCTCCCAATTGTAACATTCCTTCACTTAAATATCAGTTACCACAACATTCCAAACTTTGAAGAAAAGCTGTTTCTTGCATTTTTTGACACATATCATAAAGTAGCATCGATAAACTTCAGCCCATCAGCACTGACTAGAGTTTTTTTCTGATATGTACCTGCTTTTTACTTTTCACTTTTCTTCACCTCTCTCCTTCCTCTCACCAACCCCATTCTGCCCCAGAGAATGACTCATTAAGCTTATGGTAAGAACATGAATTTATTTTTAAACACTTGATGCCTGCAATGGAAGCTAAAAGTAAATGCATTTTAATTCATCTAAAAATTCTAACTAGGATCATGAATAACTGAAAAGGCTTAGCAATGAACAAACATGCCTAATACAGGAGAGAAGAGGTGAGAATGAACTCACTGTGAATCAGTTCAGAGACAGATCAATCTATTAACATTCAATCAGTATTGGACACAGTGTTTTAAAAAAAAAGAAAAAGAATTAAGAGTTTATAGTAACACATTACTGATTTGATCACATTCCTACCCATCCCATCATACACCAGTCCTATGAAATTCCTGTGACTTGCCAGGAAAAAAAACTTCATTACTCTCCTTCTTTCTAGTGGGTGCATATTTGCTAGCCTCTCACATAAAATTTAGAGACAGGTAAGTAAGATGACTTTGATAAAGCATATACCAAAAACAGATGAAACTTGATAGTATTCCTTTGAGATCAAATACGCTGTCATCACTCTTGATTTTAGATTTCAGATATTCATATTATCATATCTCAAATACTTGCAATAGGGACAAATGCAACTTTTTCCATTGATAAATCCTTAATCTCCAAAGCAATTATTCATTTTTCTTCAACTTTTTTCCAAACACTTGAATAACAATAACAGTAATAATGATAATAATCTTTAGCACTTCTGTACCAGGCATAGGTACCATGAGATTTACATACATTATCTTTTGCAAACTCCATGACGTGGTTAAGAGACCAGAACTCTTTTCATTCTCATTTTACAGATAAGGAAATTGAAGCTTACAGAAGTTAATGATTTCCCCAACTTCATCAAAGCTAAACCAGGATATGAATTCTGCTCTCTTCGATCCAACTGCTCACACACCTTATACTGAAGAATTTGACAAAGTAATAGGCGTTACACCTACCCAGAAAAGGAGAATATAGGCATTCCAATTATGTGTTGATTGGAATATGTGTTGAAGTTAATGCACAAAGAAGTGTAATGAATAGAAGAATACACTCTAGGTAACTAGAAAATCTGAGAAATATTTGTATAATTTGATAACCAATCCCTTCTATATTAGCCAAAAATACCTGAAACCAAAACACAAAACAAAACAAAAAAACTTATGAGACTTCAAACACTCTAATATCCCATCATGTTAGGGTGTCGATTTTACTTTCCCTGTATAGGCATAGCTCTAATGATAAAGGGACAAAGGTGGATGTACAAAGAAGGCTCTAAGCAATCAAACATATTCACATTCCTATACATTTCAATTTCAGGAAAAAGTCTATGCAAAGATAGACATCAGATAAGTGCTTAACACATTTGATTTCAGGAAGCTGAATTCAAAGCCAGGGCCACATAAACAAAGCAGTTGTCCAAGCTAGATGGGATAGCCATCTAAGTGGTAAAATTAAAAAAATACAGAAGACTCTCCTGTGTGAAATATTTTCTGCCCTTGCCTGAATATCTTTATTACACTTTGCCACACTGCCCAGAATCTCCCTTAGATACTAATTTTGGAAATTCAAATGACACTATAATCGGTTCACTCTTTAGTACCAATTATTTAATTTAATGGCTTTGCTTTCCAACAGAAGTGGGAATTTCTAGCTTTTCTCAACCTGGCTGTACATTAGAATCACCTAGGGGTATTTTGAAATAATGCCCATGCCTATGCCCCACTCCCAGAAATTCAATGGCTCTGAGTAACCCAGGGCCCAGGCAGCAGCACATTTTATAAGCTCTCCAGGTGGCCTGGTATGTGCCAGGCTTCAGGGTAACTGTTCCAGACACTCTGCCTCCTGTAAAGAGAAATAACATTTACCGACCATGTCCATATTTTCTGTGTTTTTAGTCCTGGATAGATTAAATTCTCTCACTGCAGACTACATTAAGAGAGCTAGAAACCACCACGAAATCTACTTTGAAAGGAGAAATGAAAGTTGTGTGGAAAGAAGGTTAAAGGAAAAAAGTCTCTATTTTTGGCTATTTAAAAAGAAAAGAAAACATTATCTAACTTCTTTAGAAAACAGAAGACATGATTGCATTTTCTTAAGTAATCTTTTAAATATGATTCACTGCTTGAAAGACACACTTCCTAATAGCCTATATATCTTTATTAGAGTCCATAGTAGCTGCCATATGGCAGGAGTCAAACCTTAACTGTCAGACTCAAGTCATTCTGACACCACTAGAATTTTGACTACAAAAATAGATTCAACAACCAACAAATTGAATTGCTGTTTATTTTTATCTCATTTTATCAATAGTTCAGATCTGTAATACATGAACCGATCTGGATGAAATACTTATATTTCAGGAATCTGGATGAAATACTTATATTTCAGGAACATTATTATGAAGAAAGTTGTTTAAAACAGACATCAAATTTCACCTGTTTCTTTATTATTATTATTATTATTATTATTATTATTATTATTTTATGTTAGTTTCAGGTATACAGTACAATGGTTAGACATTTATATAATTTATAAAGTGATCCTCCTGATTACTCTAGCACCTATCTGGCACTACACACAGACATTACAATAATATTGACTATAGGTTCTTATAATAAAATTTCATATATAAATAACTGGTTACATTAAAATGTAAAACTAACCAAGAATTAACATTTAACTCTCTCTGTTAATTAACTTTCCGTGGAATCTGGATAGGTGGTTTAACCTCTGTAAGCCTCAGTTTCTTCAGGCTTTAAAATGGAACTATTAATACCTACCCTATCTCCCTTGAGATATTCTTAAAGGACTTTGTTATCATACTTGCGCACTTGAAGAACTCAAAATACAATACAAAAGTAAGTTATCGGTAGTCACTTAATCATGAGTTTTATGGGGGTAGAAACAATTTTTCAGAGATTTTTGCATCTTCAGAACTTATACAATGCCAAGTGCTAGGTAAATGAGTAATGTTCATTAAATAGATGAATAAATAAAACTATGAATGAATTGTTGTGATTGGAAGTCACAGAAAACAGTTTAATGATTCTGAAGTTAAAATAAAATGCATTTTTGTTTTCTTTCTTTCACTCCATCACCAAAGTGCCTTTATGAAATCAGTAACCATATTTCTGACCATATTTTTGCCACTTCTTCCTATGGGCTGATGGAAAAACTGCTGAAGAGAAGCCTTCAGTGACTGTCAGATAAAATTCTGTCAGAGTCAAGTAAGAGTACAGGGAAATGAGACAACTTGCATCATCCACCTATTCCTGGATTGTAGTCTTACATTCCATTTCTATCTATTTCAGAAAGATAGGCATTTGAGAAATCAGATAAGAGTTTACAGGATTTTAACCCTAACATGAAAATGAAGGCGAAAACAAGAGAAAGGGTATACTTTTTAACTTGGCTTCATAAATGATGTTAAATGTTAGCATTCTTTGTGCTAAGACCATTCCTTTTCTAAAGGGCCCAGGGAATCAACCAACTGAGGTTTTTCTCTAGGTTTTGAGGGATAAAGTCAGTTACTAATCACATTACCTATATTCATTAGACTGGGAAACATGGCCCTTGATTGTTACCACTACCAAAATCTGGCTATAAACCATAGTTGAGCTACTTAGGCCTAGGTTTCTCTCTAGAAGGAATGTATGTATTGACTGATTGATATCTGTGATGACCAGTTAATCTTCTTATCTCATCTCCTTTCACTTTCGGAGACCAACTATAAGTTTCCGAGACTCATTATAGAGTAAGTACCCATTTACTTACAGTTTTTCCCAAAGAGTACTACTGTGCTTCCCTCCTGCCCCTTTGGACAGAAAAGAAGTTAACAACAAAGTGGGTAGATGCATTTTCTCAGTGCCATCCATCCCAGCAAGACTCTGTACTCTGCAATATTTTTCTTAAAATATTAGCACTAATATACATATCATTAACTGACTTACACCTTCCTAAAATGAATTTACAACTATGCCACTTACTCATCAGCATTTTAGTTAAGTCATGCTCTTTTGAAGAAATTAGTCTATTCAGAGGCTGGTTTATGGACCCACTATATTTGGATATTGGTTATAGTGCAGAGCAGAAAACAGTCCAGGAAAGAGCAGGCTTTCAACTTTCAGCACGTAGGAAGCCTTGGTAAACATCAAGATTTATGGCTCTGAGTTCAACTGAGTTGGACAGAAAAAGCTTTGCCTAAGTAAAAACTTCTCTGTACTTTTTCTCTGCTATTAAAGGAATCAGTACCATATTCTAGAAGTCAAGTTTCCAGAGACAGATGTAGTCCCATTCTACTCTTCATTGTCATCCATATCTAGATTGTTGAAGGTGGAGGGGCATATTTTAGGAGGGAATATTATAAGAGGACATCCCAATGCAGACTGCCAATTGCCTAACTTATATCTAGTCTGCCTTTTTTTCTTACTTTTTTACTTACTTTTTCTTCTAAAAGAACCTTATTTTTATTCAGGTAGCAATGAAATCTTGCTTAAAAACTATGTTTCCTTGTAGTTTCCTTGTAATGATATGTGTATTAGTGCCAATAATATGTGACACAATTCTGGCCAATGAGAAGTATAAGTTGCTGTTAATGTGTCCAAAAAGAGCTCCTAAAAGGGGAGGCAGCCTCAGGACGTATGTTTTCGGCCCTTCCCATTTTTCTTTACCAGAATGGGAACTCAATGGCTATAAAATCAATGGTCACCTCCAGAGCTTGGGGATGAGAATCATACCTTCAGAATGGCAAAGAAGATGTCTAAAGGGTCATGTGTCCCCGATTAATTTGCTGTCACCATGTTGGCTATGAATTATCTACTGCAGGATCTTTCATGCGAAATAAAAAACCCTTTACTGTTTTAAGCCCCTAGTTTGGTGGTCTCTGTTACTTGTAGCTAAATACAGTTTCTATCTGAAATAATTTTAGCTCTAAAGTTCATCAATCATAAGAGCGCTTGAAATCATGTAACTTGTGTGAGGTTGAAAGAACTGGGGATTTATATCTAGGAAAAGAAGAGAATGAAGAATATAAAAAGTAGGTATATTCAAATATAAACTGTGTCCTCATGGATAGGTAACCATCACTGGAAGTACTCAAGTATTAGGTTGAATATCTACTCCTTGGAAATATGATAAAGGAGATAAAAACACTGAAGATGAAAGGGTGATGTTTACTTAAATTTCCACACCAAATCCAGAGAGACTATGAATCTATGAGTTCCTAATGTCTAATACCCAATTCTCTTTAACACAATAAATACCTTTTAGTGCCTATAAAGTGAACCTTTATTGCTTTCTTTGTTTATTGGGTTTAATCCACCTAACTTTTACGCTATTTGTAGAACTCTTTCAAAGACTTTTCAATTAATTTGTCAGAATTTACACAAAAATTAATTTATAGCTAGGACAATCTAAATGGTAGTTATAAGACATCATTGCATCTTTACAACATGCTGGGCACTGGGCTATGTACTTTAAATCGATTATCTATAATTTCACAACAATTCTATGAGGAAAATAGTATTTTTATTTCTTTTTAAAGGAGGAAAATGGGCACGGAGAATTTAATTTAAATAATTTTTCACAGGTAATGCCCCAGTGGAACTCAGCAACTCCAGATCTATTTGATGAGCAATCTATACTCTCTGTGTCTACGCCATATCTGGCTTCAAAAAGACATATTAAGGATCATAATAAAATGGCAAATGAATTATAAGTACTATAAAATCAAACCACAAATTATGAAGGCAAATGTCCTTGTACTTGAAATATTTCTTTAACAGTACTTTCTTCTTTTATATTTAATGTTATTTTATCCTTGATCTCTAAACATTACCCTGTGAAAAACAAATAATGCACGTTAAAATAGCATATGGCAGCTATGTGACAAAGGTAAATATGTAGTCTCTGGATAAATTGGTGAAGGGTTATGAGGTCAACCTTTCTCTACAAACAATTATAATTACCTTTATAAGGCAAAGAAACTCCAACAAGAATCTGAATCTTTTCCCACTAATATTTGAGTATAAACCCACAGATTAGAAAATCTTAAAAGTGTAAATAGGAAATAATTTTTCACAACAAATCTTACCAGATCAAGATTTAAAAGCCATATATTAACTCAATATTTGAAAAACAAAACACCTATTTTGCAAAGGTTCCAAACTTTTTTCTTACAACCCTGATAATATAAGAATATAAATATGTACAAGTTGGGACATTATTATTATTATTATTTCATTGTAAACCACTGTTAGGATTTAAACTTTGTCCTTTAAAAGCTGAAATTAATGCTGAATTATTTAAAAGAATTGTCACTAACAGTACAACTAAACAAATTAAACACTAGTTTATTAAACATCTTTTGATTCTAAACCATTTCTACTGGTTTTATTTTTGAATTCTCTTAAAGCTTTATCCTATTTTGTCACTTGTTCTGATAAATTCTTATTCTGTCTTGCAAGCTGATCAGTAATGATAAATTCAGGATCAGAACTTTGAAATGACTGACTTTAAACACATCCACATATATGAAACGTGTTTTATCTCCCTTTGGCACAAAAGCCTGGCGGGGCCATTCCACTCCTCTCACCATGGCTACCATCCCATTTAGTTCAGCCTGAACTGTGCTGACTGAAGACACTAAAAGCCCGATGGGTCATTAAAACAGTTTTCCCTTTCTTCACACTCAGCCAATGTTCATCAAGTGATCAAGCAGTTTAATGAAATGTACATTCAGAATAGGTCCAAAATGAATAAGGAGCAAGGGAGAGAGAAACAGAATAAGAGAGAGAGAGAGAGAAAGAACGGTAAAATTTTCAGAGATAAATAAAATAAAGGAGAAGCCAAGAATACTATGTAATGGTTATCATTTAGGTGGATTTATAGTGTTCATGGCAAACAGCAGAAAGTTAGTAGGAAGCCTTTCTCACTAACTTCAACTGTATACAGGTCAATAACTTGCTTTGGTGAAGTCCCCTACGAGTGGTGGCCCTGCCTATTGCCACCAATGGGCTATTGTAGGCTGAGTCTGTAAGCCAGGAACGTCATTTCTCTTGTACCCAAGTAGTGTGTGTCTGCATACTGCTGCTCTGTGGCACCAAAGGTCTGGCCCGGGAATGCAGCCAGGGTGGTGGCGGTTTTCTTTAGAGATTGAGCATTAGTCCTTCTTTGCTTCCATAAGATAACCCTGAGGGTGCTTTTCTTTGCTCTGATTATCAGCACATAAAAAACATAGTTGCATTTTCCTAAGCTACCAAGCAGCCAAAGGTCTGTATGGCTTTGACAGCTGCTAAGTGATTTTCTAAGGGCAAAATAAACTAACAAAGGCAAAAAGTCAGATCCTTTTCCTGAGGCAGCCCAAGACCCAGTACCGCTGATATCCTCAGAGGGGAAGAAAAATCAGTGTTCTGATTGTGTTTGCTCTACATTCCAACTGGGCATTTCATCCCTCTTCTCTAGTTGGAGCACGTTAAGCGTAAATATGCTGACACACGTGGACAAATGCTCACTCCAAGTATTGTATTATAGACAAGATCTCTTCAGTTATTCAGAACCAACCACTCCAGTGACTCAGAGTCCTCTGAAACACAGCCATACACAAGTAAACGA
Source organism: Rousettus aegyptiacus (assembly GCF_014176215.1). NCBI lineage: Eukaryota > Metazoa > Chordata > Mammalia > Chiroptera > Pteropodidae > Rousettus > Rousettus aegyptiacus. The sequence continues at coordinate 54,461,381 of NW_023416311.1, forward strand.
AATAAACAAGCAAGCAAAACCTTCTAGGCAGCCAGAACACACATCATTATGTTCATCTCCCAAAGCTGGGACAGTCACTCCCAAAGAGATTGCCAGACCTTTGCCCAGAATTCAACTCACTCTAATTAAGACATAGTTCTAAGCAATTTGGCTATTTGCTACTGCAGCCACAAAGATTAGAAACAGAAGAATGAAGGGATGTGTATTGCCCAGATGAATATACTGACAGCAGTATAGAAACAGCTGGCCCTCAAAGAAGAGGTAGAGTCAATGGCACCACCACACGAGCAAACTGAAATAGGTAACAACAACACAAAATAAAAAATTGCAGAAGAAAATAATCTACTTCAACAACTTTCTTAACATATTGCATAGCACAGTAAAATAAATCATATTATGATGACAATTCTGAATCATCAAGAAAAATACAAATATTCAATGCTTTATGAAAGCAGAGGAGTTTTAATATTTTTTAAGTTTTGTCACTTCAATAGGTAAAGTTCCATTTTTTGGAACCTCCACTAATTCCTGAGATTATCATACATCAGCATTAGCTTTAAGGTATATGGTCACTTTTCTAGCCGCCTAATACTTGACCTGGGCAAAGTCAAACCAGAAAATGGGAAAGTGGATAAAAATGTCAAATTCAGATTACTACACAGTATAGCTGGCAATCTGAGAGGAGTGCATAGTCTCAAAAAAGACTGATGTACTGAGAAGCTTGCCCCAAACACAGTCTATGCTTTCAGAATACATTAGTGCCTGTTCTTGCACCATGCAGGACATCAGTCCTGCTGGTAGATTGAGGAAGGAGAGTCACTCCTTCTTCACAAAAAGACTTAGAAAGACTTAGAATGACCTGGCTGATCTTCAGATTACTTGTTAAGGGGGCAGATTTCCAGGATCCATTTTTGGATATGTGAATTTGGAATGTTTGGCTGGGACCCTGGAGTCTGCATTTTTAATACCTCAGACAGGTTTGGGACCACTGACCTGAGATGCTGTGGTTTGGGGAGGTGCTCTGAGTGCCTGAGTTTCTCAGTTCAGCCACCTCTACCCTGAGGTATCTCTAATCCAAAGGACAGTTGGCGGTGCTTCTGGGATACACTAACACTTAGTTTGGCTCCCATTGCGGATACACAGCACTCACATTCTCCCATAAGAGCTCTGTAAGCCTCCTAGCTAGCACCCTACGGAGTTCAAAGAAATGAGGACAGAACAAGAAACATAAAACTAGCCATGACTTATTTTTCTATTATGAAGTAATTGTTCTCCACCCACCACCAACAAAAAGTTTTTAAAAAGAAATAAAAAGAGAACTGGCAATTTTACTGTATCAAGACGAGTTATGAGAAAAACAAAGTTTTGGTTTTCTTTGTTGTTTTCTTCAGGAAGCTGACACTGGTGGTCAGACTATTCCAATTCTAACCATGTTTTAATATTTTGCCACTCCATTTAATAAAAATAAAAATTTACATTTAGGTATTGTTTAGCCTGTTTTGTCCTGAACCATTTATTCAGGCTTTCACACTCACTATCTAGCTTCTGTCTTTCCGTCAGTTTAATTTTTCAAGGAAATTTTACAGTCTCCCCAACTGCACAGATTTTTAAAATACAGCTTCACATACGCCAAGCTTTAAAAATAAAATGAATCATTAATAATGTATTTGAATATGTAAAACCTTCAAGCATGGGTAGAACCAAAGCCTAGTGATGTTTCTTTGGCATTTCAGCTGCCAGAGTGTCTGTCTATTCATTACCTTTATGGTTTTTTCCATTACATGGAAAGCAAACATTGATATCTCTGAGCACACAGAAATTTTCTTCTGCACAAACTAAGTAAACTCTACTGTCAACAGGGCAACTTGTTTAACCTCTTCCCTTCTATTGTTGACTAGGGATAGTGTATAGTGTGAAATTGAGGGGGAGGAAAAAGATTAAAATTCAGTTTTTTGCACCTTCCCGGAAGATCTCCATTATGAGTGGTAGAATAGGTAAAGATAAAGTGATTGCCAAATTTGGCTATAGATGCTTTAAAAGTTTCTGCACAATCTTCAGATTCTAGTTCCTTAGAGGTGAGGACTGTGGCTATTCATCTCCAGTCCTATTCAGTAGTATTGGTATATTTGGGACTCTATCCAGTTTCTAGAAGTTTCCACTTCTCTTTATTAAGTTATACCCTTTATATTCTTACTGAATAGCAATGCCATAAAATTAGGTGAAATAAAATTCTCTAGAACTTAGAAAGGTTTCTAAACATACCACAGTAAAAATACATGTTAGATGGGTAGGATAGATTGGGATTACGAGAACAAGAAGAAATAATATTTTTCTTGAGTCAATTGAAATAAATTGTGAGTGAATTATCTAAACAAAAATGAGACGTAGTGGTTTTCCTTGTCCTTGACTAGTAGACATATTTTAGATTTAATCTAAATATCTACAAAGTTCTTCCCTCTACATGCTATTTTACTCTCCCCACTTCTTAAAACATGCCCCCCACATCGGCTGTATTTACATACATGCATGGAGATTTTACCAAATAGTCACTCAATAAATATTTAATGAAAGAATAAATAAATACTATTTAAACATTTCAATTTAACATCTCAAGCACAGAAACAGAAAAAGTTTCACAATTAAAAAAAAACTAAAGAGTGTTATTGTAGAGAGAGTACAGTCTTTGTAGTGAGTAGAACTGGACTAAAATTCTTGGTAGCTGCAAACTAATGGACAATCCTCAAACATTTAGCTTTTCCATCTATAAAACAGGTTAATACTATTTGCAGACTTGCTGTAAAGAAATTATATCTGTAATTATAGATATAATTAGAAATCATATCTGTAAATCTCTAAACATAGTGTCTGGCATATATAATTTTGATGGTGATGATGATGAGTTTTCTTTAAGAATTAATAACACTATCAGCGCAGTTATTTATTTCCATCATTTTGCATATTTCAACTTTTTCTGTGTCAGATAATCTTACTATGGTTTTATTATTTTGCTTGACAACAATAGAGCCCCATATTCAGAAGGAATAAGAAAACACATTCCAAAGTAAATATAAATAATTTTTAAAAATTTAGAATGTAACTTAATTCCAATACTTGGAACTTTTCTGAGAGCTTCTTTTTATCTACCAAGATTCTTAGATTGAAAAGAAGAGAAAGTTGAGTCAAACTTAATTAATTGGAAGGATACAGGGTAGCTCAGAGAACTGGTGGAAATACTTTATGGCCAGGTTTTGGAGGACAGAACTAAGTCACTCTGGAGATCAAGGTAGAGGAATTAAGGGAGCGTGTGCTAGGGCAGTTGTGGACAGAATGTTCCAACTCCACTATTTTCTAATTTTCTGTCATTCTGTTTAATAATAACCAAAGTTCACATTTATGTATTGTTTACCCATGCCAGTTTTAATTCTAAGTATTTTGCATGCATTAACTCACTTAATCATCACAACAGTTTTATGAGGTAGGTATTCTCAGGGAAAAAAGTCTCATCAGTAGCTTGAGCCTTATTCCCCTGCATTTGACAGCTGCACTAAGACAAGATGGAATAGGAAAGTCAGGGTAGTTTTCTCAAAAGAAGGGTTAAATGAAGCTGGGCAGACAAAATCCACAGATGTCCACTACATTTGATAAAATCCACATGCCTACCTCTAAAGGATCCATATTTCTATTTCTAGTTGGTAAAACATTTTCTATTAGTGGTATGCACTGGCTAGTATTTAGAAAGTTCAAAAATAAAATGCCTATTTTACAGAAACGAAAGTTATATTTTGTCTTTTGTTATATAACAAAAGTAGGAATGTAGTAATACTTACAATGAGTATATGATTCCACACTGATTCCAGTTATTAATTGAAAAATCATATGTATTTAAAAAAAATACTTAAAAGAAAATGTTAATTCACTTCAGTTTAACTTTCCTGACTCCATTAAGTCTAGGTTTCATAAAAGAGAAAATTCTCTCTCCATTATCCCAGGATCTGTGAGAGAAACATTTTCCTAATCTCTTGTAAGCCTCTGGTAAAATAATTCTGTCATTGATTTATTTAAATAAATAAGAGTTTCACTGCCAGAGAGAAAAAGGCATTTCATTATTCTGAGGACTTCCATTTTCAAAAAACAATTCTGATGTTTGACTGAGAAAATAAAAGATAAGCAGTTGGTGTCAATTCATGATCATATTATGGTGTGAGGTTTCTGCATAAGGGTAGAAACCATATTTTATTCATCCTTATATCTGTTGTTCCTAACACAGGGACTACACATTGAAGGAGTGCAATCAAAATTTATTATACAAATATAAAGTAATAAATATGAACTTATTTTACAGTGAAGGAATAAATGTATTCCATAAATGAAAGAATAAATATTTGAATTTATTTCAATAGTAGTCCTAACTTTTTCCCAATCAGAACCTGATTGTCATTATTGACATTTAAATATCTAGAAATATGAAGAAACTTCAAAGTTTTCAACAAATGTAAGAACAATATGAAAGTCATATAAAAAATTAGTATCCTTTAAGTTCATGATTATATTCATTCTTCATTCAGTCATTAGCTATTTGAATGTCTGTTATGTTCAAGTCAACAGGCTAATATTAAAAGAACTCAATATATGAATCATACCCCCTAATCTCAGACTCCCACTGGACTGTTCAAAGGATTATAAATGACAAGAGAAAGTCACTTTCAAATTAGAACCCAGAGAGAGAGCATCCACAAAGGAGAATCTTACAGGAGTTTCAGCTATAAATAAAAAGTACATCGAACAAAAAGCAAATAAGACCAGTCACCAAGGAATAACTCTCAAATTCTCCAGTGCATAGTTGTTTATTTGGAGGGACAAGATCTGATGGAAGACGGCAGAAAGTGGATGTATCCCTTGGGATTCGAATTGCTGAGGCAAATCATTGGCATTTGAAGAGTGTTTCCTGAATCCCCTGAATCATTACAGAGCCATACCCAATAGTAAGATTGCAGCTGGGAAGGAAGCTGGGCACAGCTGCAGCTTATATAAAGTGTAAGGCAAGCTGGCTAAGAAACAGGCAGTAAAGAAAGCCCAATCCAGAAATCTGACACCTGCACAGTACCTTCACCAAATATAGAGAGAAAGCACTGCACAGCCAACATCACTCTACTGGACTACCCAGGTGTCCGCCTTCCTTCTTCCTCCTTGAAGGCTGTGGGAGATGAATCTGTGAACCTAACAGTATAGATGATATCAAACTGTAGTGAAGCTTAAGAGCATAAAGCTGGATTCTAACTTACCAGTTTGTGGGCAAAAACCAAACATAGATTAGTCCACTGCTCACACAAGAATAAGAAGCAAGGAGAAAAAATGTGAGCATGAGGTTATAACAATATTTTTTGGCACAATAAATTGAAAACATTTGAGATTTTAAAAAAGCAAAATTTGTTACCTACTATATAGAAAATAGAAGTAAATATTATAAAACATGTGCTTTGTGTCCTCACAAATTAAGAAAGCACGAATTACAAAACGTTGATGAGGTTAGGTTACAAATTAGATAAAAGTTTACTTGGGTAAAGGGCAGCAAAAAGGAAAGGGAGTGGCAAGGCGACCAAAAGATGCAATATCATAACTTTAACCTAGAGTGAAAGCAGTTAGAATAGAAAAACACCACGGAAAATAAAATTACTGATGTGAAGGATAAATCCAAAATGTTTTCAAAATGTTAAGAAAAGGCAGAGGGACTTAAAAGATGAGAGAACAAATGTTATAAATGGATGATAAAAACCAAAAATCCATTGTTATTAATTAGTATTTGGATAATACTAGAAGAAAATGAGACAGAAGCAATAGCTAAAGATATAATAATAAAAGGAAATTGAAAGATATTAAAAGATTCCCAAATATGGCAGATTAGTGAAAAAGGGCCAATATCTCTTGAAATTTCAACATTTCAAAAATAAGAATAAATTCTACGTATTTCCAAGCAGAAAAAAGTAAAGCTAGAAAAATTGAGGGGGAAATCTAAAAAGTCCATACTGAGAGGAAAATAAGCCTCAAATATCACTCCTCATTAACTCCGGGATAAAAAAGAACTCAAAACTCCTGTTAGAAGACAATTTAAAAATAAATATAAATAGAAAATAAGTAAAGGATAATAACAGGCAATTTATAAAACAAAACTAAAATTAATAATAAAATAGTAGCACTTACATAGCACTTCTTTTGTTCCAAGTGCTGTTTATATGACTTAAACAAACAAATTACATATGTTTACATATATAAATAATATTTACATAGTTAATTAGTCAATAAATTTATCAAAAGTTCAACCTCATCATTAATTGAAGAACTATAAAATAAAACAACAAGATTATTAAAAATATTATTCTATGAGATTGCTAATGATTACAACTGTTAATTATAATTATTGGCCCCGGAACAAATATTCTCATTCTAGTTAGTGGGAGAATAAATGACATTACCAATCTAGAAGATTGATAAAACTTATCAAAATTAATATATCCATATCCAATGACTTCCCTCACCCATGATTCTATATCTGGAAATCTATGCTAAAGAAATAATAAGGTTGCCACACAAAGAGGTATGTACAATCATTTCCAATACAATATTCCTACCTTATTAATTTTCAGCCCTTATTATATAGTAAAAATATTAACATAGAAAACAGAAAACAAACTTTAATATTCATCAATAGTAGATAGTTTAAACAAATTACAGTATATCCAAACTGGAAAACTATGCAGTTATTGAAGATGATGATATGGATTTGAATTTCATGACATTAAAATACTACCTGAAAAATGAAAAAATGTAAAATTGCATACAGAGCATGATGCCATTTTTAAAAATATGTACATACAGAGAGAAAAAGAGAGCGGAGGAACGAGAACAATCTAAAAAGATATGCCCCAAAAGGTTAAAACTTGTTAAACTTGGTAGTCGAACTATGAATGGTTTTTATTTTCTTGTTTTACTTTTCTGAAGATCATTTTAAAAAATAACATTAAACGTCTTAAATTATGGGAGATGGTTTAAACTGTTTTTGGTAATATATAATCTTTCATTAAGAAATAATTAAAATGAAAGAACTAAGAATAAGATTTCAATAACTTAGACGGTGAAGCAAACCTAAAAAGGAAAATTAACATGCAGGTAGACCAAAAAATCCCCTCAAATTCACATTTAAAAAAGATTCATGTCAGTAATTCTAGCAGAGACAACCAAGAATATTAACCACAATACGAAAGTTCTAAGGTCCCTCCAGATTCTTCCTCTCAGGGCTGTAGCTTTCCCTCCTTACAGAATGAGTCTCTTGAGGATCACCTCAGCCATGACACAGATTTATGAACTCTCATTGTGGACAGACCTCAAGGACTTTTAGTTTTTGTTGAACATCAACTAATTTGAATCATTAAAAGGGGAAAGAGCTGTCATCTATCTTCACTCACCAGAAGCATCTGGATCTCAGCTCCTCTTTGAGAAATCCTTACACAACTATATTTCGAATACACAAACAGAACAAAAGAGGCGGGCTACAGGATTCAGAGGAAGATGATACTACTCCTGATAGGAAAGACAAAGATCAGGAAAGAGACAGCATTTGGATTGGTTCTTCAAACACAGTGTTTGGACATGTTTGTATCATCACACATGCAGAGGAATGCAACACAGAGAAAAAAAAAAAAAAGAACCTAAATCCAGTAAATCAGAATCATAATAAATACATTGTCCAACTTAGGGTTGCCAGATAAGATGCAGAATCCAGTTAAATTTGAAATTTAGATAAAAAGACAATATCTATTATATGTCCAAAACATTCAATATTTGGGAAAAATCACCACAGGGCCAGGGGCGGAGTATCAGAAATTTCATCAGGAATGCCTTTAACGTGCCTTTTGGATATCCTTAGAATGTTTTGTTTTGCCTTTTCTCCATTCCTTACCCCTCAACTCACTAAAAAATTTAAAGGAATATATTGGGAAAGCTCATCCAAGCACATTTCAGACATAGCTAACTCTGGACTGAGGAAAGGGGAAGGACTCTATAGTCCCTGAGAGAGGCAGTCCTAGAGAGGCAAATGTGTATAATGAGCCTGACTCTCCATCAGGGCAGGGTGTGCACCAAGCTCTCAGAACTGGCAACTGCCCACGGGGCCAGGCCAGGGAGCAAATAGCCAGGCTCAAGGCAGAGAATCAAGGAGCTTGGCAAAGGCAATCACTTTTCCTGGACATATCACTGAGTTGCGACTTTTAAAAAGGAAATAGATCTGACCATTATGGTATTTGGGATTTCCACAAAACTATGTCCAAAGATGGCTGTGATAAATATTTCCCAAGAACAGGTAATTCCAAAAACAGCCACATTATAGCATAGTGCATAGTGGTTTAATAAAAGGGGGGGGGGGAAAGAGGGAGAGAGGGAGAGAGGGAGAGAGAGAGAGAGAGAGAGAGAGAGAGAGAGAGAGAGAGAGAGAGAGAGAGAGAGACGTCTGAAGTCAGACGGAGCCGGTTGTGAATCCCAGAATCCCAGCCCCAACCACTGAGTTAAGTGACCTTGGGCAGAGTGCTCCTCATCTCTGTTGACTGTTTCCTTTCTGTAAAATGGGAATAATCGTGAGGTAATTAAATGAGCATATATAATGCCCAGCTCATAGTACAGTAATTACTAAATAAGAGGTAATAATATAATATTCCAATATGTTTTTGATGTTAGCAAACGGCAAAGAAATTGCAAAGAGGAGAACTACTGAATTTCCTCACAGCACCGAGAAAAATCAGGAATCTTGTGGTCTAGAATCAAGGTCCCTATAATCTAGGATCAGTTCCAACATCCCCAAACATTCCAATGTCTCTGGGGTGCTAGAATCATTCCCAGGTTCCTGCTGCTAGAAACCAGTTATCCACAAAGGGGTGGGAGAAATATGCTCCAGTCCCTGAGTGATTTCAAAATAGGAAGATTTTCAGAGGCAAGGAATTTCTGAGATTCCACGAAGATATTTGAGAACTTTCTCCAGAAGGAAAAAACTAGGTCATGTGCTCTTAACCCAATGAGTTTTAAGATCACAGTTTGGGGATGAGAGAAGATAGCTGGCCTTAATTAACTTAAAAAAAAAAAAAAAAAAAGGAAAGAAAAAAGACATAACTCCCGGGACTGATCCAAAAGCAAGAGGAATTTCTAGTGGAGAGATCCAAGTTCCCAAATTTACGTACTAGTTTCACAAAACAAAACCAAATCTAGGACAGCTTCCGAACAATTACCATTTAACTGGCATTTACGTGATGTAAGAACTAAATGTATCCTTGTCACAACTCCTGTTTATAGAAAAGGGTCAGTTGCCACCAGAAAGTAAGCTCTGTGAAGGGATGGACTCTGCTGCTTTTTACTGCTATATGCCTAAGGAATGGCAGTGTGCCTGGTACACAGTTAGTGCTCAGTAAGTATTAATTGAAGTAAATCATTCAAGGCTATGCAATGAGTTTGTGGAGGGAGCTGGGATTTGAACCCTGCTCTGACTCTAAAAAACATACTCACCTCTATATTATACTGATAGCCAAGGCAGTCTTAGGCCACAACCAATCTCAGAGGCAACCTCCTGCTCAGGCTCTCTCTCTACAAGCTTTCATGGGGTCTGCCAAGCTGAACTGAGAGAATCACATGAAAGGGCACCCTTGGGAGAACTTATGAATGTAGAAATTGTAACAGATATTGCTAGTTGCCTCTCAAGTAGCTATTTTTCCCTTGCTAAAATAATTTTAATTATTCAGGTGACAAAGTTTCCTTTTAAAAATATTCACCTCCTAGAAATATTTGGCATCTTAATTATTATAATGATTTCAAACTCATCAAATTGTACTCTTTATATACATGCAGTTCATTGTATGTAAATCATACTTCAATAAAGTAGTAAAATATACATACTCACAACACAGACTGCCCCAGACTTCCTGTGATCCACTTCTGACTAATGAGTATAAGCATCATTCTACTAGATGGAGTTCCCATCAAAGTTATTGTATTACTGTTAAGTTGGAATGAATATTTTACCTTTTGGGTTTCTTTTTCTTTCTGCCTAGAGGTAGAATAGCCATCTATGAAAATGAGGACAAAAACCTCAAGCTAAGGTGATAAAAAAGGAAGCTAGAAGGAATTTGAGTCCTTGAGAACTTTCTGGACAGACAGCACCTGCTTTGGCCTGTCTACCTCCTAATTTCTTGTTCGGTGAGCAAAATAAGTTTCTATTTAGTTGACCTGATATTGTATGGTTTCTTCATTTGCTACTTGCATTTACTGAATGACAATATTCCCAAGCAAAGAATAATGAAGATAACACAGCACCACTTCTAGAAAATCTTCAGTTGCTGCAGAGTAAAATCCAAAACCTTCTCAGTCTCATCTCCTACTACAGCCTTCCACAAACATGTATTTCCAGCTCCAGAAAGCTCTTTCTATGTTTCAAACAAACAATTTATTTTAAGATTAATGCTATTCTCTCAACCTCATATATCTTTCTTCTATGAACTTACAGGCCCTGGAAGATTTAAAGAATTGATGTAGGCCAGTTAGCCAATGACAGATTTGAGATGAAAATTTATGTCCCCTCAATATAATATAAGCCAGATGCTCTTTGCTCTAAATACCCATTTCTGGAGTAGGAAAATCAAATGCTCTGGTAAGAGATCTAATTTACTCTTTTTTTTTTTTTTTTAAATGTCAGATGCTCCAACTTAAAAAAAAATTAATAAATTCTACTTTATTTGGACTATGTTAGAATGAAAAAGCTCATTTACAATAGCAGTCTTGAGAAAAACTAAAATTTTAGAAATATTTTTTCCTGTTCCACAGTGTCTAATTATACATGAAGATATAGGTTTTATGTTTTGTATATATAATAGAATATACATGTGAATGTTAAGTTGTCTCATAGTAGAAACTAAGGCTAACCATTGTGTTCAGACATTTTGTGTGGTGGCCAAACCCCCAAGTTATTGACCAAAATATTTTGTTTCCAGAGCTACTTATTATGTAACTAGGAGAAAGTAATTAAAGCTTCCATTTCATCCATCTGTCAAGCAGAAAGAATATTAAACTTGCCATCTGTCCGCTTTCAGGTATGGCAAATATTGATGAGAGGATCTAAGTATAGGGCTTTATGCCAGCTCATTTAAAAGAGTTGCTCAGTATTGAAAACTCTACAAATCGATTTTTGTTTATTGATTTTGCTTTTTGAAATATTTCACATGTAACAGAAGCTAATTATCTGCTGCCCAGATCTAACAGAGGTTAATATTAGTACTTCTTTGTTTCATATTTATTTATTCTTTAATAAAGTATTATAGATACAGCAAAAGTTCTAATTCCATCACCATGCCTGAAGTTTGGAGAATCAGTTCCATGCAAGATTACATAATTTTACTGCATGTGTATTGATGAAATTATATATGCAATAGTATTATGCTTTTTAAGCTTTACATATTTTATATGTGCATATCTTTTAGTAGTTTGCTTTTTACATTGAATACTTTGTTTTTCATATCTAGTCATACTGATTAATGCAGAGTGATGCAAGTGCTTCATTTTAACTCTCAAATAATAATAACCTACAGTTAATTAATCTGTTCTGTGAATAGCAGACAAGTCATTCTTCATTTTTTACTATTCCAAGCAATGCTGTAACGAATATCTATATACACAGATACAAGTGTTTCTCTAAAATATGATTATACTTTGAAGTAGAATTGCTGTGCACTTTTGTGCATTTTTATTTAAAGCTCTCTAGGAATTTTGATTGGAATCACATTGAAGTTTTAGATAAATTTGTGGAGAGTTAATGTTTTTAGGAGTCTTCCTATCCATGAATATGGTATATTTCTCCAAATATTTAGATCACCTTTTCTCTGTTTTTAAATAAAGTTTCATAATTTCATACATGGAGAAAGGAAAAGGTATTGTGAGATATTTTTCCCCTAGAGATCTTAAACTTTTTCTCTCTTTCCCTTGCTCCTTGCTCTCTATTTTCATAGGACCTAAGGCAAATAATTAAAATTAACTGTAAACATTTAAAGTAATTTTTAAAAAATATAAATAGATGGCCATTTCCTACTTTACCGTTACTACTGGTTTGTCTAATCTGTTTTGGGCCATTTTACTAAAAACAGAGCAACTTCTTTACTGCTCTTTCCTCAAAAGATTATCTTCCACTTCTAAGCAGTATATAATCCTAAAATTCGTTTATTAAGTAGCTTATCGTGAATATAAAATTGAAACATTATCATAATGATAGTTAAATTCTCACACTAACCCATAAAAATAATTAATTCATAATATAGCAAACTACACCAAATCATCACATGTAATGTATTTCTACAGTAACTTATAAAAAGGTGACAAGGCAAGGATGTGTGCATTTTTTGAGAAGGAAAGGTAGATGATCTTGGACCATAGCAATTTGTTCATTCCTTGAATTAGAACCTTTAGATATCTTACACGGTCTGTTTTTCATTTAAATTGTAATAAAAGCCCTAAGAAATACTTTAAGTTAAGCTTTGTTGTACAGAAGGGACTTTGTAGAACAGAAGTCATAAGTCTAATCAACAGGGCCTTTCTACTCTGTAACATATGGTAACTCTATGTTTAACATTTGGACAAGCTACCAAACTGTTTTCCAAAGTGGCTGTACCATTTTACATTCCAACCAGCAATGCACGAGGGTTCCGATTTCTCCACATCCTTGACAGCACTTGTTATATCTGTCTTTTTTATTATAGCTATTCTAGTGAATGTGAAGTTGTGTTTCATTGTGGTTTTGATTTGCATTTCCCTAATGGTTGATGATGTTGAGCCTCTCTTCATGTGTTTGCTGATAATTTGTATATCTTTTTTTGAGAAATATCTATTCTTACTCTTTGCCCATTTAAAAAGATATAAATCATGTCTCTTTTAGTTTAGAAACTTTCTAAACTAAATCACTCTACTGCGAAGGCATTGATCATACAAAACAGATTCAATCATGACACAATGGTAAAGTGTGAAAGGTCATTTGACAACCTAGTAGAAAACAAAATGTCTTTTAAGGACCTGATGGAGAAAAAAAGCAAAGTGTCCTTTATATCTGGCATTCTTTGTATAACAAGCTAGAAATACTCTTAACACATGACTTGATATGTAATCGTGACACATGATCACTGTCCATGTTGTATAGATGGAGAACATTTGGAAGAGAATACATTCTCACCTGAGAGGAATGGTTGGATGGGTCCTTTCATAAAGCCAGGTAATGGATAATTTGAAAGTTTGAGTTTTCTTAAACATAGAATTCTATAGTGCTACAAAATAGTTGTTTTAAAAATAGAGAAAACCAATTGGGTAAGTTTTTTATTACACAAAAATAATTGGTAGATCCAGAAACAGAGATTAATTTTCAGATAATTTTGGTCCAGTATTCCATATGTTTTGAGCTATTGTTACCTCCATGTTTCATTCTTACTTTTAATTTTTTTGTTAAATATTGGCTCATATTTTTCCATTTTGATATAATGTTATCTACTTGTTCCTTAAAACAATCTTCAGGACAGGTATTTGAGGTTTTGAAATACAATCAACTTTGCAAGCATGTTGACACATTAAATTCTCTCAGGATTAATGTGAGTCAGAATAATTTACCTCTCCTCAAATCAAGGATTTCAGTGTAAAAATGAATCATCTCATAATCCTGAACTTACTTTGTCAAGGCTTTCTACACAAAGATGGATTATAAAATTTACAAAAGGCCCTTTGACTAAATGGACTGTAAATATAGACAGTAATCTCCAGGATACATGAACTTTACTGGAGCATCACACTTAAAAACAGGTTTAATCAAGACCAAAGCCCATTTATTCACATGAAGGCTAATCTGGTGATGGAACAGGGTGGAAGAAATGAGGATAAGATATTAAACCAAAAAATTAGAAGGCCTGAATTCCAGTCAAGACTATGCTACTATATTCTTTTATGAATTTGAACAGATTAATTAATTTCTCGGGGTATAATAATTAGGAATGTACAGAGATAATGTAACAGAAAAACTGACTAAAAGTAGCTTAAGAAAGGAAGACAATTGTCTCACATAGGAGGAAATCCAGAGATAGGATGTTCCAGATTCTGTACAGTGGCTGGCTGCAGCTGTCAAAGATCCAAGCTTTTTCCATTCTCCTACTCTCTTTTCTCCATCCTTAGTCTTGCCATTTTAGAGTTCCAAGATGGCTAGCAAGCTCGAGGCATCACACTCCCATTCAAAAAACATGAAACTATGGAAGCTGAAAAAGTTTTTTTTTTTTTTTTTATCTATCTATCTATGCTTTCCCTGAAGCAATCTAGCAGGTTATGCCTTATATATTGTTGGCCAAATTCTGGTCACATGACCTCCCTGTATAACAGAGAGTCTGGGACAGTGAGTATCTGGCTTATCTAGCCTCTATAGAGAGAAATGGACAAGGTAGAAGGGAACTTAATGGATCTGTCCATAAAATGTGGGAGCTGGGTAAATTGATCTCCCAGGTATATTGGTCTAGACTAATGAGTAATTTTTGAAAGTAAAAAGTAAGGATAACAAATGACCTGACTTCTTTATATATTTTAAAGAGGCTTTAGTTTTTATTCAAATTCTCTATGATGACATTTTTCCCCTTCTCTAAAAACAAAACAAAACTAACTTCCTCCATCCATGATTCCAAATTTCTAAAGTGAACAGTCTCTTCCCTCCCCTAACTAGGAAAAAAAACCTTCTGAGTGGTCCAGACACTGAGTCATTCAATTTAACTTTGATGGGTCTGCATCTATTTTTGAGGTTTTGCCATCGTGGTTTAAGAACACTGACTGTCTGCAGAAACTTTGGATATTTTTTCCCAGCACCTCTCTGAGTTTATGCTGCACTAAATTTAAAATGGAAAATTAACGATGTAAAAGGCTAAGTAAATAATTCTATTGTAAAAAACATGAGTGATCATCTTCTTTCAAAAAATCCAAAGAATTCAAAATGTATTGAATTTGTCCAATTGACATTCCTTTTGTGGTATCTCATACTCTCAAAGGTACAATGTACCTCTGCTTCATTTTTACAGAGAATTATACAGCTGCCCCTTATTATTAAAAGCACCCAACACTGAATAAATGTGCATTCTAAAATTAAAACAAGACACTACATGAGAAAAGCATGGAAGCCAGAATGTCGCCAGCTGTGTATGCCAGATGTGATTATAGAGCAACAGAGAACAATGTTGCAATCAGTCTATTGGTCAGCCAGAAACTATGGACACCCAGAAGAGTTTCCATCTGAATACAGACCCAATGGTGTGTTCAGAACTACCGTGCAAAAATGCTTGTTTTACCAAGATACTCTATGGGAATATTTAGCTGTTACATTGTAAATGCTGTTATTTTGGTTTCTAAAAATGTCATGACAGGAAATGATTCCACAGAGGAGTTGCCAAGACGGCTGTAGGGCAGACCCAAAAGGAAAAAAAAAAAAATTAAACCTAGAGAACAAGAAGCTGAAAAAGGTAAAAATACCACTTACTAACTGCAATAAAATAGCTTCTTAGAATCCAAAATAAATTTGATTTTCCTCCTCCATTTGTCATCACCCAGAAGGCTGGTTATTTCAAAGAACCCCTACTGCTCATAGTCACAAAGGATATAACATCTTGCTCCGCACCTTGGTTCAGTCCCCAAGTTGATAAATTGACTAAGGGAAGACGTTCAGTTTATACAGAAACAAGAGACGACTCCTACTTTTCTTCGTTTTTCAGCCACTATAGCCAATGGGCAGCTGATACCTTTTGGTGAGAATTTCTGCAGGTTCAGAAACACTAATCTCATTTTTATTCTCTCCCTGTCTGAGAAGTGCCAAGTGAGTACAGGTAAGAATATAAGCTGGTCAGAAATAACTATAGTTAATGCCACATTAGGAGTTTGACCTGCCTCAGATGGCTGCTAAGGTAAGGAGCTTAGTAACTGAAGAGCTGTAGAAATTCAAAGAAAAAGGAAGGAGAAGAGAAAGAGGAAAGAGGAGGTAGGGAAAAGTAAATTGTTTTTTATCCATGAATAGGTATATATTATAGAAGAGCTCCTTTCAAGTATGAAGTTCCCGGTATAGACAACTTACTTCTCATCAATGATATTTTATCAATTATGTGCCTATCTTTATGTAGTAATTTGTCTTATTTTACCACCGTTTCTGTTGAATCTGTAAATACTCAGAAAACACAACAGACCCCTAAGAAAATGAGCTAAATAGAGAAAAGTAGCTGTTTACATGTACACTAGTAAGGTGGTATGCTATAACTTATCAGTAAAAACTTCTCAGAAAATTTCCAACATATCTATAATTTTACTTTTATTGTTTTTCAAATAAACTTAATGCCTTCCCCTCTTTTACAGCAACATAAATGAGCTTCTTCCATCCTTTTGTATTCAAACTCCCACGTATCTAGCATGTTCCTCATGTGTTTTAAAGTACAGTCATGTGTCACTTAATGATGGGATACATTCTGAGAAACTCATTATTAGATGATTTCATCATTGTGCAAACATCATAGAGTGCAGCATTTACACAAATCGAGACGGTATAGCCTACTACACATCTAGGTTTAATGGTACAGCCTATTGCTTCTAGACTACAAACTTGTGCAGCATGCCACTGTACTGAATACCATGGGCGACTGTAACACAATGGTAAGTATTTCTATATCCAAACATACCTAGACATAGAAATGGTACAGTAAAGATAAAATATAAAAGATAAAAGATGGTGTACCGTATAGGACACTCACCAGGGTTGCAGGACTTGAAATTGCTTTGGGTGAGTCAGCAGTTGAGTGGTGAGTGACTGAAGGCCCAGGACATTACTGTGCACTACTGTAGACTTTATAAACACTGTACACTTAGGCAACACTAAGTTTATAAAAAATATATTTTTCTTTCTTCAATAATAAGTTAACCTTAGCTTGCAGTAACATTTTTACTTTAAAACTTTTTTATTTTTTTGACTTTTCAATGCTTCTGTAATAACGACGTTAAAACACAAATACCTTGTACAGCTATATAAAAAATATTTTCTTTATATATTTATTCTATAAGCCTTTTTCAAACTTTTTTAAAACTTTTTTGTTTAAAATGAAGACACAAATACACACACTAGCCTCGGCCTACACAGGGTCAGGATCATCGATGTCTCTGTCTTCTGCCTCCACATCTTGCCCATTAGAAGGTCTTCAGGGACAATAACATCCATGGAGCTGTTGTCTCCTATGATAACAATGCTTTCTTCTGGACCACCTCCTGAAGGACTGGCCAGAAGCTTTTCTTGAGGAGGTGTCACTCTTTTCAGAAATATGTCCATGTGGTTTATTTGGTTTGTTTCTTTTTTTATCATAGATTTTCTTGTAAGCAGATAATGAATGTGTCGTGTACATTCCTCTCTATTAATAAAAACCTTTTCAGTGTTGGGGCCCATGTTTTCGAACCTTTTAAGGAGCCTATTGTGATCTACAAAAGTTTCTGCTAAATGATTCACTGTCAATTTTCTTTGGGGTTCTTTTTTTTTCTTCTGCTGTTTCCTTTTCTATTGCTCTTCAGCTATGTATTTCAGCTCCAACAACTCCTCATTAGCCAATTCTTCAGAAACTGCCTCTAGGAGCTCCTCAATGTTATTTGCACCCACACTCAGGCTAAAGTTATTTGCCATCTCAGCCACAGACTTATTGATTTTTCCAGTTTGCTTATCCTTGTCAAATCCTTTGAAGTCATGAACAAACCTTGTAAGTGTCTTCTTCCACATGCCATTCATACACTCTTCGGTTACATCACCACAAGCCCAAGCAAGGTTTCGAACGCCTAGGTGCTGCCGTCCTTCCTGAGCTGCATCAGTGTCCTCTCAGTGTCTTCTTCAGTTGCAGCAGTAGCCTGGGCAAAGTCCTCCTCAGGTAGTAGGACTTAAAAGTGCTATAACTACTTGATCAATGGTTGAATCAAAGAGGTGGGATCTGGAGGGTGAAACATCACTTTGGTATTGGCATAAAGATCACCAATAAAAAGAAGATGTCTGTGAGCATTATCAATAACACACGAAATCTTGAAAGGTATGTTATTCTCCAAATAGTACTTCTCTATTTTACCGGCATAGAAATTAAAGAGAACATCTTGGAAAAGGAGCTCAGTCATCTATGACTTCTTATTGCTCCTGTAGTACATTGGCATGTGTGCTTATAGATATGGTTGAAGGCCCTGGGGTTCTCACTGTGCCAGCTCACAGGGTTTCAATTTGTAGCCTTTAACATTGCCTCCAAACAAGAGTGTCATCCTGTCCTTAAAAGCCTTAAAATCTGGCATTGATTGGCCTCCTTATGGATGAAAGTTCTTTCAGGCATCCATTTCCAGAATAGAGAGTTTTTCCTATATCAAATATTTTGTCTGGCAAGTAATTTTCCTTCTCAATCAGCTTATCTAGAGTGTCCAAAAATTTTTCAACTGCTTTCATATTAGCACTCACGGATTCAAAACCCATTTTCACACTGAATCATTTAAACCACCCAGAGCTAGCAATAAATTCAATATACAAAATCATAGTTGGGTCCAGCCTTTTCTTTCAACATCACAAGCAAACTTTTTGCTTTGGCTATGACTGTCACCGTGCTGAGAGGGGTACGCTTCTGTGTCTGGTCTTCAATCCAGGTTGTTAGAAGTTTCTCCATGTCTGATACAGGCCCTTCTCAAATTTTTGTTAGTCTCATTGCCTTCTATGAAGCATATTCTTTAATAGCTTCTGTCATTTTGGTCTTGTTGAAAAAGGCTATAGCTATGGTAGAATGGGACATGCCTGATTGGCAAGCAATAACCATCACTAATTTTCCAACTTTAGAGTTCTTAATCACTTTTAACATCATTTTTGGGTCAATCATTTAACATGCCCTCTTACTGGTAACATTAGCAGTGTATTTTGTACATTTAAGGGTCAGGATGAACAAAACAACATGAGATTTAATCAAGCACAAGAGAAAATAATGCAATCAAGAGATTTGGTAAACATGAGATATATGAGGATTCTGCCAGGCTAATATGGCAAACTATTTTATAGTAAACTTTCTTTTTTTATATCAGCAAAAAGAATACACTCTAAAATGACAATAAAAAGTATAGTATAGTTAATACATAAACTGGTAACATAGTCATTTATCGTCATTATCAAGTATTATGTACTGTACATAAATATATGTTACACTTTTATATGTCTGGCAGCACAGTGTTTGCTTACACCAGCATCACCATAAACATGTGAGTAATGCACTACGTTATGACATTATGATGGCTACAAAGTCACTACGAAATAGGAATTTTTCAGCTCCATAATAATTTTATGGAACTACTGTCATATATGCAGCCCATCGTTGCCTGAAATGTTGTTATGCAGCACATGACAGTATAAGTTGCATCTAATTTTGTTACTCAAATTGTTATATCCCTATATCCTTCATATTATACTCTGCTTTGCATATAAGTACCTGTGTATACACAATATATCATTGTAATACATATAGAATATGTAAGTGCCTATATATAATATATAATATTATTTATATTATTATAAACTTCCATAGATCTATTTTTTTAACCAAATAAGGTAGAGAGAGTTAATACAAGAGAGGAGGAAGGGACAAAAGAAGAGAAAAATTAAGTCAATAAATATTTATTGAATATCATTGTTGGTAAATGGCAGAGAAGTATTACAACTGCCTCTACATTCATGTTAACAAGTGGAGTAATTTTAATTTTATCCAATGTATATGGTATGATTTTAAGTTTAGAGTTCATGTAACATCAAAGCTAGAAGAGTTACCTCCATGCCTTTGAGATGGAAGGTAAGTAAGTGACTGTGCCCCATTCTCCTTCTTCCCAGACTTCTGTAGTCCTTGGGCAGTTAGAGTAGAGCTCTATTTTAGGACAGCATTTTCTCTTTTATTTATGCTTTCTACACTAGAAGTATAAATATGCAAGCTTATTAAAAGTGACTCTGGTTCAGTTAGGAAAATAAAAAACACTCATTGTTATTAAACTTAGCATTGGGCACTTCACACTTTAATAAGTTCATTTATCTAATTATTTGTTCATCTACTCATACATAAGAATTAATTTTATAAAAATATTTCAACAATTAAATAACTTCAAATATCAGGAAATTGTACCAAATTACCCCTCATTATTATGGTGAAATGTAATAGTTTTTAAATTTGGTTTTCTTTTTCATATCTATTCTGAAAGCATTACTTCTAGATAAGCAGGTTAATAGACAATTGTAAATCATTTTTCAATTGGGTTAAAATTAAAGAATGCAAAACAGCTAAAGATTAACCGATGTGTTAAAAGAGAGATTTTCTTATTTTCTTTTAAATAACTTTTTTTTTTTTTTAAAAAAAAAAAGGCTATTACTGGTATTGATTACCTGAACATGTGAAAGAAAATTTACCTTGTACATTATTTCACAGTGGATGACAGAATATATTTCAAATAGATCCAAAACTTGATTTTTCATTTCTTCACTGGGTCAGTATTGACTTTTTAAATTATTTTTAAAGTCATTTGTAATCCATCTAGTATTGGTCTATTTTTCAGATCCGGGGCATCCCTTATAAAAATGCATTCCCCATTTATCGGCCTACAGCTTAGATAAATGTCAAGTTCACATTCCTAAGGAGAAAAAAAGAGTTTCTAACAGCCACCCCTTATCACTGAGGAGAGTTTGTTGTCATTTAAATGCTAGACAGCACAGATACCATTGCCTCTGAACTCTTGAAAAATAAATTTCTGTTTTCTGAGGCACCTATAACACAAACATTAGAGGTGAGAAACAGTAATATAGGCTATGAAGACACATGGCTACTTAGTTATTATTGTTCAGAAACCAAGTTAAACTTAGGGTATGGTGGGTTAACGAAAAGATAACTGGATGAGGAGGTGAAAAAAAGAAAATGTGTACAGTCAGTTGACTACATAATAGGCAAGATATTATAGAGCTGAGGTTATGTCACACTGAATGAACCTGAAGGTATTATGGATGTATTCTTGGCTAATTTTGCTTTACAGTGAGATACTGAACACAATAAAACCATAACTTACTGTTATTTACTCACTGAATATTAAATTCAACACTAATAAGAAAATATTACGCACAATTTGGGCAATTAACTAAAAATAAAACACTCTGTTAACCTTCAGGAATTTATAATCTAGAAGAGAAAATATAGCAATACTAAACAAACCATAGTATACTACTTTAATTAAGTGATCTATAAAGCAACGTACTAAGGACTGAGAAGAGGGTGGCATTATTATGTGAAGGAACTCTGATGAGTATCTTATGATAGATAACTTATTTTCCAGTTGGCACATTTTACCTTGAGAAATAGCACTTGACTCACTTCTGGCCAATTAGAATACCTAATTCCCTAGATACACCAGATGGTTCAGTGGTGAGTAACTGAACCAAGTTGGCCACTACAGAGTGAATTCTGTTACTTGTATGTAAGATACTATAACAAATGCTCTGTTCTTCAACCCACTTGAACCCTGAGAGGAGCTGCTGACAATCATCTTGCTATTCATTTGTCATCTGAGAAGGTAAATGAGTATCCTGTGGCTGCCATAATAAATCACCGCAAACTTAGTGGCTTAAAACAAGTCATTTATTCTCTCACAGTTCTTGAGGCTAGAAGTCTGAAGTCCAAAACCAAAGTGTCAACTAGGCCATGTTTCCTCAGCAGACTCTAGGGAGGAATTCTTCCTGGCCTCTTCCTAGTTTCTGGTGGTTACCAGCAAGGCTTACTGTTCCTGTGCTGGTAGACGTGTCACTATAATCTCTGCTTCCGTCTTCATGTGGTCTTCTACTTGTATTTCCTCTGTGTCTCTGTATCCCTCTGACCAAATCTCTGTTTTCTTATAAAGACATCAGTCATTGGATTTGGGACTCCCCCTAATACAGTATGATCTCATCCTAACTTGAGTACATCTGCAAAGAACATATTTCCAAATAAGGTCACCTTCGCAGATGTCAGAGTTTTGGACTTCAACATACCTGCTTAAGAGCTACAAATCAGCCTACAACAGGCCAGTGAGGACAAAGTCATCTTCATGTCCTCCATAATGAGTTGATACTGCTTAATTTAGCATTAAAAATGTATGTTATGAGTGAAATTAAGTATAATCTCAGTGCCATTATTAATAAGGTGTAGCCTTATTTATACAGCTCTTCTTTGTTTTATAAGTGATACTCAGAAAGGGAATCAGAGAAAGTGTATTGGGTTTCTCTGCTGCAGAATAATTTTAATTATGGTACTTTCATAATTCATCGAATTCAAGGAAGAATCTCAAAAAAAAAAAAAAAAGAACAGTTAATCTCATTAAATAGCCAACTAAGCTCAGAACTATTTGGAAACAAAATAAATGAAACAAGCTGAATCATTTTAGATGATCACTTACTAGTCATAAATCTTTTCAATAGCTTAGCTATATCTGAGTGATGTCTTACTATTCATCAAAAAATGTCTTGTGGAACTAACATTTGATATGGAGCCAGAAAATCTGGGTTCTAGTCTAGTCTCTATCACTAACTAGCTCTATAACTCTGGGAAAAACCTTTAATTGCTCCAAGTGTTTTTTTTTTTTCTGTAAAATGAAGGATTGATAAATCAAAATAGTTTCAAAGTCCCCTTCCTCCTTAAAAAATAAATAAATAAAACTATTTTCACCATAGTCATTTTAACATTTAAATAACCTATTCTGCATAGAACAATAAAATCAATTTATTATAGGTAAGTCCTAGTGTGCCTGAGGGTGTCGTTCATCATGTGAGAATAAAAAGCATGAGGAAACTTTGTGGTCACTAGATGGTTGCCACAGCTTTAGGACATCTTCAGAAAGCAATGTCCAAAGCAGGAATAATAGGAAGGGTAGAGACTCTCTTACATATCTTGTACTAAGGAATCAAACTGTTCCCAGAAGCTTCAGAGAAAACTTCTCCTCAGGTCCCATTAGCCAGATTGAGTTGCAAGCCTATGTCATAGCCACAGAATGGGCAGGCAAAACCAGAATTTAGCATTTCAGCCTATATCATGAGAGACAGGTTCTAACAGCAAGGAAGAAAGGGGAGGAAGAATAGCTAACTTTCATTAGGCAACAAACAGGATCAGCCCCAAAGAAAGTGACTTTAAAACCTTTGTAATTGATTCTGGCAGCCCTTCAGCAGGAGAGATAGAGCAAGGTCTTCAGTGGATTGAGTGAGAAATAAGCATTTCAGTGATATCAATTTTTGTCAGCCATGCCGACAACTCTGGCATGGCCTAGATAATATCACTTACTAGTTTAGTTGCATGACTGACCTGAGATAAATTTAGTATCTCTACAGAGCTCAGTTTCCTTACCTATAAAATAGATATAAGACTTACTTCTTTTTATTTGTTTGTTCTGAGGATTGAGAGATCATGTGTAAAGTACCTGTACTGTGCCTGACATATAGTAAACACACATTACACATGTTAGTTTCTTTCTCTATCTTTCCTCTCCATAACTTACTCTTCCACTTCCCTTTCTTAGAAAGCCCTGAATATAATTAATTTATATTAATCATCTGTAATTAGGAAATACAATCTCTCTCTCCCCACCCCACCCTCCACCCCTCTTCGATCTCCCATCCTCTCCCTCTCTTTCCTAACTATATACTTCTTGGAAAGGGGCTGTGGGTAAACAACCCTTAAAAGTGGGTTATTAATGGCTTGGCACAGTATATATTGTGATGCCTAGCTCTACTCTCTCAAAAATAAATTGAGCAGACCTCTCCCTAATAAGCTTCCTCAGAAAAGGCATCTCAGGGACTTGGTCAAAGTGAGAAGGGAAGACTCTGTAAGGTTCCTAATTTGTTCATATTGTCCAGAAACAATCATTACAAGGGAACTAGATTAGTGATGAAGGATTGAAGGATTGATAGTGATGAAGGATTGATAGGAGGATTTAGAGCCCTGGATGATATCCACCATTTGTAAAATTAATATCCCTCCCCACCATCTCAATAGGATAATAGGCATTGACACATTATCTAGAAGAAACTTTCTTTGATTAAGCACAAACATTTATACAGAGCCATTTACAGAAAAATATTTATGTACAGTGACTAAGCTAGGCAATGCCCTCATCAATCTCCCTGGGCTATGCCTAAAGCATTCCCTACCCATCCAGTGGCCACTTTTGGGCCACAACACAGGGACAACATGGAAGAAAAGTAGTAATTTTGAATGAGGACTCTTAGAAAGGTGTGGGCCCAGTTCCTGAGCGTATAACTGAAGTAGATGAGGAAGAAGAAGAAAAGAGATTTTCTTAAGTAGTATAATTGTATGTTAAGCCTGACCCTTTATGAGATCAAGAAATACAAAAATTTGAGTTAAAGTGAGATTACACATTTGCTGTTATGATGTAGCTCAAACAATCCACCACCTGGACCATGGTATTACACACATTCATGGGCCACTGTTCCTTTACCAAGCATATACTACATTGTCTACACACATTTCTTTCTTTACTCCTCACAATGCCGCTAAGTGAAAAACACCTATTATATCCATTTTCCACTTGAGGAAAGATTTAGAGAGCAAGATGTGTCACAGACTCACTCTAAATTCCACTTGATACTGCCCCAATCAGTGCCTCACCTGTGCATTGCCCCAGCCTCCTGTGCTTATCTGTAGTGTCACACTTACCAGGCTGTGCCGAAGTAAGGTTTCAATTGTTTTTTTTTTTCCCAAATTAGTTTAAGCCACTTATCTTTAGATCCTAAACCTAGCACAATGTAGAAATTAGATAATTATACAAATATAGATTGAATAAATAAACAAATTGGAAAAAAAGGCAATATAGAGAGTGCTGGGGAGGTAATCCAGACTATAGAGATGGGAAAGGCTTTGTGGGTAAGGTAGAGCCTGAACCAAGCTTGGAAGATGTGGGGAAAACGGAAGAGACTTCTGGAAGGAGAATATTATTTCAGCAAAGGCCAGATACCTAAAATGTTTTAGGGTACTAATTCTACCTCTTCAACATAATACTTTTAGTTACATAGTTCATTATGCCATAGTATGAATAAGCATATTACATTATTTCCATGCCAGCTAGCCCCTTCTGTTGGATCACATTCTCATTTTTCTCAGCAGCGGTTCTCTAAGTGTAGTTCATAAATATAGTTTAAAGTGTGGTACAGAAGTTAAAAAACTTCACAAATACAGTAAGATATAATTTTTTTTTTTTTTTGCTTTATTGATATCTGTACTGATAGCACAAGAGCAATGGTGGGAAAAAATTGCTAGTACCTTAGCACAAACCAAGGCAATGGCACCAAACGGTACTGGTCATCGTTCTACCATTGTTCAATACCAGTCGACAAAAACATAAATAAAAATCAATGCCAATTTCATTTAACAATGTCCTTAATAAAAGATTATTAATTGAATTAACTCTCAGAACTTGATTCATATTTTTTAATATTATATGCAATGTAATGAAAAGTATGCATAAAATTTACTGCATCCTAAAGTACAATGAAGGAAACTCATAAGGAAAAGCAAATTGAGTTGCAAGCTAAACTAATCGCTTTTGTCATTGAACACCATTTTTACTTCAATAACTAACAGAAAATCTATGGTTATTCAGACCTGATTACCTGGCAAACATTTTCTCAAAAATGAATGAAGTGAGCCTGTAACTTCAAGGAAAACTGGCTGTATTTCATGCCAATGGCAAAACTTAAACTTTCAAACAAAAACTTTGGAAAATCTGTCTACCACCATGAATTTGACAGTGTCCCAATAATTAAAGACTTTATTACATGTGATTTAAAAAATATTATGTAAGGAAATATGTAAACATTTGAAGTATGAGCATAACTCAGTGAACCAATATTTCCTAAATAACCAATGCATGAAACAAATCATGCATAGGTAAAAGATCCATTCAAAGTTCATGATAAACAAATGTATTTTAATGTAACAGAATATGAAAAATTCATCAGTATGGTTCAGAATCCACATTACAACCAACCTTTAAGGAACTACTGCTTGTAAAGTTTAAATGTAGCCTCAAAGAAGGATACTCACATTTATGTGAAAAAATTACTTATGTGTATGAGGCTTGATATTCTTTATATACTTTAAATAGAACATATAGTAATAGATCAAATGGAAAAGCAGAGATAAGAGACCAGCTATTTCCTCATAAACTATTTGTTAAAGAGATTGCAAAATTTAAAATTTCCTTTATTCTCACTAATGTATTTGGGGAAAATAAAATCATTTTACAAAAATGTACATATGTCGCATGCAATGGGTATAGTATTATTTTTAAATGAATGCATACATAAATATTTTTAAATTTCAAAGTTTTAAGTTATAATGTAGTAAATATGAATAGCTATAATTCACATAATCAAAAATTCTTTAAAGTCCTCAATAATTTTTCAGGGCATAAAGGGTCCTCAGATCAAAAAGTTTGAGAACCTCTGCTATACAGTATTTCATTGTAAGCAGAGATTTAATTTTAACAGTAATTTCTGGGAATATTCTTGAGATAGTATATATTTAGCTTAATTCCTTCATCTGGCCTTCTGCTTGTGGTTTCTTCTCTCTGACCCTTCTTGCACTGGGCCAATCGGATCATTCTCCAGTCCAGTACTTACAGTGCCTGTCTCATCAGGTGCACTTTATTCCTCCTGGCAGGAATATCCCAGAAGGCTTTACCAAGAATGTGGGACGGTGCTGTGGCTTTAAGAATTTGGCCAGAAGGAGGTCAGAGGAGGACAGAGCAAACTAGAGCAATGTAAGCAAAAGACTTTTTCTTGGATTATGGATATGGTTTCCTGAGCTTCTCAGTTTAAAAGCATCTTTTAACATCAAATGTAAAATAATCTCCCTGTGTCTCTGTAACACACAGCCCTATTTTGTTCTTATCAAAACGCCTATCACTACCTGGCTTTTTCTTGGTTTTTATTCCTTTATTTTCTTCCTTCCACACTGTCTTTCCCAGAATGTGAGTTCCAAGATTGCATAGACTTTGTCTGGCTTGTTCATTGACTGGAACTGTGTCTGGAATACAGTAGGTTCCTAACATATAAAATAGATTAACCATTCTCTCTTCAGAAATCTGTTTATTCTGCAATTAAAAAAAAAAAAAAAAAAAAAAAAAAAAAAAAAAAAAAAAAACAAACAAAGGAAAATCCCAAGGTCCAGAATTCTGTTTTATTTCATGAGATATTATGCTTTTCCTCATTTGGGTATATAAGAAAATAACAGCATAAAGTATTTTACAAAGTTTCTAGGAGCTATATTTTAGACTTAAAATATTGCCTTTCCTTTTGGTCTCATCCCATTAGTCTCTGTCATATAGGCAGTTATTGCTAAATAACTCACAATTCCCTGAATATTTATGACTTATTAATAGTAGACTTCCACCATATTTTTTAAAAATTATTTCTTATTTAAGCTCACTGTTTTTAGCAATTTACATATTTCATTATAAATTACATACTCCATTTTGCTCCTTAAATGTCTTCAACTCATGTAGATTTTCAGACTTAATCTTGTATAAGACAGCACACTTTTCTAGACTGGCTTTTAAGAGTTTTGAAACTAAAGAAAATGCTTTTATGTAAATGTTTCCGGCATGCTCTATATGTACCAACATAGAAAGATCTCCAAGATCTCTTGTATATATACTTTGTTTTCATTTGTATTTTTTTTTTAAATATGTAGTCCTATAAGTGTTTGCATGCTTGTAGACTGGCTCTGAAAGAAGACAACAGAAAACTAGAAGTGTTTGCATCTTGGGAAGGGGATGGGAAGATTAGAAGAAAGGGTGAAAGGAGATCAACTTTTTAATATGTCTTCTTTGGTATCTTTTGAATTTTTAAAAATTTATTTATTTAAATTAGTTCCAAATATACAGTACATTGGTTAGACATCTATACAGTACATAAAATGATACCCCCAATTGCTCCCTCCTTTCCTTTGGCCCTCCACCTAACCATCATATTAATGCTAACTGCATTCCCTCTGCCATGCTCCCCATCCCTGTGACCAACTATTAAGTACTAATTTGTACTTCTTTAATTCTTCATCCCATTCTCTTTTAAATTTTGTATACTGCATACGTTACTTAATTATTTAATTTTAAGAAAGTAAATTTTAAAGATAAAAGTGTATCCACGTGCACCATTTAAAAGACAGAAATTGGCAGAATGGGTTAAAAAATATGACCCAACTATATGCTGTCTATAAGAAACTCACTTCCAATACAATATAAGTAAATTGAAAGTAAAGAAATAGAAAAAGATATATCATGCAAGCATTAATCCAAAGAAAGCAGGAGTAGCTATATTAATATCAGATAAAGTAGACTTAAAAGCAAAGAGTTACCAGAGACAGAGAATGACAACAATGATAAAAGGGTCAGTCTACCAGCAGGACATGATTGTTTTGGATGTGTATGTACCAAACAACTGAGCTATAAAATATCTTAACCAAAAACTGGTGGAATTAAAAGAACAAATAGATTTGTCTGAAATTATAGATGGAGACTTCAATACCCCTCTCCCAATAACTGGTGGAACAACTAGACAGAAAATCAGTAAGGATACAGAAAATTCAACAACACCATCAACCAACAGACTCTAATTGAAATTTATGAAATAGTCCACTCAACAAGAGAAGAACATACATTTTTCAAGAGTTCGTTGAACATATGCAAACACAGACCACAGGCCATAATACAAACTTCAACAAATTTAAAGAGTTTAAATCATACAGAAGATGTTCTCTAACCACAATGGAAACAAACTGAAATCAATAACAGAAGAAAAACAGTACACAAACAGTACACAAAACAAATAAAAAATTACATCAAATTAAATGACAATGAAAATACAACATATAAAAATGTGTGGGAAACAGCTAGCGCAATGCTAAGAGGGAAATTTATTGCACTAAATGCTTACCTTAGAAAGAAAAAAGTTCTCAAATCAATAATTTAAGCTCCCACCTCAAGCATCTAGATAAAGGAAAGAAAAATAAGCCCCAAATAAATAGAAAAGGAAACAATAAAGAACAGAAATTATTGAAATTAAAAACAGAAAAACAATAGAGAATAACTAAAACTAAATAACTAAATAACTAAAACTAAAACCTAGGTCATTGAAAAGATCGATAAAATTGACAAACCTCTAACAAGACTGATAAAGGAAAAAAGAAGCCACAAACTACCAATACCAGAAATTAAAACAAGGATATCATGACAGATACTGGATAATACAAGAATACTGTGAACAATTTTATTCACATAAGTCTGACAACTTAGAAAAAATGGACCAACTACTTGAAAAATACAAAGAACCACAACTAACCCAGTATGAAATTGATAACTCATGCAGTTTAATAACTATTAAGGAAATTGAATTCATAATTTAAAAGCTCCAGGAAAGAAATCTCCAGGCTCAAATGGTCTTACTGGAGAATTCTTCCAAATGCTTATGGAAGAAATGATACAAATTTTATACAATCTCTTCCAGGAAAGACAAAGGGAGAGAGCACTCTCAATTCATTTTATGAAGCTAGTATTACCTTGATATCAGAAAGAGAGAGTATGAGAAAACTATAGACCAATATCATTCAGGAAAATACATGTAAAAGTCCTTAATAAAATATTAGCAAATAGAATTTTAAAAATAAAAGAAATTATATGCCATGACAAAGTACAATTTATTTCATTGGTGCGAAATTAGTTCAATTTTTTGAAAATCAGTCAATGTAAACTACCATATTAACAGGCTAAAGAAAAAACATTGTCATACCTCTTGATGAGGAAAAGCACATCAAAATTTAGCACTAATCCATAATAAAAACTAGGAATAGAGGGAAACTTCTTCAATTCGATAAAGCTAACATTATACTTAATGGTGAAAGACTAAATGTTTTCCCCAAAGGATCAGGAACAAGGTAAATAAATACATCTAGGTAATAGATCTAAATAAATGGAGAGATGTACCGTGTTCATGGACTGCAAGACTCAACATAGTAAAGATGTTAATTCTACTTAAATTGGTATATAGGTTTAATCCAATTCCTATCAAAACCCCAGCCAGAATTTTTGTACATATAGGCAAGATTATTCTTTCTAAAATTTATGTGGAAAAGCAAAGCAGTTAGAATAGCTTTAAAACTTTTTAAGAAAAATAATGAGGGAGAAATCAGTCTACTCAATTTCAAGATTTATTGTGTACTTACAGTAATCTGTGGTACTGGTCAGGGGAGAGACACACAGATCAATAGAACAGAATAGGAAACCTCAAAATAGACTCACACAACTATGCCGAACTGACTTTTGACAAATGTGTAAAAGCAATTTAATGGAGAGAGGATAGCCTTATCAACATATGGTATTGGAGCAACTAGACATCTATAGGAAAACAAATAAGAACCTTGACCTAAACCTCACATATTATACAAAAATTAACCTCAAAGGGATCACAGACCTAAATGTAAAATGTAAAATCATGTTATCTTCTGTTAAGAAAAAAACGGGAAAATACCTTTGAGATTGAGATCTAGGCAAAGAGTACTTTAGACATGACAACAAAGGCACAATCCATAAAAAGGGAAAATTGGCAAACCTGACTTCATCAAAATGAAAACTTTTGCTCTGCAAAAGATGGTAAAGAGGATGAAAAGACAAGATATAAATTGGAAGAAAATATTTGCAAAATCACATATCTGAAAAAGGACTATTATCTAGGATGTATAAAGAACTCTTAAAACTCAACACTAAAAAAAAAAAAAACAGCAAAACAGCTAATTAGAAAATAGACAAAAGACATAAAGATGTGTTTGTCCTTGTCACAGCAGTTGCTGGCATAAGCCTGGAATTTAAAGACTATAAAAAAGATATGCAGATATGAACTTCACCACATGTTGGAGGAGAAAATAGAAAAAAAAAAAAAAAAAAAACAAGCTGGCTTTGGAATTCCTACTCATAATGTTATTTAGGACTAAATAATCCAGAATGTATAGATGCTAAACTAATAGCCTCTGTGGGTAAAGCTGGGGTCTTCCCCATATAGTATTCCCACTGTCAGTCCCACAAGAGATCTGAACTAGAAATGTAGAGACTCTGAGGGCTGGGACTTTCTTTCACTGGGAGCTGGGACTTTCACTGGAGAGAAGGAAAACTTTTTTTCTGGGGCCTCTTGGGAACGTTTAAATACTCCAACTGAGCTAGAAAGTGAATAATCCCTTTAGCTGCCCTGAGACAGGGCTGGTCCTAGAGACTCTGTCCTGCATGCATATGTTATTCGGTGTAGCACCACTGCCCATCATGTTTAGTGAAGTTTTGTGGGAACTTGCATCTTGTTCTCTACTGTATGTGGAATTAAGAGAGCAACTGGTTTATGCTTTGGATTGAGTAGCTACAGATACAAAAGAGGACTCCTGCACCCTCAACACCAGGTCAGAGAGATGGTAAAATGTCTTTGTGCATCAACCTCACAAGGGTCATTGACAACAGAGGCAGCACGTGGTGGCTTTGCAGAAAGCCCAAATGGAAGAACACAGAAGACCTGCTCCATCCCGCACATTCTTGAGGCAGAGCCCTTGGGATGAAGGAAAATTTAGCGGAGCATTTGCGAGAGGGGCCAATTTCTGGTAGTCAAGCTAGTCTGTGAGATTGCAGCTCACATCATTTGGGTATTTAAAGAAAATAAGATAACATATAGTCATTGGTTGTTGAGGCTGAGGCACTTTGGTTTTGCTATGAGACAAGATCACTCTCCCCTTTTCAATAACACAATGTCTTTTCATTAGAGCCTGAAATAGCAGGGTTTTTCTCTGCTCTTCCATTCCTTTGAAAGCCTACTCATAATTAGCTTCCCACAACTCCTCCTAGGTTTCTTCCACCATTACTCATCATCTTGGTCTATTTGCGTTATGGATTATGATTCTCAACCCCCAATGGTTTCACCTAGTTTAGTACCATTTTGTTATTTTTAAGTTCATCTTGCTAATTTTGGGGGAACATGCATACTTCTTCCTTATTATTACTTTCAATGCTTCCAAGTTAGTCCAATTGTTCACAGAGGTTCTCAACCTGAGATCTGTGGCTGGAAGCTATCCATGAGTTTGGACAGGAAAAAAATTTCACACCTTTATTTTCATTAACTGCTAACAGAAACTGAACATTTTCTTTCCTTCTGTTATTAATGTAAACCACAAATCACAATGAAATAAATGGCACATAGTATCTAGTTTTATTTTGGACTCGTCTTTAGTCTGTTCCTTTTTATTCTAGACAAATAGTCAAACTATGGCCTTTGAAGTCAGATTTGCTCTTCATCAATAGCTAAAAGTAAGCTGGAATAGGAGATGAGGCTTTGGGTTTACCAGATAGAAAAAGTGTTTATGACAGAAAGACAGGGGAGAATGCAATGTGAAACTCTATATTAGGGGTGATATTTAAAATATGCAACAATAGGTATAATAGAACATAGATCAATCAGAACAGATGTCACTAAAGAAAGGTCCTGGAGGACCCTGACTAAGGTCCAGGTATTCAGTCTTTAGTAACTGGCTTGTGAGGCATTCTAGGGGGTCCTAGAGAGGAAACGGTAACAGTGGTGATAAGTGGGCACCTGGAGGTTTCTGAGCTGTGGTGTTTATCAATCAATGATGAATATTTGGGGTATTTTAATGTCTACTGACTATTGGTCCTTCCATAAAATAGAAGCCACTGCTGTTTTTGTGGGGCTCGGGAGTTGACCCTGAAGGCACTGCCCAAGAGTTGTTTGAAGGTGTTGACAGCAACAGTTACAATATTGGAATAAATGTGGAGAATCCCAAAATAATGATTTTTGAAGGGTGTTGCTTATCTGAATATTTAGGTCCTCTAAACTCATTAAGAACAGGCACCATGCCTTTTTCACTTTTTATTTCTAGCACCTAACACAATGTTTGGTATATAGTAGTTGCTTAATAAATATTTGTTGAATGAATGGCATGTTTGTTAAAGAAAAATAACTTCTAAGTAAAATCCCATATTTACAGCTTTAGAAATTATTTTTATTTTTTAGAACCATAAACTCTCTTCATTTTTTGGAAATAATTCTCAAAATCTTTTTGAAGAGAAAATCCACCAATATTTATTTCTGACTCAAAATCCTTTGGATAGCTGCCCACTTCTCTCTGTAAAGTAGTCTTCTTCAAGCCTCTTTTAATTATTACATGACTTAAAAAGCCACAGATAGATGTGAATCTGTCTTTAACTCCTTGAAGTTCCTATTTTTTCTAGCTAGAAAGAATCTTCCTTTTAACAGATAGGACCCGAGGCTTTCTAGAGGCTAGGGCTTCTATACTGTGGTTGCTGGCCAATATTTATCAGGCCATGGGTGTTGAGTGCTGTGCATTTAATACATTATTTACTTGCCCTAATAATCCCTTTTACAGTTGAGAAAACGGCATCCCAGAGTTGCCAAGTAACTTCCCCACATTTACACAGCTACTAAGTGGTAACGATGCTCTTTGAATCTGGGTAACTTGAGTCCAGAGCTGAGCACCCTTTACCAACACAGTATATGAAGGAGCAGAAGCTTGTTTTTCTTAAGTCAATCAACAGGGTTGATAATGAAGGATTTCCTGTACCTAAAAGTACTTTAGGCCTCCTATTACACTGACTTGCAGAAGCTAGGTTTCAGAAGGGAGACTTTGTTGTACATTCATCTTGCAAGTGTTCGCTGAATGCATATGATGTTCAGGCACCATTCTAGGTTCTGGGACGACAGATTAGAGACCTACAATTTATTTCTGTTTGGTAAATGTAGCATCTATAAATTTACTCAAGTCTTCTGGGGCTCCTTTTTTCACTACTCCAAATAGGAATAAACTGCCTTCAGTTTGAGTTCTGGGTCCTAAGAAATCATCATCCTTGATGAACTGCAAAATAAACATAGCTCTATAAAGATGGAGACCTACTGCTTTCTTCTTTCTCAATTCCCCTAGGGTAGAATTTGGTCTCCTTTGATATCCTGTCCTTATAAGGATAGAAATGGAGGGAACTGGAGGGAGAGGTAATGAGTGAAGCATATAGACTATTTGGAACACAAGTATCATATAAACATTCCATTAACATGGGCAGCATTTTTCTATTACTGCAGGATTGCCCTGTATAATGCTGGTATTCAGAACCAGGGCCTCAAAGGCTAATTATTTCATATATGAACTATATTTTAGGAGGTGTTTCAAGTTATACAGTGGCCTTATATATTATCATAATTAGAACCAATAGAAACATTAACTGAACTTTGTACCTTGAATGATTAAGTTGTACTTTAAATGGAGGTTAATAAGTAACGAAAGAAAAGGCTACCAAATAACTAAACCTAGAATAATAACTGTACTAAATGCTCCAGGCAAGCTGAGAGATTTTAACAACAAAAAAAAAAACACCTTTCACCATAAATTATCTAACATGTGCTGGAAGGTGGTCTGCTCTAAGTGAAGTCGGTGACCCCGCCCCACCCCTGCCCCAATAAGATTTCAAGGTAAAAAAAAGGATTTCTAACAACCACAAAATAAAGAGTTCTTTCCATTCCCCACTACAGCTCCAATTCCCAATACTAACAGCATCCTAATGTTTGCAATTATTTTTTAATGTTTTATTTTATAATGCATGGTCTTAAATCTCTTTTTAAAAACAATATATGTATATGTATAGATATATATATTTTTTTAAAAGAAGCAAATAAATAATACATAGATAAATCAATAATTGGAAGGTTCTACTTTTTCACCTAAAGAGTTGTACCTTGTGAAACTATAAATTCCTTTGGGAGAAATCATGTTTTAAACTGTATTTAGTCATTTTCGCTTTAGTGTAAATAAGTATTTGAGGCTTTCTTAAGAATAGATTTTGCTAGAAGTTAAAAAATCAGATTTCTCACCCTTTTCTGAGAGGCAAATGTGCCAGAACGCTCCCTTATTCTGGTTTTGGCCCAAGAACAGGACTGCTTTAACTTTAAAACAGAATACCAAAATCTTTCTCTCTCAAAAGTAAAATGTTGAGGTATATTTATCTCTCATATTGCGAAAGAAAAAATCATATTTAAATCTTAAATATAAAAGGAACTTCTTTCTCACACTCCTTTCTTATACTCGAAGGCAGATTATCGAGTTAACCATCCTGTAGTCACGTAACCCAAAGGAATGAAATTTTAAAGAGTTTTTCTTGAAAGGATTACAGAAAACCAGTCCCTTCATTTCACAGAGTATTTCCGATATTTCTGGTTCTTCAAACTTTTTCTCTCCTTTAAGTCAAATCATCAGATCAATAATGTATGATGCTCAAACTTTGCAATTTCAGGCTCAAAAATGATACGGAGGATGCAAAATGGACATTACAGCACACAACTCTTCTTTGTGGAAACTATGGCGTAATAGCCTAAAAATAGCTTCAAGTCATAAAATTCAGTGCACTGACCCCCTGGAGAGAACTGTGTCCACAGATCCCGGAACGATGTCTGTTCTCCAACACCCTCACTCCACGTCTGAGCCCTTTCACTCCATGTGGTTTTTCCCTCAGGGATCATTATTGGGTTTCATAATGATTAGTTTGTGTATGAAAAAGGAAAGCTCAAGACTATAATTTCCTACATACTTAAAAAAAAAACACATAAAGGAAATTCAGTAGCGAGACAAGTAATCTCCTGGAGCCTGCTGTGACCAAGAGTATACCTGCGAAAAGGACAAGCTGATAAATGAATGTCTCAGCACACAAGGGGACAAACCACAAAGAGGAAAGCTTTGTGTCCTTCTAGCTTAGGGAGCTCTGCTCCTTTGGTCTTCCCTTCAGACACAAGGAGAGCAACCACAGAGAAGCAGATATCAGCAGTTAAACCAAATGAGTTTGGGACCACCCAAGTCAGAAATTCAGTGACAAGAAGAGGGGGAATATTTCTTTTAATTTTGGGAAACACATACTTAAAGAGATACTTTTCAGTAAAGGCCTAAGTGAAGGGTAAGGCCTAGAGTTAAAAAGTGGATTGAGCATAGAGAGCCTAGAAAAGGAGTTTAGACCACAGTCAAGAGGCAGGAAGGTGGAGCACACACCTGCTGAATAGTTCTTCAGCTTCAAACCTGCAAAGGATGCTTTCTCTACAGATTCCAAAATCATCTCACTGCGAAAGCAGGAGAGACTAGAAAAGAGAAAAACTTGGCTTTAAGTCCTGGGTTGGCACCTCACTCTCTGTGGGACCTTGAGCGACTTACTTAAGAGCTCTGAGCCTCAGTTTCCTCATCTGTGAAGAGGGATAACAACAGAAGAATCAGTCTAAGAAAAATCTGCAACAGAGCTTGGGACACAGCAATGGCTCAATAAATGTTAGATTTTATATCTTTTTCAATAGCCATGCCAATATATTACTTCTCTTAAAAAAAAAAAAAAAGTGCTGAAAACATGTTCTACCCCTTCCAGTCAGCTCTACTTAAAATTTAATGAAAAGGAAAGGTAACTTCTTCAACTTACCCTTTCCTTTGGTGGGAGAAATTGAGTTTCCTATATTTTTTGTGTGTATTCATCTCTGTATTCCTCTGCAAACAAAAAGTAAATCCCTCAAAACAGCAGCAAATAATAACAATATCTGTATGTCTTTTAGAAGACAGATGAGTAGGGGAAAATTTAGGAGCCTGTGTACCCTTGAGGACAGAAAACTAAGTGATAGAAACTGGAAAAGAGAAGTCTGTGGGAAGAAAAAGGGAAATGGCAGGCACCACTGGAGGTTGGTCTCTGGATTTTAACTGGGATGGATGGCACTTTACCTGATAAACACCCAGTTCTCCTGCCCAACCATCTAACTTAGTGATTATCAACTGAAGGAGGTAGTAAGCTAAGGACAAGAAACAATGCAACTGATAGCGTTGGACATGTGAACATTAAAGCTGAAAAATACAAGTTCAAGAATCATGTTGTAAGAGTCATATATGTGAGCTTCTGGATTGAGAATATCTGTTGAATGGGGCGTACGATTTTCATGTACATTCTCTCAGTCAAAAGCTAAAGCAACAGCAGCTTTCAAGCTGGTCTTCCTCTTGCCACTCTGACTTGACTGTGGTCCATTCTCTAGATAGACTCTGAGTTATCTTTGTAAAATACAGAGGTATATCACTCCCTGATTAGAACCTATTACTCTTAGAACAAATTCAAATTCCTACCATGGCCTGTAAAATGCTGCATTCTCTGGTCCTTGCCTTCCTTCTGACCCCCTCTGCACCCCCAAGTTTTTGTTACACTGTTAACGGTAATTGTAACCGGCCTCTCAACTCCTCAGCTTATTCCTGCTTCAGGGCCTTTGCGCTGGCTCTTCCCTCCTCCTGGAGCTCTCTTCTCACAGCTGCTCACAGTGGCCGAGTCTTCCCCAAATATCACTTCCTCTTCCAAAATACAAAATACCCTATCTTTAAAATAGGCCCCTCAATGATTCTCTGTTCCATTTAATTTTCTTTACTGCACTTGCCCACTAGCTGAAAGTGTTATGTATTTTCTAAAAGTTTATTATCTCTTTCTCCTTATTAGAACATAGCCTCATGAGAGCAGGGATCTTGTTTACCCAATACCTAGAATCGTGCCTGGCATAAAGTTGGTTTTTGCTGAATATATAAATGAATAATATGCAAAAAGAGCTTAGATACTAAAATAAGCAAAGAAAAATGTGTTTTTGATAATATATTTCTAAGGGGTTGAATGGCTCAAAAGATATTAGGAAAATTTTTCTCAGTGGTTAGATCTTCAAGAAACTACAAGCAATGATTTTTATATTCAGTCGATTGATGGTTTACATCTAGTTTCTTTTGCCTGTAATTCAGAGTCTATCCTCCTATCAACAGTTGAAAGTCTTTTAGATAATCTGTACAAAGGAGATTAGGAAAGAAACTCAAGAGAGAGAAGTCAAGATCAGAACTGCAGACTCTAAAAACTAATAAGGACCTTTGAGCCACTCTGCTATTTTTCCCTGATAATTCTATCAATGGGACAGTCACTCAAACTATAACAGAATGACCTATTTATATGAAAATAAATTATTTCAAAATAACAAAAGACCCAATAAAACATCTCTTTCATAGGAGTAAACATATTAAACTAATATGCTCTTTGAGATTGGACAGAATGAGTCACCGATCTTGTAAATAAAAGATTTTGGCACAAACATGTAATCTGTTTGGCAATTTCACATATTCATATTTCATAATTAGGTCCATGACTCCTTTTCCTCGTGTAAAACTAATTCCTCTTTCAGGCTCAAAGCGAAAGCAAACCATGTTTTAAAAATAGGTCGATGTTTTCAGTTTGTGTTGGTGATCAGATAACTGGTTGTTTCAGAAATAACTTTTAAGTAACCAATAATAGAATGTGATATTAAGTAGATACTCAAATATTGATGCTAAAACAAAATGTTATCTCTTTACTAATTTTATAAACTCTTTCATCACAGACACTTCAAGACACTGGGGTTCACTTGTCTAATTGTCTTCCAAGGTTGCAAGCAACTTAATTTAGAATCCCTTAGGGGACTTCTTAAACATGCAGATTCCTGAGCCCCATTCAATAGAGATTTTGTTTCTGTAGATCTAAGCCTATCCAGAAATCTGTATTTCCATAAAAGGATCCTGAGGTGCTACTGAGGCCTGCCAGGCTTAGAAAATAGTGGCTTTAGTCCAAACTCCAGCTCAGTCCAGAACTCTATCCACTTTCCTAACAAATTGTTACTCAGATGTGTTTTGAGCTCTTCTAGAGGAGGCAATCTCCATGTAGTTTCTTAACCTTTATTGGAAACGTCTGGTTGTCAGAAAGCTTTTGTTTACATTAAATTGAAATGAGACTGCCTGTGACTTCCTTGTATAACAAGAATTATTATTCATGAAAGCCCTTTGTGAATTTTAATACAGCTTGCAGATTCCCAGAAGTTTTCTTCTACAGCTAAACAGCCAGTTTCAACAATTGTTCACAGATCCTTTATCATCAAAGGTATCCCTGAACCCTATCACACCATCTATATTTCTTTTCAAAGCCTTCCCCTTCACCACTGTCAGAACTAGGGTCTTTAAACCAGCTTATGAGCCACTTGACCCTGCATAACATGAAGTAGCACATTGCTAGAGGCCATATGGAACTGTACATACCTATGCTGTTGGTTCTCAAATGCTGACATGTTAAATGATGCTATCATCACTGGTCCATGGTGAAATGAGAAAAATGGCTAAGTTCATTCAATCTGAAAGATTGTACTTTCTTCCTATATTATACCTTGCCCAGGTCCTATTTAAATTTAATTTCTTCTTTTGCTTGTTTTGTTTTGTTTTAATAAAACTAAAAAAAACCATAATTTGGTTGGCTTGTTTGTTATACTAGGAAGTAAGCTATCATATGTTGATGAGCCCTGTTTTTTTAAGAGTTGTACTGGTCCATGAAGACCAAAATCTGGGAACCATTGCCTTAGTCTTACCTCCCTTGTTGATATATAAATGTTCTCTAATCTAATTCTTGACTCTCAAGTACCCACCACATCATAAGATACAGTGGCTCACAAATAATTAGAATCATTAGGTCATTAGAATCAATTGAGTTTTATGAAAAAACAAATTCTCAGGATCCACCATCAGAAATTATGATTCAGTATGTCAGAAGTGAGGTTCAGTATCTGCATTTTTTTTTAAGTTCTCCAGATGATCCTGATGATCATCCAGGATTAGAAAGCACTTTCGCAATGTGTATCTATTTAGTGTCTCTCTTCTATGCATCTATAACTTAATATTACTAGTGAACGAGGCTGATTAGGAGAGCAGCTATCTGGTCAAGTGTCTTAGAGTATCCAGGCAGATCATTATGTGTAAATATTATCCTGCTCCCTCCCTATGTATGAACACAAATGCAATCACTACCCTTTCATCTTCTTATAGCTTTTCTCTTATTAGGCCAGGTGTCCTTTACTTTAGATTTACATTTTCTCTATCTACCCAAATCCACCTTGGATTTTATCAATATTGCTTTTAAAGCACAGTGCCAAAATTGGACATAATAATAGTAACACATAATAATCCCCTTATTAATATGGATGTCAAATCTCTATTGATATGGCTTCAGATCACCTTCACTTTTATAAAGGCACTGGCACATAGATTTTATTTGAGGCTTAGACCAATCCACATTATCTGGTTTCACCTAAATTCCGACAGGCAGTTCTCCTTCATCCAATACAACTGATGTTTAAAAATACAGCTTCAAGTTACCATTTATTCAAAGTTACACAACTTAAAGTTATAAATTTTATCACATTTGTTACATCATCTTTTCAACAAATCATATAATTTTCAATTCTCACATATTAAATCTCTTTTCTAGAGAGTATCTTATATAAAGGGTCCTATGTCATATTAACTTGAGAAATATAACATCTATGTGTCATTCAAGTAATTGATAATATATTCTTTCACAGTGATGGCAGAAAACACAGTATTTCTTAGAGATTCTGCTTGGAAGTGACTAATATCACTCCTCACATTCCATTGGCCACAGCAAGACATATGGCCAAGCCTGACAGTAATGGAGTGGGAAAGGCCCCATTGAAAGGTGCCTGAAGAAAAAGGTAGCAAATACTTTAAACATATAATATAATCTATCATATCCCTCATTTTGAAAATCTAGGTCACATGTATCTTTCTCTATTCTTTTGAATTATTTTCCTTGTTCTCTAAAATATCTCAAATATGTACTATAGTCAAATCAATGAGATTGTTTATTGCCTAAAATGTATTTTATCTGGGTCTGGGAATTTTAATTCATCTAAAATATTTAAGTTATTGTTAAATTCCTCTTATTGTGGACATCAATGACCTCTTAATGCAGTGATCTTTCAATGTTAGCAGTTTAAAGATCATTCTTCTTGCTATAGACAGAAGAAAAGCCATAGTACAGTGTTTTCTTTTAACATGATACTACCATTCTCAAGCAATGGACCTATAATTTTCATCTATCTATTTTTCTGAAAATAGCTCTAAAAATTGCTGCTGCTGTCTCTAGTGGTTTTTGCGAGCCTCAGCTAATCCTTGGCTTTAGTTCTCTTGAAATTCTTGTCCCATTTCTTCATATTCTCCTTAGTTATATGGTCTCCCATCCACAATTTACACAGCTACCTTTCAGCATTATCAGTTTATATTGCAAATATGCCAGGTTCTCTACCTGCCTCCCATTTTCTTCCCATTGAGAGCACTTTTGTATAGTCAGAATTTCATAATTCAGCCCTCTTAATAACCATGAAATTATATTCATTTTTAAAAATCTCTTCTTGAAAACGTGTTCATTTTTTAAATAAAATATTTCATCAGCTATTATTTGATACTCCACTTATATTATATGACTTATTTTTTAATGGCATAATTATGAGAGGCAATATAGCATAAAGGTTGTGTTCAGTCTCTGAAGGTAAACGTGAATCTTAGCTTTTCACTCATGAGTTGTCTTTCTGTGTCTCAGTTTCCTCATCTGTAAAATAGGAACAATTGTAATACTTTCCTTATATAGTTATTATAAGGACTGAATGAGTTAATATATATAAAATACTTGGAACAGTGCCTGGTATATATGCAACCCTATGTGCCTGTCATTATTGGGTCATCAAGTTGAAGTGCCTCAGGCATGATTTCTGCTTCTACTGAGACACAAAAGTTACAATTTTTTACAATTTTATATAGGGTATTATTCTCTAAAATAATTCCCTTCAGACCTTACTAAAAGACTCATCAAACTGGGAACTAGCCCCCACAGCAAGAA
The DNA here is from genome assembly GCF_014176215.1 of Rousettus aegyptiacus. NCBI lineage: Eukaryota > Metazoa > Chordata > Mammalia > Chiroptera > Pteropodidae > Rousettus > Rousettus aegyptiacus. Next base: position 54,503,309 of record NW_023416311.1, read on the forward strand.
TATGGGAAAAGAGTTCCAGGTCAAAATGATGGACTCACACTCAGGTTGTCCCACTTTTTTCCTGAGACCATGAAAAAGACAATAAAGAAATTCCAAAGAGGATGAAGCCTTAACAGAAAAGAGAACAAGAGAGATAAATCGACAAAATCCTAAGAACAGAAAGCAGACAGAATCCTTTGGATAAGTAAAATGGAGAACAGGAGGCTGCGAGACAGAACGGGAGAAAAGGGCCTCAATAAAGGACAGAGCCTAATTTCCAACGGGACTTTGGAGATGCTCACAGTTCAGAGTGAGCAAGTATAGTGGGGACAGTAGAAATTGTTGAAAGTCCTTCAATAAAACAGCTGCACTAAGTTGCCCTACATACACACACACATAACACACCCCAGGACCTCCATATGCAGAATAAAACGCAACGTAGTGTTTGCTGCGACTAGATAAGAACAGCACAGGTATCTAAAGGAGTTGAGCAAACTGCCCCTGAAGTCCAGGCTGCTAGTGTGAGCTCTGTTTTCTCAGTCCCTCACCTATTCACCCTTGTGCAAATTATGCAGATAATAAGCCCTGCCTCATGCAAAAAAGCCTTCAATTCAGGGACAAGGCATCCTGGGAAAAGCAACTGACCAATACAGCAGCCAAGAAATCCTGGAATTTTCAACCTAAACCTTTAGCCTAAAATAGGAATGGATAAGCAAGGACTACTAGACAAATGAGGAAGACTAACAACATTAAATAAAAAGATCACGATAAAGTCAAAGCCATAGACCCAGGAGATATAAATGGAAATAAAAGAAAGAGAAGAATTTTTTTTTAATTCTAATTAGAGTCCTTGTGAATTTTTAAATATTGTAACAAAAACAAGAATAAGAATCTATAAAAATGGGATAGGTCATAGTAACCAGTTCTTAAAATTTTTTTAAATGTAAACCTCAAAGATTCATAAAAGAGCAATAAAAACTTTTTAAATGTATCAGAACATAAGACAGGAAATAAAAAGATGAGAGAAGATACAGTCACAAAGCATCAATCCACAAAGTTCAACCAACTGGGATTCCAGAAAGGGAACAAAGAGAACAGAAGAACATAATTTAAAAGAAATTATTTAAAATAAAAGAAGAAAATGTAGAAAAATACAAGTCATCACATTGAAAAGCCACTGAATATTATCACCATATTACATAGTATAATGTAATATACTATTAATTATTAATAAAATATTATTATTATTACGGATATGGAAAAAGTTACAACAGAAAACCTAAAATTAATGATATAATACCAAACATTGGGAGAAAGAATGGAAGAAAAGTTGAATAGTACTTCAATAAGTCAGATCTACAACATTCAGAGCAGAAAATCACCAATAATAATTAAAGTTGATTAATCGAGAAATAGCAGTATAAACATATTACTCTATTTATACAAGAAACCATTTAGAAAGTTAAAAGTAATTTTAACTGAGAAGAATGAGGTTCACAAAAATTTCTGAGAGCAGTATATTTTCCTACTAACTCTTTCTATACTAGATGGTTTTTTAAATTTAGTGTCTCATTCTCTATTCTGGCTAGCACTTTTTTGTACAACATGAAAGGTTAGGCCTATAAAGATGTAAGTAATGAATCAAGTAATGAGTCATGTGATGAAATGGCATGACCCATGGCCAGGCTCTATGAAAGAATGTAGACAGTGCAGGTGGGAGAGTGGATCACTTACTGGGCTAACCAAAGGTGACTCTTATCCCTTGGGTAACAACAAAGGCATTTGGAGTTTCTTCCCAGAACACTAGGCAGGAATCTGTTTTCAGCTTTTCTAAGCCATCAACATTCCCAAACCTTAGCAGAGATGAGACTCTTCATTTGATGCCATTCTGCCACAATCAAGAGTACTTTTTAGTTGAGCTCTAACCTTGTGGTAGAGTTCAAAATATAAAACTCAAAGCTTTTGTGGTTGTTCTTAACATCAATGTCAGCTACTGAGTTGAATTTCATACTTACTTCAACAAAAATGACAAGTTACTACTTTGTGCAAGGCACCAGGGAAAATACACAAATACACAAGAAAGGTCCATTTTGCCTATCTCAGGGAGCTTAGGAACCACCGAGCAAGAAAGAGTTATGCACAGCTAATTTTAATACAAGACTGAATGTAAGTGAATTGGAGCATAAAGAAGGAAGAGAGTGCTTCCAACTTAGAAAGGGATCAGGAAAGACTAAGTGAGGAGATGTCAGGAGTGAGCTGGGACGCTAGGCTTTGAGTCAACAGGATGCCTGCAGGCTAGTGCTGTGATGCAACTGTGATTTGGGATATAATCTGAGAGTGATATTATCTGAGCTATACCTGCCCTGGCAAAGAACAATGTAGGTATCTCTAGTCTGGGGTGGCTCTGAATTTTTGTAATAAATGCTACATTCATTCCAAATGCCTGCCTTGGAAAATATGAATCGGTAAAGTTTAAATCTAACAGATTACAGAAGTCTATGTTGTGATAAAAGCAAATCAGAACTCATAACTTGACCTAAATCCAAAATTCTGGATTTATATTTTTAGTAGCATATCTCAACATATGTTCGCATCCACGTGTCTACATTTTACCCTCAAATCCAGAATACTAAGGAAACAGAGGATGTTAAAATTGGAAAAGACCTTGATTATTATTCAATATAATCTTATTTTACGGATGAAGAAACTAGGCCGAGAGAGGGTAACTATGACTTACCAAGGTTGCGCAATCACAAGGAGCAAAGCATGGACTTGAATCAAGTTTTCAAATGCAGATCCAGAAGCTCTTTCTTCTGAATATTATGCCAAAAAGAAAATGAGAGGAGAGGAAAAAAATTATAGACGATAAAGAAATAAAAAGTAATGCTTAACTAGGTTATTGGAAATATATCTAGAATTACCAGTGTTTCTGATAATTCTATTTTTCTGATAAATCTATTTTTCTTGAGAATTTTTCTACTTTGAGAAAATATATACATATTAGCTATCAAAATGCAAAATATTCTTTTCAAACTATTTTAATTAATTTTAAAATTATTTAAATTAACAATTACCAAAAATAAATCATTTTGTTCTGTTAAAGTAGTCAGGGAAATGGCAACTAGTGAATCATCTGCTTATACATAATTTTTGTTTCTTCAAAGCAAAAATAGAAAAATTTAAAAATAGGTAGTAGTTTGCTTTTTTACTTATATATCTAGAGGCATCATACTTTTTAAATATATCATATTAGAGACTGCGTTGTGTTGCTTATGACTATCAGCATCTATCATTAGCACTTGGCTTATAGAATATATTTAATAAATGTTAGTCAAATAAATAAATGAATTAATACTATATTATACTGAAGTTCTCTATCAGCCACTGAGGAAGTTAGAGATGGATACTAAATATAAAGGGCATTTTTTAGATCACAAGGACCATTAAAGGTTATGAATATAAATAAGAAATTAACACAGCTTATCTTCCTCAACTATTTTACAGAAATGAGAAAAATGTTGTGTTTTGAAAACTGGTGTTACTGAGGTCCTCCAGTTGTTTAAAAAACAACAAATGAAATGGCCACTTCTAATCTTTTTTGGTATGTTTACACAACAAAAAAAGCAACATTATAATTACCTCTAACTTGTCTATTTTAACATCTGCTTATTTATAAACTAACTAAATGCAATACAAGTATAACCACTTTTTTCTATTATTTGTAGATAAAGTCACTTAAAGTATTAAATTATATTTTCCTTTATTCCCCTAATGAAGAAATAGCCAAACCCAAATATTGGGGAAAATAAAGTAAAATATCAAAAAATATTACATCAATAAAATCAAATATTGAGGAAAAAAATGAAAACACAGAAGTAATAGGCTATGTTCTTCCTAAATTGCTTCCTACCACTGAGGCACATGTGCTGCTCCATCTATCTGCACCTCGCTTTTCTCTTTCTGAGAAACGAAGACCTGAGTCAGTTATGTGATAGAGAAAAAAATGGGAAAAAATGGCAAACAGTGGTTTGCAAGTCTTGCTATCCTCCTTGGGAGCTTAACTGTGGCGTCTTCAAGACCACTTGATGCCCTTTGTCCCAAATCCACTACAGAAGGTGACAGGAACCCAAAAAAGGAGGCAAAGGACAAAGGCAGGCCTTGATGTACAAAATCTAGAAACTCACCAGAATTTGGCCACAGTCCAGGAAGGAAAATTTTTGCACTGATTCCAGAAGGAGTAAAATTCTGATATAAAAATTTTGTACTTTTCTAATAAAATTCAATCAGAGACTAAAAGTAATCTGGAAATTTTGGGCCCAAGTGAAAATTTTAAGAGATTCTATCAGAGAATGAATAAAATAAGAGTTTGATCACTTTGTAAATGTAAGCATGTTTTCTGTTGTGAATATTCTCAAAGACACCCATGCATTCTTATCTGATAGCAAGAAGAGAAAATAACTACAATGAGGGTGTAAAAAAGAAAAGAAAAGAAAAGCAGAGAATTCAGTAATAACTTTGGATGTAGACATACATTAGCTTATAAAACAATGAAATAAATGGATCATTTTATTTGGCACCTTGGTTCTAGAGGCAGTTTGGACTTTTCCAGAACTCTGGAAGATGGACAGCTGAACCTTCAAGCAAGGTCAGGGAGTTCTGTTTGCTTACTAGATTGATCCAAGCTGAATTTACTTGTTCCTGCATCCACTGTTTGCAAAAAGAAATTACACTTTGAAAATTTTCGTCAACTACAGTAATGAAATATTTCCATTGATCTAGTGACCTATTTTATCTGAAATTGTAAATATACTTTATTTTGGTTTTTTTTTTCTAAAACATTCTTTACCTCAGGAATTTAAAACAATTTTTCTAAACATTTTCTTTAATGACTCTTTTTCTATTCTCATTTTTCAATTTTCCCTTTTCTCATTTGAACTTTGCATTGTAATTTTTTGTTTCAAAGAAGTTAATTTGTTTAATGTAAGTATATAGGACTTTTACTTTGTATAATCCTGTTTGGACACTTCATTTTAACTATACCTAGAGCCTCAAGAAAAACAGCAGGAAGTCTTTCCAAATCTGGAGAGAAGCTGGTCACAGATTATAGCAAATGTGTTATAATTCTGAACATGACTCATGACACAGAACTCTGTATCTCAACCTTTTATTCTCTAGCTGCTCTAAACCTCTTGTAGTAAACATACATAGCAAGCTCTCTCATGCTCCTACACGTTATTCTTTCTATCTCAAATACCCTTCTCTCCTTTGCCTTACTTCTCCCTCAAGAGTTAGTCAGTTCGACTCCACCTTTTCTGTGTGACTTCTCCGATTACTCCCTGCATTCATTCACCTGCAACTTTGCCAGGCAATATAATATGCTAGATGCTGAGTTAGCAAAATGAAAACGTTGCACCAAGGTCAAAAGAGGTACCTGGGAGGCATTTTGTGATGAGGGCCGGGAAGAGGGTCAGGGGAAGGTTTCCTGGGGGAGGTAATACCTGAATCAAAATTTTAAAGACAAGTAGAAATATCCAAGAGAAGGAAGAAGGGACGGCATTAAAAATAGGAACTATGATGAAGCAAGGGTGAGAAGAAATGCTGACTGAGAGATAAATATGCCATTTAAAGGATTTTAGATTTTATTTTTTTCTTGAAGGCAATGGGGATCCTTTTAAGCAGAAGAATGAAATGATAAATGTATCTTTTAGAAAGTGTAGAGATCAGATTGGAGTGAACAAGACCGGAGCAGTTAGACTTGTTTGTAAAGAAGATGACATGGATACTTAGTATGGAAATGAAAAATATGGAAGAGAATTTGAGAGACATGAATGAATTAGAAGTGAAAGGACTCAGTGATAGATTGGCTGTGGTGTACAAGGGACTCCAAGAAGTCAAGAGTGAACCCTCTGTCTTCTTGCTGGATGGACAGTAGGACTTACACTGAGATCAGAAATACAGGAGATGAAGCAAGAGGTGATTGGCTGCATTTTGAATCTGTTGAATAGGAAAGACCTATGGAACACACATGTTGAAAGGTAAGTGCTCATTCCTCTGTGTGCCCATTATCCAGGTATGTTACTTCATGTTACCGGACTGGGATTGTCTGGCTTCCACTTCTGACTTTCCTCAGAGGAGGGACTATCCAATCTAAAAACCTCCCTGTACAAGTACCCTCAACCAGAACCATGCCCGCATCCTGACAAACAAGACCCTCCCATTTTTCATCTCTCATTGGAACGGTGCTAACTCGAAAGAAATATCCTGCAAGGGCTAAAGTCTACCACTCCTTCTAGAGAAAGCAAAAATATGGATTGAAGAAAGATTATTTTTCCTCCATTTTAATAATTTCCATTTTCAAAGAAACTACTGTTTCAGAAGAACTGAATACTTTCTAAGATAGAGTAAATAACAATCTAGTCTAAGATTTCAATATATTATCAGAAAACATGTAGACTTAAGAATTAAAAATAAATTTGCCTTTAAGATGAGCTGGAAGACTTCTTACCTGCCGAGAACAAAGTTCAAGAGCTCAGAAGGTCTATGTTTTCCCAGAAATGATAGATTATAGTGCTAATGATGGGCAAAGGCGTTAAATCATAAAGGGTCATCCCCCTATAATTTTGGTACTATTAAGGTGAGTTTAGTAATGGACTGAAATAAGAGAAGAAATATCAAGACTGAGCTTAGGTTTTGGATATTGGATCTATGATTTCATTCTTTGAAAGAATGTTTTCAGTTCCTGCTTTTATTTCTGGGCATGTATACTTGGAGATGAATGCTTCTTATATTTGAATTATATTTTAGTAACCTTGGTTGTATTGGTATACACAAATAAAATTCGCTTTTAGTGCATTTTTTATCATATATATTTTCAAATGAGCATTTCTAATGAAGAATATAGTTATTCTTTCAATATTTTTAGTCATTCCAAATTAGAGGAGGATTTCTGAAGGTTATTATGAATCAACATGGCAATTACCAGCAGCAGAATGTCTGCAAATGAACCATAGCAAGTGGCAGACTCAGAGGCAGGTCAGCTTGCCAAAGCGAAATTGATTTTGCTCTCTGCATTCATTGACTTGTCTAGTTTTCATATGACAAATAAATAAGTCAGTTTCTCCTTTTTCTAAGGGACTTTACATGATAAGAACTGGAAATTCCACAAAGAAAAATTGTCCCCAGTTTTATAAGGGTGAGCTGATGAGATGCCATAGTGATTTATTTCAAAGGAGCTGGTTATTTTCAAACAACTGCTGAGAGACCTTGCTGTTCCCTGAACTTAGGAGGCTAGTTCTAGTACATGCACAAATTCGGCTTGCCATATGAGCAAAAGTGAGATCATACGGGTTGATGCTGGCAGAGTCTCTGAGAGTGCAGTAATTCATGCTGTCAGTTACTATCAGCAGCAATTTGCTTCTGGATTGGTTCCTGTGAGCACTCATGTGAGCATTCTGCACAAAGGACCAGAGTGCAATATTCTCTTGGATTTCAGGGACTTAGTGCAGTTTCAACATATAATCAAAAGTGCCACGTAGTTCACCACCTCGCATTTTGTTTTAAAGAGACAGAGGCTTAAAATTGGATTCCTTTCTTCTGTCCAAAAATAAGAAGTTGATGGCAATTTGGTACTTATCTTTAGAGCAATCCGTCGATGCTTCGGCAAAATCTAACCTGTTGGTAAAATGTAGATTAAAATATATATATAGATAATTCTACTGTCTCCACATTAATAATGAAGTTGCCTAACCACAAAATTTTATTCCTTATATTTAATGCACACATGTAACCAACTCTTAATTACCATAGAGCAAATACATTGGGAAGTGAAATGTTCTCTTGAATTGCTAAGTATTTTAATAACACATTCTTCCAAATTTAGTATAACTTCCAAAAAGTTCTATGGCACAGAAGTTTGGATGCTGCGGCTCTAAGCTCAAAATAACATTATCAAAGAATCTCCACAAAACAATATAATTTCACTGGGCTTCAAATAACTTTAAGATATCACTCCTGCTACCAGTCTTTCTACCAATCTTTCTAAAAAATTAAATTAATACTTACTATTGAGTATCCGAGGGATTCAGGGTCATGGGGCAATCCTGATGAGAAGGGGTTCAGGACAAAGAAAAGACAGTCCTTATGTTTGTGAAATAATAGTTTAGCTTCTCTCAGAAAAGTGAAAAGTATGTCAAGTGCCTTTGTCAATAATATATCTATCAGTTCTTTGGTGTTAACTTGTGAGCTCTCGAATGTGAAAAATTGCTTCCACCATTTGGCCCTTCAGTTATTTTTATGGATGGTAAGTAAAAAGAATATATTCGTCATGAAAAAAAGAAAAAGAAGAAAGAAAGAAAAATTGCTTCCATATTGCCTCAAGCTCAAAAACAAAACCTTGGCATCTTACTTGTTCAAAATTTTCTTATGTTTATTATCTACCTTCCCTTGCCTCCAAAATATAGACTAAATGAGGGCAGGGACTTCTCTTTGTTTACTGATGTATTCCCAGTGCCTAGAACAATACATGGAGCATAGGAGGCACTTAATAAAAATGTGTTGAATGAACAAATGCACATTGTTCATCTCTTCGGCTTAAAGTCCTACCTCTTTAACAAGGCTTAATAGCCCCTCTGTAATTGACGCCTGCTCATTCTGCTACTTAGCATCCTATCTCTTAGCACTTTACCTCTTGCAGTATCTATTTCAGCCAAATTCAGATTATTTGTGGTTCCTTAAATGTACCACATTCTCTCCCTGGAAGCCTGATCACATGTTCCTCTGTGTAGAAGACACCTTTTATAGCAGTCGACACTTTCCACTTTATATTATATTTATATGTGACTATGCCTCATCTCCCACACATTTCTGTAAGCAAAGGACTGATATTTTTCAATCTTCTACACACCTTGTACATAAATGTAGTAAAGGCATTTTATCAATTGAGTAAATTATGCTCCCACACACATATCTATTTACTATAGGACCAGAATGCAATATTCTCTGGGATTTCAGGGACTTAGTGCAGTTTCAACATATAATCAAAAGTGAAAGATGATAGATAGATAGATAGATAGATAGATAGATAGATAGATGATAGATAGATAGATAGATAGATAGATAGATAGATAGATAGATAGATATCTAATAAGGATAAATTGATAGGGAGAAAGTATCCTTTTAAGGAAAGCCACCTACTGTCCCTATTGGTAAGGCTAGCCCTACCTACACTCCCAGGCATGTGAGGAGAAAGGCGCAGAGGAGGGGTGCTGACACAGAGTCTCCTAAATACTCCGACTGCAAAAACTAAGCATGGTGTGCATCCTCTCTGCTTGTTTAGCCATGAATGTGCTGTGGGGATTTCACTGGCATGAAAAAAAAGGAGGAGAAGGAGGAGGAGGAGGAGGAGGAGGAGGAGGAGGAGGAGGAGGAGGAGGAGGAGGAGGAGGAGGAGGAGGAGGAGAAGAAGAAGAAGATGATGATTCCCCATTGCAGAATTTCATAATTAAAATTTTTTCTTTTTAAGAATAAAGGAAAATCTGTATCAGTTGGTTTCTAGAGTTTTGTTCTTTGTTTGTTTTTTTTTTTTACCCCAGTTTGTGCACACCCGGGGAGCAAAACAGCAGGCTTGAACAACCAAGAATCACAAAATTCAAAATTATTAGTGCTACTAAATCAATATAAACATTAATCATATAATTTGGATAATTAGCCTAACTTTTAACACAAAAACTGAGGCATAAAATAAAAACAACTGGCATTTATTCTACATTCTTTTTACTAAGGCAGCATTATCTACTTACAGTAGTGCCAACAATCATTTTCATGAAATATACATTTATCAATTTTTCATAGGAATTCTCCCCTAGTGTTTAACCTCAGCATCTTCATCTGCTTGCATTTTAGATGCCAATGCTTACTGCACATGCACATTTTTTTTATATGACAAATATAAAGCATCTTTTACACAAAATGTCAAATGTGTTATCACTAATGTTATAACAATAACCCCATGGGAAAGAAGGCCACTGTGGCTGAACTATAATTTATGGTCCTTGCCTGGGACAGAAATATAAAATTTTGATTTTTTATTTCCTGTATAATTACTGCCCCCCACCCCTTAATCATATTATAACAGATCCTCAAATATAATATGAGAAAAGATCTCTGGTCCTGCAAGTAAATGAAATGATGGTGAGGGTGGTATAGAGGTGCAATTATTAAAAACTGGTTAAACAAGGATCCTCCTAGAATTTCAGGATGGCTAAAGAAGTAATCAAAGACTGTTGCTGACAGACACAGACTGTACAATAAAAAACAATAAAAGGCATTAAAATAAAATTTGCTGTAAGTCTTCTCTGGATCAACATGTACTTACAAATTAAAAATCCACAATTGACTCTTTTCATGGTCTCTCTTCTCTTTGGTTAGTCATAAGTCTTTCCAGGATATAGACTGGATATGGGTGGCTGCCTAGGTGTGGTAGGATCTTATTTAAGCTCTAGTTTGCATTGTTAAGGCAGTTTTTATCTTGAGGCTTTGTTTTTTGTTTGTTTGTTTTGTTTTGTTTTATTGGTATGTATTATATTTCAAGAGCTGTAGCTTGTTTCTTTTGTGCAATTTTTGCCCTGGGAAAACCAACAGAGTAAAGATTATATACAGAACCAATGGAAGACTTCCTTGATCAAAATCTGTTCTTTAGATGAGTGTTTTTTCACTGTCATATCCTAAATCCACCTGCTTGAATAAAGAAAACATTTAAAGTAATCAGCTTTTGGTATGTTTGCAGGATGTGACATTTTGATTTGTATTTTTATGCATTTATTTCTCTAAACACTATAGCATTTACATAAAGGCTCAGAAAAATAAAATAAAAAATTTTAACATAATGCAACCAAGAAAAGTGAGAAGGCCAATTGCTGGCATATTGATCTAAAATTTATTGAACTCAGCTCTCGGCTTAAGTTCACTTTATGTATAATGCTGTTGCTGACAGTCTCATAATTCTCATGTGTAACCATCTGCCTGCTGCCATGATTCTGTGGGTGTGGCATTCCACAAGGACAGCCCCCACGCCTTTCCCCCCCACCCCCAACACACACCTACTGTCTGAACCTTACAGCATAAAAATTGTTAGGACGCCAAGCCTCTAGAGCCAGTGAGTATGCTTTTCTCTTTGGGAGTTTTCTGAAAGAGGTTTTTCCAAATTTAAAACACCCATAGTCAAATTAGGACAGCTTTCTCAAACTCAGAGAACGTCCTCTTAGGAGATTTGCCAAATCAAATCCTATTATCCAAATTATAGCTATAGGGATCTTAGAAATCATCTAGTCAAAGCCCTTCCTTTACAGATGAGATAAGCAGGGCCTGTGGAAGTCAAGTGGCTTGTGCTGACCACACAGATCGGGAAAAACCAAGCCAGGCTCTAGGTCTTTCTGTCCAAAAAATAAGTTAAGCAAAAGGTTCTGTTATAAATAGAGACTTAAAAAAAAAAATTATTGACCTTAACGATTTTATAAACCTATCTAGAGCTAAAAAATAAATATATATGTAAGTAAAAATAAATAAATAAATAAACCAATGAAACTGTAACAAACAGTACTTTAAAAAAAAACAATTTAAAATACAATAGATTTTTCACCAAGCAATGCACAAGAAATTTCCAAACCATGTGTATAAACAGTTTTATAGCATACATAATATATTATTTTAGTAGTAAATGTATAAAATGTATATAAGACTTAAGTAGTCAAATAATTTTTATGAAAAGATGAGTTTGACAAAAAAGTTTAGAGGTCTTTTCTATAGGCAATTAAACCCAGTGATATGAAGTTTAAAGACACCACAGGAAAAAAAATAATAACAAAAAAGAAAGACACCACAGAAACTAGGTTTGGGAGGACTGTGCCCCCTAGAAGGGCCTTTGAAAAGAAAGTCTCTGAGAAACTCCAGTCAATTCAAGTGGCATAACCAGATGGTGGATAATGAACTTATTTATCTAGTCCATCATTATGTTTAATTTTTGGATTTTGAAAAGGAGACACAACCAAGATCAGAGAATGGTTTGAAATATTTTATTTCTTCAATGTCAACACGCTTAATTATTTTTCCCTAATTGGAGCTCAAATGCAGGGAGTTATTTAAAAGATTATTCATCATTTAAATTACATATAACTTTTTGTTTCCTCAGAAGTTTGTACTATTTTCAGGATACCCACATTCTTCTAAATTAGGTGGAAGAGATAGGATCACCCACAGTATTCTAAAGAGATGCACGTGAGTGTAGGCAATAAAGTCATAGACTGGAGAGGGATGAAGTGAAATCAATAGAAGAGAAATCTCCTGACCTATGCTTCTTTGAAGACTGAAGTAGGAAAAGCCACTACAGATACATTTCTGTTGGTCCATTTTTAACAATTCTGGTGCTGTCCAGGGCTCATACGATCTTGTGAGATAGCCCTAAGACCATAGTGACATAGGCTATTAGGTTCCAGGGGTAAGTTTAAACAGCAACATATCACTAGGTCATAATCTTGCCCTAATTAAATGGATATCTTCTTTGGGCTTCAGTGAATAATAACTCCACAAGTTGGAAAGTCAGCCCTGAGAGTGTGTAAGCAATACATCAGTAATCAGTAAGTGGAGAGTAGGGCTTAATTCTAAAAGGCTTCAATGACCAATATGATACAAAATACATTTAATAATATTTACTTTCCCCATATGTTAAAATATCAAGATTCCTGTTCAGGTTGATAAATAGCTGCTGCTTTCAACCATTCCATGTCCCCTCACACATTTCAGTTAATCTCCTCCCATCAGACCCTCTGTACCTAGACGGGTAGTGCCTGGCTCAGCAAGGCCCAGCTGCAGCTCTGGGGTACAGACTGTCAGATACTTTGAATATTACCCCTGGATAAGAGGCGAGTTTCAGGAGCCATGTGGAGACAATAGCTGGGAGCTAGGACTGAACAGTAAAAATCCCAAGAGGGTTTCATCCAGCTGCAGGGGAGGTAAGAAAGAATTAAGAAGAAAGGTGACAGCCTGAGAAGGTGTGGCATGTAGAGCTTTCTGATGGAGGATCTGGGGGTGGGTCTGAGGCATTTCAGAGGGAGGTAGGAATGTAGGAGAGCAGAGCAGGTCCCTAGGTGACTGTGGAAAGTGACTCTGCATGCCCATTACAAGAACTACCTAGATTTCCTTCTATGTATGCCTCTCCCAGTCCTGAATAATGCCAATTCAAGAATTTCTATAAAAAATGCATGTTTTAAAAGGTCTGACAAAAGCATGAAAGGGAAAATTTGTTTTGTTTTTTAAAATTTATACTCTTAACTTGGCCACCACCATATTTTTCAGTATTTCCCTTCAGGCTGAGTTTACAACCAAACATACTTCTTGTTTAGGCAAGCTGTACGATGGGAAGGAAAGAGCCACCATTATCCTTTCCCACTAGTCCCTTTCATTCTCTTTTTATAAAAAAAAAAAAAAAAAAATGTCACTCAGTCTCTTCTGTTTCCAGAAGGGTAGAGTAGGTACAAGCAATATGCTAGACTTTATACTTACTTAGATATAATAGTACTTCTAGTCCATAAGCCCTAACCAACAGTACCAAAATTACAAAAGAAAAAAAAAAAATTCTTAACCCATTTGGCAGCAAAAGCTGACCTATGGGGGAGAAGAGATCAACCTCCCATGCAGAAGAACTCCACCCCCTAGGAGGGGAAGCATAATTCCCCACTTTGTAGGTATGAGTCATACATAGCGACTTCCTCCTGAAAAGTACAGAATGAGAGGGGCGAAAAAAAGAGTAACCTTATAGGGAGGAACCCTGAAAAACACTACAACAGCCAGGAGACCGAGGTCAACATCAGCGGTAATAAGTTATATTGGTAGTAGGTACCTATCAGATGTGATGAATGGCACTTTACCAATGTGGTCTCTCTCCCCAAAACCCCTAACCCCAATCTAATCATGAGTAAACTGCCAGACAAATCCCAGTTGAAGGGAATTCCACAAAACACCTGACCAGTACGTATCAAACTGTCGAGGTCAACAAAAACAATAAAAGTTTTTGAAACTGTCACAGCCAGTACGAATGTGTGGAAACATGATGACTACTAAATGTAATGGAGTATCCTGAAAAGAATCTGGGAACACAAATAGACATTAGGTAAAACGTAAGGAAATTTGAATAAAGGATGGACTTCAGTTAATAACAATGTATCAATCAATATTGGTTCATTACTTACAACAAAATTACCAAACTAAGATATGATGCTAACAATATGGAACACTGGGCACAGGATATATAAGAACTCTCTGTAGTATCTTTGCAATCTTTCTGTAAACCTAAAACTATTCTGAAATTTTAGAACTTATTGTTTTTAATACTGACATGAATTGGCATGAGGCTGCATATGGTCTTTATAACACGTATTTATTCAATAGGTTTTGCTATGAAAATATTAATGTATTTGATAGTATGACCCTGACTCAAATATTATAAGTATAATGCAGTGTATGGCTTATGCACATATTTCTAAAATCCAAAAAATTCTGAAATCTGAAGACATCTGGCCCCAAAGGTTTCAGATAATATACCATATACCTAAAACACTGTTAGTGCTAATAATAAAATTAGTAATGCATTTCACTTATATGCATTTAGCTTCAGCACATTTTCAGTTTACCCTGAAACTCTAGACATGATTGACTACAGTGATAAGAAGTTATGTTTATTATGTTCTATACAGTTACATTTATATCATAATCTAATTGGGTCTTTAATATCTGCAAGATAGGGATTCTTACATGCATTTTCAAAGGAGGAAAATGAGCTTCAGAAATGTCAAGCAGTGTGAATCGGATGTGAGGGACCCACTCCTGAAATTTTCAGGACCTAATATAGAAGTACACATGAGTTCCTAGCCCACTGCCCCATAATCCCTTTCCTTCCACCCCATGCCCACTCCTGTCAGGCCCCACCCTGCACCATAAGGGTGAACAGCCCAGCCTGCCCAGTAGTCCCTGGAAATGTATCCCCAGTTGTCTGATTAGGGAATTCCAGAGTCCTGAGAGCACAGGGACAGAGGTTTCAAGTGGGCATTTATTCTTGTCTCCTTCTCTATGAGTAGGACTGCAGTTTTCAGAGTCAGATTGGATCCTTCAAACTAGGAATCGAGGGAAGGGTCCCAGATTCCAGATTTAAAGGTCGTAAGGCTGGTTGGTGTTCAAAAGTACATTTCCCTGACTCAAACGCTCATGCGCTTTCTACTATAATGTGTTGCCAAGGGAAAAATACAGTAAGGACGACAATATCAGCTTGAAAACTGATTTTTTAAAACACACTAAAGGACTTAAATATAAGACCTGAAGCAATAAAATGCATAGAAGAAAACATAGGAACTAAACTCAAGGACCTTGGACTTAAAGAGGATTTTATGAATTTGACCTCAAAAGCAAGGGAAGTAAAAGCTAAAATAAATGAATGGGACTATATCAAACTAAAAAGCTTCTGCTCAGCAGAAGGTAAAGAGACAACCATCTGAACGAGAAAATATATTTGCAAGCAATGCCTCTGATAAGGGCTTAATATTCAAAACATACAAAGAACTCATACAACTCAATAACAACAACAACAACAACAACAACAAAATGATCCAATCAAAAAATGGCCAGAGGACCTGAACAGACACTTCTCCCAAGAGGACATACAAACGGCCAATTTTGCTAGGTGTTAGGGAAATGCAAATCAAAACCACAATGAGATACCATCTCACACCTGTTAGAATAGCTATAATCAAAAGGTCAAGTAATAACAAATGCTGGAGATGATTCAGAGGAAAAGGAACCCTCATATACTGCTGGTGGGACTGCAAATTGGTACGGCCACTATGGAAAACAGTATGGAGGCCCCTGAAAAAAAAACTAAGAATTAATCTACCATATGATCCAGCAATCCCTCTCCTAGGTATTTACCCCCAAAACTTGAAAACTCATATCCAAAAAGATATTTGCACACCGAAGTTCATAGCAGCATTATTCGCAATGGCCAGGACATGGGAGCAACTGAAGTGTCCCACAATAGATGGTTGGCTAAAGAAGCTGTGGTACATATATACAGTGGAATATTACTCAGCCATAAGAAGAGATCAAGTACTGCCATTTGCAACCTCATGGATGGACCTCAAGATAATCATGCTAAGTGAAATAAGCCAGACAGAAAAGGTTGAAAATCACATGATATGTGGGACATAAACCTAAAAGCAACAAATGGATGGGACAAAGACTCATGGACGTAGACTATATAGACTAGTGGTTACTGGAGGGTAGGAGGTGGGAGGTAGATGGGGTGAAAGGGGTCAAATATAGGGGTTAGGGGAGGGTCAAGGGAATCAAATTTATGGTAGCTGAAAGAAACTGGACTTTGAGTGGTAAACACACGATACAATATACAGATGTCAAATTATAATGTACACCTGAAAATTATATAATTGTATTAACCAATGTTACCCCAATAAACTTAATTTTTTTAAAGTTAAAAAAATAAAAAATAATAAAACACATTGAATTGTAAATTAAGGAATATCAAAGAGCATGTCTTAAGGTCTGATATTGATATATAATACTGGCAAGACAGACTAGTTACAAAATACTCTAAAGTTTTTAAAACTTTAATAAATAAATAAATTTGAAGTTCTTAGATCCCTAAATCCCTTAATTTTGATTTAAAAAATACATTTATTGAGAACTTACTGTGCACGAGACAGCCTGGATGGGAATTGGCTTCCCTAAGGGGTGCTGGTTCTAACAGGGCAAATTACTTCTCCCTGACAATGGGAAGAGGAAAGACATAGCACAAACTCTTTCCTCTGAAAATCAGAAGTCCCTTCTCTATTTATAAAATATTCTTTAAAAACGAAAATAGCTGATTTCTTACACAGTCTGCACTTGTCAGTTTTTCTGGTGAGCACGTGTTATCAGGAAAGTGAATACATAAAGTTAAAAGCTAGAGATATGGAAAACCTGGTCATTTAGATTGCATTGTATTTTCTTGGCATTCACAGGAAACATATTTTACCTCTTTCTTTATCTCCTTGGGTTGGCTCTGAACATGTGACTGCTGTGATATGTGATATGTGATATACTGGCAATATAGGTTCTGTCTCCCAGGTAGAGAGTTCCTTGAAAGCAAAGTCTGTCAATCAGTTCTTGTCTCCTGGGAGCCCCCACAGGACTTGGTGCATTGCTCCCTGCCCCAGAGTGCTCCATCTCCTGGTAGAGACTGAGTGCCAGCTGGAACCCCAGGAAGGCTGGAAAAGTGCCGCCCACACAAGCCCTCCCTGAGGTCACTGTCTGCCCAGGATCTAAGCTTTAAATGGATGAGTCCACATTCCTGCAGAGACTCTCCCAGAACTTCAGCAGGCCTCCAGTTCATCTTTCTATAATTTTTATTTCCTGAGTGAACAAACTTATGCCAGCAAAGACAAGCCACTTTTCCAATCATTGTATCAACACAAGGAGTTATATCTGCCCCTACTGACAAAGTTGTTGACACCTACCTCTATTATTTTGGATGGCACACTCACAACAGGTAGACTTTTCTAAGCCTTACACATAAGTAGAGTCCTAGAACAAGTTAAGAGGTTTTGCTTCCCTTCCAGGACTGTCAGAAGAGCTCTGTGTTTCTTTATGCAGCTGCCCCTACACGCCATAAAAGGTCACCAGAGCACTAGGAGAGCCTGCTTGTCAGGGCAATTCTCAGAAAAGGAGAATGTTATCTGGGGTCATCAGAGTTTGAGGGAAAAGGACAGGAGCTTCTTTGCTCTTTAGAACCTTTAGATCTTAACTTTATCAGAGTGGGTTTTTTTTTCCCCCCTAACATTGATCAATTCAGCTTTAAACCTCAGTGAAGGAGGCATTTATTGTTTGTAGACCTGACATTTAACTCAGTGCCCTGTACAAAGAATGAAAATACTTTTGGTTGAAGCCACCCAAATGTTTACTGGATGCCAATCATATGACTCCACGTAAACGTTACACATGCTGTTCCCCCTACCTGGACCTTGCAGTTACCTCCTTCCCCCAACTCCCGGAACATATAGCACAGCTGGCTCCTTCTCACTCATTAATTATTGCTTCCTGAGAGGTCATCCTTGTTGTGCTATCTAAATAGGCTCCCCATTATCCTTTAAGAACAGTATTATAATTCTTATTCATTTACTAGCATAACCAGGTTATTAAAGGAACTAGGACCAGTATGGCGTGAAATGAAAGTGATTTATCCTCTCCCACTTCTGCTCCTTCAAATCTGCTCCTTTCATATATTCTTCCCTGTCACTAGGTGAAAATTTCCCATCAGTCTCATAGCTATCCTAATCACTTCCTAGCCATAAACAAATATTTGCTTGTCTCAGGTGATTTTAATTATCAAAACTGCAAACCTAAGTTAATCAACCTGCAATTTCTCTCCTCTTCCAGCTCAGCTTTGCTTCAGGCTTGGGAGCTTATCTAAGGAGGCAGCCTAGTCAGCTTTCTGCTCATTCCATCTCTTCCCATCTTGCTACCTGTGGGTTTGGGGCAGGAGGATGGAAGAGAATAGGGGAAGACAGATCTAACTTATCAGATACGGCTGTAATCTGGGCTTGGTACCTCTGCACTTGACAGACACCCAAGCTTCCCAGAACCACTCTTTATGGGGTTTTCAGGGATTCCCATCATGGCAGATGTCTTATACACAGAATTTCCCCTCAGTCACACTCAACTGTTGTTTTCCAGAGGCCCACTTTTTCTCCCAGTCATCTCACTCCTCTACATAGTCCTCCTTGTCAAGTTGCTTTCGAGATGACTTAGTCTGTTCTCACCTCAGTCAATTCTTGCCTAATCTACTCTCAGTGTACTGGCCATTCCCAGTGCAGCCTCCCCTTCTCTCTACTGCCCCTCACATCACAACCCTACCCTCACCCTGGCCTCTGCTTTGAGATGCCTCAGAAGTCAGTCCCTAATTTCCAGGAAACACAGGACAGTGCTCTGAGTAGTTCCCTAGAAGCCTCCTCCCAATTAGGTTTGAGGGAGGGGATACAAAGCCCCTCCCTGAGGTGAGGAGAACCACCCAACCTAGTGACAACTCTCTTCAAACAAAAAAAGCATTTGAACCGCCAAGAATACTAAATTCCTTCAATGCCCTGGAGGAAGATAATGGGTTCAGGCTGGCAGAACCAGTTTTGAGGTACCCTTTCTGAAAATCCTGCAGAAGTAATCTAGCACCTCGAGTTAGAAAGCCAAGGAACTTGACACCTACTGCTTTGTTCTTTGGTGCCTCAGCCGAAACTGAGACAGAAATATCCTCTTATTCTTGTTTGTGGTCAGTCTCCCCCATTAAGCTATAAATTCCAAGGGGACAGGGACTTTAGCTGTTTTATTCACCAATGTATCAACAGAGCCTAGCAGAATGCCCTGTATAGGTTTCCAGTGGATGTTTAATAAATATTTCTTGAAATAATGAATATGTAATAGAATGAAGATAGTGATGAGGCAGCTACTATTTTACTAAGAAGGAAAAAAAAATGATGAGACTTTCATATTAATCAATAAAATATCTGATCTTGAAATAAGGTACCTCATGGTTCTTTCCTTTGAAAGAATCCCCTAAAAGACTTAAGTCTAAATCTTAGAGCTACAGTTTTCATTTTAAGCCAAAAAAATGCCTGAGGCACAGACAGCAAATGCTTACACGAGAGTTAATAGATTGGATGCTGGCTGATGATGCTAATATCAATTCTTTGTCTAGACATGCAATGTTAGTTCTGCTGACACATTCTCTCAGAGCTTTTTTGCAGGATGTGAAACTGGCCTCTAGGTCAGTGACATTTAGATATAAGCCTGGACTTCTGCAGAGAAAATCCTTCAAAGGGACTCCAACTCCCATGCTCTGCCCTCAGTGAGTCTCACTAAGCTTTCATAGGGCAGGTAGAAAAACAGGGAGCACCACGGTATTTTAATGAGGCTGGTGCCACATTCTTTTTCTCACTTCACAAAAAGATGGGAGAAGAGAAAGAAGCTATAAAAGCAAATTCCCTCAGACTTATTACATGGCAAACCAATCAAGTGCGTGAGGGTGGGGTGAATATAAAAGCTGCTACCAAAATAGCCTAGCAAATACCCTCCCCACACAAAAATTTCCTCTTTCCATCAGTAAGGTGCTATGAGTACCAGGAGGTGGTTTAGAGTTCAGCCTCCGACTCTGGGAAGACCAAGAAGCAGGGTTGTGAAGAGAACCTGGCCTTACAAGTTTGTGCGTGCTCTGCACACTCAGCTTCCTCACAGCCAAGCCTCATTCCCCAATTCCCTTCTGTGCATTTCAGCAGAACTGATGACAGAGAGAAAATTCCAGATGCCAAGTCAGAGCCAAGGAAACAGACTCTAAAAGCAATTGCACTTAAATCTTTAAAAGAATGGGAATTTTGGTTGGATTAAGATTCACCTAAGGAGGTGTCTTTCTAAAAGAAATATAACAGTTTTTTAAATTCTGCAAAAGAAATTTAGATTTTAGGAAACATTTACTCCAATGCCTCACATTTAATAAGTAAAGATACCGAGGTTCTTGAGAGGTTAAGTGACATGGCTAAAATCACACAGCTCACTGGAACCTGCTTCTATCAACTGCAGCATCTTGCTCTTTGCAGCCTTCTGTGTATACTCGTCTTTCTTGACCCATCCCAGGTAGAAGATTGAAGGCACACTTCTGAGATGGATCAGATAACTTGTTTTAAATAGTCTCTAATTTTTATAACTGTACATAATTCTACTGTTCTGGCAAATATTAAAATAAGAGAATATCCCTGCCTGCAGAAATTTAACTTCAGAGTTACACTAGGTACTTCAGCCTGAACATATAAACTGAGGTTTAATTCTCTCTCCCTGACTCACCAGAATGCTTTGGGCTAGTCACAAAACTGTCTCAGTTTCTTTATCTGTTCGGTGGGAAGGATAATGCTGATCTGTAACTTATTAATTTAAAAAAGCTGCCTCTCTGCTAGCTACTAAATAATTGTGGGGGAAATATCCTATAAAAACTCTAAATATAAGTGGAGACCATATAACTAAAGCATCAAAGTACATAACTCAGATGCTTTCTAATAATCATGACATACAGTATTTCAGTTTACCAAAGATAGGTGACTGCTACAAGTCAAGCATGTTTATACAGAAAACATATCATCATCATATTGTTTCAACACATCAGTAGTGTTAATTAAGTCTGCACAGTTTAAGAGACAAAATTGAAATGGAAATTTGCCTCAGAGCTACTGAGACTGGGTGTGTAGCATGTTTCTAAAGTTTTTTCTGCCAAGTAAGGTCTTCCCATCAGCAGAGGAAAACAGGAGATGTTAGCCCATGACCAGAGTCTTTATGTAGCCAAAGTTATGCTTTGGCTACATAAAGTATCAATTTCTGTGAAGGAACCATTAGTAAAGAATTTCAAAGGCAGGCAATTGTAATAAAAGGGAATCTGATGAAAAAAATTAAACCAAAACTGTGCTTTGTTTCTCACTGACAATATTCTGTACAATATTATCTAATACTTAGCTAACAGTAGGATTTATATGGGTGGACTAAATATGTTTCAATCCTTTGTTTTCAAAAATGCCCACAAGATGGTTTTAAAGTCCTGATAATGCCCTGTTGCCAATTGGCACAAGCTGTCTAGACTCCAGCAGCATATTTAATCACTTCAGCAATTACCTAAAGAACTATGTGCTTGGCAAAATCAGCAAAGAAAGAGATTGTGCCTCATTTAATCAGTCTTTAACAGAACAACTAAAATGCCCTGATAACAAAGGCTTTCCAAATTATTTGTAACAAGGATAAAGAGTTTTTACAGCAGATTTTTCTTTTGAGATAATGATGTCATTAGATACTCTGTTTAATGCCACATAGAAAATTAGGAATAAAACCATAAATTACTCATAGAAGAGAAGAGATATTTTTAAAGTAACAACAAAAATGTTTGAAAACTTACTGTTGCAAGTGGCATACATATGGTTTTGACAGCTCACAGAACTCTTTCTACTTCTAGCTCTGCCTAATCACAAAATATGAGACACTAAAGTTTTTAGGTGCTAGAACAGATATAGGGCTTACTAACTACCCATGTGCTCCCCTACATTTCCTAGCTTCCTTTGTACTTAGGGTGAGGTCATCTGACTAGTTCTGGCCAATGGACTCTGAGTTCCAGGCTGAGTCAGTTAAGAGCCAGTTTACCTTGTTCATCTCCCCTCTCTTCCCCTGCCTCAGCAACTTTGAGGGCCACATGTTCTAGATAATGTACTGCTCTACAGAGGAAAGCCATTGACTCACATTGGACTTTTCATAAGTAGGACTAAACCTCTGTTGTGTTAAGCTAATGAGAGTTCAGAGGTTAATGTTGTAGCACTAGGATTAATTACCCTGACAAACATAAAGGCCTTATATTAATGTGTTCACGGTGGCCTGAAACTTAAGATTATACCACTGATACTAGGCTTTTAAAAATACCATTAGGGGAAAAATAATATATTTCCTCCTTTTCTTTTTTTAATTTCTCACTTTTTCTACCCTGGCATAGTCCAAAGCAGTGGTTCTAAAAAGCGTGGTTTCTAAGATCAGTAGCACCACCATCACCCAGGGGTTTGTCAGAAACGCATCCTAGGTCTGCTTAATCAGAAACTCTAGGGGTGGGGCCCAGTAATCTGTGTTTTAACATGCCCTCCTAGTAATTCTGATGAACACTTAAGTTGGAAAATCAAGTTAAACTTTTTTTCAGCCTACCTGAATGTGATCATAATGCAGCCAATTTCTCCCTTTATATCATATACACTTAGGAGATACCTAACACTGACTTTCTAGTCTTTTTAATGCTCCGCTTTTTTTTTTTAAACACACCAGCTTTTATATTGGTTAGTTACACACAGAGTTACTATAATAGATTAAAGATAATTGCAAATTCTTTGTCACTGCCCCACGAGAAGTGAAGTCTAACTCTTTACCCTCTTGAATAAAAGTTGGGTCTGTGACTACACTGACCAATAGAATACAGGAAAAGTAAAGCAGTGATCAAACAAGATGAAAAACTGGTTACCAGAAAGCTTAAGCTTCGAAATCATTATCCCAGTTTTGAATTTCTTGTTGAAAAAGAGACACTTGAAAAATGAAGAAAAATTAATATGAAGTGGCCATATCTATTAACTAATGGCTAAAGACAGCTTTTCGCTGGTTGACTTTCACAGATACCTAACAAAATTTAAGAATCAATTATTTGAAGCTAAGAGCCAAAAACTAAACTTTCAAGTTGTAACTAGACACCTAGAGGTTATAAATAAGAAAGGACCAGTCTTGCAAAGGCCCTGCACCAAAAAAAAAAAAAATGATACTGGCCAGGAAGCTCTTACATGTTGAGAAGTAGATCTTTATCTTTCTATCCTCGGGATTCAACATGGTGTATGTAGAAAATGCCCAGTATGCATTTATGAATGAATGAATAAATGAATAAATGGAGAGTCATGGGAAAGAGACTAAAATGAAGAGAAAGAAACAATATGCAAGAATTTCAAATATAAATCTCTCCAGGAACAGGCATCTCTAAATTTTTCAAAGGTGCGTTCTCAACTACAGAGTTCTGATACATAAGCAATTAGGATATAAATCTTGGTCAGCACACAGTAAAACAGCAGCAGCTAAACAGGCCCTGCCGCTTTGAGCTCCCCAAGGCAAGTTAGGCCTGCACAGAAGAGAAACAAGGTTTTCAGCACCTTAAAAGAACATAAAGAAAGGGGAGATCTCACATTCCCTCCTGGCCGGTCCTTTACGTCTTTAAGTTAGTCAGTAGTCACATCATAATAAAAGGAGTCACCTGGAATTAAGAGAAAGTTAGTTCCATATGCACAGAGACCTAGCTCTGGGAATTTTTAATATACCACAACTCTTGATGATAACTTTCAAACATTAAAATTTCCACCAAAAGGAACAAATTTTCACTTAGGACAATAGTTAAATGCTAATAGTCATGGCTGATGTTTGCCGGCCATTAAATCACCTAATTATGTTTTACCATTTTAATTTCTTTTCATTATTTAATTTGTGTAAGTATATTATTTAAATCATTATTTATTTTCTTCCTATAATCCCCAGAGGCCATTCTATCAAGTATATAATATAAATAAACAGCCTCCCAAATGCCTGATCACTTAATTATTTCATAATACTTTCTGAAATACAAGTGACTATAAATACACAGATAAATAAAAATTAAATGATAATATTTCAATAAGTCAAATTCAAAACCTATTTTCTCACATCATCCAAACCAAGTCCCCACAAACACCTTAGGTTATGTATATTGGTCATGTTTTATAATACATAACATCATAGTGTCAAATTTTGGAACTGTAAGAAATTTTTTTTACTAGTTAGTCCAAATTTTTATTTCACAGATAGCCTGGTATATAGAGAGCTGAAAAGAATAAGTGTTTTTTCAAAAACCATTGTTGATGGATAAATTCATACATTCACAATCATGCATCTAGCAGGCAACAGGGGACCAGGCACTCTATCTGCCCTAAGGGATACAAGGATAAAGAAGTTGGGTCCTACCTTCAATGTACTCTGTTTAGAAATATATCCACCATAAAACTGAAAAATTAAATTCTGGATCTCAGCTTCTGTAAGAAAAGTTAAGTAGTATCATGAAGAAGAGAGCAAGTTCAGCTGGATCAGATGAGAGTGACGAGATTAGTTGGATAAGAATTCTCATAGAAGGAGATTTTAGCCAGATATTAGAAGTGCATACCTGTAGGACACTATCTTCACCTCAATGGAGTATAAATTAACCCATGAAGCCCATTTCACACATCAGACAAGAAGCAGAGTATTTGTGTAGAATTACTGCTTATAGAAGAAAGATCATGCATGTGGGTGAATCATGTAGGGATGAAAATTGGGTCATCTGTTATTACCACCCACTTATGGGACATATGGTTTTCTTTCCCACACCTCTAAGATAACGATATTATAATGACTAAAGGTAAATTGTTGTAAAAGAAAATAATACAATTCAATGAATACAACAGGAAGTAATTAGAGGTGTACATAGACAATATGTATTGTCTCTGTGAAATGTCTGTTTTTTTGTTTTTTGTTTTTTGTTTTTTGTTTTTTGTTTTTTTGTCTGGGAGAAGAATGGATTTAATTAAAGAACCCTAACCACCTCTGTGGAGCAACAGAGGTTCAGATGAAAGATCTCTAATCATTTCAAGAGAAGCAAGAAATTCAACTTTTGTTTTAGATTCTCCTGATTTATTTTAACATCAAGAGCCCAAATGCAATAGGTTCATACTTAACTTGGCACATTAACCACTACTTTAAGATGTCTAATATACACAGGGATTTTTATTCACTTTATTGTTATTGCGCTGGATACATATTTATCTCACCAATTCCTATATAAGAATACAAATTATCTACGTACACATCCAATTACTTTCTGTTGTATTCATTGAATTATATTATTTTCTTTAATAACAATTTACCTTTAGTTAATATAATATCTTTATGTTAGAGGTGTAGGAAAGAAAATTATATGTCCCTTATTGAAACTCAGACATTAACTGATATTCTCAAGGGTCTGGCAAGTAAGTCAGAGGCACCAGAGTATCAAACTTCAGGGTCTATACTTAATCCACTGAATCATACTGCCTTTTACAAATAGGTCTCCTTTAGGATGTCTGCTTGGAGGAGGTTAGGTAATAGCACAATAACTATCAAGCAGCAAGAGCCAATTAATAGTATGTGTCTCATGTAGGTGTTTTGGATGTGCTTCATTTTGAAAGAGGAATGAGAGGTTGCCAAATCTTGAACAAGTCACGTTTGTTCCTGTACTTGAACCAAATGATACAAAATTTTCTTAAGGAAATTTTTAAAATATTTTCCTGGCTGCATCTCTACCACATCTCTTCCTACATCAGTGCATTAAAGGACATACAGTCGAAAGTTCACTTTGGGCTTCAGAAGAACATAAATTCAATCAACATAAAAACAGGAAGTACAAACCTAGTATAGTTTGACATTCGCAGGTTTCAAAGTCTGATAAGAACCTCAAATTCCCACACTCTGCTCAGAGAAAAATACTATCTCTTTACTTAATCTGGCTTTCATGCTATATCTGTAAAACATAGAGTAAAGTGATCTGGCAATTTTATACTCAACTGAGTCACGGTAAACAATAAAAAGTACATAATTCAAGTTTCAAAACAGAATATGATATAGTCAAATGGGGTGTCTACATTGACCAAATTAAGAAGGTTATTGCTGTTATTTTCTTTTGTTCTTTGCAGGTATTCTCCTAAGCATGGGAATTTATGGAATGTACTTATAGCCACAAGAAATGATAAACGTTTAATTTAATTACTCTAGTGGTCAAAATTTGAATATATACCCCCAAAAGCTCAACTTATAAACTGGCCTGATGCCCAAGTAAAATATTCTCCTACACAACCTCCTAACATGAGTGCGCATAGTGACCCTGACTTTGTCACCATGCGGCTGACCACATGCCCCTGGGTCATGGGCTGTAAGAGAACAGGGCTCAACTAATAGAGGTTCAGATGAAAGATCTCCAAAGAAGCCAGAAATTCAACTTCTGTTTTAGATTTTCCTGATTTATTTTAACATCAAGAGACCAAACAAAATAGGTTTATACTCAATTTGACACACTGACCACTGTTTTAAGATGTCTTATATAAATACATATTTATCTCACCAATTCCTATATATTTATGGTTATCTCTAAATTAGTTTAATTCTATATTATTTTCTTGAGTCAACTGGATACCACCCCATCATGCATTATCTAAAGAGGATCCAACTATGAATAGGCTGACACTTCTGACATCAAAGAAGCACAACCTCATGGTAGAGAAAAGTCAGAATATAAATGGGGTATGTTGTTATAGAGAACTGTGTTCAGAATAAATAAGGATTGATTTAGGGAGTTAATGATGGGAGATGAAGTTGAAAAGACCCAACCAGCCAGGCTTTATATGCTGTGTTGATGTGGATATCAGCAGCTATCATTTACTTAACACACAGAATGCACCAGACCCTGTGTTTTGACTCTACATATACTAACCAGTTTAATTCTTGCACCAACCCTTGTAAGGAAGGAACTATAACTAAGTTCATATTACAGATGAGAATACTGAAGCTTAGAAGGGTCAAGTAAACTGTCCAAGAACACGGCTGTGTGTGACAGAGTCAGAATCTGGGCTCATAACATCTGTCTGACTCCAAAACCATAGTGTTTTCAGCCACTATGATATTGCTAAGGAATTTGGATTTCAGCCTGTAACTAATGGAAAACAAATGAAATATCTTAGACCCACATTATTCTATCTGTTATCACAAGATTCTGTGAGCTAAATAATGGAAAGTATGATTACTGTTTTATATCTGGAGAAATCAAGAAAGGTTAAGAAATTTAAAACAAAGGAAACAATGGGTTCCTATTGCCCTAGTGGCCCAATTTCTATCCCACTCATTGTGGGTTTTACATGGTTGGCAAATATTACTTTCCAAACATTTGGTATGCTCTCAACAATCATACTTCCTCAAATTCAGAAATTCCAAGAGGATATTCCCACTTAAATCTTCTTCCCAGAAAAACCTTAGATATCTCTATCCAAGTTCTTCCTGATTTGTGATGTCAATCTGAGAAATGCAAAATAATTACCGTGACAAAGAAAGACAGCAGTCATCAACTTCTTCCCCCACTAACTGTGTGCAGAAACTACAAATCCCATTTGAATGTCAATAATAAAATAATAGTATACTAAGAACTTTCGTGTACTAGTAACTCATTAATAACATTCCTTGCATTGACTTATAATTGCTATAAGTCATTCAAATTTTCAACTTTCCAGTTTATATTACAACATTTGATTCCTACCTGTAAAAGTTTAAGACCATCAAGTTTCCCTGAAACAAAAATTTAATACCACATGGATTGTTCAGATCAAGCCTAATAATTGGAGGCATATTTCTTATTTATGACAGTGATATAACATGGCCAGATCTAAAATATGACTAAGATGTTTCTCTTCTCACAGAAGAAACAGTTTCATCAACGGAACTATATTCTGGTCACTTTTATTCTTCAGATGCATCACACAGCTGGAGAATGACATATGCTTAATGTTTTCCAGAAAAATACAGTAGCTTTATCAACAAAAGAAAAAGATAACAGCAACCACTTGTTGAGCACTTGTAAATATGTTACAAAGACCATTTAAGGAAGGTTTAATACACCAAATTTTTCAGAGGAGGAAATTGAGGCTCAGAAAGGTACAAGATTTTTTCCAAGAAAACAACTAGTAAGTGGAAATTTAGGAACTGAACCCAGAAAAATCTGACTCTTAAGCTCATACACTTGACCACTAAGAGGCTTTAGGCATTAGCGAGAGAAATAAAAGAAGAGTGAAAGAAGTAAACGAAAGAGAGAAGCTCAAGGTTTATCTGAGACCTTACATATGATGATCTTGGAAAACAAGTGTAAAATATGTATATGACAAGAGAAATTAAAAAATATATAAACAAACTAGAGAAGAGGGATAATATTTGAAAGATCTATGACAGACAGGAAACTAGGAATAGAAGGAAACTTCCTCAAATTAATAGGAAATGTCTACAAAAGAACTACAACTAACATCATTACTGGGAAGAAACTAGATGTTTTCTCCCTTAGATACAGAACAAGACAAAAATGCCTCCTTTACTCCTCCTGTTCATACTTGTACTAGGAGCCCTAGTAAGTACAATATGACAAGAAGAGGAAATAAAAGGAAACAGACTGGAAAGATAGAAAGAAAGAAAACTGTCTTTCTTTGTAGATGGCATGAGTGTCTATATGAAAAATTATTTTAAAAATCAACAGCCAACAACAATAAAAAGCTCCTGGAACTAATAAAAAGTATAGCAAGGTCACAGGATATCAGGTTAATATATGAAAATCAATTGCTTTCCAATATACCAGGAATGATGGAGTTTGAAATTAAAAAAACTATGCCATTTACAATAGCATCAAGAAATAAAATACTTCTGTATATGTACACAATTTGTATGTGGAAAGGAAAACTACAAAACTCTGCTAAAAAGTTTTTCAAATCTAAGCAAGTGGAGAAATATTCTGTGTTTATGATTTGAAACACTCAACATGGTTAAGATGTTGATTCTGAAAAAAAAAAAGAAAAAAAAAAGATGTTGATTCTCCTTAACTTAATCTGCGGCTTTAATGCAATCAATCCCAATCAAAGTCCCAGCAAGCTATTTTACAGATCCTGGAAAACTGATTCTAAGATGTATATGGAAAAGCAAAAGACCTAGAATTACCTACACAATACTACAGAGGAAAAACAGCATTGGAAGATTCAAGCCTTAATATAAAGCTATAGTCATCAAGACAGTGTGATATTGGCACAGTAATAGACAAGAGACCAGAAGAAAGAGTGCAGAAATAGGCCCACACAAATATAATCATTTAATCTTTAGCAAAGGAGCAAAAACAATTCAATGAAAAAAGGGTAGTCTTCTCAACAAGTGTCATTGGAACAATTAGATATTCATATGCAAAAAAATAATAATGTTTAAATGCCCTAGGTACAGACCTTACACCTTTCACAACGGTTAACTCTAAATGGATCATTGACCTAAATATAAAACACAAAACTATAAAATTTCAAGAAGAAAGCACAGGAGAATATCTATGTATTTAGGTAGAGTGATAAGTTTTATCTACAACATCAAAAGCACAACTAATGGAAGAAGAAACTGATAAACTGGACTTTATTAAAATTAAAAACTTCTACTCTGTAAAATATGCTTTTGAAAAATTAAAAAGATAAGCTACATATTGAGAGAAAATATTTGCGAAATACATACCTGGTAAAGGATTTATATCCAAAATATGCAAAGAACCTTTAAAAATCGCTAAGAAAAAAAAACCAGCTCAACTACAAAAATGGGCAAAATATTTTAACAGAGATGGCAAATAAATATATGAAAATATGCTCACCATCATTAGTCATTAGGGACTTTCAAATTAAAACAAAAATGAGATACCTCTACATACCTATTAAAATTGTTAAAATCCCAAAACATGCGCTGAGCGTAGCAGGTGGCTCAGAAAATGGTGGAATCAGGCCGGAGGCGCCACTACCATGACTGTTCTCCCAGAGGCAGCCAGATCTCGCAGGATCTCGAAGTTCTACTGGGCTGGCAGGAGAAGCCTGTTACGAGAAACACCTGGGATCTTACCTCTCTCCACCCTAACCCCTGGCAACCCACTGACCTTGTTAGTTTCCTTTTCTCTAGAATGTCCTATACACATTCTTGGAATCGGATGCTATATAACCTTTTTAGACAGCATCTTTCAGTTAGTAATATAAGTTTAAGGTTCCCCAAATATCTCCTCATGGCTTGATAGCTTCTTTTTTTTTTTTTAATTGCTGAATAACATTCCATTGCCAGGATGTTCCCCCATTTTATGTATCTTTTTACCTTTTGAAAAATATCTTCTTTGCTTTCCTGTTTGGGAAGTTATGAATAAAGCATTGTTAACATAAAAAAATAAAAATTAAAAACCGACAATACTAATTGCTGACAAGACTATAAAGCAACAGGAATTCTCACTCATTACTGGCAGTTACAGCTACTTTAGATGACATTTTGGCAGCTTCTTTCAAAGCTAAACTTAGTTGTGCCATATGACCCAATAATTGTACGCCTAGGTGCAATTTAGCTGAAAACTTGTGTCCACACAAAAACCTACACATGAATGCTTGTAGGATTTGTACTGTAAACACCCCAAACCAGAAGCAACAAAGAGATTCTCTAATAAGTGAATGGATAAGTAAACTATGATGCATCCATATAATGAAATATTATTTAGCGACTTCAAAAAAAAAAAGATAGGATCAATAAAACCATGAAAAGACATGTGTTAATCTTAAACACATATTGCCAAATTACAGAAATAAGTATGAAAGGGCTACTAGCTCTACGATTCCAATTATATCTCATTCCAAAAGATGAAAAACTAGTGAGATGATAAAAGATTAATGATATAGAGGGATAAAAGGTTGAAAAGTGAAGCACCAAGGATTTTATATGTTAAAGTAATGGTGGATACATCACACTATGAATTTGTCAAAACCCCGTACTCTTTTATAGCACAGAGTGAACCTTAATGCATGCAAATTTTAAAAACAATTTAGGAGGTCAGGGATCTCAGGATAGAATGCAGAATGTGGCAAAAACAATCTAACTGTTTTACAAATATCTGAAACAACTTCTCAGAAAAGAACAGGGGTAATGGGTGCTAACCTAAATTACTGGAAATTAGTATAATCTATAAGACTAAAAGCAAAATAAAAGCAAACAAACAAAAAACTGATACAAGTACTGAACAATTGCTGATAAAGCTGTCTGCCCTGCGGGTACACAGGGATAACAATTCTGATACCACTATATATAACGGTACAATTAAGTAAATGAATGATATTTTGGGGGAGCCAGGTTTCCCATTGTTGAAATGGGAGATTACAAATAAATAACAGGAGGAGACTAGAATGATCCATGTGGTAACAAATTAGAGCTAGAAACATCAGTGTAAATTTATGTTTAGTGTAATATAGATACAGATGGCTACAGATAGAAACAGACATACACACACACACACACACACACACACACACACACACATTTCCTTGCTGTGAGCTGATCCTATAGTAATAGCATACCTTGGTCCAGATGTTACTTTGTAATATTATTATCCAGTAAAAGAAACCATGGTCTCTTGGAAAAGTTGGGGAAAGCGTCTGATTCTAAAACTGAGGGAGGAAATAAAAAAGATGACCCTGGAGCATATTATAGTACCAATAAGAACATGCTTTAAAAAAAAGAAAAAAGAAAACAGGAGTATGAATAAAGAAATAAGTGTGGGAAAGTGACAAATCTCCCTTGCAGAAGAATTACAAATAATTTAGATAGACACCACACCCTCAAAAACCGTAGAGCATAACTCCCCACTCTTTAAATGTTTGGGCTGCGCATAGTAATTTCTTTCCAAAAAGTACACTAAGTATGGAAAGGGGATGATAAAGGCAGAGTAACTTTATAGTGAAGAAACACAACAAACACTACCTCAGCCAAGTAATTAAGGTGATCACCAACAATAATAAGTCATATTGATGGAACGTACCTTTGATATGATGCAATGAAAATGACACTTTATCTCTGTGATCTTTCTCCCAAATACCCATAATTCCAGCTTAATCATGAGAAAAACAGACAAATCCCAATGGAGGGGCATTCCATAAAATATCTGACCAGTATTACTCAAAATTGTCAAGGTCTTAGAAAACTTTGAAAGTCTGAGAAACTTTCACAGCACAGAGGAGCCTAAGAGACAGGATGATTAAAAATAATGTGATCTCCTGGGTAATATTCTGGTATAGAAAAAAGAACAATAGGGAAAATGTCTAAGGATATCTGAATAAAGTACGTGTCAATATTGGATCATGAATTGTGACAAATATACCGTGCTAATGTTAAGATGTTAACAACAGGAGAAACTGGGGGCAGAGAGAATGAGGGTAACACAGGAACTCTGTTCTATCTTCACAATTGTTCTGTAAATCTAAAGCTGTTCTAAAATTAAATGTTTATTTTAAAAAATACAAATAAGAGATGACTAGTTCTAAAATATAAAGAACTACAAATTGAAAAGAAGAAAACAAACAACTCAAAATAAGAATGAGCAAAGACTATGAACAGGATACCCACAGGACAGGAAGTCCAAATAACCATAAAGCTTAAACAAACAAACCAAAATAAGACATTGACCTTATCAGTAGACAAAGGGAAATAGAAATTAAAACATCGGTTTGTCCTGCCTAAGTTTAACAGAATAAAAACATCCAGTGTCTAGAAGAATGCAGAAAAATGAACACTGTCTTACATTGATGATGGAAATGTGAATTGTTACAACATTTTGAAAATATGGCACTATCTATTGCGATAAGAACACATATACACTTTGACCTAGCTTAGAGATCCCTACTTCAGGGAATCAGCAATAAAAGCACCAAAATGAAAAGATATATACATAAGAATTCTCATTGGGGGATTTCTGATCAAGACAGCAAAGTAGGCGAATGCTGTGCTTACTTCTCAAACAACCGCATCAAAAATACGACTGAACTACAGAGTATTCATCATTGAGAATCACCTTTAGTCTAGATGAACAGAAGCCCTTCAACTAAGAATATATAGAAGAAACCAGCTAGGGACTAGTAGAAAGGGCAGAGACATGGAACAGGCTGGTCCCACACCTGCCTCTGGTGGTTAAAAATCAGGAAGGATGTCTTGCTGTGCAGTTCCCACTGGAGAAGTGAAGAGTTCCAGCCCCACCCACACCAGGCTTCCCAGCCCAGGGTTTCAGTGCTAGAAAGTGAAGTCTCCACAACTTCTGACTGTAAAAACCAGCAAAGATTGTTGCTGAGTGAGACAGAGGGCAGCTGGAATTCTCTTAAAGGGTCTGTGCAGGGACTTACTTGCTGGGGGACTCAATCACCTGAGCTCCAGCACTGAGGCTGCTGCTAGAAAAGCACCAGGGACATACAGGGAGGAACTGAATTATCAGGCTTCAGGGCAAGGGTTGGAGGAGGAGCTTTCTCCCAGACAGAAGTGTGGGCAGAATCCATTATTTCTTTGTTTACCCCTCCCTTCTCCTAGGGTGCAGACACACGCAGCTACCATATCTGAACCTCCATCAACCTAGCTAACAGGGGTCACCCTTCCCTGGTGATTCCCTGAGGCTTCACCCAACCCAACTGGTAGGCTCACCCAAACCGCTTCCAAAGGCTGTTCCATACAAACAGCCTATGCTATGCTGTGGACTTTTCTAAAATATTCTCAAAGGTTTGCAAAACCCACACAAGAAGCATCTGGCCTCAGCGTACCCTGCACCTTTCCCCAAGCAGCCCCAAGCCTGGCACTAGTGGAAGCCAGCTTTGGTTCATGGCTTGGCCTCTCTAGACACTTCTAAGCCCAGTGCAGGTGGTGGTCATCGGTGGATTGCTTGGTAGCTTATGCTGGGTGGCCCCAGGAAGAGCACAGACTGCAGCTGAACTTGGCCTCAGGACCAGCATGTCTAAGTAGCCAGCTTCAGACCATGCTGGAGCACCACCTTGGGCTGCATTTGAGGATAAGACACCCAAAGGGAAAATTCGGCAGGCAGCAGAATTCTGCTAAAGTGAATCTGCTCTGTATGGTCAGCCTCTCACTGGCCAGTCCTCACAACCAATCAGCCTGACAGTCAATCCCTCCCATTAACTTGCAAACAGCAACCAAGGCTCAGCTACAACAAGAGTGCACACAAAACCCATACAAGGGACATACGTGGAGCATCTGGCTCAGGTGACGAGGGAAAACTGTGCTACTGGGCCCTAAGGCACACCTACTACATAAGGCCACTCTACGAAGACCAGGAGACATAGTAGCCCTACCTAATACATAGAAACAAACAAACGAAAAAGGAGGCAGCAAAAACAGAGAAATAAATAAACATGTCACAACTGAAAGAACAGAACAAAGCTCCGGAGAAAGAACTAAACAAAATGGAAACAAGCAATCTATTTGGATGCAGAGTTCTAAACACTGGTTTTAAGGACGCTCAATGAACTTAGAAGAAGAGTAGATGAACTCAGTGATAACTTTAATGAAGAGAAAAATTAAAAATGGAGGTAGAAAACATAAAAAGAACCATCAGAAATGAAGAATACAGTAACTTAAATGATGAATACCTTAGGAGGAATCAACAGGAGATTAAATGAAGCAGAGGATCAAATCAGAGACTTAGAAAATAAGGTAGCAGAAAACAACCAATCAAAACAGCAACAGGAAAAAAGAATCCAAAGAAGTAAGGATAGTTTAAGGAGCCTCTGGGACAACATGAAGCGCGCCAACATTTGTGTCATAGGGGTACCAGAAGGAGAAGAGGAGGGCAAGGATTTGAAAATGTATTTCAAGAAATAATGATGGAAAACTTTCCCAATCTGGCAAAAAAAAAAAAAAAAAAAAAAATAGACATACAAACCCAAGAAAGGCAGAGAGTCTCAAACAAGATGAACCTAAAGAGGTCCACACCAAGATATATCATAATTAAAATGTCAAAGGTTAAATACAAAGAGAGAATTTTTAAAGCAACAAAAGAAAAACAATTAGTTACCTACAAGAGAGCTCCCATAAGACTGTCAGATGATTTCTCAACAGAAACTTTGCAGGCCAGAAGGGAATGGTATAAAATATACAGTGATAAAAAGCTAGGACCTACAACAAAGATTACTCTACCCAGCAGAGTTATCATTTAGAATTGAAGGACAGATATAGAACTTCCCAGACAAGAAAAAGATAAAAGAGTTCATCA
The DNA here is from genome assembly GCF_014176215.1 of Rousettus aegyptiacus. NCBI lineage: Eukaryota > Metazoa > Chordata > Mammalia > Chiroptera > Pteropodidae > Rousettus > Rousettus aegyptiacus. Next base: position 54,538,794 of record NW_023416311.1, read on the forward strand.
TCACCGAACCTGTATTACATGACATGTTAAAGGGACTTCTTTAAGAAGAAAAAAAGAAAAAAGATCAAAAATATAAATAATAAAATGGCAATAACTATGTCTTTCAATAATTACTTTAAATGTAAATGGATTAAATGCTCCAATCAAAAGATAGCGTGGATAAATGGGTAAGAAAACAAGACCCTAATATATGCTACCTAAAAGAGACTCACATCAGTTCAAAAGATACACATAGACCTAAAGTAAAGGAATAGAAAAGATATTTCATAAAAATGGAAAGAAATAAACAAACAAAAAATCTGGGGTAGTAATAGTAATATCAGACAAAATAGACTTTAAAACAAAGGCTATACAAGAGACAAAGAAGGACCAATAACCCCACTTCTGGGTGTTTATCTGAACAAACCCAAATCACAATTTCAAAGGAACAAATGGATCCACATGTTCATTGCAGCATTATTTACAATAGCCAAAATATGGAGGCTACCATTATGAATGAATGGATATACAAGAGGTGGCACATATATACAATGGAGTGTTACTCAGCCATAAAAAAGAATGAAATCTTGCCATCTGCAACAACATGGATGTACCTAGAGGGTACTGTGACTGAGTGAAGTAAGTCACACAGAGTAAGACAAATGCCGTATGATTTCACTTACATGTGGAACTTAAGAACAAAGTAAACCAACAAAACAGAAACAAACTCATAGATACAGAGAACAATTTGATGCTTGACAGATGGGAGGAGGGTTTGAGGGGACATGCCTGAAAAAGGGGAAGGGATTAAGAAGTACAAATTGGTAGTTACAAAATAGTCATGGGTATGTAAAGTATACCATAAGGAATACAGTCAATAATATTGTAATAACTATGTATGGTGTCAGATGGGTACTAGGAGTGATTGCTTTGTAAGTTATTTAAATGTCCAATCACCATGTGGTACATCTGAAATTAACATAATAATGTATGCCAGCAGTTTTTGAAAATTGAAAAATTCAATAACGACAACAAAAAGAGTTCTCATTGTAATACTGCAGTGTTATTATACAGTATTTTTAGTGCAAAAAACTTAGAAACAACCTTAATACCCATCAGTAGGATAATGGTTAAATAAATTATAGTATATCCATGTTGTAGAATATTAAGCAGCTATTAAAAAGAGTATGATGTGACCTATAAACCTGGAGAGATGCTATCATGTAATTTTAAGGGTTAAAAGAAAATTACAGAATAATACGTATACTGTAAAAGTATTTTTAAAACCTTCCGTACATACCTCTATGTTTAAATATCTTTGGAAGACTATACACCTGGCTGTTGGCATCAGTTATGACAAGACAGTGGAATGCAGCTTTAAATTTAATCTTGATATTCCTTGTATACATATATATTAAATAAAATAAAACCTCATACATGACTATCATATGTTAAATTTAGCTGTTGGGTATTTAGAAAAAACAAATGCCAGAGCTACAACAAAGACTCACATGATCACTGTCTAAAAGCAACATTGTAACAATAAAATGAGAAGATAGTCTCCATGGAACCACAGTAACCTACTTTCTGCATCAAGAAAAAAGCACCAAGTTGTTTATTTTTATCAGTGACCTACATGAGAAAAATGAACCCAGTAAGTCTTTATGTATTTGACTCCAAGTGAGTATAATTGTTAACTTCCTAGAAGTTGGAGAAAGGGTTCAAATTGACTGTGACAATTCAGAGAAAGAGCATTTTTTAAAATAAAATGAAGTCCAGTATGCATAAGTACCACATCACACACAGGAGAACCAAAAACAATAAATTCAATTCAGGTGATGTCAACAACCATAGCAAAGTTTGAAAACAGAAGCCTAGTCAGCAAGAGTCGCAGGGTATAATGAATAGACACAAACCCAAATGGGTAAACCTAGAAAGAAAAAGCCAGAAAAGAGAAAAGCTAGCAGAATATTTGAGAACAGCTTGGTTTCTTCTATGCCTAACACGGTAAAAGCTTCATTCAGCAATGCAGATGGAAGATGGCATCTAAAGCTACTGAAGCTAATTACCAAATATCTGGCTATAGTTAAAATCATACAGTTTGACACAAAGCAGTGTCAATAAATGGCTTTGAAGGAAGAAGGGGAGGGAAGGAGAAAAGGATAAAGGAAGGCAATTAGAAGTAAAGTAATTGAAGAGAGTAATACCTTACATTTAAAAGACTATGAACACAAAAAGAACTTGTAGATTATTTGTGGACTAAAAGAATAAACAGAAGTAAACGGTTTTAAAGCCAAACATGGTTAGCACCAACCTTGCAAATAAAAAAAAAAAAAGATGTTCTAGTCATAATGAGCCTCCAGAATGTGAATGTTATGAGCAAGCTTGAAGCACATTCACTGGACTTTATATTAAGTTTTCTAGACAAATGGACCAAAGACAATATGCAACAAGAAGCATGGTATAGAGGAGTTTACATACCAAATGAAAATATAAGTATATTGCAGTTGAGAGCTTTAGAAATATTAAGAAGTTGACGGGTAAGAGTTAGTCCCCAGCAGCAGCAAAATTATAATGCTTTCTTTTTTAAACCATGCCTGTCACATTAGGGGTACATCTTAACCTCGAAGGAGCTCACAAAAGAAACACACAATGTTTGAAAAGCCTTACTTATACACAAGCATTTTCTGCAGCAAAAAGAAGAGCAAACAGAAAAAAATAAGCTGTGACCTGACAAAAGAAAAATTAAGAGATTCGCAAACGTGTTTGCTCTGATTCAAAAAACACTTTTGGCCTTGTCAGAGGTGCTTCAAAACACTCATAAAAAAGCATATTTTTTCCTAGAAATTTTAAGTCTCCTGAAGTGAGGTGATTTTGAGAGAAAAGGGTGTGAGAAAGAGGCAGGATAATGGTAAAAGTGCTGTCACAAACCTTAGGTTTGAGCCTTAGCTCTCGGACCCTGGAGTTTTCTAAAACATTTTGTGTAATGTGAGAGAAGTGAGGTGTCCCACTTCAATACATCATGTACTGTGACTGAAATGTCTTTTTTGTTTTGCTTTAAATGGAAACTTACTTGTGCTTTTTATGGTTTTGAGTTTGAGCCAGTTTCTCATATTTCACTTCTGAATATAAGGTTATAGTCAAATTTTAGCTAATAGTTTTTATTAACAATTTTTGTGATACTTTAAATCCTCACCTGGAATAACTACCAGAAGGATTGTTCTCCAATCCTACCTGAGGCCTATTTGCATGAGTTGATTTGCCTGAGGTTTCTTTGGTGAAAGGATCAAAAAAGAACTTTATGAAAGTCAAAACATTAGATAGCAAAATCCATGGATTTTTCTGAGCCATAGGAAGAGATTGGTGGTAAACCAGTGGTTCCCAAAAGCACAAGAGGACATCTAAATAAAGAATTCTAACACTCAGTCAAAATTTATAGAGTGCTTACTATACAGTGGCAGGAATAGGGAATAACTTGAGATGCTGACTAATGTTACCCCAGACATCAGCAGAGGTTCACGAATTCTTGAGATCTGGATAGATATCCTTGAACTCTCAGCCCTGTAGCCTAGATCCCCCAAGACTTCTCTTTTTACCAAGGGCGTAGGACCCCATCATTATCCTGATTCTGCCTCTGTGTCCTCACCTCCTACCACTGTCGACTCTTCAGTCCTTTCCTTTTTTTTCTTTCATTTTTAAGATATATGTTCGTTTCCTTGTTTGGTACATTTATTCTTAACAAAACTAATGGCACTGTATGTAATGCCACAAGGTTGGCATACTGATTTCGATAAAGCACAATCCATTTAAGGGATGCCTTATAATACCACACTTTGGAGAAAAAAAAAAACTAAAGGTAATCAAGATGATACTTTTAATACTTTTTATAAAAAGCTTTGTAGTTTTGAAACTGTATAAATTTTTATGTTTGTCAAAGCCTTATTACATTTTCTAAATGATTTTGTGATTTCACTGAGACCCTTGTCACTAAAGTCACACTTCTCTGATGTCATTCTAAACCTAATTATTTTCAAATGGGACTAGAAACAGTACAAGTTCTTTATTTTATGCATTCCTGTGCCAGTGACGGTCACTCTTACATCAAGGTCTTCATATTACTGTGAACAATTTCTTCCTGATAAAAGTGGTGACTCATGACAGTCCCTAATGGGGAACATGCTGTTATAATTTCTGCTTTGTCTCATCTGGTGCTGCATCAGCCAGAGGCCCGAGAACCAGGACATCCCAACTTCTCACCAGAGACTTCTGGAGAAAAACACGTAATTCCATTGATAGTTGCATCTCTCACTACAAGTTCACAAAACAAATCCACTCACATCTAGCATTCTCTGAATCTTCACTCACTTTAAAGAAGATCTGAGGGTTTAGTGAGACCATAAACAGACTCATAACCTATTTCAAGTCTCCAAAAATTGTAAGTAAAAACATGAAAACTATCTCGAAGAAGATTAAGAATAAATATGTGCAATATATCTGGTACAGATTACATTTTACTTTTTCCAAAAAGATATTTATCATACACCTGTTATAGGCTGGTAACTCTAGGTGCTAAGAATAAACATTTCCTACCATCAGGCAGCACAAGAGTCTCAGAGTCTTTGTTTTATCATTCCAACTGCCAAGAAGACCCAGACATACTTAACTTGGCCTGGGCCTCCTGTGAGCCTTAAAAAAAAAAGAAAAAGAAAAAGTTTCATGGAAGCACTATCAGTGACCCTATTTTCACAGCTTTTCAAGTCTTATAATAAATGAAATAATACATTTAAAGTTCCCCCGCACATTACGATGGTACAATGTAGGCTCTGAGGAAGTGTTGTTATCCTACACCTTCCTTTGCTTAGTGTACATTTAAAGCCAATCTTACTATCCTTCTAAATTGGAGTCCTGCAAGGGAATTAAACCCTAATGCCCAAAGGCATCCATTGGATGTAATGAATTGGTTTATCTCCTATGTATCCAGAAAGGTACTCCCTAAGCACCACTCTTGGGAGACTTGAGAAAACAAGTCTCAAATCATTTTCAGTAAGGCTTACCTCTTTCACACAAAACTCAGCTGAAAACTAAGAAAGTTTGGAGGAGAGTATCACTTTCACCTTCTAATTTTAAAAGCAAGGTTAAATTGGGGGGAAAGATCTAATTTGGTAAAGGCACAGACCCTAGAACAACAATAAAAACTAAACCAGAAGCCAGAAAGTCTCCAGAGAACGAAGGACTCAAAGAGAAAAGAGACTCACTGAGGGTGAGTATTCTAAGGAAAACAGAACTGTGCAGAGGCCAGGGCTGAGGAAACACCAGTTAGACTAAAATCAAATACAGTGCAGCTGAAACCAAAACAGATGTTCCAATTCAAGGAAAGAGACCAGAAAAGCTAAGAAAATATCGTTTCTCCATACTCCTCAGGGGGCCCCAAAACATTTGAGATAAAGTGCTACATGCTCACATATCCTAAAATCAATGTTCTAATCACACAAAAGGAACAAGGCATGCCACAAACAACAACAACAAAAACGCAAGGCTCAGAAGTTATCCAGATGAGAAAGGTTTATGTCAGAAGTTAATTTAAAATTCTAAAAGTGCTTAAAATCATTTAATCTAATTGTTCCGTGTCTCTTTCCCAGAACAGAAATTAGCCAACTCAAGGACATAGAAAGTCATCAGGGCCTTTTTCAAAGCTGACAAAAACATGACAAAAAATTAAGTTGTAAAGACACATTAATATTTCTTCGATAAACATGTAATTGTTTACATCCATATAGTTCAACTGCAGGGACTAAACATGCAATAATTCATAATATACATCTGTCATTACCAACAAAGCTTTGTCACAAATCGACTTTAAGCAAGTGATGTAAAAACAAGATTTATTATTGTAATTTGCACCAATTGTCAGTGTTAACACTGGCAGGATCAGATGCCAAAAAAGCTTTTAAATGCCTAGAAGGAACATGCTTTCCAAACTGTTAGGAAAAAGAAAAATAAGAAAAGTAATTGGAAACAAAAAGGAAAAAAAAAAAAAACACCTTTTTCTTTTCACTTAATATTCTGTAAGAAGACCATTAAAGATACTTGAAAAAACAAAACAAAACAAAACAAAACAAAAACAGATCTTTGGACTTCTGAGTCAAGAGCAAAGAAAACAGACTGCCCTTTCTTCCTCTCCTTTGCACTTCATTGGTGCAACCAGGTGTGGCTGAGATCAATCACTCCAGCTTCCAAGCACAGCAAGTTGCAACACTCAAGTATATTAGCTCATTTTCAGATGAATTTACAGTTTACTTTAAAAACCAACAACAGGAAAAATAAAAGTTGATCCCTAAGTATCTGTCTTTACAAGAGCAATTATTGAATTTCACAATTTTATAAAAATTATAATTTGTAGTAATGCATCTAATAATCTCCTCTGGCCACTCTCTACAAATTTTAAATCAGCTCAAGTAAAATTACCTTGGAGGTGATAGCAAATTAAAAAAAAAAAAAAGTCTATTATGCCTTCCTTAATATGTAATTTAATATTTTTTAATAATGCTAAATTATTTCAACATGTTTTAAAGGCCCAGAACATTAGATTGGTCAAATGCCATTACCAATGAAGATTTAGATAGCCAATATATTTATTCCCCTAACAAACAAAAGACATAAATCAATAAGCCTTCAAAACATGAAGAGCTGACTCACTTTTTCAAGTAATTAGAAATGGTAGAAACTAGGGTTCAAGCTTTGGGTCCAACTGAGCTCAAAAACCCGACTTCCTAATTTACTAATTTTATGAACTTGCCTCCCTATATTTTAGTTTTCTCACCTATAAAAAGGAAAAGACATCCTCTGCACAGTGCTATTGTAAGGATTAAAAGAGATGATTTACTAAGTATGGCATATACAGATGAACAAATGATAACTATAATTATTGAGAGGAAGTAAAGGATGTTTAGAATACCATAGTTTGAATACTTATTAACATAACAGCTTTTAAATACCACCTTGGTTTCAAAAAATCTTTAAGGTAGCTAGCTTATGAAGATACTTAAAATACAAAGTCACTACACCAAATTGTAAACACAAAAAATAAGGAAAAAAATGTTAATTTTTAAAAAGCAAAATGTCAGAAAAGATGAGTTCCATCAGTTACATTCAGTATGATTTCTAAGCTACAATAGAATAATTATTTAGGAAAATAAATCAATAATTAACTGAAACTAAAACAAGACAGGAATCTCTCCTAGACTCTTTCAAAAGAGGACAACAGATAGAATGAAAAATATTTTCAACAATAGTTTTACAGAAGATAAATTTCAGACTTTCTCGATATAGACACCACACCAAAATGCAGCGACACATTTTTTATAAAGTCAGCAACCAAAAGCACTTTTTGAATTTGAGAAATTAACAGTATAATAGACTTTGTGCTGACTTTGCAAAGAATCTCCCAAAGGGACCATTCCTGCATGATGCAGAAATCTATGATGGATATCACCTCATTAAACAAGCCCACCATTCTCTATACTAATCCTTCTGGAAAAGAGTATTCATGGAGGAAAGAGAATACAGGTACCTTTCAAATTAAAATAGTTTGAATGAATGGAAAACATCTCTGTAAGGGAGGCAAGAATCATACCAGAGATCATATTTGTAAGCTCTAGAATTTAAGCTTTATCACCTCCCCATAATAAACTAAGTTGTCTCTTAGAAAGTAATGCGATACAGAGGCAACAAATTAGGAAGATTGCATTCCACATCACTGCCAGCCTGGAAAGGAGGAAAGGCGAGAAGGAGAAGAGAGAAGAAGTCCTAGAGAGTAGACTCTGAAATAGTCCTCGAGGATCAGATAATCCCTGGCCAAAGTTATGCAGATGCCACACACACACACACACACACACACACACACACACACACGGAAAAGCAGAGCTATCTCACAGGAAGAGAATAGTACTATCTGACCTTTATTGAGTACTAACTAACCACTTTACACTTTAAGCTAAGTATCTTACTTCAAGTTCATAGCAATTATGAGGAAAGTACTATTATTATTCCCTTTTTGCCCCTAAGAAAACAGACACAAAAAAGTCAAATCATTTGCTTGCACTTACATATGGCTTGCAAATGGCAGAGCCAGGATTCAAAGGCAGGCAGTCTAACTCCAAAGCTCTCCCACAAAGCTAACATCAGATACAAACTTCACTCATAGAACTGATCCAGTGTCCCACCATCTAAGTTAGCTTTGAACTTTACAGAGCTAACCTTTAGATGTGTGCCCCACCTCTGAAGAAAATCGTTGAGGTCACTGTAAATAAGTTACAATTATTCATATCTAACCATGAAATATGACATTTATAGAGTTCTTAATCACTGGGCTAGCAACCCAAAATTTCACTCTTTTAAATTTAAGGGCATTTTAGGTACCATGTCAAATGTTAAGCAAAAACCTATCATCAACTTTGGAGAATACATCCAATTATTGCTTTGCTCCTAAAGGCTGTAAAAGCCTCCTAGTTAAATCACAGGTTTAGAATAATCTGCACAGAATCAGTGCCGTATTTGGTAAGATATGAGCAACTGGTAAACACATAGACCGTCCTGTCTTTGCATCCACTGTGACATTTTGTGTTAAGAATTGGGATAGTGTTTTTAAAAATTAATCAGGGGGATAACGAAGATAACTATGTAAGACTAGTCATTAAAGTCAATTGATGTCCAATTCATATATCGAAGGATAGGGTAAACATAAAACAAGATTGAGGTAACTTTACTATTATCTTCAATATACAGTATTATGCATTAATAGCTTCTGTAACTTGTAGTTCTATAAAAACAATTTACATTGTTTTATTATCACTCTCCCAAACTTGTCTGTCTAACATTTGTATGAAATCCATATTGAAAGTGTTTACCGTTACTATTACAAAATACAGCAAATAACCATGTATGTATGATACCCCTCCTATGAAGGTACCAGGTACTTTCGATATGATTGGGAAAAAAAGAGGGATATGGAACAAATTAAGGTCTCTGTCCTTAAAGGGTTTATATACTTAGATGAGAAAACTTGAAAGTTATAATGAATTAGTTAAATCTTAGTCAACCATATAGTTGGGTATATGTTTGAAGATATTTAGAATTAGAGAGTATTAAAACAGAAGAAGAATTAAAGGTTTAAAGATGTGGAATTACATCATTTAGAGAGAAACAGAAGGCTAAGGTGCAATTTAACAGCCTTAAAACTTTCTAGCAGCATTAATTAGGCTCTATCTTTACAAAAAAATTTAGAAAATGGGGAAAGTTTGGTCTGAGCAAATGTTAGATAACCTTGATGATAATAATGAATAAATTATGGTAAGAAAACAATATTTTTCCAGATCTAAAATTCTAATCAACCAAATATATATTACCTACCTTATTGACAGAACCAACTGGAAAAAAATGTTTATGGAAAGAAGAGGCAATTGGATAGAACCTCAATTTTGGACTCTGAGGAAAAGAGAATAAAAAGACCATGCAAGAGGCAAAAAAGAACAAAAAAATTTAAGCAGACAATATTTTTAAAAGACAGGACGTTTTTTTCTAATACATTTGCAAAACTTAAATAAGATTTTTAATGTGCAAGTATTCACAAAACTCATCTCCCAATTCTCCCCACTAAGGTGTTGAACAATAGATGTTTTAGCCTAATAATTTAAAGATATATATATTATGTTGATTTTGCTATTAAAACTATCAAACTATTTTGTAATCTGTGGGTACATACCAGCCTTCAAAATCACCAGTGAGAAACCAAACTTGGAATTAATCAACAACCATTTTTCTAATCCATCAAGTAAAAAATCTTCAAGCAAATAGCCCAGAATTGATTTTCCATCATGTCAAACTTCAATTTGGAAAATAGCTTCTTAAAATAAAACTCTAAAACCCATGCCAACAACGTAAAGGTGTCTGAAACTTGATTTCTGAATCCCCCCTCATTAATTTAACACTGTCAACAAACAAGCATTTAGGAAGAAAATTTTTTATTTGAAATTAATAGTGTGTTCATTATGGGTACCACATAGTAAAAAATCGAGACCTAGCTTAAAGTTCAGAATAAAGAATAATGAAGAATCTCTTAACCTCTAGGCTTTCCTGCCTCCTGACTTCAAAGAGATGTGGGAGAACATGCTAAAATAATGAATATGAGCATTTCTCATAAACTTATTCAAATTCAAGGGACTATTATTAGAAGCTTAATGTGTTTATCCTATGAACTTCTAAATCACATAATAATGAGAATAGAACATATGAAAGAGATAACTGATGCCATTTCTAGATGACAATAATCAATCATCCCATTAGTTCAGTCAATTCACGTTAAGCATGTCTAGAGCACCTACTATGTGCTGGGCATTGTGCTAGGCCCTGGGAACAGAATAACCCATAAGAATGACTCCTGCCATTTGGAACATACAATTGTTTCATTGATTACAAATGCACGTTATTTTATACATAATGAAAATGATAACAGTCTGAGCTGGACGGCTACTTTATTTGACCTCACATGTACAAAAGCATTTATTGAAGCAGACATAAAATGAAATAAAAATGGAAAGTTTAGGCTGGGATCTCAATATCCATTAAAACCCCACATAACAAATTCCTCTTCCATAAATATGTAAGCTTGACTAAAACAAACAAACAAAAAAAACAAGCAATACCTCTCCACCCTCAACAACAACAAAAAAACCAGTAAACTCTTGCTTGAAGGTTTGGGATAATTATCTTATTTCTTCAACTGCTATGTGCACATGAAGTCTGAGAATCAACTCTCTTCTTCTGTTAATGGGGCTACTCATTTGTTTCCTTAGATACATGGGTGCAACAGAACCACCTCAGGCCTCAAGTGGTTTTGATTTAAATAACAGTTCTCAAAAAAGGGGACTTGACTTTACCTGAGATTTATCTAACTCAAATATTGCCAGTTTTTTTTTTTTGTTTTTTTTGTTTTTTTTTAAAGAAAAAAGATTCAAAATGCTTTAGAGGTTTGAGAATTCACAGTCCAAGGAATATACTCTGGGTTCCAGAGTTGAATTATAAAGAAAAAATAAAAGTATCTCAGCATTTCAAAATTGCTGAAACTCAGGAAGGAAAAATTCTCATTTGATCACTGCTTAAGTTTAATTTACTCGGTATTCTCCCAAGTTTGCAGCAAAACTTTCCTCTAGTTCTGAACACAAGCTAGTGTTTGAAGCTGAAAAGGGTCGTTTATCAAAATTCAAATTTTAGCCTTTGTGATTTTTCTTCTAACAGAATTGAAACTGACCAATGAGATTTTGAAAGGACCCCATTATTCAACAGTATCCTATAATCATAGAAATTCTTCTCAATCACCGAAATAGCTGAAATAATTAGAAATTATGATTAATACCATTTGAAATCCTGCCAACCTAAAAGATACAATTTCAGAGTGGAAGAAGAAAATTAGAATGCTTAATTGCAAAAGGAAGAAAAGAAATACTCAGACTGAAAGAATGGGCTAAATTTAAAGTTATATTTATCTTTTGTCACAATAGCACAACTATTTGGTTTAATTGGTATGTGCTGGGGAGTGGGGCATGTGGAGAAGAGGATGGAGGGATCAGACAACTTTCTTAGTGACAGTTCCTTCTTATGTGTGTTTTACCCCTCCAAGAAGTGTCTTAGGGAACACTGTATTGATGGCCCATGTCTGAGTGACCAGGCAAGCACACACACATTTTCCTGTCCTGGAAATCTGTGCCTCTAAGAGAACTAATAACATGATCCCATTCCATTTACACTTCAATTGAACTTGCAAATGAAATTTGCAGACTAGGATGATCAATTGTATTTCTTGGCTTGATTCAACCTCGGAGCTTCATCTCGAAACTGCTGACTGTGTAAACGTGCTGAAACTAATCTGAGCACTTCTTTAAGCAAGTTCTGTCCTGATCAGGTTGCCACTTTTTTTTTTTTTTTTCCCCATCAAGATGAATATGAGCTCAAATACTGGATAGAGTTAGTTCCTACGGTTATTACAAACCACTTATCAACAAAAGTGAAACTATGAGAGACCTAGATTCTGATGCCTCTGTCCTCTTTAACAGTTACAGCAGCCACGGACGACAATGAAAACAAATGTTTATTATGTACCTATTTTGTGCTACACACTTTGCTAAATATTAAGAATAAGTTGAATAAAATATAACTGTTCCCCTAAGGGACAGTTTTATTTAATGAATTAATGTGCCAACACTATTCTATACACTGGGGATACAGAAGTGAACATTATGCCTTTTTGAAGCTTACATTCCAGTGGGCATAGACAGGTAAATTTTAAAAAATCAGTAAGAAAATCGCATGGTATTTTAGATGATCAGAAAATTCTACAAGATAAAATTTCAAAAATAAGCTAGGAAATTAGTAGGAAATACCAATGGTGGGAAGGTCTTGATATTTTAAATAGGGTGGTCAAAGAAGGTAGGTGATATTTGAACAAAAATCCAAATGTGTGAGATGAGCAAAGGGACTACCTGGAGAAAAAGTAATCAGGCAGAAGAAAGAGTAAGTACAAATACTTGGGGCTGGAGTATGCCTGACAGTAGAGAATTAGCAAGGAGACCAGTGTGGCAAAGAGGGAGAAAGTAGCAGGACTGAGGTCACAAAGGCAATAGGGGGTTAGATCATGGTGGGCCTGCCTAGGCATTATAAAGATTTTGGCCTTAACTCAGAGTGAACTGGTGAGCCATTGGAAGGTTTTGAACAGAGGAGTGACTTGATTTGAGTTCCAAATGTTTTAGCAGATATATATTTATTTATGTGCTCTGACTTCTTGAGAGGGCTACTATAATATTGTAGGCAAGAGACGGTGGGGAACAGAACAGGACAGTGGCAGGGGAGTGGTGAGACAAAGTCAGAGCTCGGATATATCAGCTAGAGCTCTCTGCTTATATGCAAGAGAAAACCACTCTACAAAAAGAAAAGACAGAAAAAAGGAAAGGAAGGAAGGAAGGAAGGGAGGGAGGGAGGGAGGGAGGGAGGGAGGGAGGGAGGGAGGGAACAGTAAACAGAATATTGGGGCGGCTCATGAAATTGACAGGAAACAACCAGATTTGGGAACAGGATAGGAATAAGGTCAGGAACTACTTGACCATCATAGTAATATCTCTGGAATGTGTGAGTTTCTAATATTGCTTCTGACTTTAAACAGGAAAGAGACATGGGAAAACAATAGTGCCTCATTCTTTTATCATGCTTTCCCATGTCTATTACCTGTTCCAGAAAAGGGAACTATCTAGAGAGAGTGAAAAGGATGACTTAAGATGATATATTTGGACCTTTATTCTGAGTACGTAAACCGTAAAGAACATATCTCCATGGGACAAGCAGACGATACCAGCCTTCAGAGCTTCCAAAGGGGCAGCTGTTGCTCCAATCTAGTCAATTTTGCCACATCAGAATGCAGATCCAGAGATGCTATACCTTCCAATTTTTCAAAAGAAGCTGAGATCTCAGATTTTTATGTGAAACCTCTATACTTTAAATGTCAGAAACATTTTGCTTTGGGGTTTGTTTGCTTTTTATTAATTAATTAATTAATTATTTTTTTTTTAATATTATGCTGAAAACTTGGTGGTAGTGATGAGTTTTTTTGTGGTTGTTGTTTTGTTTTTTAATTTTCGAACACTAAATAGGTCAAATAAAACACCCAAATGTGACCTCTGTTCTCCATTCCAGACACACTCAAGGTGTGAACAGACATTCAACGATGGCCAGATTCCTTGATTTCTTTTTCCTGTTTCCAATAACATCACGACCCTCTCATTCCTTCATGGGAATGAGATGATGTCTATGACAAAAACATGTTATTCCCTGAGCAGGCCCTTCATACTCCAATTGCAACCAAAATGATCAATGCTTTTAGAACAATTTCAAATGACATTTTCAAGTGAAGAAAGGGAATTGCCCCGGCTTGCTGTTTCCTGTGTAATAATGTCCAAAACCACTAATGGGAGAGTTGTGGAACTGCTTAGGATGAGACAGCTATGGTGACTAGGGCAGTTGCTGAGAGATCTAAAAGAGGAACTCAAGCAATGAAGCAACTGAATCTAAGAAAAAAAAAATATGCTGAAACAGGACCCCAGGGAGGAAAAAGCCACAATAGAAAGGAGGCCCTTCCAAATTTCTCAACCCCAACCTTCTTCCTCGGCCCACCTCCCCAGTTCTTTTAGATGAATGGATTGGCTTTTTAAAGTCAACCGAGCACTGTGAACACCAGGCCCTATGCAAGACACAATGGACAATAACTATATGTATGAATTTCCAAAAGAAATTACTTGAGAAGAAATTTTTATGGAATGTGCTCAGAGAATTGGTTAGTCAGTGGAGATTTATGTAAATATTTTTAAAGGTATTTATAAGTGACCTAATCCAGACAACTAGGCTTCCTTTTGCATTTTTTCCTCAGGACAGTAGAAGCTTTATTCACAAGTTCCACGTGAAAGAAACTCAGCCCTACATGAAAGAAATACATTTTTCTATCCCATGGTTAAGGATCTGTAGAATCATTTCCTTTCCACAATGCAAACTTGGCTCATGACTTGCCCACTTACTTTAGGTGAAGGACAAACCACAATTATGAGAGAGAACAATAGGGCACTGCCCTGAGAAAGTGTTTTTCATCCTCTCAAAGCATTAACAAATATTAACCAATTAATTGGTGGGTGAAGTCAACCTTGAAAAAAAAAAAAAGGAAAAGAAAACTGAAGATATTTAAAAGCTTTCCCTACAAAGGGATTCAGTGTCTGAGTCTGAATTAGAACTTGGACCTTCTTAACGTTAGCAGTCAGAGATTCAACTCATGTAAACATTTGAAAGGTCAGCTGTTCATCAAATACTTTTCCAACTACAGCAAACGTATCCTTATTAAGTTTCTTTTGCAAAAGTTCCAAGGTGCTGAACACTCATCCATTGCCACCAATAATTAACAATCCAAAACAGTCTAAATACAGAGAATTTTTTGTTGGCATTTTGAAATTTCAGACTATCTTAGGAACAGGGCATGTGGGAGTGGTTATGGGCAAAAGGCAGGCTAGGAAAAAAGACATCAGGGTGAAATTTTTCCTGAGATTGGTCTTTCCCTACTTCAATCAGGTTTTCAGTAATAAAGAAAAAGTGTTTGTTCTTTTCAAATAAGAACTTTGTGCTTCCTGGAAATGAGTAGAACAGTAAAAACCAAGCAAAACAGTATCACTTGGCCTAATATTTAGAAGATTCAACAAAATCTAGAGTCATAGTATACATTACAGTCACATCTTTTCTATCCAGTTAACTTTGATTCAAATATATCTATCTGACCAAAGTTTAATGACTTCAAAGAATCACTTGAACTCCAGAATTCCCTCTCATATTTTCTACACAATCCACAAAAAAGATCATAAGTTTAATTTAAACAATACCCTTTATTGTGGGACTTGAGAACTGAAAAGCTACCAGCTTTAAAAAGTTTCTCTGAGTCTCACACCCCTACTCTCTCATACTCTAGTTTCTACATGGCCATGTTTAACCTGACAGAGTTACATGATGAGCTAGCTATCTGGCACACCAGCAAGAAGAGAGGACTCTAGTGAAAGCAGAATTTAAATCTCTATGTCAGATTCAAAATTAACTTGAAATGATGATAGACCTAAATGTAAAAACTATTAACTTTCTAGAAAAAAGTCTTTTGACACTGAGGCAAATATTTCTTAAGCAAGACATGAAAAGAATGGAAAAGAAAACAATGGAAAAAATGAATTTAATCCAAATTTTAAATGTCTGCTCTTCAAAATACACAACTAAGAAAACAAAAATACAACTCACAGACTGTGAGAAAATATTTGCAAACCTTGTATGCGACAAAAGGCTTATATTCAGAGTATTTGTGTGTGTGTGTGTGTGTGTGTGTGTGTATCAATAAGAAGATAACTCAGTTTTTTAAATGGACCAAAGATTTGAACAAACACAGAAGATTGGCAAATAGCAAATAAACAGGCCCAAAAAAGACATTTGACATCATTAATCATTAAGCAAATGCAAATTAAAACCATAATGAGCTACCATAAACATCCACTAGAATAGTTAAAGTTAATAAAATTGACAATATTGAGTGTTATCAAGGACAGAAGCAACCAGCATTATAATATATTGCTGGCAGAATGCAAGAGAGTACAGCTACTTTGGAAAACAGTGTGGCAGTATCTTATAAAATTAAACATAGATTTACCATATGACCCAGTATACCCTCTCCTAAGCATTTATCCAAGAAATTAAAGCATATTTCCACACAAAGACTTATGCGTAAATCTTCAAAGCAGTATTATTCATAATAACTAAAAATTAGAAACAACTCAAACGGCCATCATCTAGTGAATGAATAAACAAATCATGGTATATTTAAAATATGAAATACTACTTATTAATAAGAAACAAAGCTGATAAAAACAACACAGATAAATCTCAAAAGCATTAGGCTCAGCAAAACAGTCTCGACACAAAAGACTACCATTTTATATGATTCCATTTATATGTATGACATTCTGGAAAAGGCAAAACTGTAGTGACAGAAAGCAGATCAATGGTTGCCTGAGGTCAGGAGTCAAATGAGAGGATCAACTGCAAAGGGCACCAGAGTACTTTCTAGGATAGAATATTTTTATATCTTGATTGTGGTGCAAGTTGCACAGCCATACATAATTACCCAAATTCATCAAACTGTACACTTAAATGAGCAAGTTTATTTTCCTCCTTAAAAAATATATTTTTTATTAGTTTCAAGTATACACTACATTGGTTAGACATTTATATAGTTTGTAAAATGATCTCTCTAATTGCTCCTTCTCTCCTCTGGTTTTCCACTTAGCCAATATATTAATGCTAACTGTGTTCCCTCTGATGATGAGCAAGTTTATTATATGTAAATTATACCTCAATAAAGCTAAGAAAAGAAATCTCAGTGTCAGGAAGTCTTCATTTACTCCTGCTATTCTATAAAACCATGCTCTCTGAAATACTCTGAATACTTATCACAATTTTATAACAGACTTGAGGTTTCCTTTCAGAAGGAACCACTCAACACTTTGTATCTGTGATTTGTTTGATATTGTTTTAACTTAAAAAGATAAATCAGAAAACTGAACAATAGTTTGACTTGTTCCTTTGTCATCATCAGAACACCATTTTCTGAAGAGGAAAGACCTCACCTGAAGTCAATACATTCACAATGTAATGCAATTCAACAAGCATTCATTGAGGGTTTGCTAAGTTTTGAATTCTGGAACCAGACTGCCTGAATTCAAATTACATGTCTACCACTAAGCAGTGTGACCTTGGACAAGTGACCTAACTTCACTGTGTTTCATTTTCCCATCTATAAAATGGAGATAATAGTAATACCTACCTCATTGGGTTGTTCTGAGGATTAAACGAGTTATTAAGAGTTCTTAGAACTGTGCGCAGCACATGAACGAGTACCTTGCCTTAACTATTATTATGTGCAAGGCGCTAAAACTATAAAGAGGAATGAGACAGGGTTCGTTGTTGCTGCTTATTCATTTGTTTCAATGAGCTCACAGTTCAGTGGAGAGACAGAGAAAAAACTAATAACATGTGTCAAAAAAGACACAAAGAGAAATGTTTACACACTATAAGAGTGCAGATACATGAGCAATTCATGGTGGCAGCAAGGGGAGCTCACTGAGGGATGCTTAAAGAGCAACTGAGTCTTGGAAGAAAAGAGGGAGTTCTCCAGACCAACAAAAAAAAAAGTACAAACAATGGTTGTGATCCTATACTGAATGTCTGCTAAATGATATGCACTGTGCTATATATTTTACACAGACCATTTCTCTTGTAATTGTTATAATAGCTCCATAAGACATGTACTAGAGTACCCATTTTACATGAAAAAACTGAGAATCAAAGATCGTCAATCACTTGTCCAAGGTCACCAAACTAGTACATACCTAAAGTTAGAATCCATATACAACCTTTCAGACTCTAAAACCTGTGCAGGGAAAACAGCATAGCATAGACTGAAGTGTTGAAGCACATAATAAGTATTGAGAAAGAACAAAGAGCTTAACGCAACTAGAACACAGATAAATCTAGGAAGATGAGCTCTGGGCAATCCTGCCACCAGTTCTCATATCTCAGACAGAGAACTCTATTACACTGTTCCCAGACAGGAAGCTTTTTATGGTTGCTTCAATAGATTTTATTTTGTTAAGTATGTATTCTTCTTTCACGAGACACACCTGTGCCAGAACCCTGGGGAAATTGTTTAGGAATACAGATTGTCCAGGTACCACACAAGTCTATGGAATCAGAACCTCTTTGATCTGGGCCCTGAACTTGCCTTTTTTAACAACTTCCCCAAGTATTTCCCACACATACAAAAGTTTGAGAGCCTTGGCAATTGCAGATTTATTCAGAACCCTACCCCTCAGGACTCCTAGAGCTGAGCTCTCAAACTTCAGTAAGCATACAAATTACCTGGAATCTTTTTAACAATAGGATTCTAATTCAGTCATCTGGGGGAGTAGGGAGGGGAACTGAGATGTTGCCAGATGTCGCAGATGTCACTGGTCCACAGCCCATGCTTGGCATCACAGGACTGTAAATTATTTCACCTGGATTATTCCTTCCTTCCTACTATCCCTCATGCTCTTGAATTTATCTCCAGACTACTTCTCTTTTCCCAGGTTTACTGCACTTTAAAACAACCTTCCATTTACCATCTAAAAATGTACTTTTGCTGAGAAGTGAGGGTCAAATTTGTATTTTCATATTTTCATTATCGAAAAATAGTTTTACAAAAGTGTTTCTTAGATGTCTAGAGTTGCTCACTGAAATTCTAAGAAGGCCTTGGAAGTCAGGCTAGTAATATATAAAATAGAGAGACTGATAATGATTAAAGGTGTGAAAAATTGACCTTCCCTTGTGGTATAATGTATATAGTCAGTAATAGGGTCCTACTAACATTTTCTTCAATACATTCTTTTAAATACCACAATGAAATCAACAGGGCTACTATTTCTGGAGTCATCAAGGACTGACTAAGAAAGAATCTTAATCAGAATGAAACTCCTCATTTAGACCTTAAGGAACCTCAGCTTTCTGGTCTCCTGTGCAGACACGCTCTGGGAGCCTCTCCTTGCTGGCACTCCTGCAGCCGTGTGAAGCTGCCTGCCAATACTGCAGCTTCCTGGCACCAGGCAATGGCAAAAGCCACTCCAGCTAAAAGGTGTCTTTTGCACTCTGAATGAGAATGGCTGCTTTAGAAAATGGCCTTTTCAGTTCCTAATGCTATTTTTCTATGTTCTATGATATTTTAGAAGTATTAATCCTTAATCCTCATGGAGAAGATCCTTTGTAAGACCACGCTTAATATTTTTGCAGTAGCTGTTCTAATGGGCTCTCCAAAGCCTTTCCTAATATGTGTCCATTGACTTGAACTCATTTTTGACTTTGCAATTCAGACAGTTACTTTATCTCTGTGGTTAAAACTCTTCTGTTTGTTATTCCCACCTAATAAAGGGGCTACCTTACCCACACCCTATAAAATGGACAGGCCTGAGTGCTTTGGTGAATTTTAGGTGATGAAAAACACATTTTGGCCTGAAATCCCACATCTTTCCCCCAAAGTCTTAGAAACTACCAATTAAATTACTAACATTGTTGTTAAGAAACATATTATCTATGTATAGACAAATTTGTACTTTGAAAACTAAAATTAAGGCTCTCTTTGGTACTTAGGAAGCCCTTCTTGGTGGGGTCAACCATCTATGGCTCATGGGAAAAGCTAAGGAAGATTCTTGGCAAATTTGGGAAATAAATACAGTTTAATTTTGAGTTCTTTCTACTTCCCTGTTATTTGCTTCCTTCCTCACCCATCACTCCAGTTTCCCATTTACTTAATAAATTTTCTCAAATAGGATACTATTAGGCTCTAGAGATATAATTTTAAGTAAGTCTAAAGTAGTCTCCACTCACAAAATTTTCACCCAGTGGAGGATATAAGGGTAAACAATGACAATATAGTATGCTCCATTCTTAAAAGTGTTTGCCAACCAATCCCTGGCATGATTTGATGTCTACTCAGTAGGTTTGGATTTGCAAGATCGGTTAATTCTTCCTGGGTAGGATCACTATGCCTGCAATTTGTGTTGTTGACACTAGGGGATACAATGGATTCCTGGATTACATCATATATTCTAGCTGGTTTTTGCCAGTCTCTCAGAGTACGTAGCATAGAATTGAGTCAGTTTCCTTTTGTATAAAAGAAGCTTTTGCCGAACTAACAATATAAATAGAAAACTACTCATTAACATTGCTAATTGTAAAACTACACAAAATAAGACTTAAATACAAATCCATACAAATAAATTGGTGCCTTCAATCACATGACTCTGACTCCTGTCACTACTCATTTAATGTAATGCAGTGTTGCTTCTCAGGTCCAAACAAAATTTCTCCCTGACTCGATTTTTAGAATTAGAAACGTTTACACCGCATGTAATCATCTGCCTGTACTTTGGAGCTTCTAAGTGAAAGTTTACCTGTAGTCATCTGACTGTACTTTGGAGCTACTAAGTGAAAGCTTACCTGTTGACTGGGATCATAAACAGGATTACACACAGGATCTACGTTTTTAACCATCTCCTTCTTAATTATCTAGGCAGGCCCCATTTTCCCCCTTTCATAATGCCCAAAACCAGAATTTCACAAGCCTTTCCACTTGGAGAATCCTCCTTCATAGTTACCCCTTTTTCCCAATCCTGGCCAGATTCTCTGTGCCTCAACTAGAGTAAAAAGAATAGGAGACTGACATATGAATGCAAGGA
Organism: Rousettus aegyptiacus; assembly: GCF_014176215.1. Classification (NCBI taxonomy): domain Eukaryota; kingdom Metazoa; phylum Chordata; class Mammalia; order Chiroptera; family Pteropodidae; genus Rousettus; species Rousettus aegyptiacus. The sequence goes on from NW_023416311.1 coordinate 54,559,655, forward strand.
TATTACCCAGTGAAAACCTCTTTGAATCAAACACACACACACACACACACACACACACACACACACACACACAAACATGACCTCCAACAAGCCCTCCAGCTATTTCACTCAGATATTTTCTAAATAAGCCTACTTGTTTGAGGGGTGTCTTACATATAATGGTTTAAGATTACTCTATGATTTGTGTATTCACATTTCACTTTATCAGAGGATTATCTTTACTGATTGATTGTTAAAGGACATTTTCTACTTCTCACAAGTATTTGAGATGACTTGCACAAAATTCACACATACAATTAAACCATATGATCTCAAAAAAAAAAAAAAACACACACACACAAAGGTAAAAAGAGAAAGAGAGAAAAACTGAAAATAAAACTTTCCAGAACTGGAAGAAATCTAGCCTGATAGACCATCTACAACATTGAACAGTATTTATTTGGTATCGTGTGTGTCACCTTCACTCTCTACTATATTGTGAGCTCTTTGAGAACTAGAGATGTGTCTTAGCCAACTTTTGTATTCAAGGCTTTTGGCAAATGCTGGATACAGTCTGGATTTTCGATAACAGTTGTTGAACTCACTCTGAATTTCTGAATTCTCACTCTATTTCTTTTAAGGGCTGTGCTTTATTTTTTGTTTTCTTTTTTAACACTTTAACATGCAATTTAAATACATTAAAATATCAGGACCATTTTAAAACATAGTTTTATGTGGTTTTTCTCATGATATTGCAATATTACTTTATAAAGAATTAAGATATGACTCTTCCCAGAGTGACTTGTATTTTTAAAGGTTAGGGGGAAAACTTCCCTCCTTTTTCTGTGTCCTCTGTCAATTTTTCTCCTTCGAAACCCTGAAAGAACCTCTGCACCCACCAGACAATCTTACCGCACAGACATGCAGAGAACATGATTGTTAAGCCACCATTGCTCCTGTCCTCCCACCATTCCGGCCACCATTGCTCTCATCTCTTCCCAGACAAGAATATCACCCTGCTACTACTCAGAAAATTGTAACCAATAAAGATCTGTTTTTTTGATTCCAAAATATTGTTAATCTCTCTTAAAAGCTGACTGATCACTGTTAAACAGTATTTGTAAATACTAGTGCACACAATTTACCTTAGAGCCCTTATAACCTCATCAACATTTTCTAAAAGATTTTACATCACCAGGATAAAATTGTATGCCTTTCATTATTCAGTTTAGCTTTTGAAAATATAAGAAGTATCAAGATAAAAGCTGATTACATTTATGATTTATTACATTTATTGTTTACTAAGTCAAATATCATTAATAATATCTGTATTTTGCCAACCATGTTATAAAATGTCATAATTCCTAATCCTTGAAGATCTGTTTAAATTTTAACACCTCATAAAATATTTCTGTCCTCCAAATCTTAACAAAAATATTTTTAATTAAAAACAGCTATTGATTTTGTGTCCATCTCTGATAGAAAATTTCCATGACAATGATCTTTGTCTGTTTTATTTATGCACATTATCCTAAGCATCTAGACCAATGCCTGGCACCAAAAAAAAAAAAAAAAAAAAAAAAAAGTACCAATTAAACATTTCCTGAATAAATAGCAATATTCTTTTTCTTCTTGGCCTATCATTATTTCCTTATCTTTACCACTGTAAAAAGGGCAGCCTATCACTAAGACTCTCATAATAGATTGGCAGTTTCTTGAGAGGATATTATTTATTTTTGTAAAAGCATATAACAAAACACAGAAAATTCTTGGGTGCCGGTGAGAGCATGTAAGCGGCCAAGAATAGCTGCATTCTGAGGTTCCTCATGGTAGCATGATTCTGAATGGAGCATCATGGAAAGCATGTAGAAATCCAAAGATAATCTTTCCATTACCTTCAGCCTAGTTTTTACCCTTATAAAACTGCAATTGGTTTAAGTAACTAATGAGAAAAGAATTTGGAAATGGTTTAAAGCGGAGGCAGAAAGATGATTGAGTGATTGGGAATTAAAGCTAATAAAGTTGAAAGAACTTGTTCAATTTGGTCAGAAAGAAACAAATAAAACTGAAGAGAATGGATTGTTGTAAATGAGCCTGCTTGGGAAAGAGGTTTGAGGGTCTCCAGAAACACAGCCAACATTGCAAGGGTGTCAGGGGTGAAGATGGAAGAGGATAAGCAGCTGGGAACTTATGTGTTGAGCAGCACAATGGACAATGTCCAAAGGATGTGATGAACTCAATTTCATATAGCAGACAAATCTGTAATCAAGTAGGCAATGGTTTCGTGGCTCTGCATAAGCCAGTAATAACCATTATGAGAGCAGCTTATGCTTATTAAGTACTTTCTAAGTATTTTACATGTGTATCATTTAATTCTCACAATTCAATGAGATAGATACTGTTATTTCTCTGTTTTACAGATGAAGAAACTAAGGTAACCAGTAAACTTAATTTAAAAAAAAAAAAGAAAGAAAGAAAGAAACTAAGGTAAGATAGATATAGAAAATAAGATGACAAAATCCGAAATGGCAAGGTCATTTGCCCAAGTACCAGGTGGTACAGCCAAGTTCCAACTCAAACAGTTTATCTATAAATCCACTGTTGGCCCCACGGGACAGTCCACTCTATGAGCTGTGTGATCAGTCAGTAGGGAGTCCAGAGATCAGCCCACAGGAAAGAAGAGGCAAGAGACAGGCAATAAGGTGGGGGGTGGGGGGCAGAGTGGGCTAAGACTAACTGGAAAGTTAGGATGGTAAACAGAGGCAGAAACCAGCATGTTAGGGGAAGGAGAGACTCCAACAGAGAGGTCACATAGCAGTCAGATCAGGCACACCAGATACAACCTGTGTGGCAGGACTCATGCCGGGCCCAGGAGAAAAGACTAAGGGCATCAATCTAATTTCAGTCCTGGAAAAAAGCAGCAAAGAAGAAACTGATCCTGCAACAAGGGGCAGGGGTGGTGGTGTGGGGGCTGGGGGGGAGAGGCAGTGGGGCCTGGAAGGAATAGGGTGACCAGAAACTGCTACCCCTCAAACAGCCCACCAGCCACATCTCAGAAATTGAAGGTGACTTAAGAAGAATCTGTCCTACCTTGAAATCCCAATAAAGACCTGAGTGTCACCCATGAATTTTGTAGCAGGTGCAGGCAATTCAATAAGGAATAATAATAGAATTAGATGCAAAGCCCTATAAAATGTTACATTTTTAGATAGGTGAGCAAACTGTCAAAGTTCAAAGAACTTCCTCATTTATTCAGGATAAATCATTTCTTTGGAAAAGCTTAATTACTTAGAATTATCTACAAAACTTTTTTAAAAAATTTTTCCTAGGTCCTATTTCAAACTTACAGGGTCGGAATATCATGTGGTAGGGCACAGGAAATTGATTTTTTTTTTAAGTGTCCTAGATAATTTTGGTGATATGTGTGATGCATCGGCATGAACACATGCAAAATACTGCCAACAAGAGTCCATTTGTGGGAATATTCCTCAAGAGCTGGATCTTTTTGCAAGTTCTGAGAGAGGTCAATGCCACTGCCCTGCCAAGAATACCAGTGCTGGGCTCTTAGTTTAGGGATATGCTGAACCCAATCAGGAACAACCCTTTACTCAGATTGGTGAAAGCTATCTTGATTCAGACACTTCTGCTGCAGATGGTAATGAAGTAGGGTCTTAAGCCAGGGCCTTCAAACAAGAGGATTTGAGAATGGCAAGGTCAACTGGGAATTAAGTAGGAAACAGATTATTAAGTGGTTAAATGAAATAAAGGCAACCCTGCAGTATTGCACAGAGGTAGGTTTAAATAATGACTGACAAGGCCTCTTTCCTAAAGTTATGACAGTTGTTCAGTGGAAATGATTACACCCATGGCTTGGTTCTGCTCCCATCACCTTGGTCTTGTTCAATCACTTTTGTCCTCCTCTGGGTGGAGGGCTCATTGTAAGCCTTGGGACTAAATAAGAGTAATAGATAATTTTTACCAAATGCTTAAAACTGTTGGTTTTGTCCTACATTGTTTATAAGCAATTTCATCTAATGAGCAACTTTAGGTCTCTAGGATGATTTGAATAGCAAAGAGATCTCTGATGATTCAGTCTAAGGATCCATAGTTTCTTGGTCTTATCTTCCAGTGTATATGCAGCTTTCTTAGATAGTAAATGGTAAGAAGCTATTTCCATCTCTCTTTAGGGCAGCTTCAGAGGCAGGTTACTTGAATTACAACCTTGTGGATTGAGATTAGGCAAAGGATAAATTTACTGATAATAAGGTTAGTCTATCATTGTGACCTAATTGTCATATAATCCAGTCTGGTGTCTTCTTCCATATGAATAAGATGATGTTTACATAATCAATTCAACTGGCTGTGTATTGGGCCAAAACAAACAGAAAGATGGCTAAAGACATAGTCAACCTTGTCATCATCTGCTCTTTTCTGTTATTTAAACACAGTCTAAATTGCTAAACACTAGACTTAATAATAAAAAGAAGTTGAACTCTCTTAATGGATTTAATAAAATGTGATGGCTTTTCTGAGGATATTTTTAGTGGATTCATGTCAAGAAGATAGGAGCAAGGTAGAAATAACAAGTTGGCCTTTCAAGGTCTCTTGCGTCAAAGAATGCAATGATTATATCACATGCAGAAGAAGTGCCAGCCAATTTTTCCTTCGTGCCTAGCATATATTTTTGGAATTTAAAAAAGAGAATGTTGATAATTTGCCACAGGTTCAAGCAGAGAACATACCACCTTTCACAGAACTCTATTTTAGAGTGACAAGAGGCTAAAAGGCAAGCTGATCAAAAAAGCTTAGCGGGGACAGAGTAGGGGAATGATGAAAATCACAGCAAACCACTAAGTGTGTTTACAAATCAGCATTTCTTTCAGCTGTTTTTCTCAGAATGCTACCCTTGTGAAAATGGCTTACACAAGGTACAGCCTAAACCCAAACACTTCAAAAACACTTCACCTTTCCCTTGTGCAACCACCTTGGCTTTGAGCCCCAGACCCAAAGAACAGGTAGAGGTTACCCTTCCAGGCAGCTAAATATAGTGAGAGAAATGAAACACCCTTTCCCAAGCACCCCCTCCAAATCAAACAGGATTTGGAGGGGGTAAGAGGCCAACAAGGATTTAGATTTGCTGAAAAATTTCAACAGCCATAAGGATGACTTTTGTAGCATAATTAGTTCACAGTAGCTAACAGCCAATGGAAATATGCAATCCTCTGAGCTGCTTGTTGTAATAGACAAGTCCAACCAATCCATAAAGAACCAATGTCCATAATTGAAAAATAAAACATGTAAAAAGTTGGCAGCTTCTCTGAGCCTGACTTCCTGCCCATGATCTGCAGAGTAGAGTGAGAAAAATTCAGATTCAGTTTTAAAGTCAGATGGCCAGTTTAACACCCAACTCATTTTATCTCTCTTAGCCTTTCTCGGTATCATTATCTGTAAAAAAAGAATGATAATTATATCTACCTCACAAGATTACTGTGAGGATTAAATGATGATGATGATGATGATGATATATTTTTACTACATAAAAATGTTTGCTGGCATTAGGAAACCTTGTAGCATAATCCTCTTCCAGCATATCTTCTTTTCAGTCTCTCAGGATGGAGGAGATATGGTAGTGATAAAATGGGATGCCCCTAGGACCAGAAAAAAAATTTCACTCTGTGTAAAAAATCTTTTTAAAGTTCGTCAGTCTACTAGTGGGTATTACCACAGTCCCTCAAATGTCTCCCTTAGATATATGTGTGAATCAAACCATTTCTAATGCTCCACTAATACAAAAACTTATGGAAACTCATTGGGCATAGAGGGTGTATCAATGTGACTATATTATTAGTCAGAGAACAAACATTCCAGGTAAGCAATTTTGTTTTTCTCTCATAGATTAAATACATTCTCATGTGCAGAGACTAATGGGCTCCAGGGATCTTTATATATTTAACAATGATATAACTAAGTGGCAAGGTCAACAATAATAAGAAGGCAAGTGCAATGAACCAAGCAATTTTTTTACAAATATTGTTTTTCCTTAAGGGAAATAAGACACACCTTTAATAAAACAGCTCTGTAACTTGAAACAAGAAGAAAAAAGATACAGGGAGAGAAAGACTACCAACCTAGAGCAATCAGCTCAAACTCTAATCTTGGCAGGAAATGAAGTTCACAGACACAGATAAACTTCTTGGAACTTGGTTGACCAGGTTAAAATCCTTAGATCCAACTTTGAACAATTTCTTCTCTTAATCTACCAAATCTAAACAGTTACCCCATGCTTATTCCTTTGAAATACTTTATATTTTCTTCTGCTTTTCCATCTTTACTTGTCTCTGCCATCTTATCGTCTCTTGCCTAGATATTGAAATGCCTCATCCAGACTTTCCAAACCCTAATTCCCAAGTGGCAGTCTCCAATAGGTTTCTAGAGAGTCACAATTTAGCTCAAAATGCAAGGTGAGCTCCCTGTGCTCTACAAGTCTGACCTCTTCCACCTCACTTTCAAAGTCCTTCATAATATGACTCCACTCTACCAACATGACCTTATTTTTTAGTCAGACTGGCTTTCTCACCAATACCCCATGAATATGTAAGACACATACCCACACTGCTCCATCACCCCTTCCATTGTTTCGCACATACTGCTTGCCCTAGTGTGGAAGCTCTGCTTCTCCAACTGCATATCCAACTCTACTCATTCTTCAGGGCCTAGGTTTAGTCCCACCACCTCCATGAGGCCTTCTCTTACTCCTACGCAACTGAATAAACATTTTCTCTGTACCATATAATCTATCGATTCACAAAACATATGCTTATTGTTCACCACTCATTTCATATGCACTAGAAGAGTCTCCATAACTAGTTAATAAGTAGGTCATAAAATTCTGGTCCTCATGCAAAACGTGATCCCAAACACATTTCATTTGATCCCCCACTGCCCATGAAATTTCCTCAATGAAATCAATCTTCTGCCATCAATCTTCAAATTATTTAAATTAAGAACATATAAGAATATACATCAATAAAACCTCTGCATTTTGAGTGCAGGAGAAAAGGCAATGGATAAATTAGAAATATCATTGAACCATGATTTAGGAGATCTAGCTTCTAGGCACCGCCCTACCACTAACTAGCTCTGTAATCCTGGTGAAGCCATGTAGTGCCTCTGCAAAATAAAGGGGTAGGATGGGTGACCTCCATGATCTCTTCCAGATCTTTCTTCCTATGATTCTAAAACTCCCAACAAGGTATTGGAGCCTAGTTTGGTCGTGTCTAAAAAGTAGAAGTGAAGAGGTTTCTCTCCAGGAAATAGAAAAACTCTAGTGTGTCACCTTTATAATCACGATGTTAATATTTTGAGGGAAAGTTAGTATCAAATTATTCCCATATATTGGGTAACATGTTATAGTAATCTTCTAGGTCAAATACAAAAGAGGCAACTAGTTAGTTTCTACTTCCTGAAAGTCATCATTATGTTTTGAACCAATATAGTAGTGGCCTATCTTGCATTTAGGTGTCTTAAAGCTACATCATGAAGCTATATGAAAGTTTAAAAGAGGCCCAAGTCAAGTTTGGCAGGAAAAAGTCCAAGGGTATGTCACAGAGTAGACCTAAAATAATTTTGTGCATAAAATCCTGAAAAGCAAATATTCTCCTGTTTTCTAGCCAAATGTATATTCTAAGTAACAAGAAATACTAACAAAATATGCTATAAATCTCTGAGATCTTTATTTTTCTTTTCTATTAGTCTTAAGAATGAGAGAGTTTAAGACAAAAAAAAAAAGAAAGAGAGAAAAGAAAAGAAGATGTTATAAGTCACCTGTGAAAGAGAAATTGTAAAATAATACATAGAAGTCAGAGAGTTTTCTAAGGGGAGAGGAGTAGTCAAGAAGGAAAGGATGTTAAAAGTAGGTCATCCAAGGGTTCTAGTCACACAGGAACAGTAATATGTCACAAAATCAGTCACACTGTGATTCTGCTTTGGGCATCCCATTCATTCATTTATCATTCATTTATTCACCAAGGCCTTATGTAATGTACTGGGCACTTGGGATATAATAAAAGGAAAGACACAGTGTCTGTTCTGCAAGAAGCACTGTGCTGAGTTACACATATCATGAGCCAGGAACCATTATACTTCCTTTATCACAGATGAAGAAAATAAAACTTTGGGAGATTCAGTAAGTTACCCAAGGTATGATCTGAATGTTTGCATCCCCTCAAAATTCATATGTTGCCATTCTAACCCCCAATATGACAGCATTAGGAGGTGGGATCTGTGATTAGGTCCTGAGGATGGAGCCTGAGGGATTAGTGGCATTATAAAAGAGATCCAAGAGAAATCCTTCACCTCTTCCTCTGCCAAGTAAGGTTACAAGAAAGGAGGCCCAGTGTATGAAGGGGCAGGCCCTCACCAGACACCAAATCCCCCAGAGCCTTGACTTTGGACTTTTCAGTCATCAGAACTGTGAGAAAAAAATTTCTGTTGTTTGTAAGCCATCCAGTTTATGGTATTCTGTTATAGCAACTTGAACAAGCTATGACACCAGGGTGACGCAGCTAGAAAGGAACAAGTTTTCAAACCCAGGTCTGTCTGTCTCCTCCACAGCCAGTGCTCTCCACTACACTGCAAACTGTATACTCCAACCCCACACTAGAAACTGATGCGAACAGTGGTGAGTGGTAATGGAGACAGGTGCAAAGTACTGTGCCTTCTGTTACTCATAGACATATCTATCACCACCAACATGAACATGTAAACCTGCACACTAGAACAAATTTCAAAAGCTGGGAAGAATGGATGGGTATCTGGCCTGTAACCAGAGCTCAAAAGACCTTGGTCCTCCTTTGTGGGTTCAAGGCCATAGCATCTGGCTTCAGCAGCATCTAAGGTTGGTGTGTATAAAACTACCTGGAATGTGGACACAACTAGACCAAGGCCACAGGGGGACCAAAGTAAAATATTTCAGTTGCTTATTCTCTGCTCATCTTCAAAAAAAAAACATGCATACACGCACACACAGGCACATACTCCATTGCCCAGCAGTTTCTCCAGAGTATTTTATTCAAAAATTTCCTTCTTCTTCCCACCAAAACACATACTATATTTTATACATGTTTAAAATCTAAAAATAAAAAGGATGAGGGAAAAAAAAAAATGGAACAAAACTCTTTCTGAAAATAAAGTCTCCAGGCAACTGGGGAAAAGAAGACTCTGGGTAGCTCTGTGGCTGTTTGGTCCTCCTGGGGTGAGCAGCTGCCAAACTAAGAGTACTCCAAAGGGGCCTAAGGGTCACAGCCACAAAGAACCATAATGCTCTGGAGGCCCTGGGGAGGATGCTGCAAGCTCAGTGGGGCCTTGGCCCCACCTGCTCTAATGCAAACCTGAGGCCCTCATCTGAGACCTGTTTTGAATCATAATATAGGTGAAGATGTTTTGTTTATTTGCTTTATGGTATTTTGTTTTTTATTGTTTGTTTTAACTTAGTAAGCCATAAAAACATCAGTGGGCTATGAGGGAAAGACTTGCCTTCAAAGAAAAGCTAAGGAAAGAATTTTGGCTGCAGTGAAGTGCGAGAGAAACACCTATCAAACCAGCATGAACCTCAAGCAAGTCTCAAAGGGGAAAGGAAAGTCCCTTTTATCAAGGCTTCATTAAGGACTGTGTCCTAGGTATAATGTGAAGAACCTTGTCTTATTTAAGCCTCACAGTAAATTTTGAGATATTGTTCATCTCTTTTACAGAAGAAAAAAAGGTGAGGCTCTGGACAACACAAAAAAATTTGCTGAGTATCACACGCTAATCGGCAGAAGCCAGAACTAACGGTCTATCAGACCCCAAGCAAGTCCCAGGAAGAAACTTCTTTCTGTGCAGAGCATGTGGTAAGAAGAAATCCTAAAGAGAAGATTAAAAATTGACATCTTCATTTACTGTTTAATAATCTACTTATTTGAATAGAAATTACATGCACGAGGAAAGTTTTATAAAAGGGTATACAATGAAAAGTAAGACTCCTCCCCACTCTCAGCTCTTCAGTTCCCTTCCTCAGAGGCAGTTGCTGATAGTAGTATAGTATGTCAAGATAGGCTACCCATACACAAACGTACACAGCCCTCTCTTTTTTAAAATATAAATCCCAGCATTGTGTGTCTCATTTTAGATACCTAGTATATTTAGGCAGTTTTCCACATCGTTACATATAGACCTACTTCATTCTTTTAACAATTGATATAAGACTCTATTGTATGAATGCATGATAATTAAACGGTCATTTAGATTGTTTCTAATCTTTCACTATTGTAAACAATGCTATATAAATATCCTTGTACATTCTTCCTTGAACACATATGTTAGTATACTTTGGAAATACATGCTTAGAAATAAAATTTCTTGGTCAATAGTATGTGCATTTTAAATCTGGATAGAACCAAATCGCCTCCCAAAAGTGTGCACAAATTTACAATCCTCAAAATACATACCCATGCTTGCTTCCACTGCCTCCAAAAGAGTGTTCCATTCTGTGTTGAAAAGTACCTGCTCCTTTAAAAGTCACATACTTCCTTGGAGTGAATAGAGGACACCTATATTTTAAGGCCTGGGCAATATATTCCTGGAGTAAAAGAAGATTTTCAGAGCTCCTTGGACCGCAGAAAATGCTGATTAAAAGCATCTGGTCCTCAATTAGATGATGTTGGCAAAGCAGGAAAATGGAATAAATCCCTGAAAACAAGCAGTTGGCTGTGACTAATCAGCTCAATTCACCAGGGTACTGTCAGAGCCACAGGAGTCACCCCTGGGTATCCTGGTAACCCCACCAGCCTGTTACACAATGAGGCCAGGGCTGTCTGTGAGCCAGGAAGGGGATGCCTGCCACAAGCAGGGGCATTCAAAATTTACTGTAGGCTCCTACTTGTTGAGGAAAAAGAGTGTGGGGAGGGACATAAGATTAAAAGGAGACCTCCAAGTGTTAAACAGTGTTTCCTAACTGTACTGAAATGACGAGAAAATAGATATGGTAGAAATGAAACACCTTATATTTTTCAATATAAACACTTTCTAGGGTGAATAAACCCATAATAGATTTGAACACTAATATCTCCATTCGATTGTGCAGCCTGATCAAAACTGTAGGTCCCTGGCAGGAAACCCGGGCTTCAAGGGCTAAGAGAACCTGAGGCACACTTCTTCTCTTTGTCTTAGCTTTGCTTATTTTAATCTGTTAAAAGTCTGGGTTTGATATCCCTTCAGGATGCATTACAAAATATGCCTCTTCTATTAGGCAAGTCATTGACAGAGGTGTTGATTGTTCACACCTGGGGCAAAGAGCCTGCTGGCACTATGATCCTGAGAGGACAGAAAAGGGCTGACTTAGTGGGTGCCGATGATGAATTGACATGAGAGGGACTTTGTCTTTAGTGGGGGTGATGAAGTTCCAGTAGTGGTCATATTAATGACCATTTGCAGCTGGGCCTGATTTTTAAGCTTGTGCGCAAGTAATGTGATTAAAAGAACAAGTAAATATGCATTGTTAACACCTCCTGTCAAAGATTTGTAAATCAGGTGGCTGCTCTATAAGCTGAATATTTTAAACATTTAGGGAAGGAACCCCCCAGCAAGCAACAGAATGCCTTCTAATTATTACTCGTGCTTTTTTTCTAATTAGCAACCAACAGCATATTGTCATGGAGGTACTGTTGGGAGTTGCATGTCTCTGTGCAGATGTATTCAGGTACTTGAATGTAGGTTTCTAGGTTTGATACACATTATTATAAAAGTTGCAGGGCTGAAACAATAATTTCAGATGGACTTGTTTCAATCCATCAAATCTGAAGCAGCCTCTATTCTAGGTCAGCTTCACAGGTAGTTGGAAGCTGTTGGATAAAATTTGCTGTTGTCCTTCCCACATCCTGTAAGCAATATACACAAGTTAACCAAATTTCCCATTGTTAGCTCTATTCCTCTGAAATATCTCCAATTCAGTCACTAATTCACTTTCAAGTATCATCTATTACCACTCAGATGAGCTCTGCCCTGTTCTCATTGATTGAGTTTGGTTGACTGATGGATAGATTCCCTTATTAGTCCATCATCTGGACAGAGAAAAAATAATTTGGAACACTCATTTTCAAATTGCATTCTAGGGGTCATTTAGCTCAATGTGAGTTTCTATGATTCTTTCTCCCTCCATTGCACTTTTTTCTATTATGTACTTGTGGTATAGAGAGAGGTTTTTGTAAGCAAGAACTCATGAATATCTATGAAAAACAGGAAGATAAAGAAAATTTTGAATCCTAAAAAAGGAAATAATTAACCCGAAGTTAAAAAAAAAAAAAGGTATGTATACTCTTAGCTCTCCTGTTATATAGCTTAATTAAAGTGACTTGGAAAAATGTGAATGAAACCTCTGATGTTAAAAAATCCAATACATAAATTGAATCTATCAAAATGGTATGCTTAAGGATTTCTCCCCATCAACACTGAGGGAACACTATCCATTATAATTTCATATAGCATTACATGAAAGCTCATCATGTAACTGTTGAGCAAGGCATTCTATTTGCTACAAATAGGAGCTCCATAGGTAACTTAGAATCTATCCCTGCACACCAACAACTTATAGAGGTGCTATCTTTGCCTGCCTGCTCTTTAAATTAAATTTTGTATCAGAGATGTTTTAATCAAAACAAATAGTAGGATTTAAAATGAAAAGTGAATTTCAACCAAATATGTCTACATTAATATCTCACCAATTATATGGTTTTGGTTGCTTTATTTGAAGTAGTAGTAACACTTGAGGTAAATTGGTAAATGACTTGAAGGGATTTCAGAAATGTAGGACTAACCATCTCATGTAGAAATTTCCTCAATTAATCCATCAAGGTCATCCTAGCCTTTTACCTAGGCTCACACAGGTAGCTAGGAGCAGAAATAAGATAAAATTCAGGCTTTCTATCTCCTAGTTTATCTGCAGCAAATTAATGGGGCCAAAGGGACCATTGTACAAGACTCTGAACAGTTTTCATTAACTCAAAATAGATAATTAACATGATTTTTAAAGTAGGCCTCATTTTTCAGAGCTTACTTATTTATTCATTCATTTATTCATTTCCTCTTTGCTTTCCCACGTTGGTCTAAAAAGTGATCTGAGGTAGTCTGTAGAGACATGACATGCAACAGGGTAAAGCATGTATATTGACATAAGAGAAAAGTATTTTCCAACACTTCAGAAGTATTTGTTATAAGAAATTCTGACAATATTTTTACTAATTGAGAGTAATCTGCTAATTGGTGGAGCTTTATCATTCTATTTCGTGATGAGGTTCTTTTTATCTATATTAATTTTGAGTTCTTTGTTACCACTACAGTTCTGACTCTCATTTTACAGTTTCTAGAGAAGATTAAAATTGAGGCACATTGTTAACTCAAAGGCACACTATAAGTGATTTCAAGCCAAGATATGAATCTTAAATATATAAGTAGTCCCTGCACTAAAAAGTCAGTATCTGACCCAAGACCTCTGCTTGATCCAAAAGAGGCTTTGACCTTCAAGCTGCCCAGCCAGTGAGTGACAGCTATCCAGGGGTTTCCAAAGTCCTAGGACACACTTCACATCTAGTTAAGTTCATGAAACTACAGTTATTAGAAACAGGGTTTGGTTTACAAATTGTAATTTAGGAATGCAATGGTTTATTTTTTTCTCAGTTTTCGACTTTCAAAGTATTATTCACCAGCTCACTTCTTAGCCTTAGAAGACTCAAGAATAATATTTATGCTGCCAGGAGATGAAATTGGTGCCCTTGACAGCAGTGTGAATAATGTTTATAATTTGAGGTCACAATTTTTTTATACTAAATGTCTCAATTTAAAATTATAAGTGCTCATTCATTTTTCAAGACCTCGTTCAAATATCACTTCCACTGAATCCCCTAGGCAGATTAGCTGTGCCCTTTTTTTGTTTCTCTACTACACCATTCCCCACACTGCATTGTAATCACATAATTTATTTGTTTATATGTCTCTCTTGCTTCCCTGACTATGAATTTCTGAAAGGCAGGAGACAGGACTTATTTGTCCTTTATTGATAAATAGTAGACACCCAATAAGTATCTGATTCCCTGACTATGAATTTCTGAAAGGCAGGAGACAGGACTTATTTGTCCTTTATTGATGATAGACAGTAGACACCCAATAAGTATCTGATGGAAGAATAACTATCATTATTTTGGTAAAAATCCTTACAGTGTTTCGAGCTATTTTCTTTAAGTGAGACTGTGGTAGAATCGGGAGAAAATTCCATCAGAGAGACCGAGGGGCCCTTCTGGTGTGAGTTCAGGCTTTAGAGTCAGAGGAGAAGGCAACTCGATAGGGGAGAAAGATTAAAAATTAAAGTCTTCAGGGTCTCCTTAATTCCTTCTGCCTTTTGTCGTCTTCGTCGGTGGCTTAAAGCAATATAAAGTAGTGAAATAGACATTTGTTGTTGTCCAGTCTACTGTCTTTCTTACTTCTGTTGATGATAGAACCTTGATTTTGTTTTGGAGGGACTCCTCTATCAGATACAGTCTGGTGCAGTTGCCAATTTAGATGCCCTTCCCTCCTCTAGCCAAGAGGTAGGCACCTGACCCACCCTAGGATGATCTGGTCCCTCTCTCTGGAATATGAACAAGGGACAAGAAGCTGATTGACCCAAAAGTGACCATCCAACAGTCCCTGTTTCCCAGCTCCACAATGCCATTACTTCTCCGTTCTTCTAAGCCTCTTACCTGGCCTGTCCTTTTGGTTGTTTGAGCTTCCTGACTTCCAATAAATTACTTCTATGATTCAATTAGCTAGGAGTGATTTATGTGCTAGCAACCAACAAATGGTAACTGATAGAAACAGTGAATTGAAGATTAAAATTGTATCTGATTTATCTAAAATCCTAGCAAGAAGGAGTAACTCTAGATATTTCCAATCTATTCCCAGGCTCAGTTTGCCTCTTTTAACATATTTACTCACCATCCGGGTAAGAAATCTGAGAAATCTCAATTCCTCTTTGAATATTCACCCTGTTCCTAAAGTAACCCAGTTTTTCTATTAATTCCCTAGGCCAGCCCCAACATGCCTTGCCTAGTAACACACCCCAGTGGGCTTAAAGACCCTGCAGTGTTCATCCCTAACCCTTCCGTTTCTTGTTTAACCACCCATCCATTCTGCCACAAAAACATTGGCACCTTTTCATTATTATGAGATTTCCAAGTCACCCTATGTCATTCGCCCACTCCCAATTCATTGTTTTACCTCAGTTCACCAGCAATCACCAATGGGAAGCCTAATTACATTCTTATTTAACATTTTTATAGATTTTACTCTGCAGCAGGCATTATTCAAAGTGCTTAATACATTTTAACTCATTTAATCCTTATTTAAAGAAACAAAAGAAAAAACTAAAACAAAAACAAATGAGGAAAATTAGGCATAAAGATCTTTAGTAGCTTGCCCAAAGTCTCAAAGCCCATGAAGAGTAGAATTAAATACAGGCAGTCTGGCTCCGAGACTGTACTCTGAACCACTATGCCACGATTTTGAGATGATGAGTTTATTACATGGCCAATTAAAGGGAAGAGCTAATCATATTTTAATCTGCAGCAGCTCAGAAGGTTCATAGACAGAGAAATAAGATTAGTCCCCACATGCTAAAACCTAAAAGCATCAAGTAAATTTGGATTACCCTTCAGGACTCCTCTTTCTTAAACACCTTGGAAACAAGCTAAGACATTCAACATCCAATCACATCGAGAAGATTCCACTGCCTTGGGTAGAAGGTGTTCTTCTTTAATTGGCCTAAAACATGCTGATTTTCTAGAAAGTTTGAAATCTAAACTTTTACTCCTTGTTGTACCCAGTGCTTCACTGCCTCTGAGGGAGAGAGGAATGTTGCTATACTCGGTCAATCACTGCTGTGCCCTATGGCTGACTTTTCTAATTTCTCTCTCTTTAGTTCACGAAAATGGATAAAGCAACAAATTTGTTCATGGGTATGGACGGTATGCTGAGGTCAGGCAGTCAAATCCCTCCTGGACATGTGGCCCCTCCTCTCTCAAGTAGGATTGTTAAACCATTCCTAAACCATGTTACTGGTGATTTTTTAATTGCAATTAAAGTTTACTATAGTCATGAGAGTCTTGCTGAATTATATGTACCTTTTACTGTCTTTGAATCTTTAAAAGTTTTCTGGTAGTGTATCTAAAACAATAATTTGCATATTGAGTACCTCCAAGTACCTATGGCATCCTAACTCCAATAACTCCTCCCACTGAGCATGACAACCTGAATAGTTTTTGTTCCATTAACACTAAACATTCTGTGTTCTGCAAAACACTTGTGATATAATGACATATAAACAAAGTATTGATAGCAATTTTCTAATTTTCTAAAATCAGGGTGAAATATAACTGAAGGTTAATAGTAGTTATCTCTAAGAAGTACAATTATTAGTAAATTTTAACTTCTTAAACTTATTTTACATATTGTCTACAAAGAACATTTATTTGTTTTATAAATAAATAAACCAGTATTTGCAAGAATATTAAGCTTTATCTGTGTTCTGATTATATTTGTGGTATCATGGTCATACTGTACCAAGTACTTTTTTCTAATCTCTAATTATAATTAAAACAAAATGAGCAGAACACTCTGCTCTTTATTTTAAAAGTAGTAAACAAGAAATATGGAAAAACTTACTAAAATAAGTGAAAAACTAATTTTCATTCTTATTCCATAGTTATATTCAGACAGTAAGAGAAATATCAGTTTTACTTAAGAAGGCAGTCTGGTGTCAGAGGGCCTAGAATGTGAATGACGGACCTCCTGCCCACTGCCTGTAGATGTGTCATATTAGTTTCCTGTGCCATAATGTTCTCAACTGTAAAATGGAGATGATAACGCCTAGTATAAGGGCTGGGAAAGCATCTAGGATAGCTTGTGGCAAAGAACAGCCACCCAATAAATGTCCATTTATTCGTTCGAAAAGCTTACTGTAGGCCTCCTCTGTGTCAGCACTTGCAAGGTACAGGAACAAATAAAATAGAAATTAAAGACCTAGATTTCCGTCAAAGAGTTTATGATCTGGAGAAACAGACAAGGAATCAAACATTTACAGTGCAATGGGTAAGTATTAGAGGTGCTAGGAATCTTTATTTAAATTTTTAAAAATTCTAATAAACTTAAGTTCTACCCATGGGGTTTCTATTTTTCTAGGTTGTGACAACTTAATTGTAGTCAAATTGGGATTTCTCCATTTCTCTGGGTCAGGCTGGGAGTTTCTGAGATGTTCTCTATTTTGTCTTCAGTGGTTGGTCCAGGCAGGTCATTGCTGATTTCTGTTCATGTTTCCAATCAAAAGTACCTTGGGAGCCAAGTCTCTTTAATCCTTTGTCCTTTTAAGGTACATTAGATCATTCCGTGGCACCCACACCCCACTGGACTCCAGGAAACATAGCAGGACCATCTCAGTCCTTTATCACTTTCATGCTTCCCTCGGAGCACAGGGATACTGTCCTCTACTCCCACACCCTGTCAGGCTCTATGGAACCTCTGCGGGCTCCCTCAGGCCTTTCCACCTGGGTGCCCTGTATAGCCATTTCCACTCTGAGTTCTTCTCACCTCCCTGGGCTCTATGCAGGAAAGGAAACCTGGGTTCCCTCTGTGCTCAGATCTCATATACCTCTCAAGGGTTTCTGTCACTCTTCTTATCCCTTGCTGAGCTCAGAGGAAGAACCAGGCAGAAAGCTCACCCTTTGTCAGGGATCCACAGTGACTACTCACCTCTTGCCTACGCTTATCTGGAGCACTTTCTCTCTTCTGGAGCATGGACGCTTTACTCACTCAACCTGTCTTCTTTCAGTGATTTTTTTACCTATGCACATGTATCTTTTCATTCTCTGAATGGCCCAGAATTTTGAAATTTAAAATTCAAGAAAAGACTGTATAATCTCTTCCTTGATGCAACAAAAATGCTGTATCAAAGCCAAATCCGAAGTGACAAACACTATCAGCTAAAATTCAAAAACTCATATCCCACTGTGTAATGCAGGGGCTAAGACAGTTCAGAGGGAGAAGTGCCTAGCTGAGCTGGGATGCTCAGGGCAGACATCACAGTGAAGGCCCAGCCAGAGCTAAGTTTCTAGGGATGAGTCAGGGCTCAGCTACACAGTCAGATGAGGAGAAAGGTCATCGCATACAGAGGGACCAACATATACAAAGTGTCACTGTTACATGAGTCAGGATTTAAATTTATCTCCACTGTCTAAGCCACATAAATTACATCTCATTTTGAGAATGGAATAAGCACAGACATAACTGTTTGAGCAGGAAGTTACTTTCGGGATCATCTAATCTAAACCTCATACGTAACAGACAAGGACATTTAGGCCCAAAATGATGACTTTTAATCCAATGTTCAAAAACAAATGAGACTAAATTCAGCCTCCCTCTTCTACCTACAACAGGAACTGTCAATTTACCCTCCCGACCTTCTCCTTTGAGTCAAACTTATGCATCAATTATATCAATATTTGTAACAAGCTTAGTAGTGAGTTCTTTATCAAGGATGAAAAGAAAAAGATACTCTCCAATGATATCATTGATGTTCCTAAAATAGAAAATCCTGGCTTCTAGGAAATTATCCTAACAAGATAATTTATGGAGAATGTATTATATGCTAATGTCAGAACGCTGTACTTGCATTACTTGCCTTAATACTCATATTTTCAAAGTATGTACTATTATTTACACCCATTTTATAGATGAGGAAACTAAGGCACAGAAAGTTAAACAACTTGTCCCTAGGTTATATGGCTAGTTAGTGATAAACAGGTAGTGAATATAAAACTCTAATATTCATGCTTTTAACCAATACGAGACAACATTTTTCTTCATGCTGTTATTCAGCCTATAAATATATTACAAATATACTTGCAAAGATACACAAATACATATACACAAGGCTTTTCATTACAGTGAAGTTTGTTTTAAAAGACCTAAATACCTACTAATAGAAGACTAATTTAATAAACTATAGCATATCCTCATCATATGCATAGTAAAAATAGGATAAAGCTTTATGTGCCTAAATAGACCAATCTACAAGAAACAAGATATAATTAACTTAAAAGTAAAATAATAATAATAATAAAAGGTGTGTATAGTACTTTCTATTAGAGTTTTTTAAAGGGGGATATATAAATAATATTTGTTTGATTATATAGAGAATGTTTCTGTAAAGCACTGGCAAGAAATTAGTAGTGGTTGCCTCTAAGGACAAGAAGAAAGACAAAGAAACTGGGAATGTGGGATGGGAAGATAATTTATTTTTCACCGTATACCTTTTTGTAATGTTTGCATTTTTTACCATGTGCAAATAAGACCTATTCAGATTCTACAAAGTGGTTACATTTTTAAATTATCAACTAATGGGATTTTTTTAATCCTAAAATAACCATTCGATCTTAAGAATTATATAATTAAAGCACGTAGTCACTTGAAACTGTTTTTAAACATTCAAGTTATCATATTTGTATTAACCTACAAAACAGCTCTTTGAAAACATCAGCCTCCTTAACTCCCTGCCAGGATATTGATTCACTTCTGACTCATCAAAGAAAATAAAGAAATAGCTAGATGTATAACTAGCTTGATGCCAGTTGGTATGTTGGGAGCTTAGGGCAAGGGATGTGGGTAGGGAATGAAATGACAGGAAGAGCAGAGGGAGGAGGAGAGAGACAGTACCAAAGAGATAATTCCTACTAAGATTCCCTACATTAAGAAATTCCATCCCTACCATTTAAGACAGGGACTCGAAATTCAGAATGTATGATTTGCAAGATGTAAAAATATGCTTCCAAACAGACTCTTAAATCCCAATGTACACCACATGCCACTATCAATACCCATAAGATAAATAATGCTTAGTGATTGATCCTGATATAAGGTGCTCCAACTATTTTCTTTCCACACTGTTCTGTTTGTTTGTTTCATTTTGTTCCATATCTACTGACTCAATTTTTTTAAAGCTCAATCACATATTCATGAAATTTCATGTCTGTCTTTAACATTCACCAAGTTTCCCTTAACTAAGAGGATGTGTATTTGGGCAGACATTGTAGTGACCCGAGTGAGAAGGAGACTATTATGGACTCAATGTTTGTGTCCCTCCAAAATTTCTATATTGAAGCCCCAACTTCTACTGTGATAGTATTTGGAGATGGGGACTCCAAAAGGTAATTAGGGTTAGATAAAGTCCTCAGAGTGGAGCCCATGATAGGATCAATGCTCTCATAAAGAAGAAACGCCAGAAGGGACATTTTCTTTTCCCGTCTCTCTCACTCTGTCTACCAAGTGAGGACACAGTGAGAAGGTGGGATATTTCTTTCATGGTACAAATAGAAAAAATTGTCATAATGCTCCTGACCTGAAGATCATTTTAAAATAGACACTTGTGTGTTCAGAAGTCAAAAAATAAGTTGCTAAACTGTCATAGATAAATTACATCCAAATAAATACAACTAGCCAGAACAATAGAACAAAATTCACAAAGAAAAATGTTCATTCCAGCAGTAATCAAAAAAAAAAAAAGCAAATTAAAACAAATAAATGATAATACTCAATACACATGACTCTGCAGAGAAAGCCAAATGGTCATATTACATAAACACTTTAAAAAAGCAATATGTCTATATACAGCAAGAACCTAAAGATGCTCATGATCTTTAACCTTTATATCATTTGGGGAAATTTAATTATGAGAAAATACTTCATCTGAATACCCATAAAATGAAAACCTATAGCTATGAAGATGCTCAATACAACATTATCAGTGATATATATCTATATTTCCATAATATAATTTAATGAGCTGAAAGATAAGTGGTCAATAGAAGTTAGTAAATTAAGATAGATAATATGAAATATGAAACCATTTAAAATGGCAATTGTTAATATGATATAAAAACATGGTAAATTTTAATGCTGAGAGACAGAATGTTATATGAAAAAAAGCATAATATAAAATATGTGGTTGTAAATATAAAACACATAGGCCCATGAGAACTAGAAATTATTATGCAAAAATATGTATCATTGCATGAGGAAATGTGATTATGAATTGTTTTCAAGTGCTTATATTATTGTGGACCTTTATTAAAAATCACAGGGATTTAAGCATTCAAAGTTCTTTAAGTATAATCGAATACAAGGGGAAAAACAGCTAACTTTACAAAATACAAGTTTCAATTACTAAGCTTGTAATTCTATAGCTACTAGTTATTCAACTTCAGCAGCCTATTATGGAAGTTGTGTTCCTCACCAAAACGTTTGGTTTGATTTGATCATTGTCTTTTTTACAAACAGAGAAACTTGGGAATCCAGGCCCCAAATCCAAGTCCATAGTGTTATTAAGAAATATTTCTTTTTTCGGAAGGAAGATTAAAAATTTCGACACTCTAATCATTTCTAATATTTGCTTTTTTTGCCTACAGGAAAGAAGAAGGACATGTGTTTTCACTTAATATTTATGACTTTTCATTATATGTTCTTTAGAACGATATGTTTATAGCAGGGATACTAAATGAAGAAAGACCAAGTTTCAAACAGAAAGTTGACAATCCAACAAAATTTCATTTTACCTTTTTTCTTTACATTTTTATTCTCATCCTTTTGCCTCATAGTCCAAACTTGTGATTTTCAACCCTGAAAAAGTAATCCTGGAACAACTGGCCCTATACTGAAAACAAACCAGAGACAGGCTACCAAGCAGACCCTGGATGTCCACTCTAGATCTGGAAAAGGAGTAGGATGCCCAGACAACATTCACTTCTCACAAGACAGGAAGGCACACAAGGCAATTAGAGAAATAAGGTGAAGTCTCAGTTGCCCTTAGCCTGTTTCAACATAGATTCTGAAACCAAGTGGACTTAATGTGACAAAGTCCCAAGGGAAAAAATAAGTTATTTTTTAAATTTTTGTTTACAAGGAAATGAGACAGTGTTTCATTCACTTTGAATGGATTGTTTAACCCATGAAGTAAACATGTAGGCACTTGCCCAGAGAATACAGAAATCTAGCAGTAGGCTTAAGAGCAATCCTTCCAAAAAGCATTACCTCTCTGCCCTCTGTCTCTTTCCTCTACATGGCTCAAAATCTTCCCCTTTTGCTCAGTGAAATTCAATATTTTTAAAACTCTTTCTATTTCTTTTTTTTTTTCATATTTTTCTTTAGTTCAGGTTGAATGGGAATTGCTTTCACACTCTTGTCTTGGTCAATTAGTCAGCAGCCTGTAGAAGTAGAATGCAAGCCAAACTGGAAATGTGAAAATCGGTGTTCGAGTCCCTATTCGGTCACTAATTAACTGCATAATTATCGACAAGCCAGATATTTCTCTAGGATTCTCTTTCCTCATCTGCAAATTAAGAAGAGTAAATTGCACGATTGCTAGGATACAACCAAACTTAAAATGTTCTGTAACTAATAGAAAAAAATAAAAGATGGTGCCAAGAGATACTGGTGGGAAGTTATACATTTTAAAAAGCAGATGAAAAGTATTATAGAGGTGGTAAAACCTTTCATCTTCACCTGGCTTGATTTCTCAGAACTGAATCATCGAATGGAATGAACAACTCAGAGCTAAAAGACATATAGATCAAAACAAAGCTCTAAAAATAAAAGATGAACCTATGTTAGAAAGAGGTGACTGGGAGCCAGTGAAGAAATTCCTACTGCAGGAATTTCTTACATTCTTTAAGACCAAAGCAAACAAGTAGGGAGGAAAAATTTAGGTTGCCATTTCAGAGCAGCTTTTCTTCCTGGAAGACCACTTCCTAGGGATTAGCTCTCATTTGACCAGTTCTGTAGCCTGAAGGAGACGTCATCCTGAACTAACTTTGCATTGATTTATCACCATGAGACCTAAATCATAATCAAGTTAGAAATGAATAACATACAAACAAGACACAAAGAGAATAAGAATTAGCACAATCCATAAATGATTCCCAAATCTACACTATTCATACAACTTTTCTTCCTGGACATGACAGTAAGTCACAGAGTTTGCTATTTTGATCTTTGTTTTATTTCTTCCTCATCTCAGAACCAAGGCATTAAAAGCTAAAATTATGTCTTCTCACCAGTCATTTTGTAGAGTAGTCAATTCTTTGATAGAAAGCAACAGAAATTATCTGTATTAGTCACCCCAGTTGCTGTAACAAAATACCACACTGGATGACTTAAACAACAGAAGTTTATTTCTCACAGTTCTGAAGTCTGGGAAGTCTAAGATCAAAATGTTGGCCAATTTGGTTCCACACTGAGGGCCCTCTTCCTGGCCTGCAGAGAGCCAACTTCTCACTATGTCCTCACATGGCAGAGAGAGGAATCAAAATCTCTGGTGTCTCTTCTTATAAAGACACTAATCTTATCATGAGTGTCTCACTTTCAGGAATGCATTGAAATTTAATTATTTCCCAAAGGCCCCCATCTCCAAATACCATCACATTCGAGGTTAGGACCTCAACATATGAATCGGACAAAATGCACAATTCAGTCCATAGCACTACATAACCTACAAAGGAAAAACACTTATGAAAAGATATTGAATAGCTCACAGAATCACAGAGAAATCTAGCAAACCAGCAGGGTAGCTCAAGAAGACTAGGTATCGAGAACCAACAACAGTCCATCCGTGGACTGTTGATACCATAAAGAACCAGTTCCAACAAAGTTTTCTTTTTATTTCCTTTTATTAAAATAATTTTCTTTTTAATTACAGTTGAAATACTATATGTTAGTTTCAGGTGAACAACATAGTGATTAGGCATTTATATAACTTACCAAGTGATCATCCTGATAAGTCTAATACCCATCTGGCACCATATGTAGTTATTACAATATTATTGACTATGCCCCTATAGTCAATATTTATATTTGTATTCCCATGACTGTTTTGTAACTTCCAATTTGTACTTCTTAATCCTTTCCCCTTCCAACAAAGTTTTCAATCTTTGAGTGTCTCCATGCAAAATTCAAACTCAAAGAGAATGGGATTATCCTAGTTTGAGTCATAGGCAGGGTACTTTGATTAATAATTTCAGGGGCGCATAGAAGGGGTGGGGGTGAGGTGGGAAACGGGGAATAAGTCTAAAAAAAAAAATGAAATAGCTACAATATAGCCACAAAACAACAATTAACAATGTTCATTATGAAGCAAAGACTTAAAAGAAAACTAGATTTCAATGTTGACTCAGCCACTCATTAACTGGTCATCTTGGATGAATTTATTAGGCTTTCTGTATTTCAGTTTTTGCATCATTCAAATAGGAAAAGATCTGTCTAATGGCAATACTGTATTGACTAAATAAGTTACACACAAAGCATTTAATGTGTCCTTAATGCTCAAAAATGTTAGTTCCTTCCCTTCTCCCTCTTAAGTAAGACAGGACAGCTGCTGGTTCACTGTGTAAGTCTGTGCACACAGAGAGTTTACTTTTAAAATATAAAATAAAATACAACTTGTACCACGTGGACATGTTACACTATTACAAGTGTTTTATATATTAGGCAATTATCTGACATGAGAGGGATAATAGACTTTGAGTCTGACTTAAATGAATAACTTTTGTTAAATCCTCTTAGACTAAGTTAAGAAAGTTAAGTTTGGACATTAGAGGCCTGGAGAATATAAGATCTCAGTGACAATATTGCTCATCATTTCTAAGGGCCAAAAATGAGCCTTCTGTTTGCTAAATACAAATACACACATTACCCTTTAATGTGTCCCACCACAAGGCTTGGATCTGACATTGGAACTGAGATCTTTGGTCTTTGAATTCCTTCAAATAATATGCAAAACTCTGTGTGTGTGTGTGTGTGCGCGCGCGCGCGCACGCGCACACACACACACGTTGAAAATCACTGTCTTAACAAAAAGGAAGGAAGATAAACCTCTGCAAACCACTGCAAAGAGCAACAGTCACTTTCAATATTCTCCTCCCTTTGAGATGGACTTGATATCTATCACCTACAGTGTAACCCACTATCATCTGCAATAAAAGTAGCAGCAAGAACCATCTACAAAATAAAAATACAGCCTACTGAATCAGAGAAGATATTTGCTAATGATGAATCCAATAAGGGGTCAATATCCAAAATGTATAAGGAACTCATACAACTCAACCTCAAAAAAAATCCAATTAAAATATGGGCAAAGGACATGAATAGACATACAGAGAGTCAACAGACAGATGAAAAGATACTGAACATCACTAATCATCAGGGAAATGCAAATCAAAATCACAATGAAATGCTACCTCACACCTATCAGAATGGCTATTATCAAAAAGTCAACAAACAACAAGTGTAGGTGAGGATGTGGAGAAAAGGGAAACCTCATGCACTGTTAGTGGGATTCCAAACTGGTACATCCACTATGTAAAACTGTATGAAGATTCCTCAAAAAATTGAAAATAGAACTCAGCAATTCCATTTCTGGGTATTTATCCCCTAAAACTCAATAACACTAATTTTAAAAGATATATACACTCCTATGTTCATTGTCTCATTGTATACAATAGCCAAGATATGGAAGCAACTTAGGAATCTATTGACAGATGAATGAATAAAGATGATGTAGAATATATGTATGATAGAATATTTCTCAGTAATAAAAATAAATGAAATATTGCCATTCGTGATAACATTGATGGACCTAGAAGGTATTATGCTAAGTAGAATAAGTCATACAGAGAAAGACAAAGACCATATGATTTCACTAATATGTGAAATCTAAACAAAACAAAACAGACTCAAAGAAACAAAACAAACTGATTGTTGGGGATACAGGTAAAAAAGGTGAAGGAGAGTAAGAGGTACAAACTTCCAGTTACAAAATGAGCCACAGAGATGTAGTATACAGCTCAGGGGATATAGTAAATAAAATTGTAATAACTTTGCACAGTGACAGATAGTTACTAGACTTAGTGAGTGACAAACATCTAAAGGTATATAAATATCGAATCATTATGTTGTACACCTAAAACCCATATAATATTGTATGCCACCTATACTTTAATAAAATTTTTTTAAATAAATAGCAGGAAGTCTAGAAGACACCAGAAATTACATACCTATGCCAGGAATAATGCTTATTTAGTCTAACATTTTAGCAATGGAACTTTTTTTCAAAAGTTCCATTTGTAAAGTATGTAAAGCATATTTTCTAGATAAATAGATTCTATAGGAAGTTTACATATTTGTTGATTTACAGAAAAAAAAAAAGAGGAAAAACTTCTCATGTTTTACAGAAAACCGGAAGCACTGGCAAGGGGCCCTAAAGTCACTTAGAAGACCATGTTATAGACTAATAAGCTAACAGTGAGCAGCTCTACTACAGATTCGTGTCCTCCAAACTTGGCTGCAGCTTACCTTTAGCTGGCTTCCTTCGCCTACCCCGCAATGGCTGTCTCAAAATTCTTCACTCAAGTCCTACCTGCTCCCTAACTCCCACTCCCTGGAGAGTATATGGACTCCTACACCAAGGTCAGGCCTAAATGATGGAATTGCTAGGATGCCTTTCCTCTCTCCTCAAGGTTGCTCTAACGCTCTGTATCCATATTCATTCCGAGCTCCTTCTCTATTATTTTAGTCTTTTCCCTAATAGAATATTTATTCTATTAGGGAAAATATCCAATATCACTGTCATAATTTTTGCCATATCATATTTTTGCCATCTGTACCAGTATTACTTAATAGTTTTCTTTATATCAATTTATCTTGTTTACTTATATACATTTCAACTCTTTTTCATTAAAATCTTTTTTTATGGGATTTTTAACCATATACAAAATAGAATATAAGGAGCTCCTATGTACTCACTAGCTTCAACAATCATCAATTTATTACCAGTCATTTCTCCCACCTGTGTGCCCCCATCCAAAATATTTTGAATCAAATCCCAGTCATCATATCATTGTATCAATAAATATTTCACGATGTTTCTCTGAAATTCAAGGATTTTTAAAAATCTACCTTTTTTAAATTAGCAGATAAGGAAAAAGACAGGTACAAAAGTAAGGAAGAAACGCAGCCCAGAGAGAAAAACACCACCTAAAATGAGAGAAGGAACTAGTAATGAGAGCGAAAGGCAGAGAAAAGTAGGACAAAGTCTGGCTAGCAAAGTCTTCAAAAACTGAGAGCAACAGTCCTAGTGCCAGGAAAATGGTGAGTACAGGTGAAGGTTCTGGTATAGAAAGCACTGGCATAACTTTGGGGGAAATGGGAGTGCCATTTGTGAATGAGAAGTATACCTAAGAATAGGGATGGGAATGATGGAAATTGGGGAACCGGTTCAGGCCTAGAGACTGATATGGAGCGCTAAGTAAATGACCCTGCAGTTGGAGAAACACCAAGAGACCAGAGAGGAGGTGGAGCCTGAGAAGGAGAAGAAGGTGGCAGCTGAAGGAACACTGAGTCTGGGCAAAGCATAGCTATGGGCCAAGATTAAAATGGGGTGCTGGTTTGGGGAAGAGTTTTTTGTTAGGAAATGGAGGGTAAGGCAGTCTTGAGATGGGACACTGAGAGGATTAAGAGAAGGGAAACTGAAAACTTGGTGGGCATAAAGGGATGAAAGCTGTATATTGGGTGGGGGCTGAGGAGTGGAATAGGGTATGTGACTGTCCACACTGAGTGGGTCAGGACTTTGGCTTTAAGCAAAAGAACTTCTGCATACCACCGATGAATTCCTAACTGTGAGACCCAGTGACCTTTAGCCCTCTACTCATTTCTCTGCAGTATTTCATTCGCTTGATCATCATTTCCTTCTTTTGCTCCTTTGATTTCCATAACACTCTGGTTTTCTCAGTGTTTGGATTCTCACTCTACCTCTCATCTTGTTCCCCTCAAAATCCTTGAGTGAGTCTTCCTCCTCTTCTATCTACCCTTCAAAGGCAATGTTCACCAGGGTTACTTACTTCCTGATCAAGCTCATCTACTCTCACATCTATATTTTGGTTCCCAAATCTACAACTCTAGTCCTACCTGCCATCTTGAGCCTGGGACCCAAATTTCTAACTGCCTAATGCACAGTAGTCTCTATACTGATGTGCTCCATGTATCTTAAATTCAATATACTCAAAAACAAACTAATATTTTTAGCCCCACAAATCTATTCCTCCTCCTATTTCCTTATTTTGGTCGCAGCATCTCCAGCCATTCATTTGCTAAATGAGAAACACAGGATTCAGTTTGATTCCTCCCTATCCTTCGCCACCTGGAGTAGGCACATTTGTGGCCACCAGCATCTTGTGAATATTCATTCTACATTTGAGAAATTCCACAAACCTCCAAAAGTGGAAACCAGGACCATGCTTTCCCAGCCAACCTTGCAGCCGAGGTACAGGCTTTTGACCCCATGAGGAAACCAAAGCTGTACAGTATCTACTTTCATGAGGTTGGAGGTAGAGGTGTACAGTTTGGGGCAAGAAGCGATGGAGATTCTGCCTTCCATGCCCTACATCAGTGGTCATCTGTAGTGTGATAGGGAGTGCCCAGTGGTGACAATAGTGGACTCCTCACTGTAGGGACCCCACGGTGCGGTGTGAGCATGGTTCCTGACTGCTAGCCCCAAAGCCTGACACTCTGGATCACCTGGAAATCCTGTGATCTAGGTAATACCCTTCCATATGCCTTTTTCTACTTTAATTAGGTGAGGGTGCTCCTTTACTTGCAACTAATTGCCCTGATACCAAAGTTGCTCCACATTCCCAAAATCAGTCACTAAATTTTGTTTTCTGAACTTACCAAATACTCTGATGTTAAGTCCTTCCTTTCCATTCCCATTGTCTCCATCTTGGTTCTGGCTTCATTGGCTACTTACACTCCTAGGGCCCCTTGCTTTAGCATACCTTGCAATGTATATACCTTTGCTTATATGCCCTATGAAACTCATCGCTGAGCTCAGAGTGCTAGCATGGTTGGTGAGGGCTCACTTCCAGATGATAGACTTCTTGTTGCATCCTCACAGGGTGGTAGGGTCCAGGGAGCCTTGTGGGTTTTCTTTTATAAGCGCTCTAATCCCATTCGAGAGGGCTCCACCCTTATGACCTAATCACCTACCAAAGGCCCCACCTCCTGATACCACATGACATTGGGTGTTAGGACTTCAATATATGAATTTGCAGGATGGGGAATGGGACATAGACATTCTGATCATAGCAATCACTGTTTCGTCCATTAGCCTGGGAGTGAAAGCAGTGCAGCTAAGTAGAAAGAACCCAAGTTTTGATTTCAGGCAGCCACGGGTTGAATCCCAACTTATTTGTTGTGGAATCCTGATAAATTCACTTAACCTCTCTAATCTTCAGTTTCCTTGAGATAATGAGAGTGAATATTTTAGTAGAAGCAAATTTAGCAAAGAATTGAAGACAGAACTATTCAGATTCCATTTCTCTGGGTATCATATAAGCCTCCCTCTATCTATACCAGAACAGCTACTGAATCACCTGGAATGTGAGCTCAGGCTGGGCTTCATTCCTGCTCGCTCAGGCCCAGCCTAGCAATGAAAAAGTTGTGTTCTTCAGCCCCAGCCTCCTTGCTTTGGGCAACTCCCTGTCCTTCCCGTGCCCCAGGAATACACTCGGTACCCTCACAGTCCACTGATATCATACTGAGCTGGCTGAGCTTCACCACTGCGAACTTTTCCCACAGGATATAAGGGCAATAATTGAGATAAAACACTTGGCAGTACCTGACGCATGGCAAACTGCACTCAAAAAGAGTAACTATTATCATTATTCATTCTGAGCAGAAATGCACCGTCTTTGTATTCCATCAGCACCTAGAACAGTAAGAGGCATGGAAATTGCACTTGATAAAATTTTAGAGAATATATGAACCCATTCTGTTTTTACTAGACCTGGGATGTTTTCTTCTCCTCTAGCCCTAACTTTTTTTACTTAGCAAAATCCTACTTAGCTTTCAACATCCACCACAAATTGCACCCCTTTTACAAAGGCTTTCTTATTATACACAGTGATGATTAATAATTATTTTCTCTGAATTTTCAAAGTTGTTTATAGCTGATACAGAACTCATCACAAAGTCCATGACTTGATTTATAGTTATTTATTTACTTATGTGATCTCTCTAATTAAATATTTACTTATTGAGGACAAGGGCCTATATTACTTTCTCATAAAATTCATGCTACTTGTGATGGTTAAGTTTATGTGTCACTTTGGCTAGGCCATGGTACCCAGATATTTCGCCAAGTACTATTCTAAATGCTGCTATAAAGGTATTTTTTAGATGAGACTAATATTTAAATAAGTAAATTTTGAGTGAAACAGATTATTCTTTATAACATGGATAGGTCTCATCCAATCAGCTGAAGGCCTTAATAGAAAACAGACTGACCTCCTCAAGGAAGAGGGAAGCCAGCCTCCAACTGCTTTCGACTGGAGCTGCAACAACTCTTCCCTGGGTCTCCAGCCTGCCAGCCTACCCTGCATATTATGGACTTGCCATCTTCCACAATCTGATTCCTTAAAATAAATAAATATAGAGGGATGATAGATAAACAGGTAAAGAGATCAATCAATCTTATGGGGGATATGTGTGTATAGATGTAAAAATAAATATATATCTATATATATCCTGTGTTTATATAAATATGTATATGTTTGTGTATATATATATACATATACACATACACATACACATACACATACACATACATATACATATACATATACATATACATATATAGCCTATTGATTCTGTTTCTCTGAGAATGCTGCCTGGCTAATACAGTATTTCTCTAGTATGTGCCTTTCCATGGTAGTTGCTCAGTAGCTGTTCCATGGAACTAGAAGTGAATGAATGAATGAAGTGCACAGGAGAAGATGAAAAATTTGAGGCAATCGAGCACAGGAGTGAGGGGAATGCCCTGGTGGGGTGGAACACCATCCTGAGGATAAGGCTTCAGGAATCATACCTCCTATCCAGTTTTCCTAAACAAGGCCCAAGGCAGACACTGACTATTCAGTAATAAAGACAGAGGTTCTTTTGATTGACTCTCTAAGAGACCAGGGTTCAGACAAGGTAATGATGAAGAAACTCCCAAGGAGTGAGTCAGTACCCACTAAATGCTGCTGCCTGACTAAAATGATGACACAATTGTTATCTAGGTGTGCACCTAAGTCCGGCAGCGCAGGCCAGCCGTGACCCTCTGTCCTTCCCATACTGTGCTCCCACTTTGGCTCGCCACATCTATTGTGTTGTCTACATCTACTCTTATACTCTCCCTGACATAGTTATTCCCAGACAACCTATCTCTCATTGCCTTACATCAACTAGGGTAGCCTGTCCAGTACTTTGGGTTTCTCAGAATTGCCCAGCCAGGGCCACATTTAAAAGCCATTTTATTCTCTAGACTCTGCAAATACAGGAACTGTATAAGCAGGTTTTTTTTTTTTAAGGGAAAACTATAAAATGCGGACAGTAAATTACATCGCTGCTTCTCCCTCCCATTGAAAAATGGCAGGCTGCTAAGTGGTTTGGAGCTCAGTCAATGTTTCAGATTAAAGGGAGTTGAATCTAAACCTCACATTACTCCTAGAGCATGAAAAAGATAGAACCTTAAATAGTCCCCATAACTGACAGGAGGAAGGGGGATGACTGTCAGTCATTATTGCTATTTTTGTATTTGTGGATAAATGGAAGGTCTCTGGAGCTTTTTAGAGCACAAGTATGCCCATTTTAAAGCAAGCCAATTAAAGAGAATCCAATCTAGCAAAACAGATGAATTAGCAAGTGTTTCTTCGTATTACAAAATAATTCTTCACTCCAAAAGCAATTAAAGCAGTCTCTATGATTATTAATGGTTTAAAAGTCTACCTCAAATGTGTTTCTAATGATCCATCAGAAAGTATTTCCGTTATTGAAGGGTCTCGGTAATTATTTAGAGACTATAATGAGCCGTATCTGTACTGCATTATTTAAAACTTATATTTACTGGAAGACTGTATTGAGCAAAAGGATTTCTTAAATACACAAATAACCCCTCTTTTCAGATTGAATTGGAAAAGGAAAATTAAAAGTAAATAAAGAATGTAGCCTTAAGAATGAGGTTACTTGAGATTCAAAATACTATAATACTCTTATATACTCATTTCTCATGGCATTAACTTTAAACAAAAGATTAAGTACTTGAAGTTATAGAAGCCTTGAATATATAATTCGTTCATTCCACAGGTTTTGTTTTTATTACCTAATACCTCTGAAGTACTGTGCTATCCCCTAAAGTGGATACAAAATGAAGATAATGTTTTCCCACCAAGAAAGTTGGAGAAATAAGCCATTCATATGAACTACTTAAGAAATGAGGTTAGAAATCATGTAGTGCCACATAGGAAGTCACATACAGCTAGTAAAACCAGAAAGGGGAAACCAATATCGGCTAAAGTGGTGAGAAATATGAAACTTGAGCTAGCTGTTGAGAGAGAGATAGATGAGAGGTAGAACGGCAAGCTGGCTTAAAACAAGTCCAGAAAAGGATTTTAAAGTGGGAGAAAAAAAGTGGAAAGTGCAGAGATATAAAAAAAGAAACGGAAGTAGTTACAGAAGCTATCATCAAATAGCAAGCAATGGGAACAAATGGAATAGTACAGGGAGAAAACACAGTTCAAAATCATGAGACCAAAGTCCACAATAGCAAAGGGCAGTCTGGCTGGCTCTCAGGGCTCCATCTTTCAGGCCGACTCTATTTGCAAGATGAACACTAAAAGGATACACTATAACTTGACAGTGTCTAAGTGACAATTAAACCTATTTTAATGAGGGACCTAGTTTGGAACTTACAGAACAGTTTTCCTTCTCTCTTCATTAATCTGTCAGCACTTGCAGTTTTCTGACACGAAATACCTAACAAAGTGTTAATAGGAATGTTAAGTGTTCCAGCTTGCTCTCGTTCTCATTACTCTCATTATGCTCTTATGAAGTGTTCTCTCTACCCTATGCTAAATTTCCTTAATAAAGCTCCTGACTCCATTGAATTCCCCTCCAGCTGTTGGAAACCCTGTCCATGATCATCCCAGGGACAATATGTGCTTTTTCATTAAGTCATAGTAAGGTGATAGATTTTGAGAATTATCTGCAGGTGAATTGCCCTAGAATTAAACCTTTAAGTTCTACAGCAGAGTCAGGACTAAGAGTTATCCTGGCATAAAGAAAACTCCCTTTCTGGTACCAAGCTGAGGGACTGAAGCAGAGTTTAAAAGATCCAGGGCTAGAGGGTAGAGGACAATCCACTTTATATATCAAATATGTTAGTTATATATTTCTAGATCATGATATCTTTTAATCGAATAGCATTTTACACTTTAAAAAAATCTTTCTTTACCTTGTTTCATGTTCCGAATGCTTTCAAATAAAAGACGCTTCAGAACTAGAATATGTTAATTTGCTTTATTAAATGTATACAGTATAAAGCGCGCGCGCGCACACACACACACACACACACACACACACACACATTCTCATGTAACCACCACTCAGGATCAATTTTTAAAGCATTCCAAGCACCCAAAAGGGTTTCGGTGCCCCTCCCTCAATAATTTTTTCTTCACAGCATTGAAGCATTTTTTAAAGTAAAAATTAAAGTTAGAGAAAAGAACTCTCACTGATGTGCTTCCAAATATTTAAGAAATAGTGATGAAAAAAGAAAAAAAATACTGTCTTCATGGTTTATATCACGAAAAAAATACCCCTCTCATCAAACTCCAGCCTTATGAGTTCATTTAGGAATTTTTGAAAATACTTTTAGAAGAAAATCATATCTAAGAAATATTTATACCAGGAATAACAAGTACCAGAAGACAATTATTAGCCTTTAAAAAATTTAATCCAGAAACATACCTCAATATATTGCCATTACTAACATGTGACGTCAGTGGAAAGAGGATAAAGGAAGTTGAGCAAGGGAGAAATCTGATCTGGCTATTTTGTGTGTGTGTGTGTGTGTGTGTGTGTGTGTGTGTGTGTGTGTGTGTGAAGTCTTTTGTTAATTTTTATGCTCTTGACTTTATCTCACTTAGCATGGAAATAAGATACCAGCATAGATGTCACTGAGGGCAGGAATCAAAAGCAGAAAACAGTTCCCAGAAAAGGGAATTTCATACCTTTCTGAGAAAACAGACTGGGTTATTTTAGGAAACTATAGACTTATGACCACTGAAATAGTTAAGCAGGTGGCTTTTATCCCCCATAAGCCACATAACACAAACCACAGACAATAAATATCACTTGTGAAAATCAGGCAGAATGAAAAGAAGTTTCGTAAATGCAATAAACTATAGAGAGCACCAAGAGACTTCACCACAATAACCGCTCCTTTGGTCAGGGTTTGAAGCACATTCTGTAATTAGTAAAGGCTGAAGTCTTTAAATTTAATCATTATCAATTTACTAAAAGTATAAAAATGAAATCTTTATGAGAGCTGTAATTACAAACTTTTGCCCATCACTCAACAGCTGTATGTCATATTCTAATGTCAACTTTATTTGCAACATGATATAAGCAAAGTTATTTAAGATGCTTTGTTGAAAGCTAACTTTCTCCACTCCCCAACATAATCTCTATTCAATATTCACTATTATCCATGGCAGCAAGAGGCAAGAGAACATGCTTGGCTTCCCACTACCACCTGGTCCATAGCATCAAAAAATACTGGAGTCAAAGCAGAAAAAACTATTCGTTTGCTACCATTTTTACCCCATTCTCCAAGCCAATAGGACACATAAATCTATGTCACTTAAAATCCTTTGACAGTTAATCCTGAAGAAGTTCATCCTGAAGAAGTTACCAAGGTAAATTACTCCCCTGTCTTCATCTAAAGATAAGCCACAATGACACTAGTCTAGCTTTCCCACAGAGAAACTTATGACTGGATCACATACTCCTAAAGAGGCCCTTATCCACAGTTTTACATACTCAGTTTGAACTAAGGATGGATCAGGAGCCTCCAGCAAACATATACTACCCTGTGTTCCAAAAGCCTTTATAATAACATCATATAGTAGGAAGCAGAATGATGAACCTAAAAGCCCAGCTTTGAGGCTAACTACTTGTATGAATTCAGCAACATACTTAACTTCTCTATGTGTCAGTTTCCTAATCTGTAAATTGGGAATTACAAGTAGCTACCTCCCAGAGTTATTGAAAGGATTAAATTAAATAAGGCATGTAGCATGCTTACTACAGTCCTCAACTAAGACCATACATCAGGATTGTATAGTGAAATACAGTTTTACATTTGTGTAATGAGATTGAATGGAGTCTCCAATCTTTGCTGACCTACCAGAATAAGACACAGTGTGACTTCAGTGTTCTCTAGGAAAGGGACTCTGAGATGAGTGTTTCTATGAAGAAAAGCTCTTAAGAAATTTCCTCAGAATCAACAATTACAGAAGAGTAA
The DNA here is from genome assembly GCF_014176215.1 of Rousettus aegyptiacus. NCBI lineage: Eukaryota > Metazoa > Chordata > Mammalia > Chiroptera > Pteropodidae > Rousettus > Rousettus aegyptiacus. The sequence continues at coordinate 54,595,134 of NW_023416311.1, forward strand.
GGGAATAGGAATGGGCACAGAGAGGTGTTTGACAGTATTGCAAATGCGACAAAGGACTCAGCTAATTCCACGGGGTTCTCTGGAACTTGGTTGGTCATTCTGAGTTGTATCACTTGAGTCAAGGGACTGAGCTTTATAATCCCACCCTGCCAAGCCATTCAGTGTAGGTTATTCGCCAGGAAGAAGCATAATTTTTGGTGAGGTGGCTCCTTTAGGCTGAGAGTAATGCCCAGAGAGGGATTCAGCTAAGACCCATCAGCCAGCGACAATCCAGCAACTGAGTCCCGAGGGGAGGACTCTCAGCAGCACACTGTATCCACCTAAGCCCAGCATTCATGCCACTTGTATCCACTTGCTTCTTATAATAAGTGCTGGGAAAATCCTCCAAGATTCTGATTGATCTCCTTTCCTGGTTATCTTACAACAAAGAGGTTACTGGGACAGACAAACACTGCAGCTAGTCTTAAAGCTGTAGCTAATACTCATGATCTCCCTCCTCTATTACCCATTCCAAATTCTTCTTACCCTCAGCTAGCACCTCTTCTAGTGCAGATAGTTTAGTTTTGGGGGTGACCCAGGCCTCATCCCTGAGAGGACTGGGTCCCTGGTCATCATGCCCTTCTCAGGCCATTGCTGATATATTTTCCATTTACTCTTAAAATTGGGCAAAGAAGTATTAAGAAATTCTCCAGTGAAACACCTAAGTGCATAACAGATTTTCCCATCCCCCACTGTGTAAGCGGCACCCTTGCCGCTTTCTCTTTAGGGAAAAGTGTGGTGACTCCTTTTCTTGACTGCTGGCTTCTTGGCCTGAGGAACCTGAAGTGATAGGATAACAGCAAAGCCTAAAGCTTAACAAGACTGTAGTACCATCCCTGATGGAAATACTCCTCTTCTGGGAAACAGGACCTCTAAACCCAAAGATCTCAGAGCTGTGAGACAGGAAACCCAAGTTCTCCAAATGGGCCACTTGGAAAGTTGGTAAACAGCTGTTCCTATTTCCAACCCTGGATTCATGCATTTTGCCTCTTGTACACACAGAACTATATAATGATTGAGGGGACATGCTGCACTAACACCCATCCTTACAAGTTATCAGTTCCAAGCTGGCACTCATCCATGCTTCACAAAATTATTTGGTCACTCTCCTCTGCAAGGCAGCTTTTAGGTGGTATGGTATTTGATAAATCCAGTATGCTCTTCCACACCTCGTTTGCTGAAAAAGGGTTCCTTGGTTTGATGCAATGTTATATGGAGCATGTGCTGGTAGATCAAACACTCTCCAAGCTGTGAGATAGTGGTGCTGATTGAGGCCCTGTGGGAGGAAAAGGCGAGCCTACACCCAAAAATTATGCTGATATCAGGGTGGAAAGGATGCAATGGAATCAGGCTGTCACAAAGTGCTGGTTGGTCTTCCTGAGGGATGGTACCATATAAGAGACTCAGCATTGGTCTCTGTTCTGAATTGAATGTTTGTGACCCCCCAATATCCATATGTTAAAGCTCTACTCCCAATGTGATGGTAATAGAAGGTCGGGCATTTGGAAGGTAATTAGGATTAGACAAGGTCACGAGAGTAAAGTCCTCATGAATGGAATTTGTGCCCTCGTAAGAGTCACAAGAGAGCAGAGATCATGCTGTTAGGCCCATGCATAGCCTCCATCACTGCCACCATGGCTATTCCACTCATTTTTCCATTATGTCAGCATTGAGATGGCCAACAACAAAGACCGATTGACATCATCTAAATCGTTCGGTCTACTTGGTTGTTTAGTGCCTCTTCCATGACAAACAATCCCTGAGATAAACATGTCATATAAATATCTTCACGTTATGCGTCCACTCCTGTGTGCCCATCTATATTTTTCTCTCCAGATCTCCTTTTTTTGATTCTCCTTTAGGGATATTAAAGACTAAATGCTTGTGTCCCTCAAATTTTATACATTGAAGCTCTAACCCCCAGTGGGACTATATTTGGTGATGAGTCATTTGAGAAAGCAACTAAGGTTAAATGAGGTTATAAGGTTGGGGCCCTGATCCAATAGTATTAATGTCCTTATAAGAATAGACACGAGAGCTCTCTCTGTCTCTGTCTCTGTCTCTCTCTTTCTCTTCCCCCACACATCCCTGCCCACATCTACTCAGGAAAGGCCTTATAAGAACACAATGAGAAGGCAGGCACCTGCAAGCCCAGAAAGGAGCTCTCACCATTAACTAATCCTGCTAGACCTTGATCTAGAACTTCGAGACTTCAGATCTGTGAGAAAACAAATTTCTGTTAAGCTACCCAGTCTCTGGTATTTTGTTATGGTAGCCCAAGCATACTAATACAAGGGACTTTCCAAAAACTCCACACAGTATCTTTTTTCATCACTAACACCTCTTATATCATAGAATCTTCTTGGTCATATGGCCTAAGCAGGTCATATGACTTAACCTGCACCATAGCCCAGAACTAGTGCACAGTGCTGTGGGCCCTACTCAAGGACGGAAGCTCTATGTAACTCTCAGAAAATATATTGAAAAAATGTTCCCAAGTATGTAATATACTGCCTTCAGAACCTAAGAGGCCTAGAAGATGTTATACCCACTTCTTAGTGATAAGAAGCTTGAAATGCAAGAATTTGGTCTTTCTTTATCTACCAACACATCCAACATTACCATTTCTTGTTGCACCAAGCCCAATTAATGTGGTATTGCTAAAATTTTAACCTTTCCTAGAAATGTGCTACTCTTAAAATTTAATCTTTGTTGTTGTGGTTCAGCAAGAGCTATCCAATACTGTCGTCCTTATAATTAGTACTTTCACCTCTAAGATGTTGCACTAGTCAGATCCTTCCCTTACTGGGAAACCACCAGTATAAGTATACAATTGAATGGCTACTTTATAATGGGGATAATTCATCTTTGCCAGATAGCTGCAGGAACCCAGCTCCAAAACTCCACTTTAGAGTCCACTTCCTCAGAGCACTTCTGGTACCAAATCTCTTAATTCAGCTTTCCTGGGAAACAGACTCTAAAGGAAATTTGAGTGCACAAAGTTTACTGAGGAGGGTCCTTGGGATCGACACCTCTGGAGGAATGAAGAAAGTAGGTGTAGACAAAGAGAAGAGTTGAACTTCTGTGCAGTCACAACAAAGAAGTCAGCCATTGCACTAGGAATCTGTGGAGCGGGGATGGCTCTTCCTCAAAGCAATGCGATTAAGTCTTTATTCCCCTGCCTGAACAGTCACTGTAGGTAGAATGCCCCTGGAAAGTTGGTATGATGTAGTGTGAGATAACTCTTGCTGAGGACAATTCCCAGAGAGAGACTTAGTTTCGGGCTCTCAGCCTCCAACTTTTGCATTTCCTGAGGGAATTATGACTTGATTCTGAAAGGGAGATCTAGGTAGTATATCATAATATCCACTATGAGTAACAACTACTTCACACACACACACACACACACACACACACACGCTCGCACACACGCACACACACATGCACACGCTTTTTTTTTTATGAGATCTAGGATAAGGTCAGGAAATGATGTTTCTTTTGCTAGATGTTTCTAGGAAAAATAAGACACCCCACCCTTCAAAACACTGCAGATGGTTCTTCTACCACAAGGAAAGTACACAATGATTTCGGTCAAGGACAGGGTCAAGAATTTAAATGCTCTTGCGACAAATGAAACCAGAATGTAACATGTAACCCAGATAAATGTCAGTTCGAAATATTTAATTGCATAAACATAGACTAAAAGAGAACTGATATAAATTTCATGTAGAAAATATCTAGGGAGTGTGTGTGTGGAGGGAGGAGTTCCCAAGCTTACCTGTGTTTCAAGAGTATAAAAATAACTACCATAAAAGCAAATGCATTTAGTCTCTATTAATAGAAATATAATGTCACTAGCAGACATTATGGTTCTGCCATGTATTCCATAATGAACAACCACATCTAGATCTCTCAGCCTCACATTTTAAAAGACATAATTCAAAACCTGACTGAGTCCTGCGAATAGCAATCAGAGGTTTAAAAATGATGCCCTACAGAGAAAAGCTAAAGAGTAAGGGGCTGGTTACTCCAGAAACAACAGGCCTTCATCAGAAAGGGAGTCAATTGAATATATTGGGTCTGAGTTTCTCCAGAAATAAGGACTAGGATTTGTGGGTAGAAATTAAAGGGAACGGATCTCAACTCAATATAATGAAAAACTCTCAAATAGTTAGAGCTGTCCACCAATGGAGCCAGGAGTGATGGCCTTGTCCCAGAAGTGTCCAAGTTAAGGCTCCCTCAGGGATGCTGGGGTCCCCCCAGCCACAAACACACACACACACACACACACACACACACACACACACACACACACACACAAATCTTACTTTTCTAAGGCCAGGGGTTAAGAACTAAGACCATCCTAGACCAAGGAGTAAATATTAGAAAGTAAAGCTATTGTTTTCCTTTATTCCTCCTTAAATATCTGTATTATTATAAAACTCTCCCCAGCTCAGCAATAGGACAAGAAGGCTGCTTCTAGTATTCCATCTTACTAAGAAAACATTAGCATGGAAAAATCACATCTGAAAGATGCAATGGCAAATAGCTCATTAACAAACCAACACAACGCAGACATTTATCTCATATCTAGATATGCCCATCCATTCACTTTATCAAAAACTTTCTCAAGAAGTGAGACTATATGAACTCAAGTAAACTGTTACCTCCTTGGGACCCAGTTCGCACATCTGGGAATGAACACAGATGTTGGAGCTAAATAACTCTTCAAACTCTTTCAGCCCAAACAGTCTCACAGCCTAAGGGAAAGAGGCATTGTTTTTATTAAGACTGTCTTAAAAGCCATTAGTTATCCAGAAGTAACATCTTTTTGTTGTTGTTTTGGCTGTATAAAGTAGTCCTAGAAGATAGCTTTGTTGTTGAAATTTACGACTTAGTAAAACACCTGTTAGAAAGCAAAAGATAAAGAACTAAGGAAAAAATCTCTAGAATAATTATGAGTATTTGTTTGGTTTGGTTTTTTACTTGTTTTTATTTTTTCCTGTGAGTTCCCAGAAAAGTTTCAAAAATCAACTATTCTGTGTTAGGTATACATAATTAGGGGGAAGTCAGCTAATTTTAGGAACACTGTGCTTAAAAGAATATCCTCCTAGAAATGATGCTTAAAAAAAAAAAAAAAAAAAAAAAGCCATTCAGGCACACACCCTGAATGTGCCCAATCTCATTATCTTGGAAGTTAAACAGAGTTGAGCCTGGTTAGTACTTGGATGGGAGACCACCTAGGAATACCAGGTGCTACATAAAAACACGATCTATTAACATTTATTTTTGTATTAATTTGGATTAACTAGTCACCTAAAATGCTAGCCACAAGCAGCTGTAAATCAGTTGCTAAAAAGCTAATGTAATCTTAATCTATAGTAATAGAAGCGTAATTTCATAATTAAGAAAATAAAATCCAGGGAAGGAAAATGTCAATGTAACTTGGGGGAGGAGAGGGAGTAAAAAAGGTGAAAGAAGGAAAAGTGGGCAAATAGGTCCAGCAGTGAGGACCTGGTAAAGGAGCATCAAAATGGGGAAACGGGGCAGTTCTGGAAATAGCACTGAGATTCTGGCCTTGGGAGCTGAAGAAAAAGATATCTAACTTGAAGGATAAATCTTAATGACCTCAAGGATGGGTCACGCACCCAAATTTAAATGAAGAATTAGCTAATATTTGAGAGGTGCTTTGCTATTTTCAAAGTACTTTCATGTTCATGATAGTGTTTAATCTATCCACCTTCTGAGATGGTTTCTATTATCTTCATTTTAAAGATGGAAACTAAGGCTGAGATGAAATGATTTGCCCTGATTCACACCAGGCCGTCTACCTCCAATCTCACATGCTCATCACACACCACTGCAGCTTCGAGATTATTTTTTATTTATTTTACTGACTTTGTAGATACTAGAAGAAAAACAAACTAGTTAAAAATAAATAGTACTGAATTATACCACTCTTTATATATTTCAAAGTATTTTCACATACAGTCTATTGTTTGCTCCTTGGGAACCGTTTTATAGATTAAGGAAATTATGACATAGAATAATTATTTTACAGGATATCACCGATGGAAATTAAAAGCAAAATTTTCCAAGTCTAGGTTTTCCTATGCCACCACACTGGGTCTTTTTCTCAGTACATGCATTTTACAAATCTGATTTTAGGACTAGGCCATAATGAATGAGACTTATAGAAGAAGAAGAAAAAAAAAAACAGAAAGGAAAAGAGAAAAGTTCCTAGGACACACAGAAATCAAATAGGATCTCACAGTCACAGTTACATTAAACTGGTTTGAAAAAAACCTGCAAGTTAAAAAATATTAACAACAACAATAATAATAAGTGCTTTGGAAAAGGTCTCTGCTAAAATTGCCACGCAGCTCATGTTGAACTGCTGATCACACCACCAAGAAATGCATTATCAAAGATCAACACATATTAAGAATAAACCACAACTTAATAAGTGAGAGGCATTATGATTCCCACTTGACCTGCCAAAATAATTGGGTCTAGTTTTTCTAAAGCTGTGTTGCAGGTAGGGGAAGGCATCTTGATATCAGATAAGAGAAATTTTTTTACCAACTACATTCATCACACATATGTGGTACATAATCAGAAGGCATTTTACTTTTATAGGGCAATGGGTAAATATTCCCAGAAAAAAAAACTGAGTAACATTTGAATAAGATTTCAATTATTATAGCAGACACATTTCCTTTTTTGAGTTCCCTGCTCTACCCTATTTGATGTTTAGTTACAGATGAAAATGTATTTGTGACGTCGTTAATGTACTAATATTTTGCTGATATTCTTCTTCAAGAGGAAAAACTACTTATGTCAGGCTGTAGTTGTTTTACTGATTTTACAAACTGCAAAATAAAGATCTGAGAAATAATTAGCTCAGCGATTCCTGACCTCGATTTAGTAATGCAGTCTTTCTACTCATCTCACACCAGGATATCTGCAATTATCTCAAAGTTCATGATGGCACTTTTCCAAAAGTGTCAAAATAAACCAAAGAAAAAAGGTGCAAAACTTTTAGAAGATAAGGTGGCAAAAGAGTGTCACAAAATCATATTATAGGTAATGCAAATCTAAAAAGAAATCTGAGATCATCGAATTCGATCAATAGCTCTCAACCTGGGCTGAACAGCAGAATACCCTGAGAGCTTGTTTAAATACTAATATCCAGGCTACACCTCAGACCAATTACAACGGAATCTCTCAGAGTAGAACCCAGGCCTGAGTATTTTTTTCAAGTTCCCCAGGAGATTTCAATGCACAGCCAAGATTAAGAACCACTGGAACAGACTCATTAAAAGACTAAATCCTGAAAATGGTACTCTTAAGTTAAGTTTAAGGAGAAAAAAGTATGAGAAATTAAGTGAAGCTAGCTAAATCACTCCCTAACTGTATGACTAAGGACAATGCTCTGAGTCTCCCGACTTTCTCAGATGGCTGCCATGAAGAAGAAACTAAATGAGAGAACATGCGAAAGCACCTAGCCTCATACTTGACTTACAGAAGCACCAAATAAATCTTTCTTTCCTCCCTCTTCTATTCCCAAATGGATTGCAAGAATAAACCTAATCACAGTCACAACTATTCCCCCAAAAAATTTTAGGCAAATACAACCACTACCATTCTTTAACCAGTAATGGAACAGAAATAAGTATACCAAGTCTTCAATTTACTACTGACTCCCATGCTTATCTAAAAATTGGTTGTTTGAAACAAAAATGAGTTATAATAGTTTGTCAGTTTGCTAGTCCAGAAGATTGATTATCGCCAGTGTTAGCAAGGATGTAGAAAAACAAGGTTATGGAAATAAAATTAGTGCAACGTTTTTTAGAAAGTAATTTGGCAGTATCTATCAAAATTTTAAAGGTACATATTCTTCATTCCAACTTATTTATTTCTGGGCACCTATCCTTGAGACATACCTAACATACCTACTCAAATAGATATTATTGGGTGTTTTTTTTTTCATGACACTGATGACTTTCTGAAATTCTTTGCTTGTTTGCAGCCTATCTTCAGTACTAGAAGGTAAACCCATGAGGGAAGAGGCTCTTCAGTCTTGTTCTGTGGATGAGAAGGGTTGGGCTTGCCAACAGGGCCCATGTTATGGTTATATTTGCTGTCCTCAATGCCATGTTGCTTGAAATACATAGTTCTTTGGTTTCTAATGAGTCCATCAATCCATTTACGGCTTTCTTTGTTCATTTTATATTAAACAATGCATAAACACCATTAATACATCATCTACCCCAAACAATGATATTAATAATAACATATCTATTTATATGTTCTCTCTATGCCATCCTCTGTGTAGCCTCCATCCCCACCATCTCGGGGGTAACCACTATCCTGAACTTTGTGTTTATTATCCCTTTGCTTGTTTTTGAATGTTATGAAAATGGTATTGTACTACATATAGTTTTCTAAGATTTTCTTTTTTCACTTAACATTTTATAACAGATTCATCCAGGTGTTGTGCATATCTGCACTTTCACTCATTGCAAGTAAATATTTCATTATGACAATTAACCATAATGTATTTATCTATTCCCCTATAGTTGGTATTTTTGTGTCCATTTTACGCTATTAAGAACAGTGGTACCAAGAATATTTTTCCTGACATTTTTATAGCACCAGGTCATCTTCTGTCAGGAAATCTGGCTGCCATACACTAACTCCATCACCTATAAGAGTCATAGATGGGATCCCCTAAAAGGCTTAATTTTTCACCCTATAAGCAGACTAGTTCAAGGCACTTCAGGGAGGGAACCCATAAAAGGAGCAAGTACTCCTTTAAAAGGCAGCACTTGGCAGCAAACATTTATTGTCATAACTAGCCCCTTTCAGAGCTATCCTGTTACCTCCAACCCCAGACTGGCTACATACTTTGCCCACGTCCTGCCATAATTTTAAAGATATTTTTATTTGAAAGACAAATTCCTGAACAGTGGTTTCAATACTTTATTCCCATCATTAGACAACATTAACTGCAAGTAGAATTTTAGCTACTGATATTAACTCCCACAGATATTCTTCTTTAGCACTCGTACTTGACATCTAATGCCACAAAATGCAGAGACTCCTTGATGCACGGGCGTGCGCACACACGCGCACACACACACTAGCCTGAATGAGAAATCCAGTAACAATAGCTACTTACAGCTCATTTTATTTCCTCTCACTGAGATAAGTCATGAACGATTTAGGGCAATTCAGGTAAAGAAAGAATAACCTGTGCATTATCTATAATAATTTTTAACTTAACTCGAAATAGGGCCCAAATTGTTTACAATCCCTCGGTAAATATTGCTTTTGTCTCACAAGTATTTTAAGATCTTTTCTGAGTTTCCATTATCCAAAGACTTCAAATTACATAAATCATTTCTTTCTAATTAGGTTTTTTTTTTTAATTGCTGCCTCCACCCATGAAAGAGAAGACAATAAGGACCACCAACTGAAGGCCATCTAACTAAAAATAGCATTGTAGTTAACCATGTGCCCCACCCTGTGCCTTTCTCTTTAGATTACAGGTGTTAGGGAGAGGAGAAAGAGGCCACTTTGCTAAAACTATGGCCTCAAATTTCTAAATACACACTCACCAGTCCTGCTATCTACCAAGGCCTAAATCCTCAGGAGGCAGGAGCACGCTTTGAACCTCCCCCAACCCCAGTCAGCACCTCCGCACACTCAGCTCCTGCCCTTGCATCCTCCCCAGCCCCTTGGCTTCTGTCAGCCCCCCTTCCTCAGTCCTGCAGCTACAATGGGAAACACTGGTGGAGGACACCCAGCCAGCGAACTACCTTCAACTCCAGCAGGGACTGGAACATTATTCAACAACGGTGAGCTACTTCTCAAGGCCCCTCAAACAACTTAACGACTCTCATACTCTGGCCAGGATCATTCTCTCCACGGACCTCTTCACAAAAACTGTTGAGATCATCAGCGAGAATCTCAACATCTTAACCTCCCCAACACACACTTTTATCTATCTTTATCTATACCCATTAGTGTCAGCTTTCTTCTCATTCCAGAAGTGATCTCACTTTTTTGGTTGCTGGCTAATTTCTTTACCTGTGCCGGCAAACTCCCTCCCACATAGTTCAGAATCATCCTTATTTCTCTGTTGGTAAGATGCTTTGTCAAAAGGAAAAAAGGTCTCTTACGATACTGTAGACAAGAGGCAGTGCCACCCATTGTAGATACTGCCGCCTGCATTGGAATGAATCATCAGAAATAGAAAAGTCATAACACATGTAGGGCATATCTTTCTTCTCTGAAGTAGAGATTCGATGCAACCATTTTACTCTGTGGATAATTAGTGGTGATGTGGAAATGGAGAATAGAGTCCTCTCTGGTGAAAAACTATGCCAGAGTTGTCCCCACTTCTACCCCATGACTCAGGTATAGAATTGAGCTAATAACACTCATGACACTCTGGCCTAATAGGTTGGTGCTAACTCTCTCCCTTGTGTCTATTTCTTTTATTCAAGATTCCTCCACCCTCACCATTTCCCTCCACAATGGTAAGCACTCACTCTGATATGCCTTGGGTATATATACATCTTTATAAAGACTACAAGGCCATGTGTGAGCTGGTGTCTATTATCTCTCTGACTTTATCTCCACCACCCTCCCTCATTTCATTCTATTTTAGCCATTTCGGCATCCTAGCTATTTCTTGAACTTACTAAGCACACCTAAGGGCCTTTGTACTTTCCGTTTGTTTCTTCTACCTAAACCACATATTGCTCAGAGAGCCACATGGCTCACTCACTTCCTTCATGTTTCTGCTCAAATAATGTTTTTTTAAAAGGAGGAAGGAGGGAACCTTGCTTAATCATCCTATTTGAAATAATAATCCTCCTGTCAATTTGTTTCTAAATTGTGGTTTTTCTCTGTTGTAGATAAGTTTACTAAGAAGTAGGGCATAGTTTGTTTAGCTTTAGTAGAACCTGTCTAACAGTTTTCCCAAGTGGTTGTACCAGTTTACACTCCTAGTAGCAGTATGTGAAAATTCCAGCGTTCATGTGTTTTTAACCAACATAAATATTATACAGTAAATTTTGTTCTCCTTCCCATTGTTTTCACTGAATACTATGCTTTTAAGATAAACATGTGTCACTATACACATATTCCCTCTAACTACTGCATAGTATCTGATAACAGGCTTTTAACAATTGATTTCTTTTTCTGACTTTTTGGAATGATGCTTGTCAGTGTAGCAAGGCTTTTGTTTGCCTGCCCAGTACCCATTCCCCTCTTCTCTGTCCTGACAATTACCTGTGTTTATCTACATGGCCAAGTGCTCCAGCCCCAGCCCTCAGAGGTGACACTTAGATCATCTAAACCAATCATGGCACATTTATTTCCTTTATGACCCTTTCCTGGCCAATGAGACCTGAAGGGAAGTCAGCAGGAATGGACAGTGGGGAGGTTGCTTCTGAAAAGATTTCTTAGTTCTTCTACAGAAATACAAGGAAGAGGTCCACTTTTCTTACCTCAGGACACTGGTGTGATTGTGGTAGCTGGAACTGTGGCACCACTTGTGACCAGGGAGGGAGCCAGATTACAGATGGAAAAACTCTGGGTCCATTTTGACAGCACTAAGCTATGAGCAATCCTACCTCCAGATTTGTTTGATGAGAAAATTATTTTAGTTGGATTTTCTTACTTGCAACCAAAAAGGTCCCATTATAATAAATAAAACATTTTAAATGAGTTCATGTAACACTAGTTCTCAGTCCCTTTACTTTGTTTTAAATACCAATTTAATGCCCTTTATTGACTTTGAGGTTAATGTTATGGTGCTGATTATCTACCAAATAGGTATCTCTTTCAACTTACTGTTCGGCGTTGTGCAACTTGTTCATTTCATTTACAATTTTAGAACATAGTGACTTTGAAAAAATATGACCTGCTAAATGAAAGATATCAAAATACATCTTGAGCTAGTGTTTTAATTTTCTATCTTAGAAGAGATATGGTAGCCCAAATTTTTCAAATATACTAGCAGTCATGTCTTTTATAATCACATATTTCATAAATTTTTAGAGTGACTTTCATTAATTTTAATTTTTAGATAGGTGATACATATATTGATATAAGACCCACTATTACTTACATGGATTCTTGATTTATGTGACCTGTCTTTTATAGGCTAATCAAAATTTCAGTGTTTTACCTTCATACAGTATAAAATAACTACACATGATAAAACAACTATTTTCTGTTAGGCACTGAAACTGCCTTTGTAAGCATTATTTAATTTTACTCCTATGAGATACTTTTAACTTTTAAGAGGATTAAATGAGGCTCAGAGAGGTTAAGTAACTTTCAGGTAACACATTAAGTGAGGAGTAGGGCTGGATTTGAACCCACACCCATCAGATTATAAAAAGCACACTCTTTCTTAGCCACTGTCATATGACCCCTCTAATTTTTTACTATAATAACTACATACATATTTTAAGGCCAGATGGGAGGTACCATAACAAAAGTTTAGCTCATTAAAATAAGCTGAAATAATAAGTAATATCTAATGTTTATTGGGAAGTTCCTATGTGCTATAAAACTGTTCCATGTGTTTTAAGCATATTAACCAATTTACTTTTTGCAAGTTTATCTTCAGATAAATAATGAACTATTTGGGATAAACAGAGCAGCCTCAAAAAAAGCAGCAGTCTTAAACTCAATTAATATTCTGATCATATTTCACAGAAATAAACTGGAAGACAATTCATTGCTTTGTTTTATTATTTGGGAACTCTTTCCATTGCAATGGACCAAAAAAAATCCCAAATCAAACTGACTTAAGCCAAAAAGAAACTATTAGCTTACATAATTGAGAAATCTTCAGAGGCAGAGCTGCTCCTCCAAGCAGAGATGGATTCTGGACTCCAGAATGTCCCACAGCTTGTTTTTACCATCTTTTGGTTCTATCCACACCCCCTCCTAATTACTCCATTTCACTGGCTTCTTTCTCAGACTCTGGTTGGTGATTTCTGATACCTCTAAGTTCTTCCCTCCTGACTACAAGAGGCAGCAGCTCCTACTCCACATACGCCCAAGTTCAAGGCCAGAGGGACTTTTCTATGAGTCCTAGAATTCCTCTGATTACCCTGGCTTAAGCCACTTCTAAAACTATCCTGTGGCAAATGAGATAAGTCTCCAATTCTGGTGCGGGAGCTGAAACCCACTGATTGCCTAAGGCCAGAGAAACTAGCTCTACCTCTGGAACCACTGGCTGAAAATCCAGCCATATGAACTGGGAATAGGGGTAGAGATGGGTCCTTGGAAGAAAATCAGTGGAATGCATGCTATTGTAGATGGTCTCCCGATGAACCATACCTCCTGCTATTTATGCTTTTTATAGTTCCCTCTCTGTAAATCTGAGCCCTAGGACTAGCTTTATTTTTAATAGACCTTATTTTTAAAAACAGGTTTAGATTTATGGGGAAAAAAAAATTAGGCCATAGTACAAACAGCTCTCATATTCTCTTTACCTAATTTCTCCTATTATATTAACATTCTATATTTGTGTGGTATATTTGTTATAGTAATGAACACATATTAATACATTATTATTAACTAAAGTCCATAGCAATTTATTCAAATTTCCTCAGTTTCTGCCTAACGTCTTTTTCTGCTCCAGAATATCACATTATGTTTACTGGTCATTGATTCCTTAGGCTCCTCTTGGCTGTGACAATTTCTCAGACTTTCCTTGTTTTTGATAACCTTGATGGTTTTGAGGAATATTGATCAAGTATTTTGTAGGATGTTATTTTATCGGAACTTGTTTGATGTTTTTCTCATAGGTTTTTCTCAGGTGTTATGGGTTTTTGGCAGGAAGACCATAGAAGTAAAGTGCCATTTTCATCACGTCATATCGAGGAGACATACTGTTGTTATAATTTATCTCTGTTGATACTACTGTCCTTGATTATATCACTGAGATACTCTTTTTATTCTCTTCCAAATCATGAGCATCTCACATTTAAGGAGTGGGGATTCACACTTTCCCTCCTTCAGGGTGGAATATCTACATAAATTATTTGAAATTCTTCTTTAAGGCAAATTTGTCTCTTCCTCTGCCTCTGTTTATTTATTTATTTAATCATTTATTTATGTAGTATGAACTCAATAGATCTCTATATTATACTTTGAGTTATAATCCAATACTAGTTTATTTATTTTATTGCTCAAATTGTTTCTGCTTTGGCCATTGGGAGCTCCATCAGTTAGCTCCTGTGCATGACCAGCTTTTTGACCAATAGAGTGAAATAAGAATGATGCGGCATGACTTCTCAAAAGTCTTACAGCTTCTGCCAGGGTCTCTTGAACCTTTATTCTGGGGAAACAACCCCCATGTAAGAACTCTAACCATTTGCAGACTGCAATGCTGTGAGGAATCCCAAACTAGCCATGTAGACAGGTCATGTGGAAAGAGACAGATACTAGCGTCTAGCTCTTCCAGCCATTTTAGCTGTAAAGCCAAATATGTGGGTCAAAAAACCATCTTAGATGTCCAATCCAGTCAAGGCTTCAGACTATTCTAACCTCAGCCGCCATCTGACTGCAACCATATGCGAGGCCTCAAGCAAACTTCAAGTTCAGTTGAGCCCAGTCAACCTACAGAACCATGAATGATAACAATGAATTACTGTTTTAAGCCACTAAACTTGGGGGTGGCTTGCGATATAGCAAAAGACAACTCAAACAGATGCAAAAATCTACTAAATGTGCTTGCTATTAGCTCTCAAATTAGAACAGTTTTATTAAACAGCATATAATAATGACTTTCTTGTTTTGTCACTCAGAAAAAATCATTTATCCAGACATATATGATAAAATGTTATGGAATTTTTTTCTTCTCAAATAGTTATTTAATCTCTGAGGTTCTTAAGGTAACATTCTGTTCAGAAACATTGCTCCATACAGATAGTTAGGCTTTCTAGATGTATTAATGTCAGTTTGAAAATAGTAATATTAGTTTTGAGTAAGTCTGCTGCCTGTCTGACAATTACTCAAAGTAGACTTCTAAACAGGATTTTTAGGAAACAGAATTCATAAGAATCCAGAAACCTGAAATGTTTCCCAGTGTCATGGTGGAAAATATAATTCTACATGTGAGCCAATGTAAACTCCTATTGGCACCTTTACAGGGGCTTTGAGAACATAGGTCTCCATTCTACCAGAAGGCAGAACTAGAGGAGGTGGGGAGGGTGAGCCGGGGAAAGAATCCAAAATACATTTCCAGAAGAGATAAGATTATTAATGTTAAGATTAAATTACCAGATTCAAGGAAGCTGTGTTGCATCTTTTTTTTTCTCTACAAGGGAAGGTAGGTTGGATTTCTATTTGATTCCTATTTGCTCTCTCTTAATTAATATTTATGGTCTCTCATTGAGAACAGTTTGCTTGTAGACTTCATTTGCAAATATATTTAAGCTTTATTAATATATATTAATTTCATCTAGAATTTGAAATAATTTCACTTGGCTTTGGTTTAAGTTTATCTTTAGATAATAAACAAAGAATTTGTCTAACAAGTTAGTAAAATAAACAAAGCTAAGAAGGGTTTACTCAAAACAGTTAAGATCAAAATATTTTTATAAGCTCCAAGAAGGGCCACTAAAATCTAGAGATAGAAGTTTCCTTAAGGCTAGAGATAATACCCTGAACGTGAAGACTGGACCTTAGAAGGTATTCAATGTTTACTGAATGAATGAATAATTCAGACTTCAATGATTTTAAGTTTAGGGATTTGTGTGATAGAGAGGTCTCAAATGACGGTTCATAGGACAAATTTGGTCCACACGGTCTTATCTGGTTTGGCTGGCATATTGTTATATTTTATTTTGTTAAAAAGGTAAGTTCTTTTGGTTCAAATCTTTTTAAAAAATGATATATAGTGAAAAGTCTCACTCTCACCTCTGTCTTATCTACCCATCTGCCCCAACTTCCCTCAAGGTAAAATCTTTTATTAGTTTCTTTTGTATTCTTCTAGAGCCTCTTTAGGCAAATTTAAGAAAATATGCATAACCTTTTCCCCCCCTTTTTACAAAAGTAGACTATTACATGCACAGCTTTTATTCTTTATTTTTTTTCACTGAAATTACACTTGGAGATCTTATTCTCTAACCTAGTCAGTTTCACTCATAGTATTTCATGCCCAGCCATAGCAGACATTTTAGTTACAGATTGAGTAATAATACCAAAGGCAGGGTGGGAAAAGAGACATATTTTACCTAGTTTATCACACCAAAGTAGCTGAACAGGGATGGGGAGGCCACTACATAGTAAGATGTCTTAAACATAGTGAGTACATCCTACACACTAGTTAGTTACACTGAATGAATTGCAGCACAACATCTACAGATTGTTAACTGCCCCACTCCCCACCTTATGCACACACGCGCGCGCACACACACACACACACACACACACACACACACCCCACAGGGACCTCAAAATGCAAAATCAATGACAATGCCAGAATTTCTAAGTGAAAGAATCTCAAGACATCCTTCCCTTTTCTCTAGGTGCCCAACGGCTCCAACCCCAACTCCCCACATTACACTTTTCAGAGGTAAATTCACCAAATGTCGTATTTCCTAGATTTGCCCAATCTCAAGAAACTTAGCCTTTCTTGTTAAAATATTAGATTCCCAGTCTCATCCCTTGGAAATTCCTATCTAAGTCTGAATCTCTGCTTTTAGGAACTGGAAAGTTTGGGAGACTCTTCTAAGATGTTGCCAAATACATTCTTATGCCTGTGTTGAAATAGACTTTAGGTAATTATAATTTGATTCCGAGTACCTGCTTAGATGTCTTTTTGAATGGCTATTTTAAATAAATGTTCTTTTAAAGAAGTGCTTCCCAAAGATTTTCAAAAGGATAAACATATATAATGTTAATACTTGCTTGGTACACTGGAGGAGGCCACTGTCAGCCAGTGGAAACAGACCCAGGCGTTTTGGAGGAATGACAAGATGAAAAGTGGTATTCCATAGCACAATGTTTGGGAAATTCTGCTTTAGAATACCTTGTGGGAAAGGAGAGAGGAAACTAACATTTGTTTAGCTCTTGTATGCCTGGTGCTATACTTAGAACTAAGGCTTTTATCTTGCATATAATCTAAGCATAGACAAATGTGTATTAATACCTCCATTGTAAGGAAAAACAAACTGAAATAGCCAGACTTGATCAAACCTCTTCCAAAGGTAGTGTCAGGAGCTAGAATTTGAACTGACATTTCTGGCTCCCAAGTTCAACTTTTTTTTTTTTTTTTTAATGATTGCCTCAAATGGTGGCCAATACATATATCAAATATTAAGAAATACTCAAGAAGAACTCGAATGACACAGCTTCTCCTGGATGCATTTTGGATTAACCCTAGTTGCTGAGTGCTCCAAACACAACCCTATTTGGGATAGCCAGTCTCAAAGCTAGTCCCCAGTGATCCCATGGGGACTATTCACGCTCTAATATTCCTCCTCTCACATTGTAGCAGTATTGGTCTGCATAACCAATAAAATACAGCAGACATAATGATATGTGACTTCAAAGGCTAGGTCACTCACTCTGGGAGAATCTAGCTACCATGTGGTTAGGATAAACTCGAGCAGCCTTATTCAAACAGCCTTCTAGGAAGGAGCACCTGGTAGGAAGCTGCCCAGTCGTGGGAATAAGCCATCTCGGAAGCAATTCTTTCACTGCCAGTCAAGCCTTCAGGCGATTGAGGTCCCAGTTTATATCCTAATTGCAACTTTATGAAAAACCCTGAGCCAGAGTCTCCCAGTTAAGCCTCCCAGAGCCTTCCAAATTCTTTACAAAAACTGCGAAATAATACATGTTTGTTCTTTTAAGCCACTAACTGTTGCAGTAATCTGTTGTGCAACAATATATCACTAGTATAGGTTTCTATTATATGGTTGGAAAAAAAAAAAAACAGTAGATACTTGCCTGCATTGTAATCTATATTGATATAGACCGTAGTCACTTGAGGGAAGGGGAAAAAAAAAGCAAGACTTTGCCTCAAAAAATAAATAAATAAATAGATAGATAAATAAATAAAATCACTTCAATAAATATATTCTAAAAGATTTTTTTACACTTTCCAAACATTGTTAACTTTTTACTTTGCTTTATCAAGGACTGGTACTAAAAATAGAACAAAAACAGAAGGGCACGTTTACTTCAACTAAAAAGTGAGAGAAAGTGTCTATACAAATTCGATGTTTAACTAGTATGATTGAAAAATGAAATAACCTACCAATGAGTAGAAGTGGTTTTGTGAATCCAGCTCAGTGCTGTGCCAGACTCTGACATACAGCCTCAGATGACAAACTACTTATGCAGGCTAAAGGTGAAGCACATGTTTGCTCATTGGTTTATCAAATAGAAAACAAGCACCATCTGTTAATTACCACCAGACGACCTCAAGAGAGAAAATAAATGAAACTGAATTTTCCTCTATCCAAAATAGATATTTTTATTTTTCTTATTTTTTTAATTAAAAAAATTTTTTTGGTCATGCTCTGAGAAAAGAAGCCTATAATTAAGTCTGAAAAAGGTTCATTTAAATCTATGATAATTTTTTGATTATCCATTTAAACATACTTCCAAGAAAGTAATTAACAAGTAAGTGTAAATAACATAACAACATAACAACATGATAAATGACTCCTCAGTGTATTATAATATAGCAAATATTATCACAGCACACTTTATTATCATTTGGGCTTTACTTTTGCCAAGTTTTTATAATTATTTTTACCTACTACCCACCAGAGCAATATGGTATAACAGGTTAATACGCTAACACAAATGAGGAAATTCAGACATGAAAGATTAAGTCCAAATGTGGTTTTTTTAAGCATTAGTGCTAAGCCTAATATCATCTAGCTAATATAACACTTTAAGTATATTACATCTAGATTATCATCTAGGTAATATCATTTAGCTCTTGGGTACTTGTCTTTAGTGTGGCAAGTCCCAGAATGGGGTGGAGGGTGCGAAGGGAAGAAAAAGTGGTAAAGAATACTACTTAAAAGCAACCTCCTCCTTATCCTTATCCCCAGGCATCTGGTATTCTTAAGTTCTTTCCATCCTGCTATAAATCTTTCAAAGGATCACAAATAGTGTTGCTTGTCTATCTTTATGTGGTATAACTCCAAGCTGTCCACAACCTAATCCTGCCAATCATTATTAACCTAAATGAGGCTGAACAAGCATGGGCTTCAGGCTACCTTCCAAAGGAAGGTCCATTACCCTCTATCTAGTAAATCTCATGCACGCAAAAGAAGCAGTTCACTCAGGTCTACCCCTAACATTTGCAGGACTGGGGCAAGAATACAAACGCAGGCCCGTATTTAAATACAAATCAGGCTACCAAAACTGTTTGCTAAAATCTCTCCCTATCTTGGCAAATAATTTCATAACAACAAAATTTTTTAAATGTGTGCAGTGCTATGGGTTTTATATGACTGAAGGTCAGCAAAATAACAGACTACTAAATTTAATTATTAATGTACCTGCCTAAATGATATTTGGATGCGTAATAAAAAGATAGCCATAATTCATAAAATATCATATATCTTATATTTTTCCTACTTTTGGTTCACCAAAATACTCATTGTTTTTAAATCAAGACTTTTATATATTTAAGTTCTACTGACAGAAAATGCCAAATTAGACAACGAAAGGCTCACAATTATTACATAATTTTTATTAATTCCATTTGGAGAACTGTAGCTCTGCTAAGGTAATGGCAAAAGGAATTGTAAGTAATATTTCTAAAGCAATACTCAGTTCAGAAGTGAATATCCATTTCACATACCATGATCAAAAACTAGTAGGTTCGCATACAATAAATTATCATAAAAATATTCTTAAATATTTTAATTTCATCATGTAGGTTGCTATCATATTGTGATTTTTCAGAATAGCTTAAGATCATCATCCAGCCAAGTGCTCTGAAGGATTTCTTCCTATATTTGTTGATTTCAAGACCATTCATTTCTACATCTCGTAATGGGAAGGCCAAAGTAGATTTTGTTGTTTCTGGGTTATGAAACTGATATAAAATTGATTCTCTTTCCATTCTCATTGTTTTAATTAGCAATCAAATCTTTTTTTAATAAAGAATATAAAGTTGCAAGATTTTTTTATCTGACCATTTAAGCTGTAGATTTAATGAGACTAATGTTCTTATTAATTTGCATTGTTTTGGTCAGTAGTTAAAGCTCATTAAATAAGAACTCGTAATGTTTTATTTGTCAACTCTGTTAGATCACACTGAACAGAAGTCTGCTCACTTTCATTGTTCCCATACTTTTCTTTTTAATTTAAGTCGAACTTGTCTTTGAAAATTTTCTATTTTTTTTTTCTTGCCAGCTTTTCTCCTTCTCTAGAATCTCTACTTTTGATTTGTTTTTATCATGATTCTCTGTTCTTCACCAGCCCTCATTCTCTGTGATCTAAGAGATTAAAAAGCAAAATGGAGTTGTATAAAGTGTATAAAATTTGAATATTTTTAAATAAAAAATGTGAATTTTAAACACAGAAAAATAAAAACTTTTCATGTGTTAGTTATTTTTCTTCTAAAATATGCAAAATTATTAAAATAAAAGGCAAAATATAAACTATAATGAACATCAGATTACAAAGCAAAGCTAAATAATGCTGACAGTTTAATTTTATTGTTTTAAAATTTAATTACTCTTATTAAACACTTTTATAAAAATAAAACTATTTGCATTTCGAGTTGTTAGTGTTAAGAACTGGTATCACACTTTAAGTATATTCCATCTAGACACAGATGCCTACAAATTTAAGAGCAGCATGAATTATTTAATATTGCAAAATATTCCTCAGCCATTATCTGCAATAACTGCAAATACTGAACATATCTGGAGTGATTCCAGACCTATAAATTGGTTTTTATGGAGAAAAGCAAGAAAATGGATGCTCAGCACTAGTGGTAAATAAAATTTCATTATGCAAAATTTCAAGTACCTATTGCATTCATGCTATAGGAAGGATTTGACAAGTTAATTAATCTATCTTTTCTCTTATTTAAGTACTTCTGCTGTTCAAATCCCCCCTGGATTCTGAAGCATTCTCTTTTTTTCTCAATGGATGTAGTATAACCCATAATATGTCATACCGTTCAAATACAATTGCTTTCTATTTCTAGGAGGCAGGTTAAAAGATGTGGAAAAGAATTTCCCTGGATGATGAACGTTAGTCACAAGCATAAATATTTAGTGACAAGTGTCTATGATTTGTAAATAATTTTTTATTTATGGGTTGTATTTATTTGTGAGCTGAAGGTCCTCTGAACTATAGGGCCCAGAACCTCTTTTTTCCAGATCTAAGATGGTACTGAATGAACTCATCTTTCTACATTTCCCTCTCCTCTATTTGGATGTCCACTGCCTCAGTGCACATCAAAACCACTATCTCTACCAGCCCACTGTAAGTACCTAACTAATTAATTTACTTTTTCTGCCACTCCGTGATTTACTTAGAATTTGAACTGAAAATGTTCTTTAGACTCTTGCATATTGTAAAAAGTTATTTGTGAGGAGAGTAGAAGTCCCTGTACTAGGGATGGGCAGTCAAACTTTTGTACCTCTGCCTGGAACACTGTGCTCTTTTCTTTGGCTATTTAATTCTTATGTAGATCTCAACTCAAATCCTTTCTTGGCGGCCTCAAATAGTTCAGATTCCCTCTGTATATGTTCCCTTAGCATTTTGCTCTATTCAACAGAACAATGATTTTACATTTGTTTCTGTTGGTTGATTAGTGTTTGTCTCCCTCCACAGAGAAGAACTGACATGAGGACCCTGTATGAGGGTGTTTCGGTTCACCTCTTATATCCCCAGAGCTAAGCCTATATTGTACACATAGAAGATACTCAAGATTTAATTACTTAACTAATTCATTAAGTAATTAAATGGAGCCATTTAGCTGCATCTTAACACTTCCTCCTCGCTTTTAGGCCTTAGTCAATCACATGGTTAAAGAAAATTTATTTGTCTTTTCCATCTCACCTTAATAGTATCTTTTGGGGGAAAGCTTTCCCAGACCTCTCTGACTTATTCAAATTCTCTTGTTTTCTTTATGTTGAAAAAAATTAAAAACTCCTTTTGACCCCTGACATGATTTCACATCATGTGTTTACACCTGAGCCCCAGAGCTCTAGTGAATTCTCTCTTAAGTTGTGGGAAATACTATACAGAAAAGACTGATTTCATGCTGACTATGTACATTACAGTAATCTTAGGAATACTTTCTCTGGCTTAGCAAAATCTTAAGTGTGGCCACAGAGCATGGTCAACTTTAGTAATAGGTGTATTTTCCCCGAATCAAGCATTTTGAATACTGATTGACCAGGAAACTAGGACGTGTATTTTCTAATAATATCACATTTTTCGAAGTAGTTCAGAATTTGTCCTCAGCATTTAGTTTTATCTAGACACTAAGCAGCCACGGAAACACAAACAAATATTTCCAGAAAGTTCCTTGGTTCCTTTTCTTTGCAAAGTTTTAACTCTATTACCATGAAATCATTTGTTTATTATAGAATGACTTTCTTCCTGGTTCAGCTGAGAACCTAAAACACTAGAAGAACCAACAAATGATGATAAAGCCTCTCTACATTTTCCTACTACTCCCAATATTTGGTGGACACAGGCCAAACTTTAATTTAGCTTCCTGCCATTTCAGCTTTCCTATACACATTTTCAAAATATTTGGTCCCTGCCTTTTCTCATGATTTTCCTTTTTAAAAAGCAGCAAAATTGGACCGTAATAATTGGATATTGACATCACAATCCACAAAACATCTGTTGTTAAGTTGAATCAGCAGTGAAAATTTTTCAGTAGATAGATTTTTTCTTATTTGAGACTTCATCTACTTTAAGCAATGGCATAATTAATGGGAAATGGCAAAATTAATGGCAAGTCATGTTGGAGACAGGCAAATAGGATACTTCATTCTCAAGAGTTACTGAGCATCCATGTGGGTTGGGGGCATTGGTTAGCTTTGTCTCAAACAACTTTGTCTCAAACTACCTAAAGTGCCCCCAGGATAGAGAAGTATTTTATTAAACTCAGTCTATAGGGAGAAAAGTGAGAAAGCATCAGATTATTTACACTCAAACTTGAATGATCAAGCACTACTTTATTGGCTCATTCAGAAGCTTTACTAAGTGAGACTTGGGCACAGAAAAAAAATTGTTAATGGGGTAAGAAAGAAATTAGTAAAAACATGACCCACAATATGGTGTTGAACCATGCCAGAAGGCCTGACCTCCCTTTGGACACAATGAGATTATCCTGGCAAGAAAAGTGTACCATCAAGTTCTGAGAAAGTGAGTGTTGGATACCCTGATTCTGTGGCCTTAGAAAAAGAGAAGGAAAATGTATAAATTTTTTTCTACTCAGACAAAAACAAGGACAAACTTGCTTTGAGGTCTTTACTTCACACAAAATAACATTAACTTGTTTTTATCAAGGTAATAAGTTAAAAGTAGAGAGTCATATCTATCTGTTTTTGTCAGGTAATACAATAGAAGTAAAGGTCCTAATAACTGTCTACTATCTTGCTTCTAGCTGTAAAAGACATACCTCAGTAGTTTTATCTGATGTAAAACAGCAGATATTTCTGCTGAGATTTTGTGAAAGTTCTCTCTGAAGCAAACAAAGAACTTTTCTTTGTGGCTGAGAGGAGCCTTATCCCTAGGAATTCTAAATAGTGCTGCTACATTGCTTCCCACTTGGCTTCAACTGTGAAAGATTATTTAAATGTTTCAATCACTTTCAAGTGCAGAAATATTTTAACTTTTGCCTTTACAAAAGCATCCTGTAAGTATGCTCCCCGCCCACCTTGGATTATTTGTTTTTAGGTTATTTTTAATAGTAATGCCCTTTAGAAAGCAAATACACAAAAGCTTTAAAATTAAAAAATGACTGAATTTACTAAGTGCTGGTCCTGGTACAATATGAGTAAAATGAAATTCTTTCTTTTAAAATAATAAAATAAACTTTAATAGTATTGTAGAGGTGGAGCCTGCTAAAAAAAAAAGTCACTTGCAGCAAATACTGGACAATCTTTCTGTAGTATTTTCAGTTAGTATCAACTTTGGGGATTATGGTTTTAGTAAATGCTTTGCCTGCATTGGATGATAACAAGTCTGGCTTCTGTTAGCTATTTCATTTCTTAGCTAAAATTGCCTTGAAATAAAGAAAAGTCTGGGTTTATTTTGTAACTATTTCATTAGTGGAATATATGTTGATTTTCTTATTGGTCAGATGTTATTAGGGGGAGGCAGGAAAGTAATTTCTACAGGATCTTATTAACTATCCATGTTTCTAAAGGTAAAGTTGGAAACACAATTCCATCTCCTTATGATGTTGCAGAAGTCTCATTTTTTTTTTTATCCTATCCTTCATTATTTAACTGGCCTGCTACACAAAATAGGACTGTAAGGTTTTCTCATAACATCACTATGTCTTTAAAAATTTCTATGACCCATATTTTGGATTATACCTTCAAGACATTTGAATAGTGAATAATTTTATGCTTATCCAGGAACCAGTCTTTCCATTACTGTTCCTGTTCTCTGTGTCCCAGTTCACAGGTTTTTAGCATAAATGAAACATAAGAAGAAAACAATTTTCAGAGATTCCGAAAGCAAGAGAAATTTGGATACCTCAAATCCCCCACTACTCCTGGGCCTAGCTATTAGTCTGATAATATTAACTTATTATTGAATATTATAAGTTTGTGCCAAAGGGAGAGGGAGGACCAAATACCTCCCATACATAGCATTTCAAAGTAAAACCTTATCATTAAAACTATCACCAGCAAAGTGAAACCAAAAGTATCATTTTCACTAAAAAAAATTATCCCTTTCACCCTGACTCCACAAGAGCTATCTGTAAAGAGCCATTATAAAATCATTTAGATCTTGACCTCTTACACCCAAGCTTCCCAGAAATGATTAAACCATCATTGCCCAGTTTATCTAGGACACAGCCTCCCCTCAGCTCACTACCATGGCTGCACAATCACTGGGAAAGTAGAGTGTGGATGATGTCTGGAGGGAAGAAAGGGCAAGAAGTAACACCTGTTATTCTACTTCCTTTCCCCAGCCACTCTTAAGCAGGTTGAGCTATGTCTGAAAAACATCCAGCAACTTCTCTTCACCAGCATGGCTGCCACATCTCTAGAGACTAGGTGATGATAGCCTGTGTGTCAACCTGGCTATGCTATAGTATCCAGTTATTTAATAAAACACTAATCTAGGTGTTGCTGTGAAAGTATTTCTATAGATGTGGTTAATATCTACAATTAGTTGACTTTAAGTAATCGAGATTACCCTTAACAAAGTTGAAGGCCTTAAGAGCAAAAACTGAGGTTTCCTGGAGAAGAAGGAATTCTGCCTTACGGCTGAAACATCAACTTCTGACTGAGTTTCCAGCCACCCAGCCTGCCTTCCTAACAGATTTTGGACTTGTCAGCCCTTATAATCCCACAAGCCAATTCTTGAAAACAAATCTCTTTATATATGGATAGTATACATATTGGTTCTATTTCTCTGCAGAACCCTGACTAATACGGAGCCTTATTACATTCCTGCTCCTTCCTCATGGGTTTACAAATTGTGAATTAAGAGCAATCATGAATAGACAAGGCTGTTCACATTGGAGAACCATGGTTCTAAGAACGATGTTTAATACTTGTGAGGATTCCTGGAGAAAACCAGAACATAGCTTTCTCCCATGTTTAGCTATGTATACATGGAGGACCACTGCACTAGATGCCTTTTCTATACCTTTTTTTTTTTTGCTTCATTTTAAATACATAATTGTATTTGCAATACAGGCAAGGTCTCACAATTCCACCTCAATTTTTGGGGAAATATTTATGGTAGAAATTGTATTGTTATATAAACCCATAATCCTTGACAATATGACATGTATTTTGGTATCTAGGTATTTCATTTCAATAATGTTTAGGCACAGATGTGTTTGATATATTTAACTAGTACATTCAAGTGAATTGAAAATCAGCAATTCTTTTAAGATGAGGAAAATCATTTCCTAGAAAGTTTTGCACAAACTTCAAAAACTAACTGAACTGTGGAAATAGAAAATGCTGATCAACAAGGATCTTATAAATAATATTAACTTGAAACAACTGAACAATGTGACTCTTTAAGCACAAAGCTGGTTTCTTGTAGCATGCTTTTAGAACCCTAAATAGTGGGGAAGCATCTATAATTTTTTTATTATTCTTTTGTATGGAAAAGTTCTGTCATGTCAGCTAATTTTCTATCCTAAAATGTTTAGGAATTTCCGAAACCACACAGTTCTGCTGATAAAGCTCTCTCCATTCATTCCATGATACTAAAGTTACTAATGAGTTTTAGTTGAACAATCTCACTTGCTTCTTTGCTCTATATTCAATGAGGCACATTTTAGATTTGCAATAGTTTATGTAAAAACACACAAACACACACACACACACACACACACACACACACACACACACACAGGAAATACCAGAACCTAACAAAATAGAAAAATAAATTCTAATTCAATTAAAATTTAAATGACCAATTTTTAAATATAAACTTCTGACTAAGCTTAGCATTATCTAGGGTAACTGAATTAAATCTCTCTCTTCTGAAAACAGAAAATAAAACAAACATAGTAATGGTGCAGAACTAGAGAACTGATATTTACAACCATTTTAACTTTAGAGATGTGTTACAAATCTGCTGCTTATTTTTATTAGTATTTATTCTGCAATTAGAGCCCTAATAAAGAGACTATACCTAATTTCCAAGCAGTTATTGGCTTATATTTGAGTCTGAAAAATAATGTTATTTCTGATATGGGAATGAAGATGAAAAAAAAAAAAAAGCGTTCCATGGAAAGTAACTTCACAAGGTGATCTGATCATAAATTCCTAACGGTGCGGGTCATGGTGGGTAGTTACGCCCCAGGCATATAACTTTTTGTAAAAGGTTTATCTTTGCCTTAAGCAAGCCCTGTCTATTGTTTCTGTGTATCTGGGTTAAGACACCTTTGAAATGCCTCTTTTCAGACCCCTCCTAAGAGGTAACCACCCTCAAGAGAGAAAACAATCTTAACTATCCCGTATTCCAATACCATTTTGCTTTCTCCCACTTTCATGTAATCTACTTTATGTTCTCTCCTTAATTTCAAATGCATAAAAGAAACTGCAAATTTTATTCTCCAGAGCATTTGAGATCCTGCTCCCCAGCATATATCATTGATTGGGGCTCAAATAAACTCAAATTCTCTACAGGTTTGGATGTTTCTTATGTCTGTCTATAGGAGCCAATATACTGCAGTGGTTCAGTAAACTACACCTGGTATAAATCCTAGCTCTACCACATCCAGCCTGTGTGACTTTGCCAAATTAACTATCCTAGGTTTTAGTTTCTTCGTGTGCAAAAGAGAACAGTAATCTTACTCGCTGAGTCATTGTAACGACAACACTCAAAAAACGGTAGATAACCTCCTATTTTAGAAATTATCTTAATTTGAAATCATTAAGTTCTGTTCTAAGAAAATGTATTTTTTTGCTCAATATATTTTAAAACTAAATAACATTTTAAATGTCTGTTTATGTTAATTCTTACTGAGGAATATAAAACACAAAAGTTCACTGTGTAGGAATTTTTTTTTTATCAACAAATTGACTAAAGTAGAGGATGAATTTCTGGAAAGGTGTGAGATATCCCCAGAAGCCACAGGTACAATCAGTAATCAGACAGTTCCAGGGGTCAGTATAGTAGAAGTTAATGACATTTTTCCCCTTCAGGGTTTTGCTGCTGCAATTATTCAATTCCAATTGTTTATGTCATTTTGTCACTCAAGATTCAAATCCCTAGCGATAATATCTAAGCAGTCTAGCTTGGCTGAGGGAAAGTAAATCTTCAAAGTCTCACCTTTGCTTTGCATCCCCAAAGCAAAGTCCAAAGGCTGCTACAAAGGAAGAAGAAACAGATACCAATGAGAAAACAAATGCCCTATATGTATAGAAGTATTACCCTTTAATGTTTCTCAGAAGTCATATGCTTTGTAATTCACCATAATCACATGTATAGGACAAATAATAAGGGTCAGAAACTATGTTATTTCTTTAATGCCCAATACTCCCGAATACGCTGACATCACCTGGAATGGTTATGACAAATTTCCATTTCCACTTGTTCATTAGGAGTGCATTAGGGAAATCTGCTCTCCTCCAACTCCCTTTTCCCACCTTTACTGGTGTTTGCCACCATGGTTTCTGCATGTGGCAGGAATAGTGGCAATATCTTCCCATCCCAACTTTCATTTTGAATGGGCTTACAAATCAGGTCCTTGAACCTCCAAAACCATCTGAACTCATTTGTTTATACTGGAAGTGTACTAGTGATGCTAATCTACTACAGTGAAGTGGAAATTTTCCAATAATAACAGAGAATTAGATGAGATTCTTTATAGCATCATATACTTACCAAGTGGTCACTTACTTCAAGCTAATTTCTTTTAAGTTATGTATAATTCTAAAAACCTGGGTAACATTTTCTAAAATTACAGAAGATTGAAAGCAATATATTAGGAGGTCAATGAGATTAGGAAGGAAATTTTGCCAAAAGTACACCAAGAATAGCAAAGAAGTGACAGAGAACAGAAACTACTATAAAAATAAACAAAAACCCAAAAACATCACAGCAGATGCTCTACACATCTCAAAGTGTCCCAAACTATATTACATTTCAGTTTAATAATTGACATTTATAATGATGACCCTAAGTCCTTAAGAACTCTATGTAAGGTAGAAAGGACATGATACATTTTAGAAAGATGTGCAAGAAAAATACTTCTAAAAAAGGCTTCATATAAAGGGGGTATACAATGGGAATTTTAAACCTATATAATATTTTAGCTCCCTAGATTCTGGATAGTTAAAATGATAGTAAAAATAAGGGCTAACACTGATTGAGGACACATCCTGTGCCAGACACTGTGCTAAGTGCTTTTACTGGACAATCTCATTCAATCCTCACACTAAATCTAAGGCGAATAATACTATTATGCCTTTCTTACAGATAAGAAAATTAATAGAGATTAAATAGTAAGGATAGGTGAGATTACAATAACAAACAACCCCAAAACCTCAGTGGTTTAAAACAACAGTTTTATTTTTCACTTGTGCCACCTCTCCACCGTGGCTTAGCTGAGGCTCTGCTCTTTGAGAACTATGGAGCATCTACAGTCTGCAATGAAGCTAATTGCCATGCAGGGAGAAGAGAAAGATAGTAACTTATGCTCCCTAAAACTCATGTGGCCATGACCTATTTCAAGGAAGAGGAGAAGTACAAACCTACCATGTGCCCAATAGAGAACTGAATATTGGTGAAGAATCCTAATGACTATTAGGCACAATCACATAATTATAAAGTACGGAAGCAGGAGTCAAACTCAGGCACGCTAAAAACACTGAGTTTAGACTAAGAACTAGAGAGATCTCTAAGTTTTGTGTACCTGCAGAGGAGAGTGATTACTGGAAGACAGGAGCTGGCCACATCCTTTAGAGAGTTCCATTCTCTTTAATAGGTCTTGCTTAAATGCTGTCATGTTGGGGAAATTATAATGTTATGTCAACTTTGCCCTTTGTACAAGTCACAGAAGTAGTAGATATGTTTAATACAAATGGAAACAATGTAGAATAATCATTTTCATTTACTTTCCAGAGGTCAAATGCCCCTTCTGCATTGTCTAGGGATAACACAAATGGAAACGCTTTAAGAAGAGAATTTGGCTTTAGTATTAACGACATGTTCTATAACCTTGTACGCGTAACAGTAATAATCATTGACATCCCTATGTCTATGCTTAATTAATAAACAAGCCTCCTTATCAAGTAATTTGTGCTTAGAAGTAAACAAATGAGGCTTGATGATGATGATGATGATGATGATTATAGTTTGCAGTGGGCCTTACGGGTTTAGATTTCAAAATAGTTTTTTGCACATTTTCCTTGACAGCCTATATTGGGGAAGGTTGAATATACTTAACTGTATATTTGATAGATTTGCAAAAGTATGTTGAATGTTTACATATCTTCTGTATGACTCCAATGTAGGGAAGTATTTCTTGCAGAAGAAAAGAACGATTAACAAGGTTATTAAGTACATAGATACTTACTTTTTTCATGGGGCAAAATAAGCAATGCAACACAGTACCAACAGCAAAATTACTTAAAGTTAAATAACTACCTTGGCTTTTATATTGGTTTCAAGACTTTTCAAAACAAAATGTATGTGGTTTTACTCTCTATATAAAATAAACATACCCTATATAAACTTTAATGTAAAGTTCTGTAACCTTAGAAAGTGAGACACATTCCAAATTATGTGGCTCAGCTCAGTCTATGATCCATTTAAACAAATTAAATTAATTTCTCAACCTCTAACCAAAGTCAAAAAATTTAAGTTCTTGTCTTAATTTCGATTATGAAGGAAGTAAATGCTAAGAGAGGCCTACTATTTTTTATATCTTGTTTCTTTAGTCTTTACAATAGCAACAGACATATAGATCTTTTCCTGCCGCCCCAAAACAAAAATTTGTTGACTCATGATAATAACACCAATTATTACATAAGTACCAATTGTTATCATTTATAATATCAGCCATATCTTTAAGAACTTTGAAAGAAATGTCAACATAGAATGCAAAAGCGAAATTTATTGCAACTAAAAATGGGCCTGTTAAGTTATAAGAAGGTCTGAGGAGGACCTCTTACTATTCATGGGAGACTAATTGACATGAAATGAGAAAATGTTTAAGAAAGACTTTAATCAAATATATGGTAGCTGAAGGAAACTGGACTTTGGGTGGTAAACACACAATAGAATATACAGATGTTAAATTATAATGTACGCCTAAAAATTATATAACTGTATTAACCAATGTTACTCCAATAAATGTAATTTAGAAAGAAAGAAAGAAAGAAAGAAAGAAAGAAAGAAAGAAAGAAAGAAAGAAAGAAAGAAAAAAAGAAAGAAAAAAAGAAAGAAAGAAAGACCTTAAGACATAAAATACAAATAGAGAAGGAAAATAACAGAAAAGTGTCTTTTGGGGGCTTTCACTTAACCAACCCTAAGGATCCGCTCTTTGTTAACATTTGGACCTTGGAATTAGGGCTTAGATATAGCAAAACACATGTTCCTCCCATTCTAACTGTACTCATTAGAGAATTTAAAAGTTTTGAATTTTACTTGTCAACATTTGTTAAAGGCACAGCCCTGGAAGAACTGTAACACAGATTAAAACAATTAAACCACATCACACCTAGTACTCTGAAAGAATAGCACCTCTTTCTCTCATTAAGATTTCACATTACCAGGACAATCTCTAATAATTAAGACAGGGGGCAGTAACCTTGACTAAAGTTCTAAGCTCCCAAAAGTTAAAGTTAAGAATTAAGACATAAAAGTGAAAGAAAAGTTAGAAAAGGAGAAATAATGGTGGCCCCCAAATTTGTGAGAGTATGAAAACAAGAAGACAAATGACATATGGCTGTGTGCAGGTGTGATGGAAATCACTTTGACAACAGAGCCGTGGGTCCTGTGCGCATGATACACAATATAGGTAAAAGGAAATAAGCAAAAGCTAGTATCTGTCTTCAAAATGCTTATCAAATTGGAGGATACAAAATACAAAAGCTAAAAGTATGATATCTTTTTATTAGTTCAATGTGTGATTCAGATGCATATGCAGGACAGAGATCTGGACTTGGATTCAAATTCCTAATTTGCCATACACAGATGCTCTTCAACTTAACGAGAGAGGTTATGTCCTGATAAACCCATCGTCAGTTGAAAATATAAGGGTTAAATGTATTTAACACACTTAACTTACCAAACATCATCGCTTAGCCTAGACTACCCTAAACATGCTCAGAACACTTACATTAACCTGTAACTGGGCAAAGTCATCTAACAGCATATCGGTTGTTTACATTTGTAGCCGTGTGGCTGACGGAAATGTCACTGGCCAGCATCACAAAAGAATATCATGCTGCATTTCGCTAGCCTGGAAAATATCAAAATTAAAATTTGAAGTATAGTTTCTACTGATTGTGTACTGCTTTCACACGATCGTAGTTGAAAAACTGTAAGCCTAACTATTGTAAATCAGGGATCGTCGGTACAAAGAATGAGTATAGCATTCTGGTTAATGCTTAAGCTTTGGATTTAGACAAATGTTTAAGTCAGGTTTCAATCATCAAAAAAGAACAAGTAGATTTATATTAAGAGACTTATTGCAGAGAATTGGTTTACATGATTATGGGGGTTGGCTGGCTAGGCAAGTATGAATCCAGAAGACAGACCATCAGGAAGGGCAGGCTGGAACTTTTAGGAAACTGAAATTGCAGTCCACAGGTAGAATTTCTTCTTTAGAGAAGCTTCAGCTTTGCTCTTACGACCTTTCAACTGACTGAGTCAGGCTCATGCAGATTATCTCCCTTACTCAGTCATCTGATTATGGACTTTAATCACATCTATAAAATGCCTTCACATCAACACCTAGACTAGTGTTTGACTGAATCTCACAGTGGAGACTGTAGCCTGGCCAAGTCAACACATTAAACTGACCATCATAACAAACCTATTAAGTGCTCAACACTTCCATTGCCTATCTATATAGCCATGAGAAAGTTTCTAAATTTCTTTAAATCCTTATTTTATTATCTGTAAAATGAAGATGGTAAGAATAACTACTCATAGATGAGATAAGCTTCTCTTTTAAACCATATGCACTGAGGAGTAAGAAAGGGGAAAAGTGATTTTCCAAGGAAAACAAAGCTTTATAACCGGGTTGTAGGGGAATGGATACCAGAGAAAGAAAAAAATGAAATATTTACACTACACTACTCACCTAGGTTGTTGACAAAAATGCTGTGTGTGGCCAAATTAAAGAATAAATAAGAATCTTGAGAATATAAAGATACTGTCTCCAAAAATAATCTTTTGTTTGTTTGTTTGTTTTGCTTTGTTTTAGAGCATGGCATCAGGAAAAATAAATGGGTACTGGGTCTAAAGGAAGTAGGAGAATATCACCTTCACATATTCAATACTGGTGAAGGTTTAATTGCCCTGTTCTATTCACACTGAATCCAAAAACTGAAGAAGATGGAGAAGGCCCGTGTCTTAGACAGCCAGGCTGCTATAACAAAATACCATAGACTTATTTGTGGCTTAAACAACAGACATTTATTTCTAACAGCTCTGGAGGCAGAGAGGTCCAAAATCAAGGTGCCAGTAGACTAGGTTCTTGGTGACGGCTCTCTTCTTGGCTTGTAGGCAGCTGCCTTCTTATTGTGTGCTCACATGGCTTTTCCTCAGTATGTGCTTGTGGAGAGAGCTTTCATGTCTTTTTTTCTTCTTATTAGGGCATTAATTTCATCATGGGGGCACTACCGTTATGACCTCATCTAAAACTAATTATTTCCCAAAGCCCTACCTCCAAATACTATCACAATGGGGGAAGGTCTCCAGCACATGAACTTTGAAGGGACTTAAACATTCAGTTTAACAGCCTCCAAAAGAGCTGGAACTAAGTTAACTCAAAAGTCAAAGGAATGGTTAGAGGAATGAAGTTTATCTAGCCATTATTCACACAATGAAAATCAACAGACCCAAAGACAGTCAATCCAATCTTGTACCCAGAAATAGCATTACTCTTAGGGAAGCTTAATCTGCACATACAATGAAAAGAATATTCTCTGTACCACCTCCAAGATTTCTTGCTTGGACCTGGAACTAGTTTTAAAGTGGACAAATCAGGAAAAAAGCCTCAAAGGGTACTATTGAACTTCACTATGTCCGGAAATTCAAGCACAAGAGATTACACATAATGGAAGCAAACTGGTCAATTAATTGAAGAATATGACATCAAAACCACTTTTAAAATCCACAAGAATATCTGATAATTATGTGATTGAGGGAAACTAGAAGTACAAGATATAAAATCGGTGATGCCAAAAAAGAAGAAAATTACAGGTTATTATGCCAATTAGGGCTTTTAAAATGTTTTTAAAATCTAGATATTTAGCTATTGCGGGGCTGTCATTTTCACTTACTGGATCCACAGAGAGAAAACAAGGTATGAGAGGAGTTTCCTGCAATGTCTAGTTCTTAAGATATAAGAAGGAATTTAAAAAGTATAGAAAGTAATAAGGAAATAAGTAAGCCTGCTTTAAAACTTGTTAGACAATCCAATTCAAGCACTGGATGTTCACCATAGCTTTGCTTCAAGGTCGATATCACTGTCCTGGAGTTTATGCTTTGAAGTTTAGTGTCTGTCATGATGACAGCAACTGTAGACACCACGTATCTTTGTTATCCCTGGACTAAGTTACACTCCTACCCTTGGCATCGGAGGGCTTGATTTCTAAGCCCCATTCTACTACTAGATCAGCAGATAAATCACTTAATTCCTATGAAAGTGGACTAGCATTTAGCCAAACTGACCTAAAGGAAGAGAGCATCAATAAGGCCCAACAACAGATAATGCAACATTTTGAAGATGTGGCCTAACCAGATATGCTCTTGACCACCCCACCCCAGCTGGTCCTGAACAACTTCTAGTGTGGTCTGCTATTAGTGATTTAGGATGCTTAAATGGGGGTGAAGAGATGAATTTGAATAATTATAATCCAAAGTTATATTAATCCACTGATGGAAAAAAATATGTATTAATCCTAACATGCGTATTTAAATATTCATTATTTTAAAAATCATGTTTCCATGAAGAAAAATAAATTAACTGGTAGTATTTAATAATTCAAAATAAAAAACATATGTCTAGACAACATTTATTAACAATAGTATAAAAGTTTATTTTTTACAACTTATTGTTTTGGAAATCAATAATGAAAGTGATTTTATTTTCTGTATATTTTAATATATGTTAATTTTATGTGCTATATTTAATATATGATATAGTATGCATTATATTATACTCTACTCTTTTCTTGTTTCATCTTTCCTATTTCTTCAATTCAGTTTTTTAAGAGACTTTATTTTTTGGGACAGTTTTAGATTAATTGAAAAAATTGTGAAGAGTTCCTATTCACCCACACATAGTTTCCCTGTTATTAACACCTTTAAAAGGTTTCCTTTAGTTTGAACTGCTTTTATTTCCACTTGATTTTTATTTTTAATCAATATAACTGATATACATGATAATATAATCAAAAACTACTAAAAATCTGATAAATTCATCAGTTCCTGCTGCATTCTTCCCCATGACTAATCGCTTTCATCTGCATAGCTATCTCTCTAGTTATTTAACTTCTGTGCTTCTAAATAACATATTTATTCTGTAATTCCTTAATTTATCAATATTAGAGACTAAACATTTTTTCCAAATACTCCATCAGATTTATTACAGACCTATCAATATTAATTTCCGAGCAGTCTAGTGTTATCAGATAATCTATCCATTTCATTTATTCCCCCTATTTCCATTATGGATCTCCCATTCTCTTGCCCCAATCTACAACTGGTGGCTCTCTAAGCTTGATGCAAATCCGACACTTCGTTTATCAATTTCCTGTGTTGGTTCTCTGTTTCTTGTGCCTCAGGATCCTGTTTTTCTTGGGTCGCACCCTCATTTAATTGGAATAGGTCTTCCAACTGCTTCCTTGAAAGATTCAAGGGAAGTAATTTTTTTAACTTGACTTATCTGAAACTGTCTATTCTATACTCACAATTAATTATTTGGCTGAGTCTAGAATTCTAGGTTTAAAACCATTTTTTCTCAGAATTCTAGTGGCATTGCTCTATTCTCTTCTATCTTTCAAAATTTCTACTGAGATGTACTATGTCATTTTATTACATAGTGTATAAAAACTAGAGAGCTTTAATCATTGAATGCTGAAATTTTATGACTTGTTTTTGAAGGTTCTTTTCTTATTCATTGTGTTAGGCATTCCGTGGGCCCTTTCAAACTGGATGCTCGTATTCTAGCATCTTAATCTTTACTTTGCATCTTCTAAAATCATATTGAAATCTCTCATCTATTAATGACTCCATTCCCACATTTTACCAGAAGTCCTTTGCAGTAATATTTTAAGCATGTGGTCAACTCAATTATTAACTCTAATAGCATATGTATTGACTTTGGAATACTGTCTAAAACTTTGGAATGTATAGATTTCAAGCCAAATAATAAAGCTACTTGAAGAAAACCCAATCACCTGAGTTGAAATTATCCACTTTTCTTATCTGCCTCCACATATAATTATCCACCTAGGACTGATTAAATAATGAAACATTTATATAATGGAACACCATGTTATTATTGCCGATGTTCTGAACCGTTTAAGAATAAGTTGGAGACATCATGCCCTCTACCACTAAATATTTCAGTGTGTGTTTCCTAGGAACAAGTCATTCTCTCATATAATTCTTCTAATCTTATGACCATTTGATTGAAGGAAAAAGATATTTTCTTGCTAAAATAAACCGTACATACACAAGAAATTCTGTATATAATATATCTATACTGGACATAGTCCAGAGGGAATTAATGATAACAGTACGGGGAGGCCTTTCTGTAATGCCTTCACTTCTTCTTTCATCCTATAACAGAGGCCCCATAAAGCTCAAGAGCTTAGTAAACGACATGACCAGCCAACATCTAGAATGTTTCCTAAAGCCAAAGTCAGCTCACATTTTATTACTCATATTTGATATGCAAAGAATTCTAATGTGCTATATTTAAATGTTGGTTTATTCTGTATGTATGCCACCCCTTCTTCTTACTCTATTTTAAAAGTTGAAGCTGTCCTAATTTATAATTATGAAAAAAAAAAGATTACTGTATTTGGACTTGCTATTTAAAATGCCTGAATGTAATTCTCTCCTTCATATGTGTTTTGAAATTTTCCCCTATCAGAAAGCATATCAAGGTCAAAATCTGAGCACTGAAAACATGGTTTAACTGAAGCTTATGACTTTGGTCACTTAAAAGCTCTTTATTAAAGGTTTGAGAAAATTTTTATTCAAAAAAATTTTTTTAATTTTAGGTAACTAAACATCATTAACACATCTAAGTTACCAGAGAGGAAGTATATTTTAAATGATTTCTCTCAACTAGGATACTTGTAATTGTGTGTGTGTGTGTGTGTGTGTGTGAAATAAACAGTTCATGCAAGCAATCACAATGGGAATATTTACAAAAACTTGATAAAATCTGAAAATCAATATTAAGAATTGACACAATGCCAATTCATCAAAAAAAGATGTACCACCATAAGTAAAATCAAGAAAAAATTAAATAGATCCCTAGAATATTCAAGATGGTTTCAAAGATAAATAAATGTTGAAATATTATAGATGGCTGTTTTGCATTTTGGTGACAAATGATAACCAGTGCTCTTTTCACTTAAAAGTGTTTAATAACACCTTACCAAATGTAGTGGACATCTGTTGTTTGTGTCTGCTTGGCACCCACTAGGGACCTGTGTCTCTTTCACCCCATGTGGACTTGAAGAATTTGTCATTCAGAGTGCTTTACTCTGCCCTGGTTTCAAGAGCTGGGACAATTCTTTGGCTAAGTCAATTTGTATACTTCCTTCTGCTCTTCACAAAAGATTGGCGTAGAGGGCGAGCATCAACCCAAGCAGGACCAGGGTCCCCCAATGAGGTCTAGTCTCCTCCTCTGACCTTGACTTACAAAGACTAGATAAGTCTGGAGGTACCAGTAGCCATCTCTGACTATCGCACACACAGAATTTCCCTGAGAATGATGACATTACTCAGAGGAATGCTAAATTGAGTGACAGCAGGTGAAAGAGCCATGAATTCTGTTAAGTCCCTGGATTCAGCTGTGCTAACGCCAGTTTCACACTTGGACTCTCTAGTTAAAAGAGCCAATAAATTTTCTTTTTGCTTGAGTTTTCTTGAACTGGATTTCTGTCACTGGCAACCATGCATCCTGACTGATAGATGAAGGCAAAGCCTTTTCAAATTACAATGTGTAATTAAGGTGTTATCTAAGTATTCTTAAACAATTGTTTTTCCTACATAGTACAACTGCCAAATAAAGATTATAAAGTTATATGACTAGAATGTAATGTTAGCTTAATTTTCTTATAACTTTCCAAAGAGTTCTACTACTCACATATAAGCAGCCCCAGACTGTTCACTGTGCAGAAGAGAAAATGTACATGTGTGTGAATGTAAACAGAGGAGAACTGGAACTCAAGCCAGAGGAACACAGATACCTTTGGTCTGAAAATTTTTCAAAAATGAGACATTCAGTGTCTATACTTTACACAAAAGACTATTAGGTTAGTTAGGTTTAAGTCTGAAGTGCTGTTGTTATAAAAGGAAGTTAAGAAAATACATTAGAGAGAATGTGACTCAGAATCTGAAAGACAAATCTTGGGAACAGAGCATGAAGTGGATTTCTATCAGATTCATGATCCTGCAATACATGAAAAACATACTTCTTAGCAAAATGTCATACTATAGGTTGCTCTTTGGGAAAACCAAAAACATAAGAAATATGTATTATAACTTTCAATACAACGAAGAGAAGCAGTTAACCAATATCTATTAAGTTCTTTATGTAGTCCCAAGTGTTATGTGCCTTTTCCTTTCACTTCTCTTTAAAAAAAAAAAATAATAATAGATATTTTTACCACAATGTGAGGAAATCTAATTGTCCAAAGGCTGGTAGCAGCTTTAGAGGCTGGAACTCCTCCATCACATATCCGTATGTGAATTCTCTCCTTCAGGGCACATTCCATGAGCTGATCTTTGGGGTCATTTTCCTTCTGGCCATGTCCTTCCCAATTAACTCTTCAGTCAGAAAAAAAATATGCATTTCTAGACGAATGGAATCGTAGAACTAGCATAAAATGTGCAACATTCTCTAATCTGTTTCACGTCCCTCTCTATAAAATCAATCTGGCATCATTGTCTTACCTTTGCTTAAAAATGCCACATAATGCCTGGCACAAAATAGTGCTCACTAAATATTGACTAAATGAACAAATCTCAAGGAAAAGATCTTTGAGATTAACTGCCACTTTATACTGGCAGCAAATTTAAGGGTTTCACAAGTTAAGTGATGTTCCAAGAACACAGAACCACTAGTAGTAGCTCCAGGACTAAATCTCTGGTTTCCTAATCTACTGTTCATTCACTAAACTCGAGTTTTCAGCTATTTTTTAATTATGTCCACATGGCAAACATGTTCTCAGGGTACAATCTAAGATGGGATCAATTCTAAGATATACTACAGCCCCCACTCTAAGCATATCAAGTGTTTCTCTAATCATTAGCAAACACCTATATTTGAACCTTTTATTAACTATAAATTTTGAGATACACCTTAAAACAGATGGTGACAAACCAGTGTTAAGAGATTAAAGAAGTTGAAACCATTATACTAGACCAGGCTAATATGTATAGGTCCCTGAGAACACCAAAGTCATTTTCTTCATTTTACCTTAGAGCCAGTTATTCTTCTTCTAGTCACCAGACCTTGAGTCAGTGTGTCCCTCTGTTCTACACTCATTGGTTATGGACATTTACCTTTCCATAACTTTACTTGAAGTTGGAAATTATATAATTCATTTTTGCATCACCAATGCCTACCTCAAAGCTGAGCACTCAATAGATAACAGTGCATAAGACAAGTGAAGACAACTGGATTTCCATATGCAAAATGATGAACTGAGATCCTTATTTCACATCATATTCAAAAACTAACTCAAATGGATTACAGACTTAAATGGAAAAAACCATATAGGAGAAAACCTTTGAGATCTTAAGTAAGGCAAAGATATTTTTAGATATGATACCAAAAACATATTCCATAAAAGAAAAAATTTGATAAATTGGACCTCATCAAACATTAAAAATTTTGCACTACAAAAGACATCATTAAGAAAATAAAAAGACAAGCAACAGACTGTGAGAAAATATTTGCAAAACACATATCTGATGAAGGATTTATATCCAGAATATGCAAAGCACTCTTACAACTCAATAATAAAAAACAAATGACCCGATAAAAGAATGGGGAAGATATATGAGCTTATATTTCACTAAAGAAATTATTCAAATGGCTAACAGCTAATAAAGACATGAAAAGATGTTCAACATTTTTAGTCATTAGAGAAATGAAAATTAATACAGGAATGAGCTACTATTTCACACCCACTACAATAATTGTAATAAATAAGGCAGATAATAAGAAATATTGGTGAGGATGTAGGGAAATGGGACCTACTAATGTGTTGCTAATAAAATGGTGCAGCCACTTTGAAAAGCAGTTGGGTAGTTTATGAAGCCAAATATATAACTACCAAATGATCCAGCATTTCCATTCTTAGACATCTACACAAGGAAAACACACACACACACACACACACACACACACACACACACGTCTATATCAAGATTAGCACAGAAATAGTCATAGCAGAATTATTCATAATAGCACCAAACTGGAAACAACCTGAATGTCAATCAACTGCTCAATAGATAAATGTGGTATATCCATATAATGAAATACTATTTGCCAATAAAAAGGGAGGAACTACCAACATATACTACATTACAAATAAACCTCAAAAACATTATGCAAAGATAAAGAACCCAGACATGAGAGACCACAGATTGTATGATTTCATTTATACGAAGTGTCCAGAAAAGGCAAATTTATAAACAGAAAACAGATTAGTAGTTGTCCGGGCCTAGGAGTGGAATGGGGATAACTGTAAGTGGGCATAAAAGATCTTGTTAAGAAGATGAAAATGTTCTAAAACTGATTTACAATGATAATTGCACCACTCGATAAAGTTACTAATAATCATCAAATTGTACACTTGAAATAGATGAATTTTATGATTTGTAAAATATACCTCACTAAGCCATTTTTTAAAAAGACAAATGAATGAATCATTGCCCCTCTTATATCCCTTGAAAAGATCATTCTCTTCATTGTTATTTCGTATTCCGTTATACG
Organism: Rousettus aegyptiacus; assembly: GCF_014176215.1. Classification (NCBI taxonomy): domain Eukaryota; kingdom Metazoa; phylum Chordata; class Mammalia; order Chiroptera; family Pteropodidae; genus Rousettus; species Rousettus aegyptiacus. The sequence continues at coordinate 54,636,292 of NW_023416311.1, forward strand.
GATATAGTGCCAATTTCTAGAAGCTCTGTACACTCCTTATCCTTAATATTCTTACCCTCCCTACCTCCAGTTCCCACAAAACTCTCTCAAAAGCCTTTAGTACATTTTAGCATAGTAGTCCCAATTCTTTCATTCATAGCAGGGAAACGTGGGCCCTTTGACAGCGACTCATTCAGATCTTAATGGAATTGTCCAGTCCAAGTATCTTGCCCTCAGAATGCCGACAGTTTCACAGAAGAGATAGAGGATTCACAGAAATAATGATGAAATAGAGGTTCTGAAGATGGAAAGATCCTACAGAACTTGGATGGGGGGGAAATCAAGAATGTCTTTCTGTAAGAGGGGTCATATGGACAAGATATTGCATGACAGCCAGAATCCCCATAGGTGGAGTGAGCTTCATCAGACCTTCTGACGAGGGCCAATAGGTGAGAGCCGCTGTTCTGAGTGCTTTTAGCTACAATCCTTGTCCCTGATCTTTCTCTTCTCTTGCCAAACCATGTTCACCTGCTGCTGGCTCTGTTATCATGCCTAACTACTCAAACAAACTCAGGCAGATAAAGAGCAGAAGTTGGAGAAATAACCAAGCTTTCATCTGAGCCTTGTGATTAAGTTATCTCTACACCATCAATACATACTTGTATCTTAAACAGTACCATTTCACAAATGCTGTTTTTCTAAAAATTTAAGCTCCTGACACCCAATAGTATCAGAGAGGGGAGGACTAGAGGAGCAGTAGGAGGGTATGTCCTGTCAGAATACAAGCACCCAAGCTGTGTAAAAAAAATCTTACCTAGTGATAAATATGTCAGACATATGGGTACAATTTCCCCTGATAAATATGTGAATAAAAAATCACCGTATAGTATTTATGTTTGACCACACATGGGAAATGAATCCTGGCTTTAGAGGAAAACCCACTGACCTGGAAGTTTGACCCTTACAGAATCTGTTGAATCACTGTATGGAAAAATATTGCTTAATTTGCTTCTTTGGTTCCAAAGCATTCTTAGCTTTTGAGAGACAGGTATATGTAAGTGTCACTGTTTTCAATATTTTGTCCTTTACTTGTTTATCATTCAATCAACAAATTCAGCCATTAAGCCAATATTTACAGAGCATCTACCATGTGCCAGGCACTAGACTAACACAGATGAATGAAGATAAATAAGGATGAAAGAAGTATTAGGAGTTCAAATGCAGTCCAATGTTTATAAAAGAATGGTCTATGGACCATCTGCATCCACATCACCTGAGAAGTTATTAGAATACAGATTCCTAGGTCCCATCTCAGCCCAATCAAATTAGAATCTCTGTGGATAGAGCTCAAAGAATATACTTCATAACAAGCTCCACAGCTAAAGTTTGAGAATCATCACTGTGCTGAATCCTAGAGAGAGGCACATCAAAAACAAGTGCAACACAATAAATAATAGACATCTCCATTAGGTTCATTGGTAGTTATGTGCCAGAGTGGCCTTGTATAATATTCTCAATGCTGATAACTTTTACATATAAGCTTCTAAAAAAAAAAAAAAGAGTCTCCAAAGAAACTACTATAAAATTATCAATACCATGAAAATAATTAGCATTGTTAAATGAGGGCACAAAGAAGGATGAGATCGACTCATCAGCATCAAGAAAATTATCATAGAGGAAAACTTGAGTTGGGTCTTAGAGCTAGAACTTTAAGCTGGGTCAGCCAGGTTTGAGGCTTTGTCTTAGGATTTTCTCAGCATCACACTCAAGAACGGGATAAATCAAAAAGTTGTTGCCACCTCTGATCCAAAAAAGGGTTGGTTCTGCCATCCACTCTAGAAACAGTAGAACGATGCCTATGACAAGCCAGTTTCCTCCCATACCTCACTTCTGAGTAAAAGTCCTCCTTGTGCACCAAACTGATATCACTTCGGTCATATATTTGGACACTAGCTACAGGGAGACTAGGAAATACAGCTTTTTGTTTTTATGCTACCTTAGAAAGGTAAAATTCACAATTCAGAGAACTATCAAAAAATGGAGTGTACAGTCAAGAGATTTTGAGTAGTTACAATGCAATATCTACCACACAGTCTATCTTCAGAACCTAGCCCTTTAGCCACTCTGCTTCTTACTGTGGCCAGGGATAAACAGTACTTTCACTGCCCAGATCTGGGTCATGCATAGAATGTAGAAGGTTCTCTTAATCTGTTTTGTATAACAAAAATACTAAAAACTGGATAGTTTATATAACAACAAATATTTTGCTTCTCACAGTTCTAGGAAGCTGAGAATTCCAAGATTAAGGCACCAACAGACTCAGTGTCTAGTGAGGGCCCACTTCCTGGTTCACAGACTGTCTTTTTGCTGTGTCTTCACATGGCTAAGGGATCTCTCTATATTCTCTTTTATAATAGCACTAATCCCGTGAGAGCAGAGCCCTCATGACCTAATCACTTTGCAAAGGCCTCACTTCCTCATACTATTATTACCTTGGGGAATATGTCTCTTCAAAATTCAACATATGAATTTTGGGGAGATATAAATATTCAGTCCATTGCAGGTGTTTAGAATAGGAAGGGATGAACATTTCACAGAACATATCCTAACCCCCAAAGGGATTTAATATAACCGTTTCCAAAGCCCCCTCTCCTTTAACCATACCTGAACAGCCTGAATTGGATTCTGGCACAGTGGATTGGAATGCAAAAATCTGCCCCTCTGCTAATGACCTGAAACCACAAGGAGGAACTGAATCTGTTGATCAATTACTTCAGAAATTAGCAATCCAATATCAAGTGGGTATGACCCAAATCTTCACTTTCCACATACAAATTTCAGCAGCACTCAGATGGAAAATGCTAAATAATTCAATAAGTCAACTAATGTAATTATCTGATGTAATAGCTTGAAGATAAGTTGGCAGGCTTATCAGGTTGCAGACCAGCTCAAATCAAAACATTGTATATTATCCATATTGCCAGAGAAAAAGCAGGTAACTATTGATTCTTATCAATGGCATTTTTCTCAGCTTGTGAAAATTGCTAAATACAAAATTTAGGAATTCAACAGAATGCTTGAGCAGATAAAACTCCAAGCAGTGTGTCCAGTTCTTATAAAAATATCACCTACAAATCTCATTTTTAGATAATACCTTAGTCCTTCTCCATGGACTTCAACTACGCCTCCTTTGTTCTTGAGCTCCCATCAATCATCTTGGTCAGGTTACTGACATCTGAAAAGCTGCTCCAACAGGTAGAACAATAAGAAGCTATCCACTTTACTTTTGCTTCTAGAAAAAAAAATGGTTTACTCATAGTCAGTATAAGAGTCAATAATATGAAAAAAATATTTCCAACTTTTTAAAGTCCTTTAGAAAATATTGCCCACGGTGGTATTTAATGTTGTTATGTAAAGGTGTTCACAGAAAAGTATTCTTTCCTGATTGCAAAAATGTGTAGTCAAATATTCTTCTATTTATGACATAATAAAAAGTATGTAGCACATGAAGTTTACAATTTTGTATTATCTACTAGGAACCATGAAGCTAAATTTAGAGCACAATTGCAGTAATTACTTTTCACTGTTTTTTAAGGTATAATTGACTTTTTTTAAATAATTTGGTTCATAGTCTTTCAATTATTTCATTCATAGTCTTTTAATAGTGTGATAGTAATTTCAAAGTCAAATTCTTTTTTCAATTTATATTTGTATTGGTTAAATTTAACATAAAATTCACATACTTTAAATGTACAGTTTAATAAATTTTCACAATTGTATATAATCAACTGTGGATCATCACTATAATCAAGTTATAAATGTTTTCATCACACTAAGAAATGTCCTTTTTGTAGTTGATCCCTCCCTTTGACACCCAGCTTCAGGCAACTACTCATCTACTTTCTGTTACTATAGTTTTACCTTTTCTATAATTTCATATAGATGGAATCATATAGAATATAATTTTGTGACTTTCATTTAGCATAAGGTTTTTGAAATTCATCCATGTTGTTGAGTATCACTATTCCTTTTTTATTACCAAATAGAATTCCCTAGTATGGTTATACCACAATTTATTTATTTATTAACTGGTTGATAGATAGATTGTTTCACTTGAGGCTATTATGAAAATGTTCCTGTAAACATTCACATGTAAGTTTTTGTATGGACATATGTTTTCATTTATCTTGGCTAAAATACCCAGGAAGTAGGAATGCTGGGTCCTGTGGTAAGTATATGCTTACCATAGAAAGCAATGCCAGGTTGTTTTCCAAAGTAGCTGAACCATTTTGCAATCTCCCAAGCAATATGTGAGAGTTCCAGTTACTTCACATCTTTGTCAACATAATATTGCTAGGCTTTTTAATTTTAGCCATTCTGTTAAGTATGTAGTGGTATCTTATTATGACTTTACATTTCCCTGATGAGCTAGTGATGTTGAGCATTTTTTATGTGTTTATTGGCTATATTTATATATTCTTTTTAAAAGCGTCAGTTAAAATCCTTTGTCTACTTTTTACTAGATTGTTTCTTTTCTTATTATTGGTTATACGAGTTCTCAATATATTCTGAATCCAAGCCTTTCTTCAGATACATGTTTTGCAAATACTTGCTCCCAAGCTGTAATACCTTTTCATTTTCTCAACTGTGTCTTTCAAAGAGCAAAAGTTATAAATGTTCACGTTCTTTTGTCAATTGCTTTCTTTTATGACGTCTTTGATTAATCCAGGCTTTTTCAATCTCTCTACTACTGAGGTTTGTGATCAGGTAATTCTTTGTTATAGAGGATTGCCCTGTGCACTGTAGGATGTTTATCAGTAAGTCCAGGCTCTACTCATTAGATACGAATACATGCTCCTCACCTCAGTTGTGAAATCAAAAATGTCTTCAGACATTGCCAAATGTCCCTTGAAAGACAAAATTGCTCTGGTTGAGAATCACTGGCCTAACTCAGTGCCACAAGGAATTTCTCCTATTTTTAGAAGTTTAATAGCTTTAGCTCTTACATTTAGGTCTACAGTCCATGTCAAGTTAATTTCTATGTAAAGTAGAGAGAGGTAAGGATCAAGGTTCATTTTATGCATACAGATATCCAATTTTTCTAGCACCATTTGTTGAAGATTATCCTTTCCCTATAGGATTACCCCAGCATTTTACTCAAAAATCACTTGATTATAAATGGGAATCTATTACTGAGCTCTCTATTCTGTTCCATTTCTATATGGCTATCCTTATGCCAATACCACATAGTTCTGATTATTGTAACTTTATAATAAGTCATGAAATCAGGTCATCTAAATAACTCATTCTTCTTTTTAAAAATTTTGGCTATTCTAGGTTTTTTCCTTTTTATGCATTTTAGAACAAGCTTGTCAATTTCTTTTTTCTTTATAAACTTTTTATTTTGGAATAATTTTTGATTTGCAGAAAAGTTGCAAAAATAGTACTGACACTGGTACATTGCTATTAACTATACTGAAGACTTTTTTTGGATTTCAACAGTTTTTCCATGAATGTCCTCTTTATGTTTCAGGATCTAATCTAGAATATCACTTTGCATTTAGTCATCATGTCTGCCCCTCTCTGCCCTGTCTATGACAGTTCTTAGACTTTCCTTATTTTTCATGCATGACCTTAATGGTCTTGAGGAGTACTAGTCAGGTATTGCATGAAATGTCCCCCAATTTGTTTTATCTGATGTTTTTCTCATGATTAAACTGGGGTCACAGGTTTTCAGAAAGAATTATGCAGAGGTCAAGTATGCTTCTCATCACATAGTATTTGGGGATATCTGCTAACCACATGGCATCACTAACAATGTTAACCTTGAAGTCAATTTCCTTTTTAAAAGCCTGCCAGAATTTTGACTGGGAATGTAATGACTCTATATTAACTTGAGGAAAACTGCCACCTTAATAACGTGAAGTTTTCCAACCCATAAACATGGCTTATCTCTCTACTTATTTAGGTCTTCTTTATTTTCCCTCACCTCTTTTATATATGGATTTCTCACCAAGATCTCTCTGCTTCTGTTTAGTTTCCTGTACCTTCAAGAATCTGCTATTATTTATTTTTTTATTATTATTATTACTATTCATGTATTCCATAGTCTATAATTGTTATCTGGAGAAGGTAAGTTCAATAATATCTAACTGAGCCATTACTGGAAGAAGAATCCAACATTGCCTGAAATACTTTTTAAAAGTAAACAGGGAAAAATAAATGCACAAATTTATATTATTATCCTTAAAATATCCTTAGAGTCATAATTGCAATCTGTGCTAAGTCAACCTACAATCTTAAAATTCACTAACAATTAATAGACATACAGTCTGTGATCATGAAACAGAGCTTTTCTCTGTGTCAAATAAAATTGACTATATTAAACTGATGGCTTCATATTTGGTTAAAATTTCAAATTCTGAAAGATCAAACATGGGAGAATTGTACTAAAATCTTAGTAAAATTATTCGGTGCTGTCCACATTTTGGTAAAATGGGCGTAATTCTTTAGAGTAATATATTTTTAATGGTAATACAGTTTGGTTAACTTTTGGAAAGCAAATGCACAAAAACCTTAAAATTATTCTTACCTTTGACTTAGTAATTCCACTAAGAGATTCTATCCAATAAAAATAATGCTAAATAGTCAGAGGGAAGAGTGATCCTCATACACAAATATTTTCACTAAAGTATTATTTATACCAAAAAAAATATGGATACCACTTAAATATCCAATAGGTAAAGAAATTTATATTCACACAGCCATTTTTAAGAAAATGATGTTTATGAAAAGCTTTTAATGTTATGAGAGTAAGTATATGTGTGCTATGTAAGTTCAACTCTATTTTTTTTTTATTCTAGGAACAAGATTAGAAGTTAATATATCATAATCTTAATAGTAGCCAGTGGAACTGTAGATTTTTTTCTTTTTTCTACTTGCTATTATTCAATAGTGAGTAAAGAAAACAATAAGATTTTTTTAATCTTATACAATTTTACCTTATTAGTGAATATCTGAGCTGGAAAAAAATCTTTAGAGAGCTAATTCACCCACTGTACTTCACCGATAATATTTGTGTAAGTCCACAAAGTGAGTTAGTAGTATTCCAACTCTAGAATCTGGAATATAGAAGAATTTTAGAATTATATTTCCAATGAATATTTCAAATGTTGAGTAAAAGCATATTTTTATTCTAGAAAGCTTTCCAGTTTTGAGATTTAAAATGCCTAATAAAGAATCTATATTACACTTTATTTATTAAAAGTTCAATGCTCTCTTGTTAGAGTTACTATTGTTTGTTTGCAGTTGCCCAAACAGAAATGACGGGGTACAATGTGATCTTATAAATCAAGACTTTCTGTTATGAAATAGTCCACCTTTCCTGTTCAGCTCCCACAAGCTAACAATATAATACAAGCACTGCTGGTAATTAACTATTAAATCATATATTGGACATAATGACCTTTATCTTGGTTTCAAGTATCCCAAACAATTTTTCCTGAAGGCTTTTTAAATAGAAAAAAAAAATTTTAGTTTAACATTTCATACCACTGGAAAATAATCCAAAGGGAATACTTAAGGTTAGTAGAGTGTTTATCTTATCAAAAGTGGTTTGGTCTCTTTGGGTTACTGTTTGGATTCCAGCTAATCAGACCTATTTACTAGTTTAAGAACTTTCAGCAATTAACAGTGTTCAAACAGCACCAATCTGCTATGTTATTTCAGCTGGGAAAGCAGCTATATGAACCGATACAGCTTCCCTACTAAAAATAAATAATAGCACTTTCCACTCACTGGGGAGTTAGTTTTTAGGTATGTCACACTGTTGTACTGAATTAAAAAACAAAAGAGTGTGAAACATCTAAATTAAAAAAAAAAAAAATGCCATGTTTTTGGATTTAAAAAATAATAAAGTAACTTTGCCAATAAAAACATCACTGCAGGAAGACTAAACAAACATAAAGTGAATTTAAGAGGTAGGTTGTGGTCCCTTTTCTATCAAGAACATTCCTTGTTTTTAATACTGCTTGGTTATACTGCGCTTTTTAACACATGGTAGCTCAAATAAACAATACATTTGCTCTTCAGACTTTGACACTTCCCCAGCTGCTAGGTCTGTGCTTAACTAAACAAGTACAGTAATACAAATGGAACATTTATGTAACACAGAAACTATAAATCTTTTTTTGAGAAACGAAGAGGCCTACTAATTCTAGAAGATATGACAAAGGAAAAGAGCGTTATCTTTAAAACAGATTTAAAACTCCTGTGGGGAATATACATATCTTATACTTGTAGTTAAAACTATCACATCATTTGTTTACTGACAAAAATATCTTTTCTCTAAATAATTTTTTAAAGTTCACTGACCATCTATCAGGTGATAGACGAAGAACCTTATATGTATTTTCTCTCACTTAATCTTTGCAATGATCCTATGAGGTATAGATACTAACATTTATCTTCACTTTGTAGATGAAAAAAATGAGACTTAGGAAAGTTAAATAATCTGTCCAAAGTCATTCAGCTGGTAAATACTGAAGCATAGTTTGAACTCAGGAGGTTTAATTTCAGAGACTGCTCTTACCAACTCTTGGACAATCAAATTGACACTAAAGAATTTTTAGAATAGAACAGATATAAAAATATTTGAAATAAACATCACTGGTAATAAAACCATAAAACACATCCTATCTATGACCTTTTTTTCCTCACTAACAGATATTTAGTGACTTCCCTTACTAAGCTTTTTCTTCCCCTTTCTAGCCCTTTTCCCTTCCACTTTCCAGTAAACGCACGCGCGCGCGCGCGCGCACACACACACACACACACACACACACACCCACACACACACGCAGTAGCAGCAGCAGCAGCAGCAGCTTCACTGATAGGGCCTGTGGTACTAAAAAGTAGGGCAGGAAAAAGTTAATGTTCTACTTTAAAACACATACCAAATGGTAAGTGTGGCCTGAAAACTGGTGAGATAGGGTGGGGAGGGGAGGAGAGAACATTATTTGAACAATTGATTGGATGTTCCCACTTGTTTGTTTACTTCTAGGTAAAGTCATTTACAAGTATATGGGAACAAAAAATAAAAATCTCCATAGAAGAGCTGGTTACTGGCTTTCCTTCGCTTCTCTGCTCAAGCCTGTTATTTACCTGACAGAAACAAAGGTAGTAAGTTTTCCAGAACAGAGTTAAAAATGAATTTTCCCTGAATAAACCTAGCTCTTGGTGAAGCAAATCCTATAGATTAGCATTTTCCAGGCTAGATGACTTTCTGTGATGAAAGAAATATTTAATACCTCTGTTATCCAATATGGTACTCATTAGCCACACGTGGCTATTGAGCATTTGAAATGTGGCTAGTGAGACTTGGGAACAAACTTTTTAACTTTATCTCATTTTAATAAAAAATTCACATATGGCAATGGCTATCATTTGAACAGAACAGCTATAGCCTCATCTCAATAACTACTATTTACTGTCTACTATGTGCTACACAGCTACCTTTGAGGAAAGTACAATTTTGTCCCCATTTTACAAATTAGGAAACTGAGGCTCAGAGGGATTGAGTGACCTGCTCATGAATTTACAACTAATAAGTGGTAAATTCTGTAACTTAACAACCACATCTATCTCTCTCAGACCTGAGGTTTTCTCTACCAGTTCTCAACCACTGGCTACACATTAGCTGGAGTGTTTTTCAAAAATACTTGTCCCCAGGTCCCAGTCCCTAGAAATTTTTATTTATTTGGTCTGAGGCAGGGTTCAGATGCATGCATATCTCTGAAACTTCCACTTTGCAACACCACCGGTGTGACCGAGGCCCCCTAGTAGTGGATAACCATTTCCAAAAGGCAGCTGCAATGAAGTTCGACCTCTGCCTCTTAAGCATGGTTAACAGTTTAATGCTAACGAGTCCCACTCCTTCCTTTTGGAGATGATAGTAAATGACCAAAGAGCACATACTCTGAGATAGAGTTGAGGTCACAAAGCTAGTGTCTTTATAGAGCTAAGACCAAGGCCCAAGTATGGGTTATATGTAAATGCTCCAGTTTCTGGAGTTGAGGGGACAGCAAAAAAGCTAAGATCAGGAAAGCTCAGGGATTTAAAGCCCTTGGCAAAAGCCTGAGGGTAGACAAAGGCTGGGAGCTGTAGTATTTGACTATTTCAACAGATGGGAATTCTCAGCTCTCCCAGGTTTGTCAGCTTCATCCTCTCCAGCCCTTCTTTCTGCCCCTTCAAGTCCTTAGGCGTTGTCTGAGGGCTTCTGTGCAGCATTTTTCACTCTGCCAAAGTTACTTCTTTTTTTCCAATTAAGGTACAATTGACATATAAAATTATGTTAGCTATAGGTGTACAACATAATGATTCAATATTTGTATATATTGCAAAATGATCTCCACAATAAAGGTGGTTAACATCCATCACCATATATGTTGTTTTTTTCTTTCTTGTAATGAGCTGTCGAGGTTACTTCTAATGGATGTAACCCTACCCTGGCATATTGTAGCTGCTTAAAATTATGACCGTGAAATAAATGAAAGGTTTTGGGATTCAAGAGACTGAGATTACTAAGCTTATAGATGAGTTCAGATATCTGAATATGTATTTGGTAAATAATTTTTTTTAAATCATATTTAAAAGTCCCTTCGGAACCTTCGTACTTACCTCACAAAAATGGTTAAAGAGAATGATGCCAGTCTAGGATGGGATTATTTTTTATTTCTGGGGCCGAAAAGGTTTGTAAGTGATAAACTAAGAAGAGAAAATGAGAATATTGCCAAAAAGTTAAACAGAAGAATTTATACCATACTCCAGGTGTCCTGTTAAGCAGAAGCGGCCTGCATTTATCCTTGCTTTGGGACAGGAGACCACTAAATCAAGTTCCGGAGGTTGAGAAAAAAGTCAACAATGCAAGGGCTTGAAGGAAACTGCCACGAAAATAGAAAATGCTGCTGTAAACATTCCCCTCAGACTAGCCAAGTATGTCCTTCTCTTCTACGATAAAGGAGTAAAAATAAAAATAATTTGTGTTTTAGATTATTTAGGAATGGCGTGTGGCTATAAAATGTACTGTGGAAATCATCTCTCCATTCAGGAACTCAGCACAGCTGCTCCAGTTAGGAGGCTCTGCACATTCTGAAGCTAAATGAACTTGTGTTCTAAGAATCTGTCTTTAGAAGTAACAGCTCTGAAAGTCATGAGCAGAAAAATCTCAAGGATGATTGGAGAAAATAGCTTCGAATAGAAAGACTAGCTGTGCCCTTTGGAGGCAGGACTTGAATTCTCTTGAAACGAAATCACCAATCATTCTTACTGCCTGCTGCTTATAAAAGTAGTCAAAACACATTTTCTTCCAGCTACAGCTGCAGATTCAAAAATTAGTTTCTACCATAGATTTTGCTTTCGTAATGTAAAAAGTAAAGCGCCCCAAAAAGAGAAGAAAGAATTAACTATGGGTGTTTAGAGATACGAAAGAAGATAATGGTAGAAAAAGCCACTTCAAATGTCTCCAGACTTGAATTTCAAGCCAAGGTTTCTTTTGAACCTTATCTGTGTGCTTTGCCGCCCACCCAACCCCAGACTTTTTCTTTCTTTCTTTCTTAACCGTAATACATGCCCAAGGTTTAAAATTAACACAGAGGTGTGTAAAACAGATAGTTAAAATCTTCTATCCCCTATCTACTCTCAATCCTATTCCAAATCCCTAGAATTTTTAAAATCATTGTCTAGCTCTTAAAATGTTAAGGAAACACAGTCTCTGATGTGTAAGTGTACTAAGGAAATCTGTTTCTCATGGCCTCGAATTTTCCATTAGGACCCAGTCAGGTAAGCTAGAAAATAGGAGACAGAGAATCAAAAAATGGAAGCTGTACTCCTCATACTTCTTACCAACCACGTTTGTGCCTTGAGAAAAGCACTTCCCAGTCAGAAACTAAGAAAGGTGAAAATGCTGATTCTTAGCTCGCTTCTAATTCAAACCTTCTATACCAGCACTGTCTAACAGAATCATAAGTGAGCCGCATTGGTAATTTTAAGTTTTTTAAATAACCACATAAAAAAAAGAAACAGATCAAATTAATGTTTATAATACTTTTTATCCCAACTCAAAATATTATTTTAACATGTAATCTATATTAAACATTATTCATATTTTAATACTATTGTTATCAATTTACAATTCATTTTTCAAACTAAGTCTTCAAAATCTAGTGTGTGTTTGACACAAGATATCTCAATTCAGATTAGCCAAATATTAAGTGCTCAGGAGCCACACATGGATAATTGCTACTGTTTTGAGCAACACAATTTTATACCAGTGCTGGCCATTATTAAAAACAAAACAAAACAAAACAAAAAACCTATTTCAGTGAATAGCTCACTTCTGCATCTATATACTTGATTGCCTCTGTTACAAACAAAACATTATTATTGAATATCATTTGTTGGCAATATCTAATTATCAGCAACAAAGTGCTGGATCTACTTAGGTTACTCACGAAGTTTCAGAATCAGAGCTTCTATTAATACTTGTACTGTTTCCCTATAATACATTCAGTCTTCAAGTGAATTTTTCTTGTCTGAGTCATTACTATTGAACTTTAGATAACTTACTCTGGTCTTCATAGAACTATTAGAATTGTTCATTAACTATTGTGAAGCATTTTATGCTTTTAAAAAGCAGACTAAATCACCCACTTGCGTCCTAATAATCATGTCTGCACCTCTAAATCCTCTCACAAATAAAACACCTTACATATTACAAAGCATAAAGCATCAATGAGCAGTGAAAGTTTAGAAAGTGGAATATCATTTAAACACTGTACTATTTTCCTATAAATTCAACAAATAGCTCATGAATACCTTCCACAGGCCACTGCCTGGTTTTCAGGATTCCTGCCTTGGTGATATATTTTTAAAGATGCCATCACAGTAGCCTATTATCAAAGGTTCAGGCATGCGTGTGTTGGGGCAGGGGTGTATGTTTGTATTCTTGGGTATCTTGCGATAGAGGAGCCTTCCGCACAAATCTGACACGTTTTTAAATAGACCCCTTTCTATCTCTTCAAGTTTATTCTGCCTATAAAATAAAATATGCTGAAATACACTATATACCATTTTGGGGGCATGCTATAAATTTAAAAGTAACACATGCTCATTGTAAAAGAAAATATATAAAGGAAAAGAAGTATATAAAGTAAAAAGTGGAAGTTCTCCCCTATGGTAATGCATTTTCTCCAGGTGCACCCCACAGAGGTGACCAAGTGGGAATATTAATCAAGAGAAACTTCATTTAAAATGGAGTCAAGAAGCTAGAAGAGAGCACTCTCTCTCACCCAGGTGCCACTCAATGCACACTACTAATCCTAGCAGAAAGAGAGGTACCTTGCATCTCTGACAGGAGTGATACTACTTTACTACCTAAGCAGGAGGAAGAAAAGATTCTTCCTAGCCTAGTAACAGCTCAGCCAATGGGAGACTGGCATAACTCAGCCAATGAAAAGTCACTATACTTTGAACTTCTGTTTTCCTCCAATGGATTCGTTTACAACTACTCCTCCCCAGTACATAAAAGAGGATTCTTCTAGGCTTTCTCTGAACTTGCATGTGGTTCACTGTTAGATGACATAGACTGCATTGTAGTTCACTGTTGTGATGAAATAAATGCATTTTGCTGGAGAAATATCTGGTTATTTGTCTAAGGTCAACAAAAGTTTTATGAGTATCATCATAGAAGCCTCCAAGCTTATGTAAATATGTATTTCTTCCAAGCATATGTAAATATGTATTTCCTCCAAGCATATGTAAATATGTATTTCCAACATATACATATGCATACACATATGCATATGTAAATTTTGAGAAAGTATTTTTAAAGTAAATGGTTATCAAGAAAATTCAAAGAAGACAGAAGCATGTAAAAATGGAATGATTATATTCACATACAATATTTGAGGGGGTCTTTGAAAATAAACACATGGTTATAGATAAAATACAAACTATAGTAAAATGCAAAGTGAAATTTTCTCTACTCTATGAATACACAAGAATATATACATACACACATACATGTATATGACTATATAGATTATACATATGCTTAATGTAGTTATAAAATATGGTTTTTATTGTGAAATCTAATATACATAGAGATAAGTGTCCAAAACAACTGTCAGCCCTTTAGAAGCCCTCCTTATGATTCTTCCTAATTACTACCTCCACCTACCTCTTAAAATTTTCCACTAACCTGACCTTTAATCAATTCCTTGTTTTTCTTTTTAATATTATTGCCTAAGCACACATTACAAAGCACTATAAGTTTTCCCGTTGTTAGGTTTTAAATAAATGGAGTCATACCATATGTATTCTTTTGTGTCTGCTTCTTTTATTTGCAATATTTATTTGTTTATTTTTAGCTTAATACATCTTGGACATCTTAGTTGATATATATGGAATTACTTCATCCTTTTGATTCCATGGTATAAAATTGAACAAACAGCCTGATAAGTAACCAAATTATTTTCACTCTTTTGGTCATTATGAATAATGTTGCAAAGAACATCTTGGGCATTCATCTTTAGAAATCAATTATTTTTAATTTAAAAAGAAACCCTACTACTAATGTAAATTGAGGTAGCATGTTAACTATTTCAGAATTCTTGAAAAAAATTCAGTTCTAATATAATAAAATTTTAACAAGAGATGTTCCTATCTTCTATATTTTAGACCCCTTTCAAAATTTTTATTTTGCTAAGAGGCAAGGAGACAACTTTAAAACATATTGGTTTTCAAAATATAATCCCTATACAGCAGGCATCACAGTTACTGGAGGATCTTATTAAAATATATATTTCCTAGTATTCAACATCTTTGGAGATGAGCCTGATAAATTAATTAGGATATAGTCTAAACTGCTATAACCAAGAGACTCCAAAATATAGTGACACCAAAAAGACACAAGTTTACTTCCATCTAATGTAACAGTTCAGTATTACACAGGCAGGCCAATGTAGAGAAGGCAGCTCTACTCCGTAAATTATCCAGGGAATCAAATTAATGCTGTCTATTTGTTCTGCCAATCTGCAGGATTTAGCTTTGCTTGCATGGTACGAGGTGGTCCCCTACCAAGTCCACTGGGGCTATCACATTTTTAGCAGAGGGAAGGAGAAAGCAAGGAAATAGAGGGCAAGCAATGTGCCAGAAAGCAGAGAAGTTGTGTACATTCCACTGGCAGAAAACATGGCCCTGCCTCATTATAAGGCAGACAGGGAACATATGGTTTCTGGCTCTACAAGCTATGTGCTCTTCTAAAACTGGTAAGGGGCAGGGTTCAACTACTACCAGGATAGATATAAGGAGATAATTAAAAGTCTCTGTAGCACCTGGGAATCTACATATTAGGAGCTCCAATTCCTCTGTCCTTGAGGTGTGACCAGCAGCCCCTGGGCTGGAAAGTGCCAAGTATCCCTGGAACTCCACGGGCTATCTTACTGGGAAAACCAAGAATCAATAAAAAATAACAGCTAATATCAATAAAATATTAATTATATGCCAAGAACCTTACATGAATTATTTTATTTAATCCTTACAAGTTTATGAGGTGAGTACTGTTACTATCCCCTGACCATGGATAAGGAAACTGTGACTTAGGGAAGTTCCTTGCCCAAGTTCTAGAATTAGTCTGTGATTAGTAAAGGCTGGAACTTGAACCCAGAGCCTATGTCCTTGACCTTAGTCTGTACGATGAAGGGTTACATTTAAAAGAACCTTTATTCTTAAAAATTGATACATGGTCAATATAAAAGTTGTTGAGAGCAGTAGTTTGAATATAAAGAAGAAGCAAAACTTGGGGCGATTTTTAGTAGAAGGCACCCAAGGCCAGCCCTAGTATTAATGATACTATTAATCAATACTAAGCATTTATACTCTGGAAAACACTGTTCTATAACTGTATTAGTTAGGTCCTATAATCATCGCCAACTTACAGATAATAAGGAAACTGGGACATAGAGATGTTAAGTCACTTAGCTAAGTCACACAGTTGGTAAATGCTTAATTACTAGGCTATACCACCAAAATACAAAGAGAGGTACGCACAGCCCTGAGAGAGGCTGAATTATGAGTCATATGTACCAAAATTCTGATATATATTGCCTTTGTATAGGGCATTTCTTAAGTAAGAAGTTTTATTTTATGTGTGAGGGTTAGAGGCTGTCTGATGCACAGATAAAGCAATTAGCAGGCCCTCTGAACATGATGATGATAAGCATCTTATTTCATCATCATCGATAAATATTTACCAATTTCCATACTGAGTCCTGGAGATCTACTAGGTATATCTCATTCTTATTTTCAGCGTGGCCCTTTTAAGTAAAATGATTCTCCAAAATTTGCATTTGACTTTGGTCATACAAGGTACACTCAAGGATGAATGGCTGACACTAGAACAAGGAATGTTGCATTTCCCTCCAACGACCAGTGTTATTTTTGCCCCTCAAGCTTCACATCACCTCATTGCCTTAGTGCACTTAAAACTGCCAAACCCTTGGTTTGCTGCATTCTAGAAATAATTCTCACTGTGCGAAAAGAACAGGCACTGCTTTGTATGAATTATTGAAAATTATCGATGTATTATATACATCCTTAGGGGGCATGAATTAAAGAGGTAGCATGGGAAAGTTCCTCTGTGGTGATAGAGTGGTTCCATATCTTAATTATGGTGGTAGTTACTCAAATATATACAGAGAATGAAATTACATATACCTATATACACACACATATGCACAGAAATGTGTACAGGTAAAAAATGATGCAAAGTCTGTAGTTTAGTTAACAATATTATACCAATGTTTGTTTCCTGGTTTTGATAGTATATTACAGTCATATTACACATTGTATTGTATTACATATAAGATGTCACCATTAGGGGCTAAAGGGTATATGGGAGTCTATGTACTATTTTTGCAACTTCTTGTGAGTCTGTAATTATTTCCGAATAAAATGTGGTGTGTTTTGGGGGGTGGATGCAAGTGGAAGGGTGTTTCCCAGACCAGCTTTGAAATCAACTGGGAACTTGATAGGATGGCAGAATTTCAGGTCCCATCCCAGATCTACTAAATTAGAATCTGCATGTTAACAAGAACCTCAGAGATTCATATGCATATTAAAGTTTAGAAGCATTGCTATACAAGAAGCAAAAGTGATATTCAAGTATTTCTCATTTTCTTCATTTCACATCATAAAGGTTATTCTAGAGGTCTAGAGCCTGATTCATTAGTATGCTACCAGTTCAGTCACACTGGATATTGGTCCAAAAGACTCTCCTCCCCTCATGAGGTTTAATACTGTCTTGGAATTCTTAATTTTATCTTTGCCTTTCTGTTTTGTAAGTGAAGATCTGTGAGGCAACAGAGCATGCACTAGGAGCTTGGAGCCTCAGCTTATCCGCCAGCCTACTTCTCTACCCACTGAAACGGGGTCTCAGCTGCCTTGGTGATTTAGGACCACTCAACCTTCCCCTTCCTGGTCCTCATCCAGTGATTGCTGCTGACCTCCAGGCCCAGCAGAGGTCTGGGCACTGATGGAAGGGTTGCTGTTGCTCATCAGACATCTCAGGGCGAGGCGTGGCAGCAGCCATTCCCATCCTGGACAGGGAGCACCATGGAGTGTGCACAGGTGACTGGTGAGTGGAAGAGAGTCTCTTATATCTACTTTCAATCCAAAAACCTAGCACATTCTAGCATGGAGGTTGCACTGCCCTCAGAAGGTCCCCACCCACTGTGGGTTCCCATGAGCAGTAGCCCAAGGAAAAGAAAGGTGCCTGGCAATGACTTCCCCACCTCCTGCTAGAACATGGGTCTGTCTGGTGGTTGGTAGAAGGGAAAATCCAGCAGCCAGTGAGTGGGTTAGTCACGGGATGGGGTCCTGTGAGAATCTGCATTTGCAAACAAGTGTCCCCACGCCCAAGTATACAAAATATTAAAAACCAAATAAAACACCATTATGGATTGAGAGAAAGACTGTGGAAGAAAGGAAAATGCTTTATAATTTTCTTGGTCTTTGAACAAGAGGCTCTACATCTTCATTTTGTACTTAGCCTGGTAAATTATGTAGTCAGTGATATAGTGGCCATAGGGAATCAAAAGATGAACTTCTAACACCTACATGGGAAGTACATGGGATCTTTGGTGAACTCTAATGGGTACTGAAAGCAACCTTCATTACAGGACGGCTCTAGGAATTCTTAAGCAACATAAGGTTTGCTCGCCCTCTTTAAAGGAGACTTTCCATCATGGAAAATAGAAGCCTACACCAAGAATTGTAACATATACACCAAGACCTACACAGATCTCCAATTCTTTGTGTTCATACCTATGATTACCTACTTGTACTTCCATATTTTCTAAAAATTAAAAAAGTAGATATAATCAGCAGTAACTCTTTTTCCACTTTTTAAAATAAAAATTCTTGAGTGGCAGAATGTAGAAAAAAAAGTAGGACTTCGAAATAAGTCAGGGAAGAAAGAGAGAGAAAGGTTTTAAGGTTTTAGGGACTATATTTATATTCCTATATGTTTATTTCCTATTTAAGTCATTTATAAAACAATTACTCCTTGAGCCACTCTCTAAAAGATTACTAGTGAACTCTAACCAATTTTCTCTGAAGCATTTTTGAGATCCTACACTTTTGCCATAAATAATTTTTAAATCCCTGCTTTTTTCAATGCTTTCCCATAATTTATTAATAAATTTAAAAGATGACATTGAAAAATAACATACATTTATTCTTCTTGTTATCTTGTTTCTCTACCCTGAGTAGTGTTAATCTTCCTTTTACTTATCTCCTTTATCTTGAACTTATTAATATTTAGCATATCTCATGTATAACTGAGGAGAAAGCAAAAGCTTAAGTAATTTTGTCTTGCGAGATACTCTTAGCAAGTTTGTTTAACAAGATAAATACAAAATTTTATCAATACTATGACCCCAATTTTAATTCACTAATATATATAATTGTGGCCAAGAGGAGCTGATATGCAAAGTTCTTAGCAGTGGTAGTTTTTGGGGTATGGAATATAGGTGATTTTAGTTTTCTTCTTTTTCTCGGTACTTTCTCAGTTTGTCTGCAGTGAACATTAACATTAACATTAACATTAATGCCTCTGATATTCATTATTTTTTCATACAAACTACTTGAATTTTTTTTAGAAATGGAATTTGAACTTTTGGATACTGCCACCAATTCATTGACAGGAGTGATGAAGCTAAGTTTGAACTTGCCACATTTAAGTGGTGTTAATTCATTCAGTAGCCTAATTAAGTCACTACCTGATAACCCAATTCATTACAACACATCAGACTCCAAACACACAATTAATTTACTTTTCTTCTCTACATGAGCATACATACCTTGTCTCTGTTAACTAAATCATGTAGATTTTTTTACAGCTATTTTTCCATATTATGTTGTAGAACAGTGAATTAAAACAGCCTTAAAACTCTTTATATTTTCAATTGAAAAATTGCTTGACTTAGTTAGAATCATGGAGAATCTACCATAATAAAGTATGCCCAGTATGTAGATACTAAATAATTATAACTTAATTTTTCACACTTTCAACAGCTTTCAAATAACTTGTCTTCCCACAGTATTTTCCAGACAGAACTTAAACTATAAAATGAAAGGACAGGAAGCATAAGCATGCATGCCTGTACCACTGCTAATTAGGCTCAATTTTGAGAATCATTTAGTCTAGTGGGTCTCAATCTTTATTGTACATTAGAGTTATCTAGAGAGTTTTTAAAATATACAGAAGCCTGAGCCCCACCCCAGATCAATTTAATCAGGATCTCGGAGTGGGGCTTGGGTATGGTATCCATTTGATGTACTAGTCACCATTCTGTATACTTTCACCTATGTTAAATCATTTAATACTAAACTTCATGACATAGGTACCATTATTATCTCCATTTACTTATAAGGAATTAAGGCTCATTGAGGTAAATTAAGTAAGCAGCAGATCCAAAATCACACCATGGCTGCATCACACCTTGTGTTATGCTTTATAATCTCTTAAACCTTCAGACTATGTTCCCAGAGCATAAAATACTGCCATAGAATTCTCGATACTGCATAATTCTACTGGGCAAATATAGTCAGAAATGAATAAATGCAGAAAATAAAGGTTAATTTTAGGCAGAGCTGAAGGTACCAGTACAAATAGGAGAGATGATAGAAATCTTGTAAAAGACACCCTAAAATAATTAAAATGAAGACAGTATGGTCTGGCTGGTGGTGATTAGAATCATGCTATCATTTGTTGAATGCCATTTTACAGAAATCAAAACTAAGGTACAGAGAGGTTAAATAACTTGCCCAGGGTCACACAACTAATTAGTGACAGGGAAAGGATCAAAATTAAGAAAATGTAGCTGCCAAACCCATATGACTAGAAAATAGGGAATGAAAAGAGACATCCTCCAATTTAATGATTATATTCATCAGTCTTTAGGTCATGCCAACAAAAGAAACGCCCAAACCTGTAAAGAATTTTCGCGAGTTTATTTGAGACAAACTGATGACACATGCTGAGGAGCAAGATCTCAAATGCTCTGAAGAATAAGTTTTGCGGTTTCTTTTATGCATTTGAAATTAAGGTGGGACATAAGGAAGATTATATGACGATAAAAGAAAGCAAGGAGAGACTAGGATTACAAGGTAATATATTCCCTCCCATGAGTATGGTTAAGCTTTGGAAGGAGGGGGTCTAAAAAAGGGCATTTCAAAGGTGTGTTAACAGCAATGCACAGAAACAATGGACAGGACTTGATTAAGCCAAAGATAAACCTTTTACTAACAAAGTTATATGCCTGGGGTATGACTACCCACCATGACCTGCCCAGTCAGGAATTTATGATCAGATCACCCCTGTGAGGTTACTTTCCATGGACCTCCGTTTTTATCCACAGTCAACTGTGCAAAATGAAGCTTTCTTCCCCAAGAAGCTGAATTTGATTATTAATAGAATCTCATGGTGATAAAAAATGCATGAGTAAGACAGAAACTTCCTTAATAAGCTGACAATTAAGTGGGAGAGTTAAAGTAGAAGCAAGATAAGATTTAAAAATTAGGTGAGTGATGGGATTGGATATTCTTTAAAGTACCTTCCAACTCTGGAAGATTCTGCAAATCATTTTACCTTGTCAAAGTTTTGCTTTGAAAAGTTAGAAAAGCTTCATAAGGTACATACATGAACCGCAAGCACAGATTCCAAGGAGGGAAAAATACTTCTGGCTTAGGTGTTCTAATCCTGCAAACTGTAAAGCTTTGTCTGAATTTGAACAACAGGTCTGTTAATTTTACTCCCTTTGTTACCTACAGGAAGAACCAATTTATATCCTATCATATTCAATTGTGAAGTTGCTTTGAATCCCAAAACTAGAAATGCTCCATCTTACTTATCAACAAGAGGAAGGTAAAAACTCTGTTCAAAACATATTTAAACTATTGGTGTGGACAGATGGAAATAATGCAATGCTAGGTCTACAGAATACCTGGTGCAGAATCTGTATTTGATTACTTGTATTTGATGGGATTTTCAAATTACTTTTAAAAGTAGGTCATAAGTGCTTGCCTGAATTAGAGGTAGACTCTCTAGGGACTCCTGCTGTGTTTTAAGAAATCTTTGGAAAGCAGGTGCCTTGTCCTCAGAAAGGAAAGTGCCCTTAAAGATTACAGGCAATAATTTCTATCTTATTTCCAACATGACCAGAGTAGGGTGGAGCCACAGGATTGATACCCCCTTGGCTATTGTCAAAGGACCAATTACTATATTCACAGCTAACTTAATGGGATCTTGAGTAACATCATTAAGGGCACAGCAGGCTATAAATGATTTTAAAGAACCTCATGAAATTCCCTGGGTATCTGTGCCTGGTCTACCTCCCTTATCTAATACCATCTGTGGATGCGCAGATGACCTGGAAATTGAAATTGTGTAACCTCTAATTGAAAGAAATCGAACTTAAGTCTCTGTATACTGCTCATTGCATATATATATTAGTTCACACCCAGGGAATCTAAACTAGTTATTGCTAACCTCTTTGGAACTCTGAAGCTCAATCATTAGATTTCATAACACCTACTTGTGCTAAGTGAAATAGTATTTTAAAAATTCAGTTGAGAGACAATAGTTTTTGTTAGGAGAATTTAGCAACTGCGTAAGAGAGGACCAACGGTACCAAATAGAGTGAGGTTGTTAAAATGCAGATTCTTGGCCACTCACTAGACTTACTAAATCCAAACCTTTGATGGCTGAGGCCCAGGGACCTAAACTTTAACAAGCTCCCCAGGGGAATCTTATGCACTTAAAAGTTTGAGAACCTCTGCCCTAGGGCATCACCAATTCAAAGCAAAAAATTGCTTTTTACTACCAAGTGTTATAAAATGTTGACCTTCCAACACAACTTTAATTGGCTATAGGAAACCAGCACTTCTTAGTGTTAGAAATATTCCAGCCACAATTGACTTTCTCATATTCAGGGGTGTGATTCAGCATGTAGCAAAGAGGCTACATGCATGACTACAGAAATCTGGCCCACCCTGTAACAAGGCCACTGGTGATAGGCTCCCTTTCCTCCCACCATGTACACAACTAGTATCATGATCAGTATGTCCCGAACTTAATCACTGTCTTTCTCCGTCAGCATTATGCTCTCTTGTCTTCTCTAAAATAAGGATGATGTTAATTTGGGGTAACTCATAAAAACCAGTACACTTTTCCTTTACCAATATTTTAAAATTTATTTTTTTTCTATTGTTCTTTTCCATGTATTTATTGATTGATTGGCACAAAAACTTGTCCTGATGGTTGCAAACTTCTTCAAACTCCTAAAAAATATTTTGCTTTGAATAATATTCATAAGTCTGTTTGAGCTAACAAAATAACAACAAAAAGAGAGGGCAGTAAAATTGGCTTCAGTAACCCAAGAGAAAGGCCACGTCCTCAAGATAAATGATGTAAGTCTGTCTTCTCAGGCACTTGAGAATTCTTTCACCAAATCCAAAATGTACCAAGTCTTGGGCAGGGAATACTTTACCTTTTGGAGAAGCCTGAAAACTTGTAAAAATATTAAAGAATTAGTAATGCAAGAACCTTTCTTTATGGAAGTTTCCATGCTTGTTTGTTTTTCAAGCAGAAATAACAGACAGTACAAATACATGATGAAAACATTTATCTATCTAACTGAGCTCACACAGAAACTGGAAATTGGAATGTACCTGTTAAAAAATAAAAAGTCCAATTTCTAAGGCACTAGAAATCAAACTTCTTTCATAAAGAAGATTCTCCCAATCAGACACCATTCAGCCTGGCTGTATCACTTCTCAAAGGCACAAATCTTAAATGGAATGAATCATAACAGCTGGTTTCCACCAACTGCCACCCTACTATACAGGAAGCTAGTTGTCAGTGGGTGGTAAAGTGTCACAACTGTCCAGGCAGCTCAGGCTGAGAGGTGGTGGGACCTATATAAGAGAAAGGGAAGCCTTCTCAAGGGAACTTCTACAGATAGTAGCTTAGAAAATGATTCTTTTGCAAATTTTTGCATTTTGACTTTGATGCAGAGAAAGCTCAAGTTAAATGCCATAGGTCACAGGGTTCCTTTTTTCCTTCAGGGAAGGGATATAAGAAGTAGGACTATAGCCCATTCTAAGCTATAATCAATATAAACATTGAATGAAGACAGAAAACATTAAAATTGTTGAGAAATAATACATTTGCTTGGATAAGAAGGCTGAAAAAGACATTGACTAGAGTGCTATAGAGAACTTCTTTCTTTCTAGCAGAGATGTTTAAAGTTAATTTTACTGTAAAGCTACAATTATCACGATAATATATGGTATTGGTAAAAAGATTGACACATAGGTCAATAAAAAATAGAGAGTCCAGAAAAAGACTCACATAAATGCTATGGTCAATTGATTTTTGACATAGGTATAAAGGCAATTCAATAGACAAAAGATTATCTTTTTAACAAATGGTGCAAATCTATATGCAAAAAAAATGAACCTAGACATATCTCACACTTTATATAAAAATCGACTCAAAGTAGGCCACAGATGTAAATGTAAATGTAACTGTAAAAGGTTTAGACAAAATATATAGAGAAATTTTTGTGACTTTGAGCTAGGCAAAGAGTTCTTAGCTATAATATCAAAAGCACTATCCATTAAAAAAAACTGACAAGTTAAACTTCATCAAAATTAAAAATTTTTTTTTTGCTCTACAAAAAGGTATATTTTACTCGTCAAAAGACACTTTAAGAGGATTTTTAAAAACAAGCCTCAGACTAGAGGGAAAATACCTGCAAATCACAAATAACTCGTATCTTGATTATATAAAGAATTTCAAATCTCAACAATATGAAAACAAACAACCAAACTTTAAAAATGAATTAAAGATATGAAAAGAAGATACAAGGATGACAGATAAACATAAAAAGATACTCTACATTATTAGTCATTAGGGAAGTTCAAATTAAAACCATAATGAGATACTAATATGCACTCTCTAAATGACTAAAATTAAAAACAAAAAACAAAAATTTGACACTATGAAGTGCGGGCAAAGAAATCAAAACTCTCAAATGCAAAATAGTGCAGCCACTTTGGAAAATAGTTTAACAGTTTATTATAATATTAAATACATACTTATTATATACAGTGACTCCCTCACTTGGATAATCGCCCACAAGAGATAAGACTTATGTTCACATAAAAACCATTTGTGAATGTTTACAGCAGATTTATTCAGAATCACCAAAAACTGGATAAATGGAAATGTCCTATGGAACATCCATATGATGAAATAGTATTCAGCAATAAAAAAGGAACAAATTACAGATATATGCAACAACATTGATGAATCTCAGATGCATTTTGCTTAGCGAAAGAAGCCAGACTGAAAAGGCCACATACTGTATGATTCCATTTATATGACATTCTGGAAAAGCAAAAACTGTTAGGATAGAAAACAGATCAGAGCTTGCCAGAGGTGACAAGTAGGGGGAATAGGGTCTGACAAAGGAACAGAATCAGGGAGTTTTTTTTTTTTTTGGGGGGGGGGAGGTAAAAGAACTGTTCTGTTTATCAAATGTATACAACAAAAAATAAATTTTACTGTATCTAAATTAAAAATAAATTTTAAAGAGTTTATTCTGAGCTAACATTTGAATATTTTACAGAACACTTTCTGGGATAATTGTCATTGCAAACCAAAAAAATGCCTTCAAATTTTCTATTTTTAAAGTAAATTTCCAATACCATGCTTCTACTTTGGAAAATATTCAAAAACCACATTCAACCAATCTATTCAAACTTACATGCTTAGAGTGAGTATGTAAAAAATAGATTAGTTTAAAACTATAAAATAAAAATATTTTTTTTAAAGATTCAAGAAACTAAAAATGAAGCAAAGATATTAACAAAGTCAAAATCTACATAGGACAGACCTCTTCCTCTATACAAAATACAGGATTTACCAACATTTGACAAAGCTAAATCATATTGTTTGGCTTTCTATACTATTGAAGTTTAATACATCTGCAGACTCTAGTACCATTTTTTCACAAGGGGTCAGAGTCATAATAGATCATTAACGTCCTGGCCTGATGTTGTTTTTAAGAAATATGAGTATCTCTGTTAGAAGCTAATACTACTTGCTTTTAAAATTGAATATAATTGACATATAACATTACGTAAGTTTAAGGTATACGACATACAGATTTGATATATTTACATTGCAATATAAGGCTAATAATCTTTTGCAAGTAAACCAAGTCATACCTTATACTTTTTATAATTTTTATGCTAGCACACTTGAGAAATTTTGTAGAGAAATATCACAATTCAAATAATTATAGTATTTGAATTACCTAAAAGCATTTTATGCATAGGAAAAGTGATTTATTCAAAGCAAGGATTAGAGAAATGGGACCAGAAACAGAGAGCAGTTCTGTGTATTTTCAGTTAATGGCCCTGCTTCTGAGATCAGATTACAGATTATCAAACACATTGTTAGTGACCTTTAAAATTCATTTCTTATAGCAATTTGAAGGGTGCATTACTACTTTAAATACTATGCAATAGTATCAGCCCTTGGGATAAATGAATTCTTTTCCTTTTACAGTTGCATAATATTCCCTAGGATTGAACTGATATTTTAATCTATTTAGGATGGGCAATGTTTAACATATGCTCAGCAAATTTTATTCAGTATGTGACTACTATCAATAGCAATGATCTCTTACTCTTAAATGCAAATAATCACTTAAGCTTCACTCTGTTCATTATTTCCACTGACAGTGCCTTATTTCAAACTCCCAAATGATATAAAGCCTTCTGATCATTGGTCTCCCTGCTTATTCTCTCCCCAGTAATCTTGTTACCTTTACATTTCAGATCAAAGTGCCTTTAGGCTCCCCACTACTGCCCACAATACCTATTTTCTGTCATAACATACCCAATGAAGTGTGCAAATCAACACACCTCCATGAGTGCACTGAATAAGTGCAATGCCTAAGGAACAGCTATTAATATACCCACTTTTTCTTCTATTACAAAACACACATTTGAATGCAAGTGACTGAACATGATGTTACTACTGGGAACAACCTTGGAAATATATACAGGGACACACACACACACACACACACACACACACACACACACACCAGGCATAGGATACCCCTGTCAGTAGTGTGGCCTACCATAGCCATGTACAGCCTTATAGTAAGCATGGTTTGGGAATATTCCCTAGTATTTTCCCTTCTCCTCCTTTCTGCATCATCTCCTTTAGAAAACCTGTCTAATTCCATGACTCCTACTATTATCTCAATGGGATTGACTGTGAGGCCTAAGATCCACATTTCCAAATGTCTGCCAAACATTTTCACCAAAAATTCTACCACTACTTCTAACCTGCTCCTTCTCCTGATTTCTTTATTTCTTTTCATATCAGTACAATCTTCTAGTACACCAAACCTGAAGCTAGTAATTTTGAGTTCCTTATGCTCACACACCTTTCATACCCAAACAAAGCTGTCATATCAGTCAACTCTACCTTTGCAGAGCCTTTCATATCCGCCTCCTCTTCTCCAATCCCATCATCAATACCCGAGCACAGGCTTTATTACCTTTTGCCTCTTAACTTAGCTTCCTTTTTTCCAGTACAACCCTTCCCCGTCCTCACTCCAATCCATTACACATACTGCTATCACCTGGACGGTCCTAACATATGGATTAGATTATGCCACTTCCTGGTCAGAGGCCTCCAAAGGCTCCCCATTGTTCACAGAGAAAAGTCCATACCTCTTAACCCAATATTGAAAGCTCTCTTCACAATCTGCCTCTGACTCACTTTTCCGGCTCCATCAGTCACAACTATCTTCATGTGCCCCCATGTGCCAGTTAAATCAGATTACTGTCTTTTCCCCAAAACACCTTATGATAGCAAACAATTACTTATAAGATCCCTAAACTTAGAACATTTCAGTACTCTCATTATCATAGCTACAAACCTTTGATGTTCTGATGCTAACTCTTTCGCGAAAATTTTCCCAGTGCCCTGTGATCTGGAAAGTCTACAACTCTGAATTAGTGCCTGTACGATACTTCTCATCTAATATCCCTTATCCTCATATCTTACATTTCCTATTAGACTACACTGTCATGTTCCTAATTATGTAAATATTCTGCCTTGTAAGGGTCATGTTGGTTCTTAAATTCCCAAATCCAAAGCAACAACAAAAGCTCCCAAATTGGCCATAACAGATCAAAAGATCAAAGATGACACTTGAGTAAACAGCCGACTGAAAACAAAATGGTATCAGGGTGATTACAATTCTAATTCTCTAAACAAAAACAGAAAAGTCTTCTGTGTTCATATGTGATATATTTATTCTCTACTTTTTGCCATAATATGTTCTAGAAACCATGTTATAATTTAAGTGGTATTTTCCTGTAAGAACAAGTGATATTATTAAAGACTGTGCTTTGACCAGATTCATAATCAAATAAATCATAAATATGAACAACATAAAATAAAAAACAAAGCTATAACAACTATAAACCACTATAATTTAAAATTATGAATATTTTCAAATGGACACCTATGACTGCGTATATTTTTGTTATACCGAGGGTTCCACTAATCACAAATTATGCCACACATAAAAATAGATTAGCTTCCATAACTTTCATTAAAGTCAATATTGATAACTATAATAAACCGATGCTAAATGGATCATTTTATCTGCCTTTTTACTATTTAATCACATATTTGGCGTTTGTGTAGAGGAAGTGATTCAAATGACTTAAGTCTTGCTTTTAAGACCAACAACAAAACCAACAGCCAAGCCGCCCCTAAAAGTAGAACCAAAGATTTCCTCTTTATTAATTTTACTGTGACAACTTGACACATTGAGGATAACTCCTCAGAACTTAGAGCCATGTTCAAAGATAGAAGTGCTAGATTCAGAAAAGGAAATCTTGGGTTCTGACTAGGTTCTGTCACTTACCAACTGGGTGATACACAATCTCTCTGAGCCTTGTTTATCTGAAAGGTAAATTGAGCATAAAACAATGGCTACCTTAGAGTAGAGAGAAAATTCAAAAAAGAGATAATGTAACTTAACTGCTTTTAAACTGCAAAGCTCCATCAAAAATAAGCTATTATTGTCCACAGCCATGCCACCCTGAACAAGCCTGATCCCATGATCTTCTTCTAATCTCAGAAGCTAAGCAGGGATGGGCCTGGTTTGTACTTGGATGGGATACCACCTAGGAAGACCAGGTGCTATAGGCATAAAAAATAAAAAATAAGGGGTCATTGTAAGCCAACAATGTCCTTCCAATCTGTAAGGTCAACCAAAAGTTATCTCGCCTAAAATAAATAAATAACAAAGTTGAAAAAAATTAGCTGTTATTATTAATATTGTTCTATATTGTTCTTGATGTTGATGGCATTTGGCCCACTATTAATGTTTTTAAAATTGAAAAGGTGAACATTTTGTACACCCTAGTCTTCCTACATCCTCAGCGTATTC
Organism: Rousettus aegyptiacus; assembly: GCF_014176215.1. Classification (NCBI taxonomy): domain Eukaryota; kingdom Metazoa; phylum Chordata; class Mammalia; order Chiroptera; family Pteropodidae; genus Rousettus; species Rousettus aegyptiacus. The sequence goes on from NW_023416311.1 coordinate 54,665,385, forward strand.
AGAAACATATATGCTCCTTTTCAGTACAAAACAGCATGAAAACAGCAAATGCTGTGAAGTCACTCTGTACCAACCCTCTCATTCTCAGAATTTATTTGACACTTTCTAGGACACTTTGTACTGTGCTTAAAAGCCCAAGAAATATATATATCATGAGGAGTAAGGGACACTTTGATCACTATACTGTGCAATTCTGTGGATAGGACATTTTTCTCAACCAGTACAGAAGGTTTTCTTGGTGTGCAGGAGAACAGAGCCTGAGTCTTTTGCTTTCAAAGGATGTAGAACTTCCTAGAGACCACTCTTCAAGTGGGGAAAGGCAAAGGACAGAGGGACATAAGCCCAGAAAGGTGTTAGTAAAGTTGGAGTATCACCATCTTAGGAAGCCAGATTTGTGTTTTCTATATCTCTAAAAGAATGAGAACCCTGTACACCTAGCCTTCTACTCAACCCCATGAAGAGTAAAGAAGGGATTTGATCTGAGTTCATTTCTATTTTGATTGTTCATTTATCATGTTTTTTAGATTCCACACGTAAGTGAAATCATATGGTATTTGTCTTTTTCTGTCTGACTTATATCACTTAGCATGATACCATTGAGGTCCAACCCCGTTGTCACAAATCACAAGATTTCATTCATTGTTTTTTATGGCTGAGCAACATTCCTGTGTATACATGTACCACCTTTTCTTTATCCATTCATCTGTTGAAAGACAATTAGGTTGCTTCCATTTCTTGGCTATTGTAATAATGGGGCAGTGAACATAGGAGTGCATATATCTTTTTCAATTAGTGTTTTGGACTCATATATACAGAGAATAAATTGAAAGTCCCAGATGGGAAGGCAATTGGAGGGATGGGTGAAAAGAGTGAAAGAAATTGATAAGTACAAATTGTCAGTTGTCAAAATACTCACAGGATCTACAGTACAGCATAGGGAATATAGTCAATAATACTGTAACAACTATGTGAGGTAATTACTTTGCAAGGTATATGAATGTCTAACAAGTATATTGTATACCTGAAACCAGTATAATATTGTATATCAACTGTAATTGGGGTGGGGGGAGAAACCTTAAAAAGAAAGGATTTAAACTGGAGGTGGGGGGATGTCAGAGGCATGGTGGGGAGGGTGCTACTTTCCTTACTCTAAGATCACAGTTTTTAAAAAGAGCCAGAATGTCAGAGGAGGAAGAAAGAACTATGGAGACTAAGAGAGTATAGACTCAGAAACCTAGGGCTAAGATAGCTTCCCACAAGACTGGAAAAGGGCAGAGGCTGCCAATCCCAGGAAGGGTACAACCCAAGTCCACTGTTTTTTCAGCTCCCCAGGAAAGTACACATCTGTAGATAGAAGTTACCTGGTACCCCAATGCTGCCAGTCTCGGCAAAGTTCCCAGATGAGCTATACCTTTTAGGAAATCATGTAGACTATTCATCATATATGTTTTGTTGCAAAGTATTGGTTAGAGAGGGTTCAGCCTCCCTTTTCATTATCTCCATCAGTATGCCGCCCTCAATCCCACCACCAAATAAATACACAATCTAAGTAAAACTAGAATGTTTGCTATATAAACCCAGTTTCAATTCAGGTCGTCTGGTTCCTTCCATTAAGATTGACCCAGTTCCAAACTCTTCCTAAAAGGAAACTCTTGAGCTTCTAATCAATTATGCCAGGAGTGAAAGACAAAGAAACACCAGAGAGGCCTCCTCATATATTCTGGAACATTTGTAAGACCTGTAGATTTATTGTTCTACTACATAGTGAGATGAGGGATCCTCAGAGTCAGATTTAGCAATGATGATAATGATGATGATGATGATGATGATGATGATGATGATAAATAATGCAATGTAACATTTCTTAAACAGAGTGGAGTAAAAAATAATCATATATGATACAATAATTGCTCATCTTAAAATCTGTATTTAGGCAGCAAATATTTATGTCTCTTCTGTAGGAATTTCACTTTTATTCCCTTTAAACCTTTAGTGAAGTTCTTTTAAAACCATCAAGCTCTTTAGCTGTGGCCAAGGAAAGGAGGAGATTTTTGCACAGAACTCGGCAGCCTTGACAGGAAAGCAGTACAATGGTGGGGAGTCAAACACAATTGGGGCAGGAGGCATCAGGGAGAATTTCAAGGGGAAAGAATTTCCACCAGAAATTCTTCTTCCAGAGAGCTTCTCTGCTATAACTCAAGGGTTCTGTGTGCTCTTTTCATAACTATTGCCTTACAGTAAGACATTAGTACAAACTTTTTCATAAGTGGATTCAAGAAATAACTCATAAAACTATTAAGACAGGTATAAGACAAAATGGTCTTTCGTACTGGAATTTACTAAAGCAGAGGTTGAAAACTAGAAAGCGGTGGGCTACCTCAGGCCCAAAGACTTTTAATGTCCTCAAAACATTTATTAAAACTTTTAATTAGCCAACGAAAATCAGAAAGTTCATGTAAAATCCTGCAATTTCCAGCTTTTCTTGAAAAATGTGATTAGACAATGCCGGGCCCCTGAATCTTCACCCAGCAACAATCAGCTGCACCAGAAAACCGCTGAGCCCTTTAAATACCCCCAGCTCACCACAGCCCGGTTCCTTCAGTCCCTATGGCATTGTGTCTGGCCTGCTTCACTCATTTTGGGTACCTAACGGTTCATGCAGGCACCTGAATTGGTGACCTCTGCTCCAAAGGTGAGTGAGAAAAGGTCATTAAGTATGTGGCAACCAAGAATAAGGGGTGACTTGGCATTTGAAGGCCAGCAAAGGCCTTGATGTTCACATCCTTTGCCAGATTGAATGGTAGACATCAGAGATGCAATAGGCTCTGCATCAGGTTACTTCCTTTTTGCCTTTTCCTTGCACAAAATTACCCCGTAAGACATAGTTTTCCTGTTGTTAGATTTAAATAATAGCTATTCAGTGTATATAGTGACTAGAAGGACACTTAAAACAGCTGATTCAGACCCTGCCTCTCCTGGTTGTAATAAATTAGGCAGGATGAAAATGAATAAAGGAAACATTCACATTATTTGGAAGTCATGAAGGGAGAGCTCTCATTATCTCATGCAGGGAGAGCTTCCATTAGTGGAAGCTTACACATCCAGCAAAAATAAGGACAGTTTCTTCTCTGCTTGCCTCAGTAACAGCAACTGTTCTCTGCTTGATGTCAATACAAAACAGCCACAACCCCAAACTTTCCTTCTCCACCAATGGTCTCCTGTTGAAAACAACCCTTCCCAATTTCCTTCTGGAACCCAATGAAAGCTGACCTCCCTTGTCTCTTCAGAATTGCCTATGGTTTGCCATAGTTTGTTTGCACGTCCCAAATTGCAATTTTTCTGCTATTCCCAAATAAACTCATTTGCTGCTTGAAAAACCATTATTATTTTAATTTTTAAGGTTGACAGCCGGTTGCTTTTAAATTAAGTATCTTCAGTTTCCTCATTCATAAAATGAATAGGTTCAATTAGAATGATCATTACGATCATTTTTAGCTGGCTCTCCTCAGCTATGCCACCTCCACTTATCTAGAATCTACTCAGCCCTTGAGTAGATAGATGGTCAAGTTCTGCCACCTCCACAAGACTTCTCTGGGTTTCTCTCTTTGAATTTTTGAGCTTATCACCCAAAGTAGCATTTATTCTCTAATTGCTTTGCTTTGAGTATGTTAGTTTATTCACCATATTAAAACAGGAAATTCCTTTCGATATGACTATACTGTTTAATTTTTAAATCTCCCGCAGCCTTTTACATTTAATTGGCATTCGAAAATTATTGTTAATTATTTAAACTGAATGAAACAGAAAATATCCATAAAATGGCAAATTTCCCAAAGAGCAACTTTCAACAGCCTCCTCAAAAAGAATTACCCTTATCAGTGTCCCAACTGGCCCATCTGATTCATGTAAGCATTATGCAATGCTATTAGATTACCATATTCCTTTGTATATGGTCATTGCTTCCTTCCAGAATCAAAAAGCTCAAAAGAGGGAAAATACAAACAAATAATAACTCACTACAATAATTTATTACCCATGGAAAGATTGTTACCCATTAAAATAGGACATGAAAAAAAAAAATCCTACTACAATTAAGAAAATCAATTACTAGAAAGTGGCTCCAGGTCAAACATTTGAAAACTACAGTAAAAACCACCCTTGCTCCTCCCCCACCTCTTGGATGTCAGCAGAAGTTCTGAGTAATCCAAGGCCAAGTTAAGATGCCATGTGGGCGGGGATTTACCCACCTTCACCGGAAAAGCAGTGGGATACAGGTTTGACTTGTTCTAGTCAAACTCCTCCCCCCTTCCCTGCCAAATAATTAGAGCTTTGGATATGTCAAAATAAATACTTCTCTCTCAAAGTAAAACAAACACAAGAAAAAAAATAATTCAAATACAAAATTATATTTTGGATTTTTGCCTTTGATTGCCTTAATTTCTCTATTCAATGAATTTAAGGTAATTAACACTCTAGTAAATTAACAAGTGTTAATCATATCTTAACAGCTAGCCAATTCTAGCGGATTGAAATTAAGTCAATTTAAAAAATACTCTTCTGTGATGTAACCAGCACTTAATACAGATGTTTCCACTTAACCCATACTCTATGGAAGGAGAATTCATTCTGTAATTCATATCTTATCGTACACATACGATGCTTGAGAGTCTGAATCAAGAGGTAGTGAGTGTACCTGTAGGCTGGGGAAGGGATTTATTCATGAGTGTGTGTGTGGGGGGGAGGGGTTAAAAACTTCCACTTGGACCTTTTTAGAAAATATAGCCCTTTCTAATTTAAAAAATGGGAAATACTGATTTTAAAATGCTGATAAATTTTTCTGGAGAATCCCTGTAAAACCTAACAAGGTTTTACAATCTGAGGGAAACAATAAGCGTCTCAAATCTTTTTTAAAGTAATTTTTAAAAACTGCCTTTCAACAGTTTCAACCCTTTCAATGGTCTGTTTTTTTCTGGTTATTTTTGATCACAAGGTTAATCCATCCTCTCTGACGGGAATCCTGTCAGTCTATCCATACACAGCCTCAAGAGGGCTCCTGATTAGGTTCCCTCCTTTAGCCACGCCTACACACCGAGCATCGCGAGGAATGGAAAATATGCCCGGCCTCCCCAAACCCTCACGCCCCCATATTCCCCACTTAACATCAACAGCTTAAACGCCAGCTAGGTTTTCCCACCTCGCTGTCAAATGAAATGGACAGAACTCAAACAGAACCAGAGAACGAGAGGTGTTGATGTTTCTTTTCATTTAGGTAGAGGCCAGTTACACTCCTTTAAAAGGAGATACCACTACAACCAGGAGAGGCCCTCCAAGTCCCATAAAAGGCACCACCCTGCTCCTATGGTGAGCTCCAGAGGAACAGAATACCTTCCTATAGGATCACAAGCGAGCATGGCGTGGGAAAGACCTTGAAGTTCAATTTTCTGTAGTTACAGTATCCACCACACCAAAGGCATTTTTTAAAGCCTTAGGCATGCTGTTCTGTTGTACTTAAGGTGTTCCACACAATCTAGCACAACTCAATCTAGGGTCGACTCACTAATTTCAAAGTTAGGGAGAAACGACAAAGAAGGGTGTCCTCCTCAATTCTGTCTGCTCAACAGCACTAAACTGAGTTCTGAGAAGCTCTCCAGTGACTCCACCTACGGCATCCGCCCTGGCCCACACCAATCTCCAAAAGCTTCTGCAGCCGTCGGGGCACAAAATCCTTACTTGGTGGCCACACATTTGGGGCTAAGAGTCCTCCCCTCCCAGGACCAACATCTCAGGAACTCTCCCCTACTCTCCACCACTATTCTCCAAGGGGCAGGTCTCCAACTCCAGATAACCAGACTAGGCAACTTGGACACCCAATAAGCAGGAGATCCACCAAGCCAGCCTGGCCAATCGTGGACGGCGAGCCAAGAAGACTAGATGTGACGTAAGATGTGATTAAGTTGACGCGTCACCTCGACGTCAGCCTCTCACCTCTCGGACGTCCCGTCGCGTCCTGAGAGCAAAACTCCGGCGACTTTGGGCTCCGCCCCCGAGAGAGTGGATGGCGGCCAATGGGGGCGGTCCTGAGGGGAAACGGGGCCAATGAAACGAGCTCGGGGCGGGGCGCGGGGCGGGGCGCGGGGCGGGGGTGGGGCGGGTGGCGGCCGTGGCAGCCCAAGGTCTGGCTGCGCGCAGTATATGACAGTACGTCAGCAGCGGGATGGCCGTAGCTGTGGCGGCGGCTGCAGAAGCCCGAGCAGCCGCGGCCGCAGTGGAGGCTAGAGCCCGAGCGGCGTCGGCGGCGGCACCCCGGGGAGTTTAAGATGGCGGCAGGGGGGGCGGCGGGCCTGCGGGAAGAGCAGCGCTATGGACTGTCGTGCGGACGCCTGGGGCAGGACAACATCACTGTACTGCATGTGAAGCTCACCGAGACGGCGATCCGAGCGCTTGAGACCTACCAGAGCCACAAGGTGAGTGGGCTGGCCGGCCGACCAGCCGGGCGCGGGAAGGGAGAGGGCGCTCCTCGCCGCCCCGCCGCACCTCCTCCTGTCCCTGGCACCCAGCACGGGGCTGGCGGAGTCGTGGCTCGCAGCCGCTGCGGTCAGCGCCCGAGGCGGCAGGGCTAGGCAGGGCCGGGCAGGGGCGCTGACGACGCCGTCCGGGGCCAGCCGGGCGCTGGGGCGTTGGGAGGCGGGCGGGCGGGCGGCCCCTGGCGGCGGGGCTGGGGCAACCGCAGTCCTACACTGGGACTTTCCGACGGCGCCGTGGGTTTCCTGGCTTATTCTGTCCCAATAAGCGAGAGAAGTACCAGGGAGACAAGGGAGATGAGTGAGATAACCACGCTGCCCACGGCGGGGGATAAGGGAGGCGGGTGGTGTACAGCGTACCGGTAACGAACCCCGAAGGACCCGCGGGCACAAGCCGTTCGCATTTTGGGGTAGCACATAAACACCGTGGACCCCGCAGACACAGGAACACAAGCGCTGCGTGTATGCAGGTGGGAGACACCTTGTACTCGCAGGGACTTAGGGACATGGGCGCTTCGTGTATGGCGGGTCACTTTGTGTACTCGCAGGGATGGGGATACAGGCTCTCCGCGTTTCTCAGTGGGACACACCTTGTATTCTCAGAGACTTAGGGACATGGGCGCTTAGTGTATGGCGGGGCGCTCCGTGTACTCGCAGAAATAGGGACACAGGCACTCCGCATATGGGGGGCACACCAGGTATTCTCAAAGGCTGGACACAGACGCTCCGCATACGAGCAGGGAGGGGGACACACTTTGCGCTCCCAGGGATTCGGGAACTCAGGCACCTCGCGCTCCCAGAAACAAACCAGCATCGCGTACTGGAGAGCTACACACGGAGTTCTCCCGAAAGCAAAACATCGGTTACTCGGGAGAGAGATTCATGGAGGGTCCTCGTTCTCGAAAGACGCTGCGTCTCGAACGGACCCACGGATGTAGAGACCCGGAGCGAGGGTGGGAGGAGGATACACTGCCTCCCGAGCAGAGACTTAGTCTCTGTCCCTGCACCACGTTCCGGAGAGACCCATGGATGCACAGCTCTAGAACAGCGAAGGCTCATGTAGACGAACATACGCCGTAATTGGAGTATGAAGCCAGGAACGCGTTCTCATGTTGAAAAAATATGAGAGGGTGGGGCACAGAGAAGGGACACCGCAACCGGGTGCCTGGAGAAGCCGTTTATGGACATGCAGCAATGTGTGTGGATGAGGGAGACCGGAGTGGACACATTGCATAAGGGAAGGGATATACCATGAGGAGGGGTAACCTTTTCTCTAAGAGGAGAAACAGTTGGAAAGAGATATAACCCACAGAGCATCCTGACAGACAGCCCAGATCATACCAAGGAAACACACTCCAATTAACTGATTTCATAAAAAAGGCACAGAGGACCAGAGGGACACCCAGGTGCAGACTCAGTTATTCAGATAAAAGTGGAAATTTAACATCTGTTGAGCTCCCACTAGCGCCAGGCACTTTAAATGCATAGAAGGAAGACGGAGGCAGAGCCACTGGAGAAGTGTGAACCCTGGTTCACTGGGAGTGTATGAACCTGGGCTAAGGGGAACTTTTTTGGAGAGGCCCCTACATAAACTTCCACATGGGAAAGCACACAATTGTGTACAGCTTGGGAATTATATGACTCACATGATAGTGTATGTGTAAACGTCAGGAGAGGCTCGTAGAGGTGAGCATGCTCTTAGGGAAACACTCAAAACTGAGTGGACACATGGATGTACACTTCAGGGCACTTGTGTTACCCACCAGAGAAGTATATGAGAAACGCTCAGACTTGGGAGGAGAAAGAGGAGTGAATGAATACACAGCGAGAAAGATACTTTCCTACACAGCATGAAATCTCAGGGGAAAAGAGCCTCATGTATGGCTGGGAGGTCAGTGAACACCCAGCAATAGAAATGCAACAAGATACAAGAAATACAAAACTACATGTGTCAGTAACTACTCCCAGACAGGTGCACCTGCATGGAAGAGACCAGCACCAGCATGGAGTGGGAGGCCCATCTGGGGGAAGCCAGATAGGCAGGCAGAGGGATAAAGGCAGACACTATAGTGAAACTCAGCCCTGCAAGATGGAGAGATAAGCTTGCTTGTTCTGAGGGGAAGATGTGGGAAGGAATGACAGTGGGAAGAAGGTAGGTCAGAGGATGTAAAAAGAAAAACAGGCTGGAGAGGAAGAAGCCAGCAAGAAGCTGCCAACTTCCAGTCAGAAACAGACCCAAGGAGCAGAGAAAGACTGACAGGGTGGAAAAAGGCATCTCTGGGTACAGTAGGTCAACCAGCCACCTTGGGAAAACAACAGGCAAACTGTACAGTTGATTACAGGAAGACCAACAGACACTGTACAGTTGGCAGGGATGGGGAGTCCCTCAGAGGGAAGGGATGGTATCCAGGGAGAGTGAGGTGACAGAGAGGCCCCAGTGCTCACTGATCTGTATGACCACTGGGGCCTCAAGAAGGGAGTGCTGTTTATTTTCCTACCTTCATTTCTGCTTCTTACACCTTAGTGTTTATATGCTTGGCATTGATTGGAGTGTTTTGACTCCAAAAGTCCCCAAATTTATAAACTACTATCTTCCAGGAGACAGGAGATAAAAATTCTTTCCCAACCCACCTCTCAAATCTTAATTTTTTTTTTAATAGTCAAAGGTACCAAAGTCAATGGGTTTGTTCTTGACTACTTCTCTTGCCTATTAATATCATTACTATTTTTTCCATCTCTGTACATACAAATTAATGGGTCTGGTCGATCTGTACACAAGCAAAGAAGGGAAAGGGAGACAACTTCCAAGTCCCTCTACCTTTCTGATTGTGGAGCCAGGTAGATTGAGTTAGTCCTAGGATTCCTTTTCTCTTGAAAAGCTGGTGGTAGAAGCAGTGGTGTGCAAAGAGAGGGGGAAGAAATAAGCTGCCTTGGACGTTCGCTGCCTTGTTTCTTAACCAGCTTCTGTCCCAGGCCTCATTGTCACTCCAGCCACAGAAACACTTGTTAATGGGCTTGGAAAAACAATAGCTGGGCTGAGAATTTAACCCCAGGTGGTTGAAAAATAGGAAGAGACCGGAGAAAAAGAAATGAGAGACCCTTCTGGTACTGTACACACTGTTGGTACTCATTGCAGGATCCTCTGGTGTGTTCAGATAAGCTTCCCACAAATGTGTCCTCTAAGTGCCCCTCTCCCGCCTCTGGTCAGACCAGGGCTCCCCCATTTGCACAGTAAGAGTTGCCAGCAGTAGGCATCAGCCTGAGCTTTTATCATCCAGTAGGATACTTATTTGGTATTTTACACCTTCCACCCTTATCAGAAGTAGAGCTCGTGACTTTAAATTGTAGTTGCTGTTTGGAAATATGTTGCTACGTGTTGGCTTATTGGGAAGAAGTGCCTGGTGGTCAAGCCTGTTATCTATGGGGGAAAAAATGACTTAATTTCTCACATACAACTGCTCCCACTATTCTGTGCTCAGACAGGAAGGTGCTTAATGCTTGAAAAGTGTCCTCCAAGTGGCTTTGATTTGTCCAAGGCTATAACTATTACTCCTCCTCTTCTTGTGATTTTTCTAAGAGCTAGAAATTTCAATAGGTTAATTTCTTAAATTAAGTATCAGAGTTATTTTTAATCGGATTATTTTGTCCATTGGATTTTATCTTCTAAATTAATCCACTTGACCTAAAGCTTCAGTGAGGTAAATTTAGGAATTTTAGGAAACTGAATTCTGCAAAATACAGAAATTATTTAGATACAATTGACCAAGTATGTGAAATTATTAAGGTTCATGAAAACAGAATCTTTAATTGGAAACAAACAAGACAAATCTAATTGACCTTCATTATTCAAGTTTTCTATTTTTAGAGAAGAATGAAGAATGCTAACTTGGGAACTTTTCTAAACAGGGACTAGGGTGGGGGAGAGAGACATTGAGAATGCAGGAATGGGAGTTACAGTTGGAGTAAATATCTCCTAAAAGTTGTTTTTCCACTTAGTTTTAATACAGAAATAGTTTCAAGTTGATTGAATGTTTAAAAAATGTTAACCTTAATGTTATTTTCATAATTTGCAGAATAATTTTAGACATGCTAATGTAGATATCTAGGATATATTACAAATCCACTTTTTTTTTTTTTTTTACTGTAGATTGATTATTTTGAATGAGGGGACAAGTTAAATAAAATCACAAATTAAAACTGTATCATCATTCTAAATTGATGTCTATGATTGTGTGGTCTCTACAAGCTCTACATATTTTAAATGAACATATATTACTGTAATCATATATTTCTTCCAAATGTATCCTAAAACTATGTTTAAAATTAAGACCCAAAATTCTAAAATATCAGTAATATAGCTGACTTTATTTTGATATTTGAGTAACTCATTTGTAATAACAACAATCAAAATATTGTTTTTAGATTCTGTTTTTGCTGATCCTGTCTATTTATTTTTTAACACTTACCGAAAGTTTCAAAGGTGGTACCTCAAATAATACCATTTTTACCCAACTATTATGTAAAAAGTCTTGCATAGATGCATTTGAGGGCGGGGACTGAGCCATTCATTCTCTGTGTCTCAGGATCAGAAAGCAGATACCTTTGAAAAGAATTCTGCTAACACATTCTCTTATTAACTCATTATTGGCTTTATAGAAGCCAATAATAACCAATAATAATAATTAACCAAGACACCTTGGTTAGTGTCTTTTAGGAAAATAATAGTGTTTTGAAAGTTTGTACAAATATACTTACATTTAATTTCGTATGAGGAACTCTGTTTCTCTCAGTATTACCAGATACTGTTATTTCTAATCAAAGCATAAAGTCTTATTTAAACCTCCAAAGTTACTGTCCTTCACAGTAGTTCCCTTTAATATGTTACTTGATATTTTAAAATACTAATCCGAAAGGTCATAGAATAGGTGATTTCCTTTCCTTAGCCTTTCATGCTGTCTGGAGAACTTTTCAGCATTTGGTTAATCGTGGTTTAAGGTACAGAAAAGACTCATACCTTACCTTGTCCTATATCGCTTTCTTTTCCTGCCTTCCCGCAAACAATTGTGTGTGTTTTCAATAATCTACCTTATAAATAAACTAAGAAGACCTTGTTCTCCTGAAGGCACCACTCAAGCATCCAGACCTGCCAGCACAAAGCTGCCACTGCCAGTGGACATGCTTATTGAGTAAAACAATGAGGTTGGCATTAGCACATTCCTTTTATTGTACTTTTTAAATGTGGCCAGGTTTAATTTAAATATGTTAATATTACTGACTTTTAACTTAGACATATCTTCAGGCTGAACTTGATCTTAAAATGCTTTTAATCAAGTAAAGTCAAGTTTGCGCCCCATGTGTCAGTGTGTTTGAAAAGTTTATTCAAATGATCAAGTGCTCAGTGCAAAGGAGGGTGCCTGTGAAAAGCAGTAGCCAGATTGCCTAAAATGATAGACAGGGAACCTTGGCACCAGAATTGGGTGGAGAAAGAAAGAACATATGTGAAAGACTGGAACATGTTCAAGAAAAGGTTTTAAAAGGAAAGGGGCGTAGAATTCTTGGAATGATTTACAGGAAAGCTTACTGGAGGACAATCAACAGATCCAAGCCTTTCCTTTTGCTCCATTTAAACTTGTAAAAAAAAAAATGAGAATTTCACCAATGCTGGGTCATTTTCACAATTCGTGGTGACCGCAGAGTGGTTCAGAAGCCTTGGCACAAGAGTTCAGCACACTTATTTGCCAGGTTGGGCTAAATGTATTTGGAGTATTTGAGAAAATGTTCCTAAAATGTGCTATTATGGGCATTTCTGCATTTAGGATGAGCTGTTTTAGAATAAAGAAAACATGCATGCATGTATATAATGCCATATTTGACTCCTGCATACCTCAGCTCCATACATTTCCTATGACTTAAGCAAAAATCTAGATAAAAAGGTCTGGAGTAGAGTACAGTAAATCAATGGCCATGTCTACACAGCCAAATTGAAGCTGAAAAACATGGCATGATTCAGGTCTGATTTACCTTCTCTCCTCTTCCAGTTCATTTGCTATCTGTAATTTCTGTTGTGGAATTATGGCTCATAAAGCCATATTAAATCTTTAGGAAGAACTGGTTTAAGGGCCACCATTAATACTTTGCCAGCAAAGGCCAAACTTAGTATTTCCATGACTGGCAGTATAATATAGGTTATAAGAAGAAAGACTCTCATTAATAATTCAAAGATTTATGAATCTAATTAGCACCTTGAATTGGACTCTATGGTCAAAGCATTTGGCTACTACTAGTTTCATAGTACGAAATTGTTAGACAAATGCTATAATTTTCTTTTCTTATTGGGGATCCTACATCTAATTGGTCTGAAAAACATCCTGGGGTCTTAAAGGATTTTAGCAGGCAGCGACTGGATAAGCGACCAGTTTCCAGCAGAGGGAATTGTAAGGACGGCCCTGTTCCACTTAATCTGTAGTGCAGGGAAAAAATATAGTTGGATTTAAGAGAGTAAAGGTAGATTGGAGCAGGTTGTATTTTATTCCATCAATACTGAGGAGACACTAGGTAGAAGTTCAAGATGATTTGCTTTTGGATTATTCTGGCTTTGCTGTATACTCTTAATATGCTTGGATGTAAATCTGGAAGGAAGTAGACAAATTATGAAAAATATGTGGTCCAAGCTAGAGATGATTTGAGGATGCTTATGGGAGGCATTAGAGACGAATAAAGTCTATAGAATTTAACAAGTTTTAAAGGAATAGGATTGAATCGAGATTTCTAGCCATCAGTACTAAGAATATCCTTAGTAGAAAAAGGGAAATCAGAAGCAGTTGGCAGAGTGAGGTGGGGGAGATAAAGATGATTAATACCATTTTTGTGAACATTCACTGTCTTGTCTCTAATCACTTAGTTTTTATAAGATGTTTTATATTTGAGAATTATATTTAGGGGTCTGAGGCTAGACTAAAACAAAGCTACATTGTTTACATGTCTCATACAAAGTCTTTTGCATTTGGATGGAAATTTGGGAATTGATGATATTTGGGGGAAGTTGAAATTATTAGGTAGAAGAAATTTTGGTTTTGAGCAAGGATTTTTAAATTTTTGTATTTTATGGATATCCTTTATTCAATAATCTCTACAATTTGCACTTAAGACCATCATAGAACACAGATAATATGAAAATCAAATTTGATTTTAATGTGAAAATGAGACCTGTGGTTTCTGTCTCTGATGATTATTGAAATGTTAAGTAACTATTACTGTGCCTGGATGTATTTCAAGCATCATTTTGATATGATTTCTAAAAAGGCCTTGAAAGGGTCAATTTTTTTCACTTCTTCCAGACTGCTTCCATTTCTGTTTTAGTGTTTTGATTTTCCTCTTTCTTTTTTGTTTGACAGTCTCATTGTGAAAAAAAAAAAATATGAGTACATAATGCTTTTGTCATACATACATACACATTGTCACGGACTAGTTATGAGTGCTTGGTTCATGGTCCGTGAGATAACCATGGCTAGAAGACTATTTCACTGACTGCTGTGAGCTGATTCAGGGTAGAGCCAGGCTTGAACTTTCTAATAAGATTCACTGAGATACTTTAGGATCTAAATATGCTTACCTAGAAACTTGTGTTAGCAAATTTTAAAATAGCATTTACTTTAAGTATTGCTTTTAATTTCCAGTATTGGAAACCATTGATGCCTCAGAGAACCAATATGTATTTTTATTGCATGTCCATGTAATAAAAGCTCAGCTTAGTATCTTAAGATGTTTTTTCTGTAATAAAAGATTAAGATAAAGTAGAAGTCAGAATTATGAGTACCAAATATTCATTTATTCATTTAGTAAACATTTATTAATCTTCGGACATGTGCTAGGTATAGAACTAGACACTGGAGATATGAAGCTGAATAAGTCATAGACAGTCCCTGTTGTCAAGAAAGTGCAAACATATGAAAAAAAAAAGCAATAAAGTCTTTATTCAAGGGGGACATATAAAAGAAAATGATTATGTTTGAAGATCTGAGAAGCATTGTCTGCCTCTTTACCTCCAGCCCTCTGTTCAGGACACTCCCATCGGGTTGTCTCCATGACACTCCTGATGTTGCACCTGACTAGGTTTCTTGTTACCAAGTCCAGTGGTCATCTTCTGTTTCTCTCTTATCTGACCTCAACAGTATTCCGTTCTGTTAACCATGTCTTCCTGTTAAAACAGCTTTCCTGATTTTCCTCTTGCCTCCCTGCCCATTTTTTCTCAGTCTCTCCTGCTCATGAGCCTCTGCTTGACTGGTTTCTGAATGCTAGAGATCCTAGCTCCCTTCGCTTTTTCTGTTCACTCTTCCTTAGTGAACTCATCTAGTCCCATCAACTTAAATGCCATCTATATGTTACTGACTTGCAAATATTTACCTCCAGCTCTGACCTTCCTCCAACACCTCATCTCCTCATCAAAGTTTAATAAGTATCTCAAACTTAACAGATCTAAACACAATTCTTGATTTCACTCTTTAAGACTAAATCTTCCTGAGTGTTTCCAAGTTTAGTAAGTGGCAGTACTCTTCACCAATTGCCTAGTAATTGACTAGTGATTATTGATTTTTCTCCTCTTTTCTTGACTTATTTGATTCATCCACAAGTCCTGTCAATCTTCAAACATCTGAAATCTAACCCCATCCGTCACCACTGCTCCAGTCTCAGCCACCATCCTCTTTCTTGAGGACCACTGTGATGGACTTCAACCTTCCACTCTCCCGCCGTTATTGATTTTTCACCCAGCAGCCAGAGTGATCTTTTTCAGACATTAAGTATGATGAGGTACTTTTCTGGTTTCACGTTTTTTAATGGCTCCCTTTGTAAAAGTGTTTTTGGTGCTTTACTATATCACTTTCTATTAAAAATAATCTCTATCTTTCAATCCAAGTGTATTTTACAGCTTCTCCTTACACTTCTGAACTAGAGATTGATCCCAAGTAATAAATCTTCATTTATGTTTATAGTCAGATTCGACATGTAAAGCTTATTATACAATTATAATGCTCACATTAAGTTCTCTCTTGGAAAAAAAAAATGAATGGGATATTGTGCTTAAAGTATTATTGGTTAGAGGGCTGGTTCACAGTAACTATTTAATTGTTTAGTTTAGATTTTTGCCTTCCATATTCCTTTAAGAGGTATTTGAAATGATAAGATTTAAGACAACAATAACAATTGTTTTTAAAATTTTGGCCTGAATCAAATAGCTGCAGTTTGCCGTAAACTATCTTTTAAAACAAAGATTGTGTTAACTAGATTAGGTTTTGACTTCTCACTGGATTGTGTTAAATAGATGAGGTTTTTTACCTCTTCTCACTGTTTTACTCTTTTCTGTGCTATAATGACTAGAAAGAAATTATTCTTTATTCCATATGCTCTTTCATCTGGTTCTTCCAAATCTTCAGAGAAGGAATTTCTCCTAAGGGCAAGGTTGCATTGACTCACAAAGCAAAATACTAAATTTTGTGGAGCTTAATGATTTTCTTTGTCATCTAAAAGATTGGGTACAAAAAAGGAGATACCGTTAATAAGCCAGCTTTAGATTATCTCTAAATTTCACATTCATACTGTCATTCTAAACATGTACCAGATATTAGCGCTTGAGTATATTTGATTTCTTCAGTATCAACAGTCTGATTTCCTGTGCTATTTCCTGCTTTAGCTCCAATTTTCTTTCCTCCTCTTCTCTCCCTGCCTAGGTTATTTTTGTGTCATAGTGATTAAAATATAATTATTAGGTAATCTTGGTTTCTCTATCAGGAGATGTTTTAAAGAATAGAATAATAAAATGACTTTTTAATTTAAAGTGTCATAACTACAAGTTATTAAAATGGTATAGTACCTCTTTTAGGAAGAAAGACCTATATATACAGCTTTATCCTTGGGAAAATCATAAATATTTCATAATATTTACTTGCACAAGTGAAAACAAATTCAAGTGCCAGATATTTTCCTTAAGCTACAATGTAAAACCAAAAAAAAAAAAAAAAAAAAAAAAAAGTGATTCGCCCAAAATTTCTCAATTTTTATCACTTGTTAATTCTCTAGCTTTCAGATATTTCACATTTTATATAAATATTGGGAGGGGGCCTGGAGAAGCTAGCTATATAACGTGGTAGGTAGGAACACAGTTCTTAAAGTGAGATAGACCAGGATTTGAGTCCCAGGTCACTTATTAGCTATGAAACATTAGGTAATTCATAGGATTACCTCAGAAGTGGAAATAATAGTGTCTGCCCCACAACGGTATTCTGAGCATCCCCAGAGGTGGTAGTAAAAATGATTATAGTGCCTGTCACATTTTAAGCACTCAATAAATAGTAACTAGGTAGCTATAATTGTTTCTTAAAACAATTCTACCTAAAGCAGTCACTGACCCATCACCATTTATACAAACTTTTTTGGTTTGGGTGAAGTTCCAAAATTATATTTGACTTTGAAATTGTTTGACACTATATCAGAATTTATAACAGATAAATATCAGGTATTTAATAAAGCCTGTTGGTTGATTTTGAATAATTCAAGAATTCTCGAATTAGTACTTCAAGAATAATTCAAGAGTTAGCTTTGAGTTAAGTCAAAGTTTCATGACGGCTTCAGAAGGGAACCAGAAACTGTGTTTCAGGTACATCTCTAACCTTAGAGAATAAAGTTAGAAAGATCTCTGTAACTTATTTTTTAAAGAAAGCACTCTTTTCTAGCTCCAGAATGCTGTTTATATTTGCATATGCACAAAAACAGTGTGGTTGATAGAGTAAAAGTAACCATAGATATAATTTGTTTACATGTATAAACAATATGTAAATAATCGAGATGATTATAACAACTTTTGTAGGATAAATAACTTTCTTTTATTGAAATCCAAAGAAACTGAGCCTTGCTCCTTGTCTCCCACCCTAAAAGAATCATGTCAGAAATTTACTCAGTAAAATTAAGATTATGTAGTAAATTATATATTATTCTTATACTCCTGATCTATTGCAAAGAATAGTTCCTGGAAATAATGTACATAGATTTCTTTGGTCATAGAGCAAATTTTATTGCAGTAGAATTGGCTTGTAATGGCAGATGTCAAGAGTATCAGCCAACTTTTGATCATTTTAGTATTGTCTGCACTTTTATTCTATGTTTAAGAATGCCCTACATTTTCTAAGAGATATAGAGAGTTAATTCAAGGAGCACTAAAAACAGTGAAAGGACTAAGATTTTCACAGAGCCTTTTGACTGCAAAACATCACCTTTAACAGGCTATTGAAGTATTTGTGAAAATGAGTTTCCCTAGCCAGTCCAGTCTGCATTGTTTCTTGGCTGGACGAACCCTAGAGTTAATTGATTTTTTAAAAGATGCTTGGTGCAAATATTTAATTAAAGCAGAAAATCAAAAGTTGAAACCCTATTGAAACTCATTTGAATGGGAATGTGCTTAGTAAATTAAACATTATTTTAAAACATGTCCTATCATATTTGCCAGCTATAATTACATTGTCTTTCAAAATTGAATTGCATTTAAAAAATATACAATGCGTTCAGATCATGTTTTTGCAGCTAAACCTACGCTTAAAAACATTTAGATGAAAAACTAACATGTTTGAGACATTTGCTTATAATGCATAGTAAATGGTACAGTTTTAGTTGTATGTTTTAAGACATTCAATAACCATAGCCTAGTAATATCTAAAGTCGGGATTAAAATCAATAAAACATTTAAGGTTCTTACTATTGTTCTTTTATAGGTTGTCAGATATCTTAAAAGAATTTTTCATTAAGTGATCTTAGTTCGTTCTGTTTAGATAAGCACCTACAACTATTCCATAGGTGAGGGTTTTATTATTTTTAAATGAAAAATGCTAACATAAGTATACATATATTCCTTTGTTATATATATGGTCCTTAAAGTAAAATAAAGAAATAAATAACTTATTTTTTAATCAGAAATTGAACTATGGAAATTGTAATGATTTTCCTTGGGAAACAAAATGCCAGAAGAACTGAACGAGCATTTAAGGGCTTTTAAATGTTCAGCACTAGGTGACAACCTGCTACAGAGGCAAGAGGAGGAAAGAGTTCTCTATTTGAGATTCAGAAGGCTGGATTTGAGGTCCATCACTGCTAACCACTAGCTTGATCCTGAACAACACACTTTACCTACTGGAGACTTATCTCCCTTTGAAATGGGAGATGAGGATGCCTTCCTACCAACCAGGACTGGTTTTAGGAGGCTTACTTGAGACAGTGAATATAAAAATGCTGTGCATTACAAAGCTGTGTAAACAAATTATCATTTATTTTGAGAAATTGAGCAATACAGATAGAACTATAAGCATTTAGGAGGCTAGGATCTAAATTTAAGTGATGAGGCAAAAAAAAAAAAAACTGAGTAAAGTCAAAATTACTCTTAAAAGTTTCTAAATTAATGTAAAACATAGTTGTACTGTTTTCTCTATACAACCCTGAATAGTAATCTGTAAAGTATATAATGTATATAGTATATGCTGCATATATAGAGAGAACATGGCTAAATACTTTTATAATACTTTTATTTTATTTTTTTAGCTGAGCATAACATGGACAAATACTTATAAGTTAAATATGTATTAGACTTCTCTAGTGACTAGGAGTAAGACAAACCTTGAAAAAAATACACTTCTAATGTAATGGAACCATAGACACAAGCATCTGGAAAAACAACTGACAGGAGTTAACTCAAAGAGGGCATGGTTCATAATTAGCCAAATGGTGGCAGCCATTTTTTGTTTGGCCTGAAAAAAGTTTAACTTTTTAAAATTTGAGTTCTTTCTAGGTTGGGTGTTCATTCTCTTGGTACTCACCCTTGCCTGTTGCTTCACACTCTTAAGTCTTTCACATTTACCTGCCTTGGATCCTTAAAAACATCGAATCTTTGATTCCTGATTTATCCAAAGGAAGGCCTAGTCGAGGAAATTAATCTTAAACTTGAACATCAAATAAGCAATTAGCATGGATTGGCAAGATGTGTTTGGGAAGGTATGCCAAGTTGAAGGAACAGGAAGAAGGTAGAAATAGGGAGGAGAACGTTTCCAAAACAAGCAAAGATTGACATGACTGAGCCACAGTTAGGAGGAAGTAGAAGATGAAATTGGTTGGTCATGTAGATGGAGGGTCCGTTTTCTGTGTGAAGGAATTTGCTTGATGGAACTCACTGTAGGCTGTGTAACATGAGTGTTGTCTGATAGAGCTTCTGCCAGCTATTTGAATGATGAGCCGAGCCATATTTGGAAGGGTCGAAGGAAAGGATTGGCCGTTAGGTGCTTACTGATAGGGTCCTGAAATAGACCAAGAGCTTTCAAAGTAGAGAGTAAGAGCTTAATTCGGGAGACTTTGGGGCTGACTGGCGAGAGATGATGAGGGAGCCTTGGAGCCACCTTTGCTTCATTTTTCTTTGATGCCTGATATTCAGGCTTTCAGCACATTTTATTACTCTTCCTTGAATGTTTGCTCATTCCACCAACTCCTCTTTGCTCCAGATGAAGTCATACTAATATTTAGGCCTTTATCACCAGAGTATTTCTAAATAAAGCATCCCCTATAGCTGATCTCTAATCCTTTTCCCTAGCCTCAATCCATGCCTTTCCATCTTTCTTACACTTGACTAAAAGAGCTGCTTTCTCGAAAATACTTCTTTGAGCAATTCACTTTCTTACTACAAAAATTAGAAGAGCCTCCAGTTTATCAAGGTCAAAGGCAAGAATTAAAGGCCCTCCCTGAGGGGTTCCCCTGGGCTTGTACTAACATGTAGCCATTACTTTAGAAAGAGGTTTAGCTATGGAAGGTAGGTTTGGGTGGGGTTTTCTCTCTCTAAGAAATTCAAGATAAAGTTAATCTATGTTTTGTTTTTTCATAAAAGACCATGAATTAAATCACTACTAAAAATTATTTTAAAATTTCAAATATTAACGTTTGTTCTTCACTTTTTAAAAAACCCACTTCTCCCACACCAAGTAATGAATTTGTTACTTTGCTTCTGCTGATAAGTCTAAAGTTAAATTATCATTTTAGGATGATAGAACATTGATAATAGTATCTATTATATTTTCTCAAGGAAGATGTTTATCCACTTATAGAAATAATAGAATAGTTAATACTACCACATGACTTTATATTCAGATGATCTGTCTTATAGAGAAGTTATTCTTTCCTTATTTCTCTTTAGCTTATTGTAATCCTGATTAATAAACTTTTAAATCTGCAGAGAAGTTTTGGGAAGTAACTGGTATTAGTAGGTACTGTGCAGTGGCTGAAAGGAGGAGCACATTGATGCCTGCCTCTGTATTTTCACTGGAGGTAGAGAAGAGACCAGCAACAACTGTTTCTATTTTGGTGCATTGAATTTGGATATAAGGGTGTGAAGAATAATTTATAAGCTCATGTGTTATTATTAAATGCTACGCAAATCTGATTTCCCATGAATTTCCGTTAGCAATTAGGAAAGGTGTTTGCGTAGAAAAACATACTGGTAACTTTAGATATAGGGAGTCATACCTGAGATTATGGTAGATATTTATAATTACAGCTTTACTTTTAAATACACAACCCTATGATAAAATATTAAAGCTATGAAAGCTCATAATAAAACATTGGTCTAGAAATTATATTCTCCCGGTGAGAATCTTATAAGAAAAATGGTAACCCATTTGACCCTCAACTAAAAACTAATCTTTGGTAAAATGTGAAAAAAAGAAAACCACAGTTTATTGTCAAATACTTTAATTTTATATGTCTTCTTTTTTTCTTTTCTTTTTTTTTTTTTTTACACCTACAGCACCTGGTCTTCCTAGGTGGTCTCCCATCCAAGTACTAACAAGGCCTGACCCTGCTTAGCTTCCAAGATCAGACAGGACGGGGTTTAAATTTTAAAATATTTCTGTAATTTTACATTTCTAGCGTCCTGTTTAGAGTTTTGCAAAGTCCCAATTATCTCTTCCTTCTAGCCATCCTTTTTAAAAACATATGAAGCAACTAAACAAGAATATGTTTTTTCAATGTAAAATTGAGTTAGTATAGTAATCATTTTTTGCCAAATTATGTCAGTCATTTTCAAAAACCAGATTAGCTACACTGCCAAAAGATAGCTTTGGTTGTGTGATTCTGAGAAATGTCAACAGTGTGATACTGTTCATCAAGGCATCTTAATAAAATGACATGTAAACCTAAGTATATAATGAAAAGAAATTTTCACAGATATGACACTGACCAAATGCACAGATTTCAAATTTAAACATTTAATTCTGTGTCACAGTAACCAACTTTGACTTGTTTGTTTCTTATGTTTCTTTTAATAGAATTTAATTCCTTTTCGACCTTCAATTCAGTTCCAAGGGCTCCAAGGGGTGAGTACTCTTATTGATTTAGCAAGAAAATCTATTGTTCTTACACGCTATTATGTTTAACTTAAAATTTGTTTTCACACTTGTACATCTTAATATAATGTCACTTATTTTGTGACGTTTGTGACTAAATATAAATTCCTGACAACTTTAAGACCCTTGAATTACTTTCTTTTCTTGATTTATTTTTTAAAAAATTAGATACGCTTATTACTGAAAGTAGATTTTCCCAAATCATGGGTAATTGCATCTTTTAACCTTTTTATTGAAATATACATCGAAGTATTATGAGAGTGTGTTTTGTTTCCCACAATTAAGTAATAAGGAATTATTCATTTGGGGGAAGTTATGTGATTGTTGTTTCTATTAAACTTTTGCTGTCAGGGAGGAGAGGGGCAAGACCTAGGAGAGAAGAGTATGGTTTGAGGGGCTTTCCCCTTACTAGAAGCTGTCATCTTGTTTAGGGGCTGCTTCTTCCCTTAATTCTCTCTGTCTTTCCCCCAGTTGGGAGGTGGAGGCCAGGACAATGCAAGTGAAGGACATTTTCTTAGGGAGCAGAAAGGACATTTTCTTAGATTAGACTGAATAAGGAGAAACTAACATGTGCAAGTTTTCAACTCTTGATTCAGGCACATACAGCTTTTAGCACTCTTAAGAAGAATATGGTTTTCTCTGGCATACCAAGCCCTGGGTACCATTGCAAAGCAAGCAGTTTATTTTTCAGACCTTGGATATCCTTTTCTGAATTACCCTACCTGTTTCCCCCAAGCTTTCCTGTCTCATGTGTCCAAGCTTCCCCAGTTTTATCTTTGCAAGCTCCATTCTCTCTTTCTACTCCATACTTGCCTGATAAAAGTGACTTAAATGTAAATGATAGGTTTAAATTTGAATGGGTGATTGCATTTCAACAGATTGAATTTTAACCCATTTATTTAGGTTATTTTTTTTAACAGTTATTCGATTTGGTAGAAAAGAAGGTGGAGGGTTGGGTGAGGAGGAGGCTGCTGACTGAGAGCTATGGGATACTTGCCTTACCTTGCTTACACTGAGTTTTGTCTCCTTGACCTCCTCCCACCCCCCCACCTCTACCACACTCTTCTTTTTATTATTCTAACTGGGAACAAAATATATGGACTCAGCATTGTTTCAGAGCCTGCAGCTGCATTCCATCCACCCCTCCCCCCTTTTCTTTGCCAAGCTCTCACCAGCCCTTTGGGACTTAGTAAAAACAAAGAGTCATTACAGGGGAGAGAGTAGGTTGGCACAGCCCACAGGGAATATGCAGAGCCACAAATGTGAGGGTCTTCTGTACAGTACTCTTCTGTTTTTCTCAAGAGCCATGATAATTTAACATTGCCTGTACTGATTGCTTCAGAAACTCTAAGAAGTATGCTTACAGAGCTTCCTATGTGGAAAACGTTTAGGACTTTAAAATAGAAGTTTTAAATTTAGATTTTCCACAAAAGATACTTTTTTTGGATGAAGATACTTTTAATGAGAAATTTAGTCATCTTTTAACAGTGTTTCAGAAACTTTGAAAGTTTTCCAAGAAAGGATTTGGTAAATCTAACAAATTTACACCAGATGTGATTGAAAATAAACAATAATTATTGTGCTAATGTCGTTCGTAGGCATATTTGAAGTGTAACTGATGTGTTGTTAAAATATTTTAAAAGTGAACATTTAGTGTAAAAATTATATCTTGCTTTTCTGATGCTAAGTACTGTATGGTTTTGCAGTTCCTTGGTACTAATTATAGGATTTTATTCCTCTCAGTAATGTCTTTAGAAGGTCAGAATATGGGTCTTGGCAGATTAGCTTTTAAGCATATTTACTTTTGTGCCTGAACATGTTCTCTTAGGTTGAAATTTTCTTCTAAATAAATGCATTAAACAAAGTACAGCAGCATGCTGTTAAAGAGTAAAAATTCTGAGAATCATTACATACCTGGATTTTTAGCATAACAGTTGGGTGGCAGCATTTTAGCATAAAAAATGTAAATTATGTCTTTCACAAATATCTCACCCCTTTCTCTTAGTGGAAGAGGGTGCTCAGGAAATTGAATGGTTTATTGAAGGCATTTTATGGATTCAGAAAGAAGAGGAAATATCAATAGAAAAAGTGGATTGTGATTTCTAAAGTCACGAATATCGGAAGCTGCATAAATCAGCCAAAAATGCCTTGTTGATTTTGAAGACTATGGGTCAAGCAATTATCCTCAGAGTTTTAATCCAAACTAGTCTAATTTATAACTAAATGTTTCCTAGGATTATACATTTCTACAGGCCATTCTAATTGAACAGAAAAGGTAGCTAGTTTGATTCATATGGGCTACAGTATTGAGGTGTTCAAGTTACAACATTCAGAAGGCTGTATTGGTATAATGCACCCGGTTTCCAAAAGCTACATCTTAATTGTCAGGTAAGATTTATCCAAATCTTATTATTTTAACTGGACACTAAATATGTGGCAGGTGAAAATTTTACCAAAAAAATGTGTTCCAGTGACGTTTTAAAAACTAAACCCTGTATTTTTCTATCTATCGAAAGTTTCCTGGCTAAAGACAAACAGCTGATTGAGGCAGAGCTGTGACTATGCTCTAGGTCTCCACAAAACCTGGGGGAAAGTTCTCCTCACTATTAACTGCCGAGCTTTAAAAAAGGAGAGGTGCTCACAGCGAGTTAGCTCAGTATATTCAGGTAATGGCAGTTGTTACTTCTGCAGTTATCTACTGACATAATTATTTTTCACAATAAACTTAAACAGATACCTTGCTGATAGGTTTATTCTGCCTATCTCTTATTGCACATTGTTTCAGCCCCTACTAGTGCCAAATACTTTGCTAAGTGCTTAGTGTGCAAAGATACAGGAATGGGTAAAACATGGGCTCCACCTCAGAGCACTCAGAGTCTGACAAACACATTCAGACTAATAGAAAAGAATTAATAATGTAGGACTTATCCAGAACCCTCCACTGGGAACTTCTATAGAAACAGGGGACTGTCAAGAACAAGTCTTAGTGTGTATTTCTGATTGATATGAATCAACATTTTAAACAAAGTTTTTAGTAGAAAAAAATATTATATCCTGGTAATAGGTATGTAAAATTCCAGAAGGCCCATTGCAATTTATGTACACACATACAGAAAAAGGTAGATCTGTGGTATGTTTATAATTCAGATAAAATCTGCAAAGTTTTCTGTAGCAAATAAAGGCCACATCTGCTGGTGTGTGGTGGCCTTGCAGAAGAGTTACCTGCAGCCTCAGGGACTCCCCCACCTCACCCCCCGCAGTGAGAAATAGTGTTAACTTTGTCACAGTAAATGAGATTCCAGATCCCCCAGTATTAACTCAGTATTTGTTATGAGAATGTTGTTCGAAAATTCTTTGTAATTTAATTTTTCCAGGCTCAGTTATCTCAGAGGCTTTAGAAAATAGAAGTTAGTTTTGCATTTATAATTTAGAAATTATTTTTAAGAAAAGGACTGAAAATAGAAAATATTTTCTAAAAGTACCATGTAGTGTCTCCTGTAAAATACTGAATCACACTCACTTTTCCAAGAATAAACAAGGAAAAGCCAGCCAAACAAGTTATAAATGTATGTCTTCTCACATGGTACCGTGACCTGAAGATTTAATCAGCATTTAACTGCATTTTAAAGGCTTGAATAGTGTTGTAAAACTCTTACAGCAGAGTCATTAAACTCTAAAGAACAGAAGTTGGATTTTTCTTCTCTTTTTTTTTAACCTCCAAACTTAGCAGAGCATTCAGAAAATTTTTTAAAATTATTTTCTTTCTTATAGGGTCTGGGGAAAAGTTTGGGTCTGAAACACTGAATTATACAGCATTTGAAATTAGTAGGCAATTTCAGCCCACCTGCAAATGCTTCCTGCAGACTACTCTTTTCTAACCTACTTGGTTCCTGGGAAGCAAAGATAACTATCAGCTTGAAACAGCAGCAGAGATAAAAATAAATCCCCAACACTGCCATTTCTTCTTAGATGATATGCCTGCTCTCTGCCTGCTTCCCCTGCTGTTTTTGGTTTGGCTAATGCACTGGTTTTGCCAACAGTTATGTTTAGTCAGTCTGCTCAAAGGTTGCTGACTAACAGCTACCTCTATACACTCAGCTCTGAATGTACTTAATACTAGAAGGATGTTAAAGGTATATCTTTTTGTAATGGTAGTTTTGTTTTAATGTTTTTAATATACAGTGGTTGACATGTACAGATAACATTTTAATATTTGCACTGAATTATATAATTCTTTAACTACATGTTAATTTACTAAGGTATTAATACAATAGTAAATTATCTAATTGGAAAGAAATATTTAACTTTAATATATATCAAAGATTATATACATTATCATTTTATGTATAATATATAATATGTAACATATAATTTATATGTAAAATCTAATATATATGTAAAATCTCATATTTGGCCCAGAAAATGGGCTGACATTCTGGAAATTCATGTTTATCACAAATAATAATTGAATCATAGTTCAAAGCAATTGTAAATTGACCAGCTTCTCTATGTTGTCACACATGCTTGCCCTCCTTTTCTTTCTGGATAAGAACTAGCTGCAGGGTTTCTAAATAAGGAGAACAATGAGCTAAATTCACCTTCTGTGTCTTAACATTGTGGCCAAGTACCACTCACTACAGGCACTAGTGACATAAAGGAGAGCCAGCCCACTCCCTTTCTGTGTTCATGGTGCCTGAGGGAAACTCAGAGTACTCATTGAGGACAGCCAGTATGGCCTACGCCAAGACAGTCCTCTCAAAACATGAATCAGGAGCAGGAGTTGAAAGCAAAACCATCCCGCTCTGTCCTTCACCAAACTGGTTATTTTAAAGCAGTGATTGAAACTTTGAAATCTGAAGCTGCCACAAATATCATATATTGCATTCTTCGTGAGTTAAGCTTACTGTCTTCATTAAGTATTTATGTATACTTACCACATACCAGGCACCATTGTAGACAACGTATAGATCAGGTAAATAGGAGCTTGAAATACCAGCTCTTGTTCCCAACTGACATCTATTTGTTAGTAAAATCTACCACTGATGGCTTTGCTTTTTTGTTTATCACTCAAAACTGAAACTTGTGAAATTGAGTCATCTATGTTACAAATATTGTCACTTTAATAGCACTCACTTATTTAAACTTGGAAAATAGTCTTTTATCATTCTGTAATACCTGTGGTTCTTATATATATAAACCACTCCTAAATTTGAACTGTGAGCATTATTTAAATATCTTTTGACCTCTTACTATATGTAAGGCCCTATTCTTAGTATAGAAGATGAGCTTATAAGAGCTTTCTTAAAAAGAAAAGTCAAAATTCAAAGCAGGAAAAACAACTTAGCAGACTATGTCCAAACCTCATATCTTATTTCAAAAAATATTTAACATGCTAAAAAATACTGTATGTCCTTGATTCCAAGGTGTATTTTCTTTTTAACATTGAACGTCTTTGAAATTGGAATGCATGTCATTATTAGTGGCATCTTAGTATTGTGTCATAGTTTGTCAGCATTTTATATTATTCAGTGGTACAAAAATCATGAACAGTCTTACAATTAATTGCTGGCACCTTAGATTCAGTAAACTACAACAATGCAGTGGAAATGTTTAGAGAGTTCCTATGTCCTGAAGTAAGATTTTATCTAAATACAATCTTTTTGAAAGTTTTATTCCTGACGTCACTGTAGACCAGCTTGCTTGTTAGCCCAGTATGTTAGATAATCTGGAGAATTTACAGGGAAGGTATATTTTTATAACCATTCTTGAATTGTGATTTAAACTGGGAGGAACAAGAGTATGGAATTAAAATGTTTTCACATTTGTTTCTAGGCCAAAAACCTTAACTTATAAAAGGAATTTGTTTTGAAAATAAGTTTACAAGAAGTGTTTTACTGACTTAAAGACTTAATTAGTCCACTCACAGTCTTGCTTTAAGGCTAATGAAGTTCCCTTTATTAGGCTAAGAATTTTCAAAACTGTAACTAGTCTTATAATTTGTACTATATTTAGCATAAATGCACAGTTATCTATTATTTCATATGTAGATTTCAATTATTTTTCAATAATTACAGTCAAGATTTGTTAAATATTACATGCTAAGAACCCTATATTAAGCACTTTTTATCTATTATTCTCATTTAATCCTCATAGGAATGATCTAAAGCAGGGGTCCCCAACCTCCAGGCTGTGGACTGGTTCCGGTCCTGTGGCCTGTTAGGAACCAGGCTGCACAGCAGTAAGTGAGCAGCAGTGAGCAAGCAAAGCTTCATTTGTATTTGCAGCTGCTCCCCAGCACTACTACTAGCGTCACTGCCTCAGCTCCACCTCAGGTCATCAGGCATTAGATTCTCATTGGAGCACAGATCCCTGGTGCCAAAAAGGTTGGGGACTGCTACTCTAAAGCAGATACTTGCATTTTGCTGATGTGCAGACCATGGCTCTGAAGTTAAATTACTTATTGCAGTTCACACAATTAGTAAGTGAAGAAGCATGCACTCAAATCTAAACATCCAATTCCAGATGCTGCCTGTTCTCTTTACAACAGTGATCTACCTATGTATAATAAATGTTCAATGAGCATTTTATTCATTCTCACATTCACATAAACATTTTTGAGCACCTCTCCAACTACTAGCAAGGGGAAATCTGGTCAGGAAGTTCTCAGAAGAGGTAATGTTTGAACTGAGGTGTGAAGGATTACCACCAGGGTTTGGCAAAAAGGAAGAAAGTGCTTTTAAGGGCTATAGTTCAGGTGTGGCAAATGTTCTCACCTTCTTAAGGAATTCGAATTTCACCTTGGAGATCAGTGTTTCTAATCTATAAAATCTTCCTGGGGGGTCTATGATGAGGTCTGGAAATCTAAGTTCACTATGATAAAGAATATGATAAGAATATCATATATATAGGTATATGTATATTCTTTTCTCAGGAGAAGGTTTATAAATTTCATCATTTTCTAAAAGGGACCTGTATAGTAGACACTTTCAAACATACTAGAAACAATTCAGTAAGAAAAAACATTTTACATTGTGACCCTTTACACATATAGGTGTACACATTCACATAGCTAAGACAAGAGTTTCACATCACAAAATTTAGCCCTCATCCATGTACTCTAATATTTTCTATTTCATTTCATTTCAAAAGGATCTTTGTCACAATCTACTAAATAAATGTCATGACCTTATAATGAGTCAGAATCTGCGATCTAAAAAAACACTGCAGACGATTATCATCTATTTAAAAATTTTTAGCCAGGGAGTCATATGGTCAGATTTACATTTTAACATGCTTATTTAGTAGCTGCCTTGACTTAGTTATTCTTTATAAATGAGAAGGGAAGAGCTAAGTATGGCTCCATATTTATTATGAGCATTTAGTTGGATGTTGAGGCCATTATTCGAGATCTGAAATAGAGGAAAGAACAGATCGAGGCAGGAGATATGGAGTGTGTTTGTTTTGGGACATGCTGTACATGAGGTGCTCAGATAATACATTGCACTTTGCTCTATCAAGTTGGAGCTATTGGCATTTTGGGAATTTGGAACAAAAAGATTTTCAAGAAGGAACTCCAAAGGACATTTTATAGGATTTAATTATACTCGAAAGTCCGATAGTGAGAAGCAAAACGGGTGTATTTACAGATGGAATTTAGGTATAGAGCTGTATATGTTTAAAGATTTTTTTTTTCAATTGTCAAGAATACTGGTTTACTTGTGACTATTTTTGAGTGTTGGTACTTTGGTTACTGACAGGGAATTTGAAGCTCCTTTTGACAAATTCTGTTCACACTAATTGAGAACAATGGCAGGTTAATAGATAAACTGGTATATTGATTCAGTGGAAAAGTACACAACAGTGAAAGGCAGTGATTTAGAGCTCTGTACAACATGACAGTGAAAACTCAGTGAGCAGAAAACACCATTTTTAAAAAGTTTAATAACAGACAGAATCAAACAATATATTGTATAGGTATATAAACATGTGATAAAATTCTTCAAAACAACAAAAAAAAAGAATGATAATTGCAAAAGTTAGAATAGTTGTTACCTCTGGTAGAAAAAGTAAGGAAGAGGGATAAGAAAGGAGCAGATAAATATATTATCACAAATGTTCTATTAAGTTGGGCAACGAGTTCACAGCTGTTCATTATGTCATCAAGTTTAAGAACTATCAAGCTGTATTTATTTAGTAGAAACATATTACATAAATTAAAGTTGGTTCTCATTATGATTAACTTTAAATATAATCTGTCATCTTCGTGCGATAAATGAGAAAAACCAGAACATATTTCAGTAGATACCAAAAAGGTTTTGCTAAAAATGCCTTTCAGTATTAAATCTGGATTAAAACTTTAGTTTAAGTAGGTAACAGAAAGTATTTTTCCTTAACTTAATGAAAAATATCTTTGTCAACCCATACTTAGAACTAGAACAATAGAAATATCCTAATTAATTTTAGCAATAGAATACACATACCCACTTATCTCTATAATTTGACCTTGTTCCAAGAATGCTCAGTAATGTTATAGAAAGGAAAGGAAATAAAAGCTATGAATAATAAGTGGAGAAAAATTTGCTGGGATCTACAGATAATCCAAGCATACTAGGTTAAAAACTATAAATTTCTTCTTTAAGGTGGTTGGTTCAGAAATAACTTTAAAAATCACTGGCTTAATAATGGAAGGGTAGAGTGAAAAGAAAAATTTTTTTAAAGTGGAAGAAATAGCAAAATGTTTGTAAACTGATGGGAATATATATAAATATAGATATAGGTATAGATATAGATAAAAAAAATTTCACATGAAAAATCATATGGTATTTATTTTTGCCTGTCTGACTTATTTCACTTAGCATGCATAATATCTTTGAGGTCCACACCAGCAGTTGGCCACACCATAATACCTTTATCTGTTCATCCATCGATGGACACTTAGGTTGTTTCCATATCTTGGCTATTGTAATAAATGCTGCAGTGAACACAACATTTCTGAAGCAATGTTTTGATTTCCTTTGAATAATATCCAGAAGTGGAAATGATGAATCATATGATAGTTACATTTTGAATTTTTTGAGGAATCTCCATGCTGTTATCAATAGTGGCTGCACCAATTTACATTTTCACCAACAGTGCATAATGCTATCCTTTTCTCCATATCCTTACCGAAACTTGTTATTTCTTGTCATTTTGTCAATAGCCATTCTAACAAGTGTGAGGTGATATCTCATTGTGTTTTCGATTTTAATATCCCTGGTGATTAATGATGTGGAACATCTTTTCATGTACCAGTTGGCCATCTGTATGCCTTCAGAAAAATGTCTATTCAGATCCTATGGCTATTTTTAAATTAGGTTTTTATGCTATAGGGTTATATGAGTCTATATATTTTGGACATCAGCTCCTTATGATATACAAATGAGAATGTAAATACAGCATACCAAAATTTATGGAGTGCAGAAGAAGTTCTAAGAGAGAAGTTAATAGCGATAAATGCCTACCTCAAGAAACAAAAAAATGTCTTAAATAAACAACCTAACTTTACACCTGAAGGAACGAAGAACAAACTAAGCCCAAAATTAATAGGAGGAAGAAAATAACAAAGCTTAGAGCAGAAATAAATGAAATAGATACTAAAAAGACAATAGAAAAGATCAATGAAACCAAGAGCTAGTTCTTTGAAATCATAAAATTGACAAACCTTTATTTAGCTAGACTCACTAAGAAAAAAAGAGAGAGGACTCAAATAAAATCAAAAAGGAAAGACATGTTCCAGCTGATATCAACAGAAATACAAAGGACCATAAGAGACTACTATAAACAATTGTAAGCTAACAAATTGGATGAACTAGAAGAAATGGATAAATTCCTGGAAACATACAGCTTATCAATATTGAATCAGTAATCAAAAACTTCCCAACGAATAAAAGTTCACAGCCAAGTGACTTCACTAGTGAAGTCTATCAAACATTCAAAGAATATCAGTCCTTCTCAAAACCTTCCAAGAAGTACAAGAGGCTTGAATTCTTCCAAACTCATTTTATTACGCTGATACTACAACCAGACAAGGATGCCATAAGAAATTATAAGCTAATGTCCCTGATGAACACAGATACAAAAATCTTCAACAAAATATTAGCAAACCAAATTCTACATTACCTTAAAAGGATCATACATCATGATGAAGTGAGATTTATTCCAGAAATACAAGATGATTTTTAACATCCACAAATTAGTATGATACACTGCATTAACAAAATGAAAGGTAAAAATCATATCTCAAAAGATGCAGAAGAAGGATTTGACAAAATTCAACATCCATTTATGATTTAAAAAAACTCTCAACAAGGTGTAGAGAGACTGTTCCTCAATGTAATAAAGGCCATATACATGATAAGCCCACAGCTAACATATTTAAGAGTGAAAAACTATAAGCCTTTCCTCTAAGATCAGGCACAAGACAAGGATGCCTACTCATGCCACTTTTATTTGACATAGTTTTGGAAGTCCTAGCCTGAGCAATCAGACAAGAAGAAATAAAAGGCATCTAAATTAGAAAGGAAGAAGTAAAACTGTCGCTATTTGCAGATGACATTATATATAGAAAACCCTAAATCTTCATCAAAAAACTGTTAGAACTAATAAATGAATTTAGTAAAGTTACAGAATAGAAAATCAATAGAGGGTAATCTATTGTGTTTCTACCTACTAATAGTGAACTATCACAAAGACAAATTAAGAACATGATCCCATTTACAATTGTATCAAAAAGAATGAAATGGGAAATAAATTTAACCAAGGTGGTGAAAGACCTTGTATATCAAAAACCATTATATAATTAAAAACTGAATAAATATGCAAACAAATATAAACCCACAAAGAAAATATGAAATGCTATATTCCAAAATTTCATAGATGATGAGTTACTAATTTTATATAAGTTACCATCTATGACACTTTGATGTGCAGCATTTTACATATATATATATGTTCATTTATGTTTCCTAATTGTTCTAAGTACGTAAAAGAAATGTTTTGAGATGCCAACTTTAAGTATGCGAAGATTCTAGGAGAAAGGCTAAATAGCCAAGGTTTTAAAAACAATTTGAAAAGGAAAATGGAAAAGACAGATATTGAGACATTATCTACAGCTAGACACTAGCTAAATATCTTGCTAGCCAGCTACTGATAGAGTTGCTTTGTCATCTATCAGTGGAGAAAGAGAGGTTTCTCCCCATCTATGATCTTTCTCCCAAATGGAAGGAAGGTGCAGGCAGAGTTATCATTGGCATGGGAGTCCACTTTTCTTTCTGAGTTAACAGTTGACATTTTGGAGCAGCGGTATGAAGGGTCCTGAGGATGAGCTGAGTCTCGAATGGACAGATTATGGAAATGGAAAGTAGTAGTCAGTTAAATTTTAAAAGATAAGGTTCTTAGGGAACTTCAGGTAATAAAACTCAGAATGTAATAGAGAACTAATTAAGGAGAACTAAATCGGGCCCATAGTATCAGTGGGTTGGTACTTAAACAGCCATAGGAAAAGGGCAGATTTTTATGATACTTGTAAAGCTTATAGTGTTTAATCATCACTCAGTTATGTTGGGACTATCTTATTTTCGAGTGAGAATATAAGGTATAGCCATATTGATGAATGTACTAATAGTATGCTAATCAACTCTAAGAAATTCTTTCTCATGACTAATTTGAATGATTTTTAGTTTTCTCTTAATCATTAAAATCAGTCTTCATGGATTACGAAGGAGGAAAGGTACTTGGGTGTTGTATTTCCACAGATGTTTAAGAGTTTTGTACTTGGCTAGAAAGAAAAACTTTGTACTAGGCATGTTTGCTGTTTGTTTTGTTTTTTAAAAGAAGATAGTGTTCTGTTCCTTCCACAGAGAACTTGAAAAACAAGATATTTATGAATCAGGATTAATTTTGGATAGTCTTATAGTATTTCACAATTTCTGATTCTGTAAAAAATATATATATATATTTTTCCCCAAGAATATTTAAGGTGATTAAGTCATGAAAGACAGTGTCATAGTGACAACTTAAATTCTGATTGTTTTTTAAAAAGCACATTGTGTTGTTATTCTGATAGAAAAACAAATTAATGTACATTTGAGAATTATAAAAAGTACATACAAGGATAAAGATGAATAATAAATGTCCCTAACAGTGAAAAACAGTGTTGGATTTTTTCTAGGTTTTTTTTTTTCATAGTCATATGTTTTTTAAAATTGCGATCACTTCTTTTTAAATAGCCTTTTCCTATTTAACATATAGAATTTGTGTCATTAAATGGAAAAATCACTCTTAGATACCTACCTAACATTTCATTTTATAGATACACTAGCATTTAGCCATCTATTACTTAGTTTCTCAATAACAGTAATGATATGAAGCACATCAGGTGTGTAAATCTTTATTTCCATTTCTAGTTATTTCTTGAGATTAGATTCCTAGATGTGGAATTACTAAGGTGAAAGATATGAATGCTTTTAAAGTTATTGATAACTTCATAGTTATATCAATGAAAGTTATTGTCACCCAGTTGCCCCTCCCTCTGCCATCCTAACCCTCACCCTTACTCTCAGAACACTGCTGCTGCTATTTCCACAGCCATTTTAAAGTGCCTTTCATTAGCTGTTTCCCGTGGCCAATATTGAATACCTGTTTGGTTTTTTTTTTTTTAATTTTAAAATTAATAATTTAATAATGTTTAAAAACTGATTTGCTTGGTAAAATCTGGCATGAGTAAAATACTACAGTCTGAAGTATCATCACACGTCTTGCAGTCTCTATCTACTATTGCTGGGAGTGGTTTTGAGTTTTCATCTTTAATTTATTTTTCCCATTTTGGTAGGGAGAAATTTTTATTTTAGTAGTTCATGGACTTTCTTTAAAATATTTACTATATTTCTCTAAGTTTTTAAAAATAGTTTCTCTTTTTACTTTTTTTGCTATTTTCCCATTTCTCTTTACCATTGTTTATGGTCCCGATAATTTAATGCTTTTGAGTTTCCACCTTTACCTTTAAATGTCTGTCTTCCTTGTAAGAACATTACAAATTTCCCATGAAGCCTAGTGATACAGATATCTTTTTTATGCAGCAATGAAGTGTTATTGGCAAGGGGATAAAATATTTTGCTGCTTCATATAGTTTCATTCTTCTAGAGCAACCCTGGTGTGTGTGGTTTTGCCTTCTAACAGAATTAAATAACTATCTAAAAGATAATCAAGCAAACACATTTTGTAATATGAATTATCCAAATACAGTAATTGCCTAAGCTGTCTAACTGTAAAATATTGCCCTTTCTTTCACAACATATCTTTTATTTGAAGACATAGGTTTAATGGCTTTTCCAACAACTCAAGCATACTATCCTTCATTTATTCCTTGCAATCATAAATCAGTTGATCTAAGAGACTTGACGGGCCCTCTCATTTACATCAGATAAGCCAAGTCTCTTAGAAATCAGAACTGCAGTTTCTAATTTAGCTATTGGTACACTGTGCATATTAATAACTTTATATATGTAAAATCAAAAATAGTTTATTTCTTTTATGTAGTCTTAAAGGAAATTAGCAAGTGAAAATCGAATAGAAATAAATTTTATGAAATGGATCTTACCTACTTTCATGGTAGATGTTTGGAAAAGAGATATAAAAATTAAAAAAAAATACTGTAAGCTTTGAGAGAATAAAACTAACTTTTAAAATATTGTTTGCATTTATGAAGATTGAATGCTTTAAAGTCACAAAGTTGTGGTTCCCTTGAGAACCCTTAATTCTATTTTCTTTGTTTCTTTGTTGTGCTGTAGCTAGTATCTAGGGCTCTCTGGGGCTCTGACGGCGGCATATTTTTTTTATGGATAAGGCACTTGGGAAGCAATGTTTGCTACCCTTCTAGAGTAGCAGCAGGCTTCTGTAATTTTTCAGCCTTCCATGGACACCTGTTGTGACGACGATTCATTTTTTTGCATCTGTACTTTGGGCTTGGAACAATTAGAAATATTGATAGTCTTTTGGTTGTTTTCCCAGATAGCTTCCTTGGCTTCTATTTAAGCTAATATTTAAGTTTTGACCTTGAAGGTTTCTAGCCCAGTACCTTTGTAAATACCAAGAATTCAGAATAAGTATTGTCAACTTTTGATTATCCACAGGGCACTTATTGACAGTCCTTAACCATTTGAAAATTACTTTAAAAATCAAACACATAATTATGTTAAGGAAGGCATGTGTGTGCTTGAATCAAACAAGCCAAAATCAGAGTGGGAACTCCCCAATATTGTTTTTGCCAAGTATCTTAACATGGTTTATCTTTTTAAACTTCCACAACAACTATATGAGTTAATATCATTATCTACATTGTACTGATGAGGAAACTAAGGATTAAAGAGGTTAAGTTACTTGACCAAGGTAACACAGACAATAGATTTTGGAGCCAGAGTTGAAAACTGAGCAGTTTCCTCTAGACCCCATGATCTAGCATGGGGTCTATTTGTGCTGTGTGTAAAAGAGTTCTCACTTTTTTTTTTTTTTTTTGCCCCAAACCATTAAGGGAGACCCAACTCTGAACTGGAAATACAGAGGATTCAATAATAAAGAAAGCATTTTAAAAAGAGAGGACATGGTTCCATAGGGTAGCGTGTCTGCTTTACACGCAGGAGGTCCAAGTTTCACACCCCAGTGGAGCCATGGTCCATGGTCTACGACCATGCCACCCTGAACAAGGCCTGATGTCTGATCTCGGAAGCTAAGCAGGGTTGGGCCTGGTTAGTACTTGGATGGGAGACCACCTAGGAAGACGAGGTGCTATAGGCATAAATGATAATAAAAGTATAAAGAAGTAAAAAATAAAAAGGAAAGAGAACAAGGCAGCAGGACACTATTTTCTATCTTTGGGATCCTTCAAGTATTTGGCATTAATTAGCATTTTTTTAAAAGGCACATAAGAGTTTCAGATTTTGTATACAACCTTTTGTATTTGTCATTTAAGTTGTGACGAATGTCAGCATAGAGCCTTGGTTTTGTTGTGTCTTTGGGCCTCAGAGCCTGGGGATTATTCTGTGATGCTACCACAGTAGCTGCCCAGCAGTCCCAGTCAGTTGTCATCCCTTTCCTCAGCCAGAGAAGCAAGGACTCTATTTGTAATATGTGGTGGGTTTCCTCATAAGATTTTTGAAAATACTACTCTCTGGCTTAAAAAAAAAAAGTTTGAATATTATCGATGTTGAGAAACAGAGAATCAAGAGTTGAATATACTTCCAAATCAATATGTAAATACTCTTCAGACTTAAATATCATATGTGTTATTGAATTTACCAGTTTTTATGGTAACATTGTTTGGGTTTGGGTGAAATCATGTGTTTTGCAAAATCTATGGCCTGGGTCACTTTTAGCAACTAATTTTGAGAATTCACATTTGTCAGGTACCAGTGTCTCCCCTAGATTTACACAACTGTTGCTGACGGCCATGTATGAATTCTTTTCTCAGCCTTGTTTCTTCAGCAGTTCCTCCTGGCATAATACGAGCAGAGTTTTCTTCAAGATTCCAAGAGAGCAAGAAAAAGAAAAGATTGGCAATGAATTTGGAAATTGATGTACATATTTAAGATGGTTTTTTTTCCCCCTTGTAGAATTGAGGTTTGGGATTTGTTTCTGAGGAATAAAGCATTTTTAAAACAAAATTCTGCTTCCTACTTGACCAGGAGAATTACTAAATTTAGAATTATTTAGTATGGTCTCCCTAAGTCCTTTAAAATACAAAGTGGTTTTAAAGATGCTGGATCATATTTTCAGATGGAATTCGGTGAGGCCAGACTATTCTGTGAGTGTTTAATAAAGATGAAGATACCCATTTTAAAAAAGAAAAACTTATAAATTTAAGTTCCACAAACCCAGAAAACCACTTAGCCTAGGTTTTGGGGCTAAACATAGCACAGGAGAGGTCAGAAATTTCTCATCCTGATGTTTGTATCACAAGGCGGGCAGCTGTGTGGGATTTTTTTTTTTTTTTTTCCCTTTCATTTTGTTTTTTTCCCTGCTCTGGGGAGGCCTGGTTTTCCACAGACTCTTAAGTGATCTATTTCAGATACATCTCTAATTTTTTAGTATCCTTAGCATAAAGCTTCTTCTGAGTGAACTTAATCAAATCCCAAGTTTCCTCAGATGAACTCAGTATTTACTATGTTCCAGATACAAATGAAAATAAGACCATGGTTCTTGCCCCCAAAGAACTCAGTCTAGTGGGGAGGAGGATATAGAAACAGGTACTTAGCATGGAGTGTAGTGAAGGCAGCAGTAGAGGTGGGCCCAAGAGGCTGTGGGGACCCCAAGATGGATTCTAAACCCACCTTCCTGAGGAAGGAAAGACTTCTTAAGAGAAGGGCTGCTGAGATGTCATAAAGGATAAGTTAGTACAAACCAAGGCAGGAAGAGGGACATCAAATACACGTGGAGATTGAGGCCCAAGTCTGTTGAGAAGGAATCTCATATGTCCTATTAAGGAGCTTAGACTGTACCATTAATATGTAGAAATAACTCTTGGGACTGACATGGTCAGACTGGCATTTTGTGGCACTAGTGTTGGCTGCTGAATAATTAGAGGATAGGACTGAGAATGGGCAAAAGTGGAGGCCGAAAGACAAGTTGTCCAAACAAAAGGTGTTATTGAGCCAAAGCAGAGGAGGAAGATGAGGATATACATTTGAGAGATAATTTAGGAAGTAAAAGCAGTAGGACCTGTGATTATCTGGATGTCGAAGGGTGTTCGGAGGTGTGAGAGAAAAGATTGACTCTCCAGGATCCCAATAACCTCAATAACTGAGTGGCAGTTTATTAACAGGATCTTAGACAATGTGGAAGGGTGGGCAGATTTAGGGATTAGATGTAAATTCTTTTTTTATATAAACATTGTATCTATGGAATATACTTAAATTTTAGAAGAGATTAGTTAATGAAATGAAAATAGAAAGCAGTTTTATGATGAGTTACAGAACTCAGTGGGAAGTTTTAGTTTTAGCCATCAAAGAAAGACTTGTGGAATAGCTCAGCCATGAAATTTGAACAAACTTCTCAGATTCTTAATAGCTCTCTCACTTGTCTTCTAAAAGCTATTTTGGCATTTAGATGAGTTTTACAGTCATTTTTAAATATAGATTTTCTATTTCATGCTACATAGTTTGTATGTCTTTTCCTTGATACATTATCTCTAGTATCTGCTATTTGCATCTTTCCCCTGCCAATAACTGTCATCCCTCCTTTATTCCTGGAAATGCCCAGCTACCAACCAACTACACTCAGCCACCTGGTCTTTTCTAAATAATTTTTAGCCATGAAGTTACAGAATGAGTCATAACAAAACTCACATTGAAGCCCCCCTTTTTGCTGGTGAAACCACAATTGGTCATTTGTATTTTAGTGCACTTAGCTAGTATGGATTCAGTTACAGTAAGATATTTATCATCATATTCAAGATTTTATATGTTCACACACACACACACACACACACACACACACACACACACACACAGTCCTTTAGGGGAAAACACCTTGGCGTCATCCTTGATTTCTCTCTTTCTTTCGTCCCTCACATTCAATATGTCTAGGAATTCTGCTGCCTCACATGATTTAGCTCTTACTGATTTCTCTACTACTACTTAACATTTTCTATTGCCAGTGATAGATACCTTCCCCTCCCTTTTCCCTCACACCCACCTGGCATTGGTTTCTACATCTGGGCTGATCTGAGAGGCTCTCCCCCCTTCCCCCGCCCCCGGCCCAAACCCATAATGTTAGCCTAAAGTCATAACTGCAGCTCTAGTTTGAAAAATAGGACTTGTGGCTTTCAGGTTGAGGTTTCTATTTTCTGTTTTGATTCTAGATTATTTATTCTGCCCCTGAACTCTGGAACCTGAACAGTACATGCAAATATATTTCTCAAGCTAAACTGAATTTTCTGGATTGTTTAGGAAATCACAGAATCATTAAATGCTTGAGAAGGATTTGAGAATAACAGAATTCTAATGTTTAAATGTTTGTAGCAATCTTTTATCTAAGCTAAGATATATAGTTTATGTATAGTAAAATAATATATATATTAGTCAAATAATATTAAGAGATAGGCTTGTCTCCAGAGATATGAGAGGAATAGAAGGAGATGGGTTTTTAGGTCATACAATTTGGGAAACTACTATTTAGTATCAAAGGACCTACAGCAAAGAAAGTTGTCTTGTTTAACCTGGAATTTCACAAATTTATTTGAGGATATAATCCCTTTTTCATATAAGGAAACTTTTCCACATGCTTTGGAAATATTGATGAAAAGAAAGCAGACACTTCAGTTCTAGTCCTGGCTCAAGCATTAATCAACATTTTTATCAACTCAGCAAACATGTAAGGAATAACTACTTTGTGCCACACACTATTCAAAATGTTAGTGATATATACAGGGAACAAACTAGACAAAAACTTCTGTCCTTCCAAGGATTATATTCTAGTCAGGGGGAAAAGACAATAAATGTAATCTGTAAGTAGCACAGGCACCAAGTGTTTCAGACAAACATGGAGCAGGGTGAGGGGTTCAGGAGTTACAAGGTATGCAATTTTGAATATAATCATAACCTTGAGCAAGTCACTGAGGCTCTCTATGTTCCTATTCTACAAAATGAAGAAATTTAAACTACATGATCTCAAAAGCCCTGTCAGCACTGTGGGTCTGCTTTAAGGACCAAGAGTTATATCAAACTGTGATACTCCTGGGTCATGAGCATCTCATTAAGTGTTTATTTACGGTCACTTTAGCAGAAAAGGTTGAATAGTAAAACCCATAAAATTACTTTCAAAGAAAAGCTCCTGTAAGTTTAAATAAGAACAAAACATTTATTTTGAATAAATGTGAAAAAAGTCTTGATGGTCATATTTTTAATCTAATGTGTACCTCAATCCAATGTTGAGTAGAAAGTATTTGACTTAAGGGCAAGAAACCTCTGCAATAAAGGTACCAATAGCTTTTAAGCACATGTTAGCAAGTGTGAGAAACTTGCAGCAATATGCACATTGTGTTTCTGCCCTACATCCTTATGTAAATAGGAGATCCATGACTTGATGTTGAAATGACCTTTCAGCCAGTATTCCATTGCCACATGCCTGAGCTTGTATCTCCGAATAATTAGAAACTTTGACTTACACATCTTGATATACAGTGTTTATGTTAATTATAAATGTCTGAAAGTTTCCTGAAACTTTTTCTTCATGGCTTTTTATTGAAGACAGACTACGATTTGGGAGGAGGGTTGTGGATTATGGTCTTGAATCTTTGATTTTCAATCTCTCATTTTTGGTATGTAAATTAAATCTGCTTTTCTATCTTCATCTTAAATATGAAGCTGTTTGGAATCATAGTCTTTGATGCTTTTTAAATGAGATTTCATTCTTAAGGCATTTAACTAAAAATTTCGACTAGACTGTGGATCCTTAAATATAAAGGTATTTCCACTCACCTGTACAAAAGCTTAAAATAGTATAATTAAAATTGAAAAGTTCCTATCACACAAAGAGATGCTCTTCCACGTCTGTTTCTATATCAGATTTCAGAATTTCTTTTCCCATGGTGGTTAGCCCAGTCCCCAGAAGCTGACCCAAGGCCCAACAATGATAGTCATTTCATTTTCATCTCCCCTTTATCATGTTCCATACATTCAAAGGTCAGTTAATAAGAAAATGTTTTGTTACCATTCTGGAAGAAGGGACGGACTCCTGTTTCAGTATCTAGATAAGCTGTGGCAGAGGCGCCTGTATATCAGAGAGATGAATGATGAGTTCCTCTGAGGTCTAGTCTCTGAAATGGCTCACTTGTTACCCTTGATGAGGCAAGGTCTCAGATCCCACTTTAGCTATGGCCTTTCACGGTCCCACAAGCTGTGGTTCACTCAGGTCCCCTTGGTTTAGTTCTGAATCCTCCAGTCTCCCATTCTACCCCCAACACCTGCCTGCCCTAATTGTCATATACAACCTGCTATTTCCACTAAATCTCCTTTACTGCCCATCAGGCCAAACTGTTATACAGACTTACCAGCTATAAACATAAGTGCTCCTTTGTACAACCATTTTATTCTTAAGAGTATATTTAGATTTTGATACAAATAAAATTTGTGTATAATTTGTACCATCTTCAGGAAATCAAATACTAAATCCGTAGACCATGCAATTTTGAAATTTTAAAGATATAAAGATTGCTTGGCGACATCTTGCTCTCAGATCTTTTACAGGAAGAGCCTGAGATTAGGTCAGTCTGTACTATCTGTATTGCTGCTGCTCTGAAAACCACTGAGGAAAAGTACTGTAGAAACTCAGCACACCCTGTTCCCTTATCATTCCTTAACCTGCAACCCCCACCTCAGCTCCATAGCTGGAAAAAAATACCATGATATGCATTGAGATTTACCCTTGGGTCTCAAATTAATACAGTTTACCCTGATGCCTACCCCTGGCTCTATCCACACACCGTTCACACACGTATGCCCACAAAGTGGGACAGTGAGTAGGAGGGATTGAGAAATCCTGGTGTCATTCTCCGTCATACTACCTTTCTTCCACAGAGCCAAGGACAAAGCTTGTTTGTCTCTGATAGCTAACAGCCTGAGAACCTTATCAAAAGGCATGGTATATGTAAGAATAAGGAGGAAGTGTAGGGATTACAAGTACTCTCCAGATAAATATTACTCTATTTAGTCTTTTTTAAAGTTGAAAACTATACTAGTCTTTTCTGATTGTTTTTGCCAACGAGACTTTTGGAACTTACTAGGGGAACAGTTCTCAGAGACCATCACTACAAAGATTCATTCTCTCCATCCTGAAGTGATCCTTTCTCATTTTGAGAGTTAATTCATAGTATGTTTTCAAGATCTCTCTCTCTCTCTCTCTCTTTTTTAGATATCTAAAGTGGGCATTCCAAATGAAGTACTTGTTTATAATTCCTATTAATCCATTTGTTTATTTGTTGCCTTTGTAAAATTTAGGAGAGGTTGCAGTAGATACTTAAATCTTCACATTCTCTCTATGGCTACATATACTGTAAATGTGGATCATGTGCACTTATTTACTTTTCATTGTCTTGTGATTGGAGGTTAAAAACTGGAATAAGTATTTTAAATAAGTTAAAATGGCTCCTTTTAGTTTTAAATAAGACGGGTACTTTCATTTATTTGAAGATACCATTTGTCCCTCTACTTCTTTATTAAGTTTGAGGTCAATGGCGTCCCAATTCTCTGACTTCTCTCCTAAGGGACTGACCTATTTCTAATCCATAATTTCTCAACCTGGGTCCCACTGACATTTTAGACTGGGTGATTCTTTGTTGGCCGGGGAGGGGGGTGAGGGGGCTGTCCTAATGTGTGCTTAAAGACAATAAATTAAGATCTGTTCACAAAGTCCCAGCAGTTTAGAACTACAGGAAATTTGGGGGAAAAGGAGTAACTTTAGAGCTTTCAAGAGATATGATTTGTAGAGTAATAAACGCAGAAATTTGTTACTCTAGGAATGGGAACTAATCTAAAATAGGGAACCAAAGAGTTTAAATTCGTGGATGATGGAGGTTCTATGGAATATTATCAAATATTCAATATCTTTGATGAAATGTAGCCTTACAAGCTTTACATTGAATCTTATGACTCTCCTTTGAAAACATGATTTTCTTTGACTTCTTAATCTCCTTGTTCATTCTTTTAACAGACATTTATTTCGTGTCTACTATGTGCCAAACACTGCAGATTGTCTCCCTTCTTACATTTTTAGATGTGGAGTGTGGGTTGGAATTGATGGCTCCAAATTCTTTTCTGTAGGTCAAAAGTTAGGAGTCTTTTTTAAGTGAGCAAGGCAGAGTTTCAGGGTGTCCTCCAGGGCCAAGCAGAGGTCAAATATGAGTGTATGTATATGAGTATGTGAAATATGCGCATGTGTGCGCCCACACACACGCACAGAGCAGCCAGTTTGCTCTGAGTCTTAATTTTCCAGTCATGGAAGGGACAGATTTGGGGGAGAAGAATGAGAATTATAAAACATTTTCTTCTCCCTAGGTATCTGCTAAATCACTAAGAATGCATTTGAGGGCTGGAGAGCAGGATGTCATATTTTACATTCTTTCTAACTAAACCTTTTTGTAATTATCACCATGGTGGGCTCTGCAGATCTCAGGAGCTGAAAAGGTGGAGCAGTTGAAAGACAGTGAGCAGGTTCTAGTTCATTTGTTCAAAGATGTTTATTGAGCTTCTACCATATACCAATAAAATGTGGCTGGTGCAGGGGCTCAGCCATCTAGAGCAACCCTGGCCCTTCACTCAGTGTTTTCCATCTAGTGGAGAAACCAGACCTTGAGCAAGAGCATAGAAAACATCTGCCTATTTCACAGTGTTGCCCATAGATCAGCCTTGAAGTGCCCTGCAGAATCATCTCTGCAGACTACTGACCCTGTTCTATAAACTTAAAGGTGAATAAGGTAACCATAGGGTAGAGAGAAACACCCAGCTGCATGGTGATGTGAATATAATTATGGCATTCACCTATACTGCTAGTTATCCTTCAAAAATATTATTCAAAGAAGCAAGAATTAAAATGAAATATGTATATAAAAAGAGAGCAAAAGATTGGAATGTGGATTCTATCTCAGAGACCATTTAAGTATCTAGAAGCTATTCAGCAGGGGTCATGTCAGCCTGACAGAACCTGTGTATCTCA
The DNA here is from genome assembly GCF_014176215.1 of Rousettus aegyptiacus. Lineage (NCBI taxonomy): Eukaryota > Metazoa > Chordata > Mammalia > Chiroptera > Pteropodidae > Rousettus > Rousettus aegyptiacus. Next base: position 54,710,068 of record NW_023416311.1, read on the forward strand.
AAATAGAAAGAGCTTTATGGCCAATTCACTAGTAACTGTAAAAAAATAAACAAACTAGTTATTTGCTTGTTTAAAATGAAGAGGCTTCCTCTTAAAAACTAATTAGTAGAAGTGATTACTGACACTTAAGGGTAGAAAATAGACATGAGAATGTGGTGAGTTATAGACATGCTTGCCAGATTCCTTGGATGGTTTGGTAATTTAAATGCTATAAATTTAAATGCTCAAGAGGGCAACTTGGGTATAAAGTGACTGTTACTTGAAAAAAAGTAAGTCAGTCATCAGATCATTCTATGGAAATTTTATAATTTGAGGTGTTTCTCTCTTTTTCTGTCTTTTTAGCTTGTCAAAATTCCCAAAAATGATCCCCTCAATGAAGTGCATACGTTTAACTTCTATTTGTCAAATGTGGGTAAAGACAACCCTCAGGGCAGCTTTGACTGCATCCAACAAAGGTTCTCCAGGTAAGTACATTTCAAGGTATACTAAAAGGAAAATAATTTTTCTTCGAGGTTTTTTTAAAAATTAAACAATAAAATGCATAGTGCTCACTTATAAATTTTTTTTTTGAATTGAATGGCAAAGCTCATTTATTCATTTAAGAAATAATGAGCATCTACTGTGTGCCAGAGGTTATATTTATCACTGTAGGATATAATCAAAAAATCTTTTAACATTCTTGCACTCAAGGTACAGATTTTTTCACCTATAAAACATGGTTGGTGTTTTTAAATTAATTAAAGACAAGTTTGCAGTTTTTTAAGTTTTTATTTACTGCATTTAAATAAGAGTGTTTTTATAGTATACTCAAGGCTCACATCCAAGGGTAAAGGAGAAAAATGTGTGTGTGTGTCTTGTACATTCCTTTCTTCCTTGTGCAAGCCTTGTTCTAAGGTAGATTTTTTAAAATCTTTATTCTGCAGCAGAATGGAAATAAGAAGTTAACCCCAGTACAGCAGTCCCTTCTGATTTTAAAAGGGGGTGGGGGGAGGCAGGGTAGACAAGAATACACATGCACATCCCAGAGTACCATGGAACCCTTATCTACTTAGGACCTCTGTAAACAATAGGCTGCTTGTTTTCACTATTCTTTGCGGTGGTTGTTTCTGATTAAAGAATGGGCCCCTAGAGTAGAGGGAGTTTGTTCTGCCTGTGGTTAAAGACAAGGCCTTAGGCCCCCAGCCTTCCAAGAAACCATATGTTGGCCCAAAGTATCCTGGGGCCATCCATCCCTATCTCACCTGTGCTGTACTTGAAACTATAAGTGCTGTCTGTGTGTGAGAGAAAGACGAAAGGAAAGCTGTTTTTCAGGTGAGCATAGGAGGCAGAGATATAAAATAAGACAAATCACTGAAAGTTCTATAAATTTCTCCTCCCATTTAAAGTGACTAAATAACCTTTTGATCTTAATCTGCTATTTTCCTGAGTATACGTTAAGTTTGCCCATCCCCAAACTTATATATTTTGGTATAAATTGCATATGTTATTGATTATATAGACCTTTCTGCACTATTCACTGTGATAGCCACTGGCCATATGTGGCTATTTTTATTTCAATTGATAAACATGAAAAAAAAAATTAAAAAGTTCAGTTCTACACTCACATTAACCACACATTACTGCGGGCTCACATACCCACATGGCTAGTGGCTGTCATACTGGACAACATAGATACAGATCATTTTACCATTATAGAAAGTTCTATGGGAAGTATTACAATAAATTATAGAATCACCAAGTATAAGGGTCATTGATAATTGTGTAGTTCGTCCCTTTCTTTTCACAGGTGACTTAGCCACAGTTATATAGCTGGTTAGTTGGTGACTGGGCTGGATGGGAACTGAGCTCTCCTAACTCTCAGTGTTCATTATACACCACAAGGCACATCAATTTCGAATTGCGGTGCCATCACCTGGATTGCTTGGCATTAGAGAACTGTTTTACTATAGTGAGAACATTTTGACACCAAATTGAACTATGTCCCATTAGGAATTTTGTTAAGGAACTTAATCGCCTCTTCAAAACCAGTCATATCATTATAGGTGATATGGTTTCTCCCTTTCATCAAAATACTCTGTGTTTATTTCTACCTTGCTTATTTGGAGAAGGTTTTAAGCTCACCTGAAAAAAACTATACGTGATGCAGTAAGAGAAGAGAAATTATTGTGAGAAAATTGGGGCAAATGCAACAGTATGATCTAAGTATGCTTTATAAAAAGTATGATCCAAGTATAAAACTATGATCCAAGGTACTTTTAAAATGATGTGGTATAAATTGAAATTTGCAACTATAAAAACAAAAACATTGAAACTTTTAGTTTTCAGCCTGGCAAGCAAACCTTTTCATAACCTGTCTCTCCTGCAATTGTTCATGCTCCTCAAAGGCAGGGGCTTTTTTATGCCCTTTTTCTAGTCTTACAGTGTTGGTGAAGCTCAAACTGAATGCTCAGTAGATGTCTCAAAATTACATATTAACTTGTTTCTTTTCTTATCTTTCTTTTTAAATCTCCTTAAGCCACATTTTTCTCATATAAGATGGAAGAAATCTCAAAGTCAAAATTAAATTTAAAAAATTCCTTAAATCTGTCCATTCACAGGCCTAGTGAAAATAGTTTGGGGCAAACAGCCCTGTACAGTAATGCACACTCAAGTGTGGGACACAGTGAGCTAGGCTAGAGAAAGTCTATAGAAAGGAACATTTATACACATATGTCAAGGTATTTAAATTTTAATGTAACTCAGTTGAAAAGGGGTGAGAATTCTAGAGAATATCTTCTTGCCTGCAGGGATGGTCTCTGTTTAGTTTTCCAGTAAAGACCTGTTTCTTGATCTTGAATTCTGTAAACTAAAACTTCATCATGGTTGGCAATAGGTTCAGCTTATTTTTACTATGTAAATTACTTAGTAAATAATAAGGGGAGATATTGAAATTCAAACTTCCCGCCACCCGGACCGTTATACTTCATCTTTTCTGTACTCTACTGCAATCTTTTTTTCCTACTCTTCTCCTTCATCCCACTTCCCTTGAGGGTTAAAAACCTCCCTTCTTTTCTCCCTCTCCACTGCCTTCCTTTTACTGGTTTTTCAGTATTCATATATGCTCAGCAGGCGAGTCTCATTTAAAAAGAATATAAAGACAAAGAATCTCCTTTGCACTCGCTCTGGAGCCAAAGTCTGGATTCAGTCCTCATCATTCCACTGAAACTGCTTCCCCAAGGAGGACTTGAACCCCTTGCCCCTGAATCCAGTGGATGCTTATTCATTTCTTATTAGTCTGGATTTATTGCCAGCATCTCACATTGTTGACCACTCTGATTCTTAATGTATTCTATTCTAGTGGCTTGCATGACACACTGATTTTCTGATTTCCCTCTACCTCTTTGGCTGTGCCTTTTCAGTCGTCTGTGGTCTTCCTATTGCTTACTTTAAATATTAATATTCTTCACAGTTGATTCCCTCATTTTTTCAAAATCATCATGTTCAACAGTGAACTCATTTTCTGTCTCCCAGCCCTACCCCAGTGTCTCAATAAATGGTAGCTCCATACACCTAGTAACTTGGGCATGATCTTTAACTAACCCATCCTCCCCTCCACACACATTCTCTCCTCCTGTGGTTAAACAATAACCAAACCCTGCCAATTCTGCCTCCTCTCTGTCTTTCGAATCTGCTTACTGTTTTGCATTCACACTGCCCTACTCTGATTCAAGCCATCACTTTTGCCTATAATCCTTCAGTAGCCTCCTAAGGGCTCTCCTGCCTTCATTCTTGTATCCCCTTCCTCCCAATCTGTTCTTTATCCAGATTGATCTTTCTACAGTATAAATGAGATATTTTCTCTACCCTATTTTCAGCCTCTGTCATTCTTGGGATAAGGTCCAAAATCCATACTATGACCTCCAAAGCTCTGTGTAATGTACTTCTCATACTCTGTTCGGCCTCACCTCTAATCGTCCTTTACAACTCTCTTTGGCTTAACTGAAAAACTCTTCCTTGCTCTCCCTGGGCCTGCACAAGTTGGTTATTCCCCTAGAACACTTCTGTCCTTCCCCCTTGTCTAGTTATTCCTCTAGGTCAGCTTGGGCATCACTTCCTCCTCTAGGAAGCTTTGCCTCACCCACACATCAGGCCGAAGTACTTTCCTGGAATTCCCTTCCCTCCCCACCCCCTGGCATTTCTCATATCATGTCATAATTTCTAGTTTGCTCATCCTTGTTAGTCATTAGACAGAGAACTCAAAGGAGGAGTTACATCTATCTCAGTCTTTATCACAGCTTGCCTACCTCACACATTGCCTGGCATGCAGTCCCTGCCCAATAAATATTTATGAGATGAATGAACTGATTTTTTAAAAAGTAGTATTTGTATAGTTATTGGTAATCTTTAAAAATTTTATCAACTCTTATTAGCATCATAACAAAACTATTTCCAATTAAGTTTAGAAATAGAGTATCGGAGCTGCAATGGCATTTTCATTACTTTTATTTTCCAGTCTGTTTTAAGGCCGTAATTATTTCTTTTAAAATGCCAGTATAACTATTACTGTGATCTCCTAATATTAGCATAATATTTTGAAACAGAGCCATCTTCTGGGCCAACATTAATATTAATGATTGTGTGTAAAAGTTTATTAAGGTATTCTGCCAAAATCTCTTGTCCAGTATTTTCTTCAATATTTGCTATGTAAATAGTCCAATCCTCTTATAGAGATTTAACAAAGTGATAAATATAAATTCTACAAATGTTTAGTATCTTTGGGTTAATAATCATAAAGTAAGGTTTAATGTTTGGCAGTATTTTAGCTTTAAAATTAGTGTTCTTTAAAAATAAAAAGAATTGTGGTGAGTCTATTTCATCTAGTCAGTTCTAAAACTTGCATATTATGGTTTCACTAATAGTTAAACTTTTAACATTTCTCAGATCAATGATAGATAATTCTAAAAAATAGTTGACTGACAATGAAAGTAGAACTATATTACTCATCAGGACTCCAATCTTCACGTCAAATACTGGTGTTTTTCAAAATTTCATGGATTTGGTCTCAGAGCTCAGTTTATCCATTCAACTCACTCATTCAGCTCATTTTTTTCAATATGGAAAAAATGTGACATGAAATGAAGATGAGAAACTCAAATATTTTAAATAATATTCACACTTAAAAGTTACTAATATCAGATATTTTAGGATTGCTAAGTTATTTGGACTGCTGATTTTAGGATTAAACAATTCTCATTAGCCTTTAAAATTGTGCAAAATGAGGGACATCTCTAATAAAGCCGCCGTCTTACTTGACAGCTCTGGAGCCTCCCAGCTCAATTGCCTGGGATTTATACAAGATAAAATTACAGTGTGTGCAACAAACGACTCGTATCAGATGACACGAGAAAGAATGACCCAGGCAGAAGAGGAATCCCGCAACCGAAGCACAAAAGTTATCAAACCCGGTGGACCATATGTAGGTTTGTATAGATATCTTTCTTCTTCTCGCTGATTGGTTGGAATAATTCAAGATCGCTGTAGGTAAATATTAGTAACATTAATTTCATGAAAACAGAAAAAATTAGTTTTCAAAACATTTTGGATAACATGGTCAGAAGTCATTTGTTTTCTTCAGACTGCTGGTTAATTGAAGAACAGACTTAAACTTTTATTTTATAAATCCTGAATCCTCTGTTAGCTAATTGTTATTATTTTATAATACTGGGATCTGGTTAACTTATCTTACTGTGTGAGGTTGTAATAATGGTACCACTGTTTTCTTTGTCATTGGATGAGGTAATTTCAATGGTGGATGGTTTGGTTTTTGTTTTCCACTTTTGTAGGGTTATTTTTACAAAAAAAATATTAGTAGGATTTGAGTTGATAACCTCATTGTTGCAGCTTTTGCTTATGTTTTTAGAGAATATTTACACAATAGGAATTTTTTGTTACAAAAGTATAATGTGCTTATAGCAAAGCGTTATCAAGTCATTCCTCCTTGGTACCTCAATTGTGATATTGTTTATGGATCGTTATCCTCACCTATCCATTAATTAAAAGCCTGCCCCGACCCCATCATATCCATCAGATTGAAGGGAAGGAAGACCAGACCAGCAAGATGAGACTCTCCTTTGTGTTTAGTGACCCTAACAAGTTTAAAGAGTCGGTTCACAGTGACTGTGAACAGTAATAAAGAGAATTATCAGGAGTGAGAATGAGCTCTTAGAGGCCTTGGTCAGTTTAATAACACAAGTCACTGTATAGTAAATGATGAACGTACATTAATTTGTAAATGTAAATGCCTTTTGAAGAACCAAACCACTTAATATCTTTCCATGGTTCGGTAGAGTTCTACTTCTGCATTTTCCCATTGTCAACCCAGATACAATACATTCAGCTTTGAAAAGCTCCACTAATAAGTATTTCCTTGGAACAAAGCCAGTGCTCCTGGGACTTGGTGCTTAGCTTAGATACATTTAGTTTGGTTTAACAACAATTCATAGCTTCCCCAGATATCTTTACCCATGGGGCCCAGCTCCCTGCCCAGTAAGTTACTAGCAATGAGATTTTTCACCTATTCTTTCCTGCTGAATATGGTAGAAACTTCCAACTTCCTTTCTTTTTTTCTTTATCCTCACAAATAATTAACTTTCCTTATTAGTAGGCTAAATCTCAAATTATTTTTAAAACGTACAAGATCTGCTATGCTTAAATTTAAGTACAAACTATGAATTTTCTGTCCCTGTTGCTTTGAAAGTGTTTTTTTTCGTTGTGGTTGGTTGGTTAGTTGGTTGGTTGGTTTTTACTCTGTCTGATACCACCATTTTAAAACAGTGAGATGAGAACTGGCATGTTTGACAAAGGAATAAAAGACTCAAGCCATCAGAATGATTTTTTCCCCCCTCCCAATACAACTAACTGAAAATTCTTACCTTGATTTATTCCAAAGATTGAAAATCAGTGATGATTACTGTGCTTTTCCATTGAATGACCCTTGGGTATCCCCTGTGTTCATGTGCTTTTGTTTATTTTGATAGAGTCAGGTACAGTTCCCTTACAGCTTACACACACAGACTTCAACACCCGGAATCTTGTAGGCCATACTCTCCCTAATGGTACAGTAATTTTAGGATTTGCAGAGTTTCTTTTAGGCATTGCAGATAATTTAAATATATATATATATATTTTTTTTTGAGAGTGACCACATAAAATTTGAGGTTATCTAAGTTTTAATCTGAACCAAATTACATCTGTGCCCTTCTAAGAAGAGATGGCCACTGTCCATACACATATGTTCCCACCTCAGAGCCCTGCAGTATTCTCTGCCGTCCCAAGGGCTCTGTTTAATCTTTTCTTCTGTGCTTTGTCCTCAGTACCCCCAGCCACTCACCATTACAGCACAGTGTTTTTCTCTGGTCTTAAATCTTGTCATTAACCTCCTCAGCCTTTTATTCTCTAGGTCAAATAAACCCCAGCTCCTTTTAACTTTTCTTAATATGACTTGTATTCCAACCCTTTAATTATTTTTATTGCTCTTCTCTGGACTACCTCCAGTTCTTCACCTCAGAATTCAAAATTGGACACATTACTCTTAAGAAAAAAGTGTGATCAATTCTGAATAGAGGAGCCAAAAAATAATATCCTAAAACTTTTCAGTTCTTTTGATTTTTATTGTTCTTGTGTTACAGCATGTTTTGATTTTTTTTTTTTTTTTAACTTTATCCATTGCCAGTCCTTTATCATGTTTGGTTCCCTTTTGGTTAGCTCAGTGTATACCTTCTGGCTTTTTTCAGTTTCTCAAAACTGTATGACTCATTCAGTTCTTTAAACTAGGGTCAGTCATCCTTTAATACTAATATTATCCAACACTTACTGAGTGCTAGAGATGTACTGATTATCACTTAACATATAGTTACTCCCCTAAATCTCGCACTCCCCTGTGAGGTAGATTATGATTACCTCTCCATTTGCATATCAAGTTGTTAGTATCAGCAAATAGCAAATGATATGGGGTTGGCCTCACTAACAAGTAGTGTCACTTTCTTAAGACAATAGGAGATAGCTCTTTAGTTCATAATTGAATATGTCATATAAAATGGTACCAGAAGCTCACTATGCCAGCTTAGAGGTACCTGCATAGCAAGGTTTCTTTCAACAGTGTCAGCCTAGACAGAGGACAGTTGGGAATAGTGCTGGCCCCACTGTGGGGTTGTGCTGGCATAATGCCGGGCAAGACCTCTTAACGGTTGAATTAGGGCACAGGTCCAGCTTAAGAGAATGAAGACTCTGCTCTGAAGGGTCACCTGGCCTAGTCACCCAAGAATATGAGTTTCTACAACCCTCTTATGGGCTTTAAAAAAAAAAAAACTGTTTTGCCTGGAGAAGAGCAGGAGAGGCTTTAACCTAGAAAACATGATTATTATTTATTTAATAATATTTTCACTTCTGGTCATAGCATTTATATCAGTAATAAGCATTGCATTGTTAATATCCTTCTCTTTGTTTAAAAAAGAATCACTAATCACCACTGCTTCAAGTTTACCAGTATCTTAAGACTGCTCACTGATTTCTACCTAAATTCTGGAATCTTATTAAATTGTACATTTTTATGCATGCTAATATTTAGGTATATAAAACAATCCAACCACTCTGATCTCTCATTCTGTTCCTGATTTTCCCAACTTCTGTCTCTATCGTCCTAATTTCTAATGAGTTAGTACATGTCTGAGTGACTTTGTTAATTTCATCAAAATATTAAATTAAGAGGTATTTGAACTAGATAATACCTAAGGTTCTTTGTATCTCTAACGTTTTGTGACTTGCGTATATATGTTTTGATAGTAAACCTTTTGAAAATTGATCATAAGTGCCAAGTGGTGGAGATCGATTCCACTGTGACAGGTTATGTATTTAACCATGACAGAGTCACACACACCATCATCAAGGTCCTGCGAGTGTTTTTAAAGCCTTTGGTCAGTGTTGCCGGAGCTTCTGGTCAGGTTCCACAGAACAGAAAAACAACTACGAGAGATGGCTGCAATCCCCCCTCTCTTTGATATTTTGTTTTAACACCTTCCTTTCAGATCGTTTACTCAGAGCCATTAGATAGAAGGATAAATAATTTTACCATCTCATATTAAATAAAGAAGATAGAAGTGGACTTCTTGTTATGAAACAACAGTGTAGATATAATCCCAGATTACCTAGCCCTGTCGGACCCACTGCTACTGTTTATATATGGAGCCCAGGGAATTGATTAGCAGTCAGGTCTGGGAAGAGAATTAGGTTCTCCCATAGGCTTTATTATAAGGGCTTTTCTGAGGCACATGTAAAAAATAAAAATAAAGCTTTTCTTCTGCCTACTTTAAACCTGACATTTTTCTGCTTTACTTTTTTCTTTCGTTTTTTTCCTTTAGCATCTTGGTTCTTTAACTACTTACAGCACTAATGTTTTCTTTACCTGTAGGCTCTCTGACTTTAACCAAAAGACTCCTTCTTGGTTAACTAGGCATAAATTGATTGGGAGTCAGTGAACAAGTGATCCTTGTGTAAAACTCAGTGGCCCAATGTGGCTAGATTGTTTTTTCAGCATTTGCAATAAATGGGTTTACTCCATGACTGACTATTTAAAAGAAAAATGAGGTAAAGGTGAAATGAGTATATTAGGGGTAGGAGATTCATGGACTGATGAATGAAAGCCTAGCATTAGGCCCCAGGTACGACTGTCATAGCCTTGACCAGATTCTAAGTGCTCATCAAACATTCTACACACTCTTACGGGCAGAGTTAGCCTACCTTACTTGTCTTCCCTATGTCTACTTCATAGAGAGGTGGAGGTAAACTCAGGCGAATTTGGGGCTCTCCTGAGACTGAGGATCGGAGGTGGGTCAGATGTACAGAAAAGAGGTAGGACAGACCACAACACAAGTGGTAATACTGTTACCTTCTGTTTTCATTTTTATTTGCCCTCTTTGCTAGCTTAAATTTATTCTAAATGACCAGTCATAGTGTGTGTGAGCTTAGCTAAACACTCTCTACCCATCCCCCTTCCCAAGAGTTGGGACAGCGGTGCTCCACAGTCCCCTTGGTTTAGGGAAGGATAAGTTAAACAAGAGGGAGGGGAGTATGGAATTTATAGCCTTTCCTAAACTTCTGTGACCCTGATCCTATTTCTTTTCTTTTCTTTTCTTTTTTTTTTTTTACAAATCCCTATTAAAAGTTCAAGGAATAGTACTGTTGGTTAACAATATTGCAACTGAGAAATGGTAGCTTTGGTAGGTTTTGCATTTCTCACATTAGGAATTTCAATGTGTCTTCGGGTTCCAGAAGTAGCCACTTGCCAAACACTTGTCCATGTTAAGTCTCAGCAGAAAGTGAATTAATTATGTGAATGTCACTGGGATCGGTGTAAAGGCTACCTTTTTACCATTTTCCATTCCTCTAACTCACAGCACCACAGGGAGAGATCTTGTTTATCTGGCCCTCTGAGGTTGGTTGTTTGGTCGTTGGTTTTGTTTTTGATCTTTTTTTCTCTTGGTCAAGTCTTTTTATTTTTTTTATGGTAACATTGGTTAATAAAATCCAGTAAGTTTCAGGTGTACAATTTAGCAGTAAGGCGTGTGTGTGTGTGTGTGTGCGCGCGCGCGTGCGCAACATATATACATATATGTTGTATTGTGTTATTTTTGCTTTCTAAAATTTGTTGTGGCCTGTTGAAAAGAAATATCATTTGGGGATGCCCTTGTGGATGTTGATCCCAGATTATACCTGACTCCCCTCTTTGTGGCTTCTGAATCAGAAATTAAGGTAATGCTGCAGCTCTGCCAAAGGTGTGTTCTTAGTGGGGTGCAACAGATATTTCTCACATTCCACATGTTTGCTGTATTCACATCTGCCAAAGAAATGACATATAACATGTAGATTTAAGTTCTGTAAATAGCATAGGTGAACATTAAATACCCACAACCTTAAAATTTCTAGTCTGTTGGTATGGTGTGTCACTAAATATCATCTATGTGTAGCTAAGTGGCCAAAATACTTACTTAATACATATTTACTCCAATAAATAAATGATTTCATCAAAAAATTCCTAATTTATATTTTAGGTAATTTATTCAGTAGTCTTTATTCCTTCCAGAAATGAACAGGTACCTAACTCAGAGTTGTGGAAACTGAGGTGCTCATTATATTACTACTGTTACCCACAAATGTGTAACAGTGTCATTTCCACTGGACTTTAGGGAAAAGAGTGCAAATTCGGAAAGCGCCTCAAGCTGTTTCAGATGCAGTGCCTGAGAGGAAAAGGTCAACCCCCATGAATCCTGCAAACACTATTCGAAAGACATATAGCAGCAGCAGTGTTTCTCAGCGGCCATATAGGGACAGGGTGATTCACTTACTGGCACTGAAGGCCTACAAGAAACCTGAGCTCCTGGCTCGACTGCAGAAAGATGGTGTCAATCAAAAAGACAAAAACTCCCTTGGAGCAATTCTGCAACAGGTAAGGACAGCTGGAAAGAGTTCCTTCCACTTACCTTCTTGTTGAGAAGTTTATTTAAGAAGGCTTTATGTTGTTGTTAGTATTATTATTGAGGTAGAGAAATTTCAAGATTGTTTCGATAATGCTATGTGAAATGTAACTCTTGAATATTAAGTTAAATCATCTTGTTTTAAACATTTAGTTAAAAACTACTTGAAATGTGGTCATTTATACTAGGCTTTATTTTATTTTTATTTATTTATTTGCTTGTTTATTTATTTATTTAATTTTAGGCGAGGCAACCCTTGGTTAACCTTACAGACTGCAAGAACCTTGTCACCTTACAATCCCTTATTTTTTATTTTTTACACCTACAGCACCAGGTCTTCCAAGTACTAACCAGGCTCGACCCTGCTTAGCTTCTGAGATCAGACAGGATCAAGCTTGTTCAGGGTGGCATGGCTGTAGACTACTAGGTTTTATAAGTTAGACTTTTGAATTGTTAATAATAAAAAATAAAAAAAATTAATTTTGAGTCATTATCTTCATTTGGGTTAAATAAATTTTGCCCTGAATTTCCATAAAAGAAAAGTAAGCAAGACGTTTTTATCTGTTTTTAGTCTCAAATCACCTAAATTATTGCTATAATTTTTATTGGTTTATATAGGCGAAATTGTGTAATGTATCATAGGTCTTTGGTTGGTATAAACTAGAATATTTTTACCTACTAAATAGTTTAGAAAGTGTCTTGCCCTGCATACTCTTTTGCTGCCTTTTAGTCTGCATTTTTCTACTATTGGGTATGTTGAAATCAGTCACTTGTCTTCATTCAAGAATATGAATGTATAAAGTATTAGTTCTGATCAGTCATCTTATCATAAGCTTAAGTGTAAAAGTAGCTCATTGATTTTGTTAAAGTCAGCTGTTGTCAGACTGTAACTTTCTATCTTTTTCATACTCACCTTGGGTCATAGAGTTGATTAGCATTCAAATCCACCATAAATGGTAGTCCATCTGTTTGCTTTTTTCCTAAAGCAGTGACATTTCCAAAGTTGTTCTTAAATTTCATTATTTAAAAAAAAAAAAAAAAAACCTGCAGGTTTTCATCTGTTATTCAAAGAATAACACTTTTAAGTCTATTTTTTTAATCCTCTCTTACATTCAAAGCATGATACTAAATGCTATGAAAAAATAAAACCATAATCTCTAGTTTTTGACTATTGTTAGTACTCATAGTGCCCTGGGGTAATAGAAAATCTAAGGACCGTTGTATTTATTCCACTTTGAAAAATCTGGTTGTATCTCATGTTAATTTATTTGCAAATTTGAATTTTAAAATGAGCCTACCATTTTCTACTTTATAACAACAGTAATATTAGATTACTATTCAGCTGAGCTGTGTGAAAAGCATATTCTATCATAATATATTTGATAGTACTTTTAAAAGATACAGAAAGAAGTCAAGTTATTAAAAAGACCTTTCCAGTAGGAAATGACAGGAGGAATCTTTCTGCCAGCCTTAAAAATGAGTCTTGGTTTGGCACCTCAATCTATACATTTGTGTAAATGGATTCTAGTCCTGGACCCTCTAGGAATTGTAGTTAAGGGATAAGAAAAGATTATACTGGAAATAAACTGGCCGACTAATAACAGTAATTTAAGGGTTATTTTGGTTATTATTTCCATTTAATGGTTTTCAAGAATTTCAAGGACTTTGAAGAATTGGTTCTTCAGGAGAACTGGCAGCAACAGGGAGCAAGCTGAGCTATCCAAGAAAATGGCAGTTATCAGAATCAGTACTGTTTATGGAGATAATTTCTGTTGATTACTGAAGGGAAAATTTTTAACCTAACGTTTGTGTAGTGTTCGGTTTCTACTTAACAGAAATGACCAAGGAATTTTACTGACTCAAAAGTAGATAATAATGAATAGTAATGAAGTTGATAACATAACTGTTTTAGGATTCCTTTGACTAAAAAAATTGATTAAATCTTCCTCTACTTTTTGCCTAATGTGTGCTTATTATTTAATTAGGAATATGACAAAGGCAGTGGCCATTTAGGAAAAAATATTTAGCTATGTATATAAAGTTCTAATTTTCCCAATGTAGTTGAACAGCATTTATTGAGATCTGGCATTTGCAAAACTAGTAGTCCCTCTGAGGCCAGTCGAAAAGTTATTTTCAGTATAAATCCCAAAAGTTGCCTGTTTTAGGTTAGGAAATAGCAGAAATATCTAATGCTCTGTTTTTACACCATGTGCCAGGTAGCCAATCTGAATCCTAAGGACCTCTCATATACTTTAAAGGATTATGTTTTTAAAGAGCTTCAAAGAGACTGGCCTGGATACAGTGACATAGACAGGCGGTCATTAGAGTCAGTGCTCTCAAGGTAAGTTATTTATATTTTTCTTTAAAAATTATTCAAATAAGTAATTATTTTAGTCACAGTTATTTTAGTGTTGAGATGGGAAAAGAAAAGCAAGGGTAAGCTTTCCATCGTGAACATTTAAAAATTCTCTCCGTAACTAGAACATGTGTGTCCTTTACAGAAAACTAAATCCATCTCAGAATGCTGCCAGCACCAGCCGTTCAGAATCTCCTGTGTGTTCTAATAGAGATACTGCATCTTCTCCTCAGGTATTTTATAAAATTATATAACCATAGTCTTGAAATGGATGTAGGGGCCATCTACATCTAGTGTAGGTTCTCTGATTTGTATTGAGAGAAGTTAGGCCCACAGAAGCTCCACAGCTTGCCCACCCAGAGTCACATGCCTAGTTCATGGCAGGTCTCAGTCTAGAGTTCAGGTCTCGGCAATTCAGCCCAGAGCTCTCCTCTGCTGCCCAGCACTGTTTATCAAAGCACTCAATGTCTACCTTGCTTTTCCATCGTTAAAGTTTATATTTTGTTGTGAGATTATCTGCTTTCCCACTTGGTCACTACCTATAAGACATAGGCAGTCTCATTTACAGTCCTAGATTTTACAGAAAATTGAAGATAATTAATTTTATCTGAAACATGCCCCAGGAAAATATTCTTGAGGAAAAATACTTTTAAAATAGGGAAATAAGCAAAAAGTTCTGCCATTTTCATATATGTTTTCTTAAAGCATTTTTAAAATTAGATTCCAATCTGAATATTCAAATTAGACTTTAGCTTAGTTTCCCCCAACAGAGTCAGTTTATCCTGGAAAAAGGTGGGAAGATCCTGGATAGTATTAGAGTTTAAGCCTGACTAGTTCTCAGAGGACCTGGCCAGGCCTGAACTCTCTCAGTTTCTTGGGTCTTTGGAATTGACAGTAGGACAGACCTCTCTACCCGAGACTGCTAACAGAGTGCTCCTCTCTCTGGACTCTCTTCCCAAGGATTAGGGAGACCAGACAGATGTATGGAAAACTATAAGCATGCCCTGGGCAAAGGCCGTTCACACATCAGAAAATGTTAGCAACTCATTGTAAGGAACAGAGGAGGCACAAAATAAAAGCAATTCAGTCCTTGCATGTGCACTGTCTATAGAAGCCCTAATTTTGATGCTGACCACTATGAAGCCACTTAGAGTTCTGATCTAATTATAAATTGGGTGTCAAATCGATGGTGCTAAATCGAAAACAGAATAAATTAATGGGATTGTTAACTTATTTTCTTTCAAGCTGAAGTTGAAGCCACAGTATTTCTTTATGTTTTTCAACTGCCTAGATTTATTTTTTAATTTAAATACTATTGTAGTTGCTGGATTGGGCTAATATTAGCATGATTTAAAAATTTCCTGAAACAGTAATTCCATATCATTTTTATCTATCTATTTATTTAGACTTATTTTAAATCCAGTGAAGAGATATTTAAGGGGGGAAAAAAATGAATAGTAGTTCAACAATGACAGAGATACTTAAGAGAAATTATTCTGACAATGCTGGCTGTTCCCATCTTCAATTAGGTGATGTAATAAATGACAACCAAAATATTCATAACTGGAACATCTTTGCACATTAGAGGGGATTAAGTAAGTGTAGACTTGTTGCCTTTTACCTTCTCCTGTTAGTTCTGACAGTGAAATGGTGCAAGCTGCTTCCTCCTCTCACTTAATACAAATAGGTCAGCCATGGCCTGCAGAGGAAGGAGGCCACTTCTATTTAATACTCTCCTGAGTGGTATAATTCATATAAATTGGCGTAGTCTCTCAAAGAACTTAGGGTGGAGCTATGTGAGCAGAAAGTTTAAGTACTCCAAGAAACATATTTGCCAGATTCTGCTTTTTTTTTTTTTTTTACATTAAACATAACAATTTGTTTCATTTTTGTTTTTGTGGCTTGTTTGTTTTTGCTTAAGCTTGGAGAAAGGTTTACTACAACACCGGCGATAAACTTAAGTATGAATAAAATTACTCAG
The DNA here is from genome assembly GCF_014176215.1 of Rousettus aegyptiacus. Taxonomy (NCBI): domain Eukaryota; kingdom Metazoa; phylum Chordata; class Mammalia; order Chiroptera; family Pteropodidae; genus Rousettus; species Rousettus aegyptiacus. The sequence goes on from NW_023416311.1 coordinate 54,725,912, forward strand.
TTATGGTAACCAGTGTGATAACATCTATTGAATTTTAGAAGACACTGGCTCATATTTTTGTTTCTTTTTTTTTCCTGCCAGAAACGACTTTTAGATTCAGATTTCATTGATCCTTTAATGAATAAAAAAGCTCGAATATCTCACCTGACAAGTAGAGTGCCACCAACATTAAATGGTCATTTGAATTCCACCAGTGAAAAATCTGCTGCAGGCCTGCCGCCGCCCCCTGCAGCTGCTGCCATCCCCAGTGCTCCACCACTGCCTTCAACCCACCTGCCTGTCTCCAATCCTCCTCAGACTGTAAATTCTAACTCCAATTCCCCTAGCACTCCAGAAGGCCGGGGGACTCAAGACCTACCTGTTGACAGTTTTAGTCAAAACAGTAGTATCTATGAGGACCAGCAAGACAAATATACCTCTAGGACTTCTCTGGAAACCTTACCCCCTGGTTCAGTTCTACTAAAGTGTCCAAAGCCTATGGAAGAAAACCATTCAATGTCTCACAAAAAGTCCAAAAAGAAGTCTAAAAAACACAAGGACAAAGACCAAATAAAGAAGCATGACATTGAGATGATGGAGATAAAGGAAGAGGACCTTAAGAGAGATGAGGAAGTTGCCAAGCTGAACAGCTCCAGCCCGGATTCCAGTGAAGGTATTTTACACTTGTAAAAATCTACTACATATGTAAATGAATGGGAGGAGGGGAATGTCATAAGTGTGAAATTATGCCATTTTTAATTAGTGATGCTTTTTTATCAAATGAGCTAATTTAGTTATTAATCTAAGTATTCTGTTTTTGAGCAGATTTTACAGCAGTCATTTTTGGTCTCTTTTTAGCCAACTATTAAATATGGCTTCTGTATTTGTTAGTAAGATGGTGATATTTGAAAATGACCCTGTCATCCTCCAGAGACCCCATTTAGAAGTGGGCTTCATTGCTCTTTTCCAAAACTGTCATGGTATTGTACAATCTCAACATTACATGCCATTCTTGAACTGATTTGGCCAGACATACAATTAGCAATAAAAATATTTATTTCCTTCTTTGCCAAAGAAACAGGGTCACCCTTGCTTTAATTAATATTAGCATGGGGGAAATGTTAAAATCTTTATAAAGCAAGCAAGGTAAAATTACATTTATAGAGCCATAACATCATCTTCATTCAGAGTAAAAGCAATCTGTCTTGTGCAAGACTTCTGGCGATTAGCTCAATAGATCTTAAGAACTTTATTTTGAGAACACTATAGTAAATTAATGTCATTTGTTATTAATAAAATCAATCATTTCAAGCTTTTGGATGTTTTCAAAGCCAAATATCTAGAGTCTCAAAGAAACTTAAAATAATATTTTGCCTCTAAGGAAAAGTTAACCTTACTTACCTGAGGTATAGTGATTTTTTAAACCTGATGACAGAATTAGATATTTCTTATTAAAAAAAAAAACAGAGTTGTCATCTAAAACTTAATGTCTTACCTGCCAGCACATAGGAGATTCAAGCCCATCATTTAGCATTGCTGCCAATTTTAAACCCAGCATAACTAAGGCAAAATTCCCCAGGAAAATACAACTTAAGAAAAGTTACTTTAATGAATAGAGTTTAAGGATTGTAGTCTTTCTGTAATTTGTTCATAATACTCAAAGTCTGCAATCCTTATATTTAACTGACCATTTTTAACATAAGAAAACGCTTCGATTGTAGAATAGTATGATATAGTGCCTTTATTGACCCGGATTGAGTATATTGAATGTCAAAGCATATCTGTTGAAACATTTAGATCAGTATTATACTATATAGTGGCCTAAGAGATAGGTGTAAGCTTTTTCTCTCGAACACTATCGCACTTGAATTTGTGAGATCAGGAAAAGGCAAGTGGTAATAAAACCGGTAGATGCCGATCCTGAGTCAGAGGCTCATTCTGGGAGGACTGTATCCTAGTATATTGAGATCTTTTCAGAGTTGGAGGCCTAGTCTCTGAATCCTTCGATGAAGATATAGTACCTTTCAAAGACAATTGAGATTATTATAAACTGAAGATTGATCCAGACCCAAATTCCTTTTTATCCGTTGGAACTTATCTCTTGTCTGTGGCAAAGAAGCTAGGTGATATAGACTTGATGCCTTTTCCTTTAAGACTCAGCCTGTTGTAAAAACAAGCTTTTACCAAAACTTGGAACAAATATACAGTACCCCCACCCCTGCCATCCACAGTTTTGCTTTCCGTGGTTTCAGTTACCCTCGGTCAGCCGCAGTCTGAAAATAAACAACTCATAAGTTTTAAATTCCATACTGTTCTGAGTAGCGTGATGAAATCTCATACTGTACCACTCTGTACCACCCAGGATGTGAATTACCTCTTTGTCCAGCGTCACCACCCTGTGTATGCTACCTGCCTGTCACTTAGTAGCCGTCTTGGTTATCAGATCAACTGTCTCGCTAACGCAGCACTTGTGTTCAAATAACCCTTATATTACTTGCACAATAATAGTGACGTAGGCAATTCAGATATGCCAAAGAGAAGCCATAAAGTGTGTCTATGTGTAGGAGAAAATGTAGTATATATAGGGTTTGGAACTATTGGTGGTTTCAGGCATCCACCGAAGGTCTTGGAATGTATTGCCTCTTGGATAAGGGAGGACTACTGTGTGTATATGTGTATGTACACAAACAATATGAACAGTAAGTCCACAGAGTCTACATAATGTGTTTAATATGCTTCATTCTTTAAAATATTAAACCAAAAAAATTATCAGATATTCACTTTTGTTTTACATTAAACATGTGTGTTTTGCCAGCAGACCAGCGGTAGGGTTTGAGTTATTACTTTAATTCTACTTTGAATGACAAAAAATTACCCTGGTAAAAAGTCTAAACATACCCTCCAGAAATGGTGCATTCAAACAAATGGAATACGGAGGGATTTTGTACACTTTCACAGCTTAGTCCTGAATGGCTAACGCTTTATTTCCTTTTATAAACAAATCTGTTAGAGAGTAGAGGAGTATAAATCATCACTCAGTAATAACTTATTTTAAATTACTTTAAACTGATGGGAAAACTTTCCACCCAATTCCACTGTCTGCATACAAAAAGGGTACTGGTAAAAATACAGTGACCAAAACAGTCTGCTACCTGACTTTGTTTCATCTGCCTCTTTTGAATCCTATGAAAAGCAGATGTTGATGTAAAATTTGTATCTCCTATTGTCTGGCTGCATCTGCCACCACAATCTTTGAATTGCTGGGCAGATGCCACAACTGTTGTTGAAAGAATAGAAGATTGACCTTGGGTTAAGATGGAATTCCTTTATTGTGCAGACACTGCAGTAGCCAGGGTGCTTTCAATGCCTGGCGTGGTTCTGCTGGCGCTGGTCATAGGGCCTCTATTGTTCGTGTTCAATTGTATTCCTTGCTCACTGTTGCTTATTGAGATGGAAGAATAGAATTTGAGGAAAAGTGTTCCAGATGTTTCTGATCTATTTTAGAATTATAGGCATTTTATTACCATACTCTTTGGTGAACACTTGAATTTTTTTTTTCTTCATAGGAGTTAAAGAGGGTTGTCCTGCCTCCACAGAGCCTTCTTCAACAATTGAACTCCCAGATTATTTGATGTAAGTTCACATGTCTGCCAATGAGAGAGAACTGTTTAATTTTAGAAAATTTGCAAATTCTTTTTCCCATAATTTGCAAATCAGAAAAGTAAGAAGTTCCAGAAATAGAGTCCCGGAGCCACCCCTGCAATTGAAAGGCTGCCATTAAGACTGCTTGTCCCAAATCTACCCGTGTCGGCCTGAGCAGGTTGTGCCTCCCCCTGCTCTGAGCTCTGCTTGGTGGCCTGTAAGTATAGAGAAGCCTATCCTTTGTTCTGGGGCCAGGCTAAGCATTCGATTATGGAAGATTTCAAGGATCTGACTTTTCAAAACTGAGAGTCTGTCAATGCACAGTCATTCCCTGTGCATATTACTGATAAAGTATGTAAATCTCTGCAGTTAATACAAGTAAAGATAGGTTGATTTTTATTTAAATAAAGCTCTGCCATCAAATTAATTTTAAGAGGAGAGACTATTAAAATTTGATCATTTCACTTTATATGGGTAATATATAATGTTTTTCTCATTATGACAAGTCGCTGAGCTGCGGACATTTTTGTAACTGGTTATCACAGAAATTATAACTTAGACACATAATTCTAGCTTTTTTACAGACTCAAAGGCTTCTATAAGAAGAAAATAATTAAGTTGCAAAAGCCTGGAAAAAATGGAGAGTGAAAGAACAAACAGATCTGACTGTCGATAGCTTTAAAAATGAACAAATGTGCAAAATAGCTTGAATGTAGAATGGACAATGGAATCTGGGTTGTATAAACATTTTTTTCTGTATTTAGTAGCATCTCAGGATGGACAAAGTTAAACTGTACTATTTAGCTCTCCATGTCCTATGAAATGCTCATTTCCAGAGGAAAGAACATTCTATACTTAAAATGTGTTACTTTTGCTTAACAGTAGTGTGAAAGCTATACTTATTGGGGGATGATGCAGCATGAAACCATAATGCTGGTTTTTATCTCTCAACTAAAAGGAACTCAAGAAACCATGCTGAGTATCCTCATCTGAGGTAGTGTACAGTTTTTAGAGTCGTGTGGGGGAGCTTTGAAAAGCAGCCACCACCACCAAGTTGGCCCAGGAAGGGGTGGTTGGGGACAGCACCTGTCTCCACAGATGAGGGTGTTCACCTCTCCAACTGCAAACCCACTTCTTTCCGCCCCCCTCAAATAACAGCCTCAGTACTGTGCTTTCATTCTCTTGGGACAGATTTTGAATTCTATTTTTTTTTTTTGTCATAGTGAGTATACTGGTATATGACAGATCATGTGGGGAGACTGAAAAATAATTCTAACCTTTTCCTCATGGATTCAGTCTGTGTTTTGTCAACTTTAGTCAGTAAATTCTACATTTAAAAATTTTTTAACTTACCAATCTAAGGATGGTTGCTGCATCTGCCTCAGTGTATTTCTGTATATTTGTCATGTTTCTAGCTCTTTTAAAAATCACAAAAGTATATAACCTATGTGATTGTTTTCTTAATTTACTTAAGTAAAAGCAATTTATTTTAACCAAAAACTAAATCTTATATACAGAAAATTTTCTAAATATGGTGAGAAAGCATGAATTTTCAGAAATATCACCCAAAATATAAAACTTAAGCTACTTCATTAGAAACCAAAAGATCATACCATAAAACCTTAATGATTAGCCTCCGAATAATTTTTACTTAACCACAATATTTCTAATTTTTATATAATAAGAATACTTCTGCCACTTGTGGTTGTGAATTATCCACTGTTTTAAAATTTTATTCCATCACTGCATTAAGAGTCAACTGTAAAACTCGTAATTTTTGTTTAAAATAGTGAAATGCTTTTCATTAAAATGCCAGTATAATCAAGTAATCTTCTATACTAGCAACACAACTGTTAGCCAGTTTGTTATTTGTCGTAAAGAATTTATTAAATGAAATGCAAATACTAAGGGTGTGGTTTTGAGAAAGCAGGGTAGATATTTTGTGTAACAAATTGAACCTGAGTTTTAGGTCCATTTAGACATTTCGCTTACATATACTGATCCCTAGGAATCTCTTTGCTCCCCACTGAGCTCCCTCTGGCTTGCAGTCAGGACAGCCCACTGCTTGCTTGGCTGGCTGGCGGTGTTCCTTTTACAGCAAAGACACCAGCAGGGCAGCTTTAAATCAGCATACGACCGTTATATCCATTACACTTGGAAAATTAAACCTCCACACTGTCTAACTCAGCATGAATAAAAATATTAATGAGGACATTAAGGTTCCTCACTGCATCATTTTACTCATATTTCCAACTAGGCATCTGTGCTATTGCATTTTAAGTAAAACCAGTAAGATTATCTAAAACCGTTTTTGGAGAGCACTGAACTGCATAATGTTGTGTAACCCCTGGGGGCATTCTGAAGCTTCTGTCACCTGCCTTAAATTGCTTTGAAATCTCAATTTTTATCTCAGAAAAGTCAAGGGAATTTTGCATTCCATGACAGAAGCACAGAGTACAAAGACCCAGACCAGACCCCGATGTGGTCTCAGTTCTCAGATCCAAAAACAAATATTAACTTGTTTTAATATTAAAGTGATATTTTAATTTACTTAACACTGAATAAACTGACACTCTGGGGACACTCTTCACAGGTCCCTAGAAGTATTCAATTCACACTACAAAGTAAAATGGATTTGTGGCACTTTTCTGAAGAATGTAAATTAAATTAATAGTATAACACTGCCTCTCTGTATGCATAGTATGACATTTAAATGTTTGAAAAGAACTAAAAAAAAATACTTTTTTTTTCCTGGTCTCTCATTTTAAAAACATGATAAATAATCCCCCCTTTGTATTTTGTGTATTTGCCTAGTCAAAAATGGGAGGAAATTAACAGAGGAAACAAGTCTGGGGCACCTTGACGGCATCAGGTGTGAAAGGCCAAAAGACAGATTTGCTTTCATAAAGCAGCAGGTCTAGAGAGAGCTTTGACTTCAGCACTAAGTGATGATGTGACATTTTCCTGGTTTCAGTTACCCATCAAGGCGAGTCCTTTTGTCTTCATGTGACTCATAATAGAGGGGTTGGTTTCTGCTGCTAGTGCGGTAGTGAATAATTTGGAGAAGAGAAAGGTTTAGGAAGCTATGTCTATGAGTATTGTTTTCTTTTTTCTTTTTACATGATTTCACTTTAATTCCACTTTAATTCTACATTTTTTTTCTTTTTTTTTTTTTTTAATTCACTCCTTCATTGAAGCTTTTAAGCTCTTCTGTAGCCTAATTTCACCTGGAAGTTCTTCGAAGTGGTGATATGGCAGCAAACGGTGACAAAGCAACATTCAATCTAGAGAAACATATCGTTTCTAAAGATTTTGTTTAAGTTTGGAATTTGTTCATTTTGTTTACTCTGTAGCTACTCTCAATTTATCTTTTACCTTTTTTTTCTTATTAGAAAATATATTGCTATTGTCTCCTATGAGCAACGTCAGAATTACAAGGATGACTTCAATGCGGAGTACGATGAGTACCGGGCCTTGCACGCCAGAATGGAGACTGTAGCTAGGAGGTTTATCAAACTGGATGCGCAACGAAAGCGCCTTTCTCCAGGCTCAAAAGAGTATCAGGTAAATGCATCTGTTCCTAAGTGGACTGAGTTTTCATATTTTTCTTTCATTCTTTCTCTGCCCTGTCCATCCCCAGGCATCCTATTAGCCTTCAGAGAAAGACTGCTCGCTGACCAGCTTCTCTCCAGCTTTGGCTTTCATTTAAAATTAACCAGAAAACTGAATATTTTGAAATAGTTCCTGAAAATAAGTAAACACAATGAACCTGCATTTCTTCCAGTGGGAAAAATAACTTTTTATATAACATGTATAAAATGCATAATATATACTTATATTTACTATCATATATGGTGTACTGAGAAAAATACCAAACACAGCTAAATAGGAAAAAGAAGTTAGACTTGGGATTCATTGAAATACTTGATTACATTGCCAGCTCAACTCAGACTACAGCTCCTAGATCGGGTGCTGTTTCCCAAAATTACTATTTCAAGTAAATATTTCAATTAACTTTTTTAAACCTAAATTGGGCATAGAATAGGCAAGATATAGACATAGAATATAAAGGGAGCTTAATACCGTAGAGTTTTGGGGTTTAAGTGAAGAAAAGCTTGGTGCTTCTAGCTTCCAGAGATTGACATTTTTGTTAACAGGTATTGATCTGTTTTCACTTCTCAACTTTAAGTGGTAATATTTCTACAGCTAACCAAGAGCAGTAGACTCCTGACGGATTGTTCTCATAGTTCTTAGCAAAGGGTTAATATAGATGTTTCTCTCTTCTTGTAAGCCAGATAACTTTGTCGTACTTCACAGGCATAGGTGGTGCCCTCACCCCAGCCCACTGCCATTGTTCTGACAGGAACCTACGTGAGAATGGATGGGTTTTCCCACTATGGGCAAATCTCTATGCCCTAGAGATTTATTGTGTCTCCTGTTAGTGGGCCTTTATTTCTTAAAGTGCTTAGAATTTTAGAAGATTTTGCCAGAAGTTGGTCTTTGAGGAGGGGAGGGGGCAGGAAGTCAGTGATATGGTAGTTTTACCAGCATGCCATGATTATATTTAAAATGTAATTCCAATGATTTCTTAGTGGTTAGGAGTAGGATCAAGAGCCAGAACGCCTGGGTTTGAGTCCCAGCTCTGCTACCATTTAATACGTAGGTGACCTTGGGAAAGTTACTTAATTTTCCTCAAAATCCTCAAAATCCCTATCCATAAAATAAGGTGATTATAGAGTTGTGCAGAATAAATGTAAGCATGCGAAAACTACTTAGATCCATCATACATCAAGTTATATGGTACAGAAGGATTAGCTGTTTTCCCCAGCCACCCAATTTCCCTCCCCAGAGGGAATCGGTAGTATTGGTTTTCAGTGTATTCTTTCAGAGATACATGTGTGTGTTTATTTAAGATGTATATATACACAAACAAATTCACATAAATCTAAGATGTCATCAATTATAAGATGCACCATTGTCTTATTTCCAGTAAGTTAAACTATATTAATTTTTATCTGATTTCATTAAAATGAGAAGAAATGTGCCTCTCAGAAGTAATGAAATTCTTAGAATATAATGTTCTGTCTCCCTCCTTTAATATCAAACTTCACTTTGCTTTTTTTTTTTTTTTTTGCTATAAACAACATAATGCATCTTAGAGAATTGTTTTATATAAGTATGTAAACACTCCCCCCTTTTTTAATGGCCTCTTAGTATTCCTTTGTATGGATGGATTAATGGGCACTTAGATATTTTTCACTGTCTTTTGCTTTACAAACAGTGCTCCAGCCAGTAACCTTCTACACAGTCATTTTACTCAGGCACAAGTATATCTGAAAAGAAAAGTTTAAGTGCTGAGTCAGTTTTGCATTTGCTATTTTGATAGCAGTTGCCAAATTGCCTTTTTAAAAAATTATACCAATTTATATTCCCATCATCAGTATTTTCCCACGCCCTTGCCAAATGTGTCTTAGCTGTTTATACTGGGGGGAAAAAAAAAGTTCCATTCTGATTTCTAACTTTTAATTTTGTAGAATGTTCATGAAGAAGTCTTACAAGAATATCAGAAGATCAAGCAGGTAGGTATCATCACTGTTGGTTTTCTGACCTGTAGTTGGGAAGTGCTGCATATTTGCAACCTGATTCCTCACTGTTTTTTTCATCCGCAGTCTAGTCCCAATTACCATGAAGAAAAATACAGATGCGAGTATCTTCATAACAAGCTGGCTCACATCAAAAGACTAATAGGTGAATTTGACCAACAGCAAGCCGAGTCATGGAACTGAGTCATGGCACTAGAGTTCTGCTTAGACAAGAAGATGTGAATAAACTTAATCTTATTTATTTAAATTTCCAAATGAGTTTCTCTGAGAGTCTAAAAAATATGAAACTTTGCCTGTTGAAAGTTTCAGTATTTGTAAACTTGAGTTACCTTTTTTTTTCCATTTTACTTTGCTTCCTTGCATTTTTGAAGCTGCTTTTTTCTGGTCCTTTTTTTTCCCCCTTCAAGACTTGTGTTTGTCATTAGAAGTAATTTTTTAGATATTGGGGATCCAGTATCCACAATTCAAGGTATGCGTGTTTAAAAAAAAAAAAAAAACAGTAATGTGCAAGTCGAAATGCTTTTGGATAAACGTAAGCCTATTTTCTGACCTTTCTTAATGCGAACTCTTTGCCTTAAATGGTAGAATATTTAGAAATTTGCACAAAATATAAAAATAAAACATTGTTTTGGAGGGTTAAGAAATCTAGAAAGATGTATGAGTATGTGTATGTGTACAGCTACACATACACATATATATATACAGGCTGACTTGATCTAGAACAGTAAATCCGCCCTGCCAGTTAACCCCCCATTGCAATGGTTGCCTTAAGGTGTTTGCTAGTTGTGTACATAGTGTGGTTAATTGTTAGCTACACTGCTTCCCACTTGATTCGAGTAATGGGAAGCATACTGTGGCCTACCAGCGTCTGAAAGCGTGTGCGCAACCTGTATGTGTGCAGAGGTGGTGTGGATGTGAGCGTGCATGAAGGAAAAAAGCTGCTACTTTCAGTAGGCCAAACGCTCAGGTTAAACAACTGACGAGTGTTACTGTAGGTTTTTTTTTTTTTCTGTCAAATTGCTACTTCTATTGTGGAAGACAAAAGCATTTCCATTTCAACAGTTGGTCAGCTTTATTGTTGGGCAAAATTGATATGTTATGAAAATGAAACAGATCTATAGTTTTGGGGTAAAATTATAAAATTAAATGTGTAGGTAACCTATTTATATACTACTATAAAGTATTTTTTGAAGAGAGATATGCAAAGAAACTATTACCTACATGAAATGTATATTTAAAGATTTTTTTTCATCCTGGGTGCCAGGAATATAAAAAAGAGCGGATATATTTACCATAACATACTGTGATTCATCAAACAGCACAAACTTTCATTTCATGGAGTTTATCTGTTGACGTTGATTTAAACTATCACTTGTTTTATTGTGGGAACATAAGTTATGTCAAAAATATAAGGATTTTGAACTAATGTTGATTCAAGTTGTGTTGTCTTATTGTATTGTCTTTTCAAAGTGCTGCCAGTTAAAAAGGGAAGCATTATGTTTACAAATCTGTTTTGAAATGTTTGCCAAAATTTTGGTAGTATCTTTAATAAAAATGTTTGTCTCCAGCATCCAAACAAATAAATAACCTTTGTTGTGTATCGCTATAAACCAGAAAATGTTAGTATCTAGAAAACCTGAGATAGCATGTAGATGAACTTTTCTCTATGGAGTTCTTCTAAAACACTAACTGGAAAGATTGGATAATATCGTAAACGTATACAAAAGTATACAGACTATACAAAGACTGAAACAAGGCCCTGTGCACTATAACTCTAGAACATTACTGCGGAAATCTCTGTAGCATGGACCTCCTTAGGGAATTCTATTTCTTTTAACATCGAAATCCCTGGTGCTCTTCCTTTTACCTCAGAATTGGTACAATCATTAAATATTCATTGATTTCAAACTTTCTGTAGAAAAAAGATAGGAAACTTAATTGGGGCTAAATTTGGACCTCATGTTACTATGGTGGAAGCTGCTGAGGGATTTGTCTGTAGGTAATGACCTCACTGGTGTCATTTCTTGGACATCTCAGCCTTTTAATCAAAGATTGTGTGCTGCTATTTGCTCTGAATGGTATATCTCAAAAGAAAGGTGCTTGGACCACTAACATCACCAAGTAGAATCTCCGGGAATAGGTATCCACATTTTCATAAGTATCCTCCAGGTGACTTTTGCCAGCTAAAGTGGAAGAACCATTGGATTGGATGCAGTGCTAAACTTTAGGTCTCTAATTCTCAGAGTCTTGAACTGAAGTCCAACTATTGGCTTTTTTTTTTTTTTTTTTTTTTTAAGATCATCCCTATCGCAGGTACAAATCACTTCCCTTCTATATGATGTGAGTCAGGCACTCTCTGTTGTTTCACTGCCACCTCTTATTTCAGGACTTGTTTACAAACAAGCCTTCCAGTTGTTTGTTAGCCCTTGGAGCGCCTACCCATCTACATCAGCATATCTTCCGGTTTACAAATTGGGTAATAATAGAAGCTGGAGATGCTTTACAAAAATCCAGCATTGCATACCCATTGACTTGACCACCAATCTATAAAAGCCTTAATTTAGGTGTCTGTTGTGTACATTGGGCAGATCCTTACAAAATGTATATCTGTCTATCAAATCATTTGCAAACCTGAGAGTTGTAAATCTCTGAGACTATTACCTGAGGCTGCATCTCTTTTGAAGATGGTATAAGCCTATTAAAATATTTATGATTATTCTTCATCCTCTATTGCTAGATTTTTAAACACTCTCAAATAATTGCTGCAAGAATGGGTGGCCACTTAGTTACTCTGGTTGAAGAATTTAGTTTTTTTGAGAGAAACCATGTAAAATAGCATTGTCAAGATAAGAGAATGAGTTATGTTATATTCATATCACATTTCATTTAAAGTAATTTGAAACACTCTTGAAGATTTTTACCAACACTCAAAAATTAACTCTAGTTTGAATGAGCAGCTTAATTTAATACAAATCAAAAAGAACATTAACTAGATATGGTTTTGTTTTTTATGTGGGGATTTCATTTCCTATCTTGTTGGTTTTTATTTCTCTTAGAATACTTTAGAGTGTTAACTTTCAACTCAGCGATAGATGTTCAGTACTGGCTGTCTCAAAAGTAATTGGTGTGGTCAGTTTATATCATTGTTCCATGCATTGGTTATAAAATTTCCGTATTAATTTTCTTTCATCTCTGATCTTTTAACCATTAGCGGAGTTTTCTTTTCCATTAAGTATTTCACCTTATTATGTAAAACAAATGCATATTTGCATGTTGGAAGCAAGATGTTGAAATGAGGTTTAGACACAAATGGTCCATTGGTTCAGACACACTGCTGGGTTGCCGTATGCCTTTCATCACTTCCTTCTTTGCTTCAGGGACTTGGCCAAAACTCTTTAGCCAGTCCATTGTCTTTCTGGCAGTGTGAGTATTGATTGAGTCATGTATGCTTGGTATATGCCTTTACTACTTTTAAAGTTCTTACAGTTTATTACTTGCCTAAGTATTACTAAATCCTTTTCTTATGTGTACAGATGGGGGGGGGGATTTATAGCCAGCATTTTGAGAGGAAACTTTTGGAAAAGGATATTAACTGAAACTACTAAATGAAGGCAACAGAAGATGTTATCCATGCTCTTTGTAATCTGAAAACTGAACAAGGCTGTGAGGCTCATTTCAAAATATTTTGAAGTGTTACAATTATATATATATATATATATCTATGTTGTTTCTCAGTTGTTCCAACCAAACCATGTTAGGACTCTCGAAGGTAAAATGTCACAGGGACTCTTCAGTTGTTACTGAGCTCAGCAACTGTGGCGGCCCCTGTTGTTCTACACCAATTTCAGTTCAATAAAAATGTTAACTTTGCAATTCTGGTACTTGTTTTTCCTTTGTCTCATTTCAAAGCCCTCGACTTTGTCTTAAAAAAAAAAAAAAAAAAAAGAAGGAACACCCACCCCACAACAAAGTGCTCTCTGTGCCCTCATGTAAATGATCTTCCTGGGACAGAACTAGTACTTCTTGGTGACTCTGGGATGTGGGAGCAGCACATCTGCTCCAGGACATGCTGCTGGCAGCAATATCCACTTGGGAAACAATGATAATGGCATTTATTGAGGGTTTTCTGTGGGTTACACACTTCGCATGCATTGTCCTGTTTCTCCTCACCACAACCCTGTTATACCCATTTTACAGGTGAGTAAGCTGAGGCTTAGAGAAGTTAAGAAACTTGCCCATGGCACAGCTGGTTTAAGTGGTAGAGCCTAGAAAGCCTGAACTCCGTGTCTGTTCTTAACCACTTTTCCATACTGCCCCTTATATATTGGTTCCTCTTTGGGGTTAGAATAATTTTCACAAAATGACAATTCTACTAATACCACACAGGCCAGATGAACTCTCTTGATTCAAAGGAGACTGGAACGTGGGGTTTGGAGGTGATGTCTAGTGGGTTATTCTCAGTGAGATGTTTTTATCAGAAGTGATAGCTAAATTTGAAGGAAGGCCAAAATACTTTTTGAGAAAATGTGTTTTTTTTCTTTTTGAATGTGTGCAGTCTTAATGGGCTATTTGAAAGATATTGGGCCAGTGCAAGTAGAGAGAGGAGGCTGAGTACAGCCTCGTAATCACAGTTTTCATATGAAAAAAAGGCTGTCTCAGTATCCTTTCTGAATTAGATGTAAGGACATTCTCCTAGCTGAATCCTCAACCTTCCAGTTTCTACAAGTTTTCTGAAGGAGTAATGGAAGAAGAAGGGAAGAAAGCCTCAATTAAACATTGGTATTAAAAATGTTTAGTGCCCACAGTGTTTAGGGTTACGAGGAGTCTCAAAGATGAATAAGGTTCCTAATGTGGCAGTAGCTCTCAGCTCCCTCCCTCCTCCCTTGTCCCCCTCCCACCAGACATTTAACCTTGTGTTTGTCTTTTAACTTCTTTCCTCAGCTGCAGAATGAAAATATGCCTTCTTACTGGGTATGGAAGAGGCTTAATTATTGTTTATAAAGCGCTTGGGAGTTCCATGAAAAGCAGCTATCTAAATTACAGATTATCTGCTGCATGCAATAGGGAGAGTGCTGGAGCATTATTTTCCAGGTGAGAATGGGTCTGTTTTGACTGATTGCAAAGGGGACAAAGGCAGAGAGAGGCTTGAGGTTTCCAGGTGGAGTGTCTGGGGTTTGTTTTAATGCTAGGCCTTCATGTACCTGCTCCATTGGTTTCAGCTTTCTGCAGGAGCTAGCAGTGGCAATAGGTGGCTCTGATATTTTATGATTGCTTAATTCTCAGGTTGGGGTCAGATGATTCTGTTGTGTGTGATGGTGGAGTTGTATCATTTAGAACTCCTGTCTGCTTAATTTAACTAGCCAGCCAGGCTGGTTTGTCTTACTTGGTACAATGTGAGCATTTGTAGATGGACGATAATTCCATATCTGGGTCAATGAAATGTAGAATCCTAAAGATGAGCTCACATAATTAGCCATCATGTATGAGTTCTAAAGCTGGGGCTTCTAGAGGAATGGCCTTTCTACAATTTGTGGATTCCAGGGGCCTTACAGAACTCCGCTGTGGTCTGGATAGGCAGCATGATCTACCTTGCCAGTCTCATCTCCTGCTACACCACTCTCTGCACACCAATCACACCCTGCCTCAGGTTCTCCAATAACCCCTGCTCCTCCTATCCCAAGGCCTTGCTTAGCACTTGCTGTCCCTTCTGCACCATCAGCTCTCCCCTCTGCCCCTTTCTCACTTAGCTAAGTCCTCCTTACCCTTAAGATCTCTGTTCGAACATCACTTCCTCCAGAAAGACTTCCCTAACCCCTCAGACTAACTCAGGTCACCCTGGTGTATGCTCTCATGCTATGCTGCTTTGTGCCACTGAACACAATTATAACAATGCTGAGTGCATTGTGACTAACGGAATAAGTTCTATGGAAGTAGAGACTCTTGTTCACTAGGGTGTCCCCAGCTCCTTGCCCATTGCCTGGTATACAGAAGGTACTCAATAATTATTTATCGAAAGAATGAACAAAGCAGATAATTCATGTCATATTTAAAATTCACATGGCCAGAAAAGTTCGTTCTGTCATTCATTATGCCTTGCCACTTTCTCTTCCCAAAGTCAGGATTTAGAAATTAGTTACTGATAGCAGACTGACTTGACTTTGGGAATCCCTTTGCCATGATTAACTGGACACTTTCGAAGGGGACATCTCTTTCCAACATTGGCATTCACCCTCTAGTTGCCTCTGGAATATGAGCATCTATATTGGTCTATAATGGTTTAGAATATAAAGTGAAATGATTTGAAAAGTGACTTTTATCATAACGGACAGATTCTAATTTCGTCTCAGTTATTTTTTCAGTAGCTTTCTCTCCCTTCTCAACAATGTGGGGAGGACAGTGGTGTAAGGACAGTGCTATATATCATTTTTCCATCTTCATTAAAGTATCTCTAGCCTGATGTTGCTTTAAATTCAACATGCGCTTTTACTGACATTTCTTTTATGCCTAGCACTTCTGTAACCTCCTATGCAGTAGCCATTTTGAGGATAATTGAAGGACTTTGGGATTCCTGTAATGATAGAGCTAACAGAGCCCACCAACAGTATCCAGAACAACTGCATTCATTTCATCGATGATGAAAAGATGTTTGAAAGGCAGCCCACAGTGGAGCTGGATGAGACCCCAGGAGCTTACTTACTCCTCCCAGGGAGGGGCTGAGAACACCCGGCTTTACCAATCCCTGCTTCTGCCACTCACGCAACAGACTAAGCAAGTTTGGAAGCCTTCCAGCCTGTGTCTCAGTCATGGATGGGACAGCACCCACCTCAGAGGACTGTTGAATAACATACATGGAGAGTGGTGATGGCACCTCGTAAGTTTTCTATATGTATTTTTATTGTTTATTTTCTAATTATTTCTTTCCATCTTTTATTTTGATTTGGAGTTTTGTAGCAATATGCCTGATAAATAAGTAGCCAGCCAGAACTGAAAACTCTACTGGGTTTAGATTTTTTTCGTAACAATGATTGAGTCCCTATGGTAGGTAAACACAACCCAGAACATTTCAAAGTATCTGCTCCTGATTGCTCTATGAAATAAATTTTCTCTGTGAATCTTTTCAAGTACCACATTAGCTGCCGCAAACATCACAGCTACCAGTCACTTAGTGCTGATGCAGTCGTTCCAAACTGGAGCTTAACTTTTAATATTTTCTCTATTGATTCTCTTCCAGTTGTTTTCACAGGGGAGAGTTTTTAAAAGAGCCTTTTTTTCTGTAAGCTTAGGTGCTTCTTGCCACCTAGTTACTAGGGGAGGTTGACATGGTTCATTTCAGGTAAGATGCTTTGGGGAAAAGTCTGCTATGAAAATGATCCTCACACCTTGTAATATTTTCCCTCTCCCAAGGATAGAGTTCATTTAAGTCAGCTTTACCAAAGGAGTGCCGAGGGGGTCTCCAGGGGTCTCATGGCCACCTGAGCTACAGAACTCTGCAGCCGAAAACAGCTGTAAGGGGACACTGGGGACTCTTGGCAAAGCCGCCGCCTTTCTACCTTCATCCTTCCTTCCTCTCTTTCTGCCCCTGTTGACAAGTCTTTATTGCTGTAGCCAATTACCACCACCCCACCTGCTCCTTCCTTAACTCACTATTCTCGCCTGAATGAACTATTATGATTCCTCCCTTCTGTTAATGTGCACATCTTATCATTTTTCCCTGTCTCTGGTTAAAGATGACTTGGCTTACAGATAGTGAGGCCAGTTCAGAACCAGGGACCTGCAGGCAAGACATGAAAAAGTCTGGGAAGGAAAATTGAAAATGCTTTGTGGAATAGAAAGCAAAGAATGGAACATGGAGTCCTACACCCTGGATCCAAGTTCTAGTTCTGAGATTTAACAACATGCGACTCAGAGCAATTTGCCTTCACTTCAGTCATCACTGTCGGAAAGACTGCTGTGTTAAACCCTATTATATACATTTGTGAATTTTCAGTCATAGCATTTGTGATTCATCCAACAAATATTTATGTGTACCAAGGCATTGTGTTAGGTGGTGGGAATACACCATTGAACAAGACAAATGTGAATTAACACATGTTATTTGATTCCAATTGTGGTAAATACTGCAGAATAAAAGAGTAGCCATGAGAATGAATGATAAGGGGATATAGGACATGGCATGGAGGCTAATACTTGAGGGATAGATAGGAGGTGGATGAGAGGAGAGTGTATCAAAGAGAACACGCTGGAAAGGCCTTGAGAAGAGGCATCTGGCTCTCATTGAGTACATGTTTATCCAAATCATTTTTCATTAACGAAAGCCATTTAGGGTCTTGCTTTTTCATTGTTGAACTTGTTCCCTCTGTTGCTGCTTTGCCCTTCTAAGTACTTCTGGGAAGATGAAGCCCAGACACAACTTGTTCCTGAGGACCAGGCAGTTCGGGTTATTGCCTTATCAGAGGCGTTTTGGTATTTGGGGTTCTTATCTGGTGGCCTTCTCAGGTTGCTAATAAGTTCTTGGGGGAGTTTCCAAAATAGATATCACTTTAGTGGCCAGTCGATCTCAAACCGGTCTGAGCTTTCACATGGGAAAGTTTAAGCTGGGGAAGAACAGTGACTGCCTTTCTCAGGAACTGGCAAGATTGCCGTCTCCCCTGAGGTCGGAGGCCGGTGCAGAAGGAGTACACAGGGAGCCAAGATTGACAGCTGCCCTCCTCTGCTGGAGGTATCTGGGGTTATAGGAAGAAGTCCTGGCCACACTGATAGAGCCCTATCAGCCAGAGGCAGTTTCTCTGAGAAAAAAAAAGGAAATAGCATTTGCACTACTAAAATTGCCAACCAATTCTCTCTGTTGTCAGCAGCCAGGCCAGCTGTCTGTGTGGTGTGGCTCTGACAAGGTAATTGGTGGGCAAGCAGGAAACCCAAACAAGAGCGGTGAGAGAAAGATGCCAGAAGATGAGAGAAACTGAAGAATAGCACTTCTGGGAATGAAAATGAGCAAAAGTAGGGAAGTGAAGAGGATATTTTCTTATAGACAACTTTATAACATACAGTGCTTTGTGCCTTATTTAAGTATTTTCACTGATGTTCGCAACTGGTCCCTTTATAGCGTGAAGTGGGACAGCCCACCAAGAAGAAACAGACCCAGAGGGGTCACATGGTATCAGCACTGGAACAAGAATGCAGATCTTGTCACTCTGCTGTACCCCACTTCCTGCCGCTGTGCTCCAGGGGCTCGCCCTCCTGGTCTTGGCGCTGATTCCCAAGATTTACCTGTTGACCGAGGGGACCCAGCAAGGTCTCACAGCCCACTCACGTTCTGCCTCCTTGAAATCAGTTTGTCTTCTAAGAGCAGTGAAGTTAACTGCTATTTTCAGGAGGTGAAACTTCCAGTTCCCTGCCTCTCCCGTGAGCCAGGTATTCCTCATTGTCCTGGCTTCTGCAACCAGGTGTTGGCCTCCTTTTCTGAGTTCAGGCCATTCCACAGGTCACTGATGGCCTTCCAAGGTTCCCACTCACAGTTGTAACCATCCCTTCCTCCTGTAATCTGCTCAGAGGTGGAAATTGCTCCATCATAGCCAGATTAAGTTTCCACCTGGTGGTGGAAACAGAATCTTAAAGGACACTCCTAAGCAAATCGGTTCCACCAGATTATCTTTCTAACTCATTGATCATGACTATTAATGGTCATCCAATAAAAAATTAAAGTTTGTCCTTTGTCTTTTTCTTAATCTGTTGGAAGAAAAAAGTCATTTCTGCTCTTTACAAAACTTCAAATGATACAAAGTAATTAAAAAGCAAAAGCCCCCTATTCTTGAATACCTCAGGCTCCAGAGGTAGCCACTAAGAATGCATATCCATATGCAGTTTCTTTTTGTTCAAATGGGATATCAAACCATAGATCTGTAGCTCAATGTTTTACTTAACGACATTGCTCAAACATCATTCCATGTTAATCCCTTTTGACTTATTTCATTCTTTTTAACAGCTGCATGGTATTTCATTGTTTATATCATAATTTCATAATTAAACACTCTTGACTGAGATGCAGAGTATTCTTAATTGTGAAAAAATGAAATACACAATGACCAGATAAATCCTCTTTTTAACTGAATGGTTTAACATTTTAGTCACTATCCCTGCTGACAGTCTCTACTTCACCTTGCTTTACTCACCAAATCATCTTAAAGTATGAGAAAACCAAAAAATGTAAAGACTGAGGATGTTCAGAAATTATTTACAAATGCAGAAATTCAATTTCTAAAAGAGATTAAGCACATTTTATTTCTTGAATACAGTAAACTTTAATGGTAGCTGTGGCTCCATGCTATGAAAGAGAGAAAAAGCTAATTTCACTACTGACAATTTTGAACTATTACATGTTTATCTTATTCTTTATGTTTAAGATTTGCAATAGCTACATTCTGTTCTTTAACCATAATTTTGCGTGTGTTTGGTTTACTTCTATGATTAAATGGATTCAAGGCTCCACCTCAGTCTTTAGCACTAAAACTATTTTTATCCATCTCGTAATTAACTAGATTTTGTTGTCCATTTTTTCTCTAATTGAATATGTCTGTTGAGAAATCTAAGGTCAGCCTGCTCTTTTCCCTTTATAGGAAACATGCTTTTTCTGCCTAGATGTCTGTGGGTTTCTTCTTTTGCCCTTGAAGTTCAGCAACTTGATTTACTATTATTCTGTTATCAGGGTTTTATTTTTCCCTGAAATCCCTTTCAATCTTTAGATCTATATTTATTTTGGTGAAGTTTTCTTTTATTTTTTGACATTTTTATTTCCTTCACCATATTTTCCGTTCTTTACTTCAGGGACGCCATTATTCCACATGCTGACTGGCTGTTGGCTGTCTTTAATAGCTATCATCTTCTCCCTACTTAATTTTTATTAATTTTTTTCTTATAAATGCTATTTTAGTCTCTTTAGTCTGACTTCTGCATCACTGAATATGTTTTCAACACTATCTGTTCTGATCTTCATTTCTAGGATGGTTTTATTTCTTTCATTACTCTTGGCTTACTTTGTCTTCTTTTGTCTATTCTTGTTCTCTTACATTTCACTTATAAATTATTTCACAAAGAAGTGGATTTGTTTTTAATTCTCTAGGAGTGGAGGTAAATCTGCATCTGAAATTCTTTGATTTGAAGGAATAATTTTCCTTAAGAACATTATTCATCATCTACCTTTTGATTGTTGAATTTCTTTCTTTCTTTGTTTTTGTTTTTTGGGTTTGTGGGGGTTTTGTTTGCTTCAGGTGTTATTAATATGCCTAAGTGTGTGAAAATGTTGACACTGCTCTGAACGGAATGTAGTTCTCCCTTGGTTTGGAGAGAAGAGTAACCATGGCGAGGAGCTGGAGCAGCTGCAGGCTTTAGCTTGGGTCTGATCACTCACAAGTTTTAGTCATATTTACTATGGGCTTTGACCTCTTGAGTGCATGGATCACCCAAGAAACATATTAGTAAGGATCACAGTGGAGACTTCCAGCTCTCGAATCTTATGTGTGGTTATTTATGTTTATTCGTACCTTCTTGTTTGAATCTGATCGACCATGGCAAAGCTGGTTGCCATTACTATTTCATCCTCCTGGCCTCCCCTCGTACATAGGAATTCTATTTTGGGGGAATAAACGTGTCTTCCTCAATAACATCCTTCCATCTGTCTGACCACCCTCTCTTCTCTGTAATGTAGAACAAACCCCCTGAGGGATATATTCTTCATTTCTCTTGTGTCCCATCCACACCCTTAGCCCTTGCTCTTAGTAAAATATCATCACCTGGGCCTGTTTCAGCACTTACTTTCAGAGAAAGCTGAATTCTAATTGGAAAACAGAAGGTGTTTTCAGCTTTCCATAGCCTCCCTTAACTCAGTCCAGATTCACTGTATTTGGCAGATAATGTGATTTGAAATTTTAGCTATTTCCTAGTTTCGTTGCAAGTGGACTTATTCTATCAAAATTCCATCCTTTTTAATTTCATCGATTTTGTAGGTTTCATGGATGGGGTAAATAAAACATGACTTTACATCACCATCTTTTAGCTAGAATATTTTTTTTTTCAAACTCTCTATTTAATAGGCTCTCTTGATTGTAAGCATTTTGCTTCACTTAGTTTCATTCAAAAAGTTTATTGAGTAGATATTAGATGCAGAACAGTATGTAAGATGCTACTTAAGACATAGAAATGAGTAAGGTTTGAGACCTACTTTCAAGGAACATATGGTATAACATGAGTAAGGCAAGAAACCTAAATTAACAACAGTAAGTTGTATTAAATGGGGTCACTGAGTTACTACCATTATTATGATGGTGATAATGATGATGAAAGGAACTGTAGAGAGTTTGATCACATCCAGTTGATGAAAAGGTGACATTCATCCTAAGTAACTTGAGGCAGGATGGTTTGATGTCAAAGCAATGGGCTATGGAGTTATGCAGACATGGGCTCACCTCTCATATCATGCAATTACTATATGCCCTCAGCGAAACCACTTCTCTGACCACATCAGTTTTGTCTTTGGTAAAATACACAGTACTACCAACCTGTTATAAGGATCAAGTAGGATAACGTATGTCAAGATCCATGCATAGTCCCTGGCTTACAGCAGATGTTTCATAAGTGTTTAATGTCTTTCTGAATTAATTATTTGTTTCTCATACTTCATGCCTTAATTGCCATATCTGTTGTATTAATTAAACATATGGAGATTTTTTTAATGAGTGTTCTTACCCCCTCGTTAATTATATCTGTTATATAATTATACAACTCAACTACTTCATTGCTCTATTACTCTATCTCTAAAAAAATCAAATGAGACAATCATGAAAATGCTCCTCAAACTTCCAAGAAATAGCCGGTATAAGGAAATGGTAGAATCACAACATATGTCTTATGTACTGTCCTTTAAAAAGAAATCTCAGCCCCTCCTTTGAATAGGAGACACTTAGCAGATCTGAACTAGGTTTTCCCTGGTGTATATTTAGGCTATTTCTCTACTGACTGAAGGCCATTTATCTAAGAATATGTAAAATCTGCTGGAGGCTAGCCTGCGACCTTGCCACTGTTTTCCAAAGAGATGCAATATTATACACATACAAAGAAAATAGGTCAGAACCTCCTGTAGTTGTGCTGCCTGGTTCCTCAGCTAAAGGTCACTCTTAATCCTCCTGCAGTCCCCAGAACACTCTGTGTTTTCAATGTTCCAGGAAGGAAATGGCTTCTATAAAGCAAAGTAAGGAACAAATTTTTCTTGGGAGCAAGGGACCCCAAATGTTTCACAGTTCTACTTAAAACACTGCAAAGATGAATTCTAGGGAAACATTGTAGTGGTGTTTTTCCTATAGTTAAATTTTAGAACTACATCCCTGGATAGAACCACGGCTGAGACTAAACCATTCAACTTCCATGAAAGGGAATGGAAAATGAGAGGGTTCTGTGGGTCGGTGCCACCACACACGGGTGCAGAGGGTAGTATTAGCACAGCTGGAGAGTTTTCACTAAACCCAGTGACCACCAAGCTGGGGCCAGAGTGAGACGACACTGCTTCTCAGAAACCTCCAAATCAAAAGAAACAGAATGCCAGGGGGCACACTCAAGACTGATATGAAATAAGTGGCGTCTAACAAAGTGCAGAGATAACAGCAAGGCTAACGTCCCCTCAGCATTCCCACCTGTCATGAGGAGCAGCGGCCAGCTACCCCCAGATCTCTGCCTTCGGCCAACCAAGCCCATTTCCCAGAGACGCTGGCGGTTCTGTTGTCCACCAGCGAGATGACACACTGTTTACCACTTCAGAAAAGCGGCCGTATTGAAAAGTAAATTTGTTTTTCTCTGTATATTTCCTAACACTACCACACAATTCAAATTCCCTTTTTTTCATTCATAGCAGTTTCCTCATCCAGTTTCGACTCAACGTTTATCAAAGCATGTGTCATTCCCTCAGACGTTTGTCTGGAAATACTGTGTATGTGACTCAGGAACAAACAAATAAACATGAGCACTCATGCATCATCCCTTTGCTTTATTACCCTATATTTTCTAAAAGGGATGTTTCATTATCCAGGTATTGACTAATAATGCATACAAAAACAAGGCTATGTACATGTATACTCATACATAGATATATACATATATAATACTTATTTTATACATATATGTATATAAAATTGGGCTGATGCCAATATAATTTACTGCAATAGTTGTGCATATTAAAAGAAAAACATTGTAGCAACATCTAAAAAAATTACGAACTTAAAAACTATGCCATTGAAAGATTAAAGCGTATTATTTCTAAAGATCTATTAAATCCTTTTGCTTTCTTGAGCACACATTCTACATCAGATATTGCCTAATTGTGGACATCAGTACATTCTTTGCTTGCTTTTAGACTCTAAAATAAAACCAGTTCCCTCAAACCAAACAACAGTAGGCTTTGTTTTTATTTCTACTCATGTGGTAACTTAGTTTGTGCCGAGGAAGGGATTGCAAATGTGCCCACTGTGAGATTGGTAAAAACACCTTGTTTGGCCCACGCTCTGTGGCTGCCCCAGTCCTATGGCCGGTGGATGACGCTGTGCACAACTCTGCCCAGCCTGGCTCATTTCAATGCCTGAGCCCAAACATTTCTTGCCCCTTCCTGTTCCCATTCTCATGTCATATCTTAATGTGGGCCTCAGCTTATCTTGATCTTGCTATTAGTCAACTTTTGTGTTAGCCTTCGTGGCTTCCATAAAGGGTCTGAAAGCCCTCAAATAAAGATGACTTTCAATGTTTAGACAAGTACTCTAAAACCTTGCTACCTCTTGTAAGGATATCTGGTCACCTTAACCAAGGCACAAATATACATTGACTCTAATTCCCAAATGAATTGTACCTTCATATCTTGCCATTAAACAAAAAAAAATATGCCATTTGGAGATGAGCTGTGAAACCTGGGTTTTATAAATAGATACACCAAGAAGATTTAAGTAATGGTGTTCTTAGTCCATGTGGCTACCCTTTGGACCAGTAGTGAAGAAGCCACTCTGGTAGGAGTTCTTGTCCTAGAGTCCACAGATACCCCAGGGGCTCTTGGATAGAATTCCAGGGGTCTATAAATTTGGATGTGGAAAACTAACTCATTTATTTTAATGAACCTGTAACTAATATTCAGCATTTCTTTCAATTATGAAAATAGGTAACAAACCACAATAGTTACCTGTAATTTTGTCCTCAATAGTTCTTGCCAGTACCTTGAAATATCATTAACATTCATCACTATTTTGAAGGTATTAGACTTACTAAACACACCAACAGATCTTATGTAATGTATTAATAAGAAAGCATCTATGTTACTATATCAGAAGTTTTTAAAAGTGTTTGCTCACGATAACTATTTTTAGATCTAACTGATTTCCTTAGTATCCTATGTATTTTGTTTTATACTTTTAAGAACACCATTCTGAGAAGCAATCCATAGGTTCTACCAGAGTTCCAAAGGGGCTATGGCTTAAAATCAAAGATCGAAGCGCTCTCCCTAGGGTTTCACAGACAAACTTGAATTGCTGGTATAGAATCATGGCAGATGATAATGATCAATGCTCAAGGAATTTAATTTAGGTATGGGCTTCTAACAGGTGTTCAACCCTTCTGGGTCAAGAACCTTCAATGAAAGGGTGGAGAGAAAGAGAAACTATTGTCAGCAAGCTTTCAGAACTGCAAGGCAAGCCACTGCGTAACTACAGGCCTGATTCACTGGTTCACCTCCTTCAGCTTGCTGAGATTATTATGATATTCTTGTCTTCAAAGATGATGATAGGTTACTGGGCCCACAGGTTTAAAATTGCTCTCTGCAGCTGTTTGTAAATTCGTCTGACTCTTTATTCATTGCCTATTGAGTTCCCTAATTCTTGCCCTAGGAGTTCTAGCTTATTACTTTGAGGGTTTCATTTACAACTTTACAATGAAAGAAGGTTCTTTTGTCTTCAACAGAAGTTGACTCCATAGAGTCAGGTCCTACTGGACTTGAGATGATTCTTCCCTTAATTTCAGCTGATTCATATTCTCAGTGGCTGAGTCAGAGTCATGACTCAGTAATGACGATATTATTTTAAACTTAAAAAATCTGAAGAGGACCATGGACAGAAATAGAAGAGGGAAACATGTGCAATGAATGCTAGGAATAAAAGAAACACCAAATGAATGACTACCAGCGTTCCTTTGTCTTGGAAAAAAATGGAAACTTTAATAACAACACAGAATTTAACCTTGGGTAATGCTTTCAGCATCATTATTTTGTTCGATGTCCATAACAACTCTGTAAACAGTTACAAAAGCTGAATCTCAGAGAACCTAAAGGACCAGCCATAGGCCCTAGACTAGGAAATGGGGCACCAGTCAGGCAAGGGGCGAGGGAGGCTTCCTGCTCCCTGGACATGAGTTCTCCTCAACACAAAATCTGAAGAGCCTAGAGCCCTTGAGGGTGCTGTGCTAAGAAAACTAATAAATAAAATAAAACAAACAAAAACTGTGTGCTGGTTAAAAACTAAATGAGACTCATGAGCGAAATAGCAAACATAGGCACAATTCCCAGGTTTTCTGAGCAAGGTTATGCCTGATGTTTTAAATACTGAAAAGAGAAAAGAATAGAGAAGCATTATTGCTCTTCTAAGCAAAAGAAAGAAATGATAATATATATAGATAATAGGATCCAACAAAAGAAACTGGAGGTTAAAAACAATTCAGAATCTACTTTAAATTATATTTCAATATTTAACAAGTTGATTGCTACTCTACTCCTAGATTTGGTTTATTTTGAGATTTTATATATATATATATAAACCTATGTTTATATATATGCAATGTATATTGCATTACCCACTAGACAGTATGATCTATGATCCAGATAATAATGTCTTGTATGGTTTTTAAAATATATTTCTTAAATAGTTGTCTGAATAATGTCCAACAAAAAATATTATGTAACATTGTTTGATTTGATTCAAAAATAAATAACTTCATCTTTTGGTTATTTTTGTTTTGTTTGTTTTTTAATGACCTCTTTCCCAATTACAGAGAAGCCTTAGTGTTCATAAAAAAAAAAAGAAAAGAAAGAGGATGGAGAGTCCTGGTTGGTCTCTAAGCACTGTGTGTGCAAGTGTTGCTACATACGTTTCCAGAACCTGAATTGAATCTCAGGGGCCTGAGCTGTGTGTGTTCCACAAAAGGCCCTTTCAAACAACTTTCCCTTCCTGAGCTGACAAAGCCTTCCATGACTGACCTTGAGAGGCAGACACATTGGTTTTGGCTTGGCCTCTGATCTCCCATGAAGGACTCAGCCATGCTCATCTGTCTGGGATCTGCTGCCTACTTCCTCCAATATATTTAGCTCTTTGGTTATTTTCCTAATGAACTATCTGTTTGCCTTCAGACTTCCAGCCAGAAAATAAACGTGTGCAAATCGTTAATTAAGTACCGAACACTTGAGACTTACAAGGAGTTATTCTATACATTTTAAAATCTACCCCCACTAGAGCTCTTGCTGGATTTGTCTCTTTACTCTTTGCCCTGTGGCTGGACAGGTGTGTTACCCTCTAGCTAGAGCTGTCTACGGCCTTACACCTACATTCTCTCAAATGATCACCTCCATAGCTGCCGTCCCCCACCTTGAGTGCCCTACCTTGCTAGTTTTGCTAAGGTAGCTAACAGGCAAACCAAGCATGTGCTTAGGACAGCAGCAATTCAGAAAGTAAAAATTAAAACTATTTTACCCAACCAGGTAGTTGCCCTGGGAGAATTTTTACATTTCTTTGTGGCGTTGAGTGCTCTTTATTTTGCATTATATATGGTGATGTAGGGGGAAATGAAATTTAATATTTTTGACTCATGGGGACTCTGAATGTCCTCATCAAGCCCTGCTTTCCAGTGTCCTACAGATTGGTTTTTGCCATTCCCTGCTCCCCAGTAAAACTTCCACCCAAAGTTGATGTGACTCAGATTATTCAATCCTGCTGGAATCTGGGACTTGCTGAGCCTCAGTCTTCTATAAAATGAACTATTTAGCTCCTACGATTCAACCCTTGCGTGGCCTCATTTACCTACAGAAATTGTAGAAACCCAATACTTTGTCTTTAAAGCCAAATAATTTGATGGTGGTTTAGAGTTATGAACACCAAAATATGTGTGGTTATCTCTTCACAAATATAAAATATTGTATGACCCCCTACCTCTCATGTCCTTTAAAAGACATATGCATATTTTAATTAGGTCCCACAAGACCCACTCTATAAAAAGGACATTGATATTTTTTATTTTAAGCCCTGGGAGGTGCTATGTAAACAAGCTCTTCCTATACCGTGACAAGCAGTTTGCACCCCATGGTGGAAAAGCCCACCACCAATATGTTCAACTCAGATGGGGATGTGGCTGCATGCAGAAGTGGTTTTTTGTTCAAGGGGTTGACTTAGCAGCTGGTAGGTATCATCCAATACTATGTGAGTGCTTGATTTTTAAAACCTTTGATATATTAAAAAATATGTGAATTTACACAAAAATAAACCAGGTGGAGAGTATCTACAACAGCACTTCTCTAGAAAGAAAAACACATAAAACAAAAAACCACTATATTGCATAGAGCATTTAAAATATACTTTAGGTTTTAAAATTCAATTTATATACAGCTTTTATGAATAGTTTTGGAAAAAAATAAAACAATATGTAGAAGAGCTAATGACTTGATTTACAATGAGAATTTTAAAATTTTATTTTCAGAGCTCAAACAACCAGTACATGCCTTCACCCTCGCACCCCACCCATACCTATCCTTTCCCTGGTAACTTCGTGCACTGGGCAGGAAGAAGGGGCAGAAGTTGCAAGGTCTACTTGACATTATGTGCTTACTTCTCTTATTGCCCTGACAAAAAGAAATCGTGGGGCCTGGAATTTTATAAACACAAGGTTCTTGCTCAATGCTCTCGGGAAGGTAAACCCCATCCCTGGCAGAGGGAAAAACTCCTCCCAGTTTCCCAAACTGGACAGTCAGGCCTAGTTTGAACCATGGGATCCAGCTGCACCGAAGGACGCCTGGGTGGCCACACGGAGGCCACATTAAAGCAAAATACACAAGCAATTTGGGAACATTTCTCCTGCCAGTTTTGGATGGAAATTCGAGTGGAAGGAACGGCTGTGACAGCCCCAGCCTCTTATCCTCCAGGTCCCGGTCACCCTAAGACCTTCAGGCAAAACTCCTCCCCTCCATGGTTCGGGCTTCGCTCACGGAGATGAGTTTGTTCAGCCTTACACATGAATGAAGAGCATATGGAGAAGTAAGCCTCACTTCCCCATGTCCCTCATGGAAAGCGCTCCACAGAAAAATCAATCTTCTGGCCTTTAAATCTGCCTTCTGTCCTAGTCAGAGGTTGCCATGAAGCATTACTGAGGCTCCTATCAGCAAACAGGGCCTGAGCTGCCGGAAGGAGAGAGCTGCTCTTTAAAAGCTTTTAAATGCTGTTATATTTTTAAAACCACTTACTGATGAGGTGAGTTATTTCCTACTCCTCCTTCCCCAGAAGCACAGCCATTAAGGTTACCTGGAAACCTGCTCAGGAAGCATGTGGCAAACAGCAACCATGTAATAGAAACATCCAGATCTATCATCTAATAGGAAATGGTGTTGGCAAGGTCATATTTGGGTAGAGATGGAGGAGGAAAGTTAATTAGTTTGCATGTCCTGGCTATTGGGGGGGGCGGGGGAAGGGCGCTGTTTACTTGTGCATTTGGGAAGAGGGCTTTGCTCCTAGCCCGGTGGAGGGGGCATGTGGTTGGCCTAAGCCGAAAATGAGAGAGCACTGAGACTGGGCGCTGCTCGTACTGAAGGCTAGCTACCCCGTGGCAGGAAGAAGCACAGGGAGAGTTAAAAGCCTGAAAAGGCACTGCCTCTGCCCGGAAAGAACTTCCGATCTGGTGGAGATGGGACGGAGACAGAGAATAGCCTGAGAACAATTTGTTTAAGTTTTAGAAGCAAAATAACATATCTTGAAGAAATATCTAGTGGAGAGACAAGAAGGTTTCATAGTGAGGATGATTTTGAATAAGGTCTTGAGACAGAACAGGAAACAAAATAACTGGAAGATGTATTGATAGATTGAGAAATTTATAGTGTTGCTTATTTTGACATTTTAATTGTCACGATTGCACAGGTGGGAAGAAGAGATGACTCCTGTCTCTTCATAACCTTAGCTCCAGACTTTTGGAAAAAACCTTTCATGTTATGAAAGCCATTTTTTGCTGTTTTTGCTTCTTCTTCTTCCTCGTAGTCTTCTTTTTCTTGTTGTTTCTAAAGAGCTTATTTCTAATGTATATTTCGTTTCCAACCAACACCCTTTGTGTCAGATGAGGTGATAAACTGTGTAATTACAGAGAAGCAAAGCTGTGACTCAGCTGTTTCACCATGTGGCCTTGCCCACAGACACAGTTTTCAGACCTCCAGTTGGCAAGAAAAAAGCAGCAGGGAGAGAGGCCACTGGAAAAAAAGGTATATAAATATTTGCTGCACCCATTTCCTTTTCTTTATCCCGAAATATATTATTTTCCTGATTCAGCATGAATAAAGGTAGCTAATGAAAAATCTGTAATTCTGGAAGAAAAAACTTGTGAAAGATAAAACTATATCTGCAAAGCAAGTGGAAAATCACCTGAAACCAATAAGGCAAACTATGAGACAATCCCTGGGCTTTCCGCGCTGACTACTTTCCACTCAATAGTCATCAGTTCTACCAGGGGCATCAGGGCGTCTGCCTGAGTCAGTGAAGGGTGGTCACAGATACTTGAGCAACCATGGAGAATTAGACACTAAAAATATAGACAGGAAATCTCCACAATGCAAACAATCCTCACGATGGGAAGAGGGGTGTGTGATAAAAGCCTGGCTGACATGCCACGCTCCTCTCAAATGACATAAAATCCATGCTGTCAACCAGAGAGTATTGAGTAATAGTTAGGCAGTCTCCCCACCTGTGCATTTCAGGCACTATCACCCAGGGAGGAACACTCACCTGAGCGCTGAGGAACGCCACCGTTTCTTGGCAAGCCTTCTCAAATCGTAGGAGGCACTTGACCTCGGCAACTCTGAAAATAGAAGGAGGCATTTATCAGACCTGCACCTGTTCTTCCCCAGCTACCTCGCAAAGGATAAGAGACAGGAGTTTAAAGATTTAAATTGGAAGTCAAAAGACTTAGTTGCACCTGACATACCATAGTCTCGGGTATTTAAATTCACTTAAATCCTCTGCGAGTTTACAAAATGATGTAAATCTGCAAAGTCAGATATTTAAAATACCACAGCAAAGCAAGGTTCTTTATGTGTGTGTGTGAGTGAGTGTGTGTGAGAGTGTCTGTGTATAACAGTTTTGGGGTTTTTGTTATTTATTTATTTTTTTGTCGGCCTTACTATTCCTACCCTGATGCGTTAGGATCAGCCATAATCTATTGCTGGCAGTTTCATTTTGTGTTTCTTTCCTCTCTCACATAAAACACAAATACACATACTCATGAAGAAGCAGAATTCTTTCATTTTCTTTAAACTCAATGTTTCTCTGAGTGAGGAAGAAAAGGATACAATTTTCATCACAAGCCAAGAATTACCCATAACATTTCATACATCCATGAGACTCTATTATGCAAATGAATATCATCCTCCCGTGTGCCTTGAGGGATGAGGATGGGGATGGGCCTGAGTTTGGTTGGACAAAGCTAAACCTGCTGGACTTGGTTTTTAAAACTCTGGGGTTTTTGTTTGTTTCTTCATTTGCTTGTTCGCTCACCTGAAACAGCCATATCCTTGTGCTTTTTTCTTGCTCGGTGTATGTACTCACACCCCTCCTGCTGGCCCCCACTCAATTCCACTAAAGCAAGAGATCAGCAGGGTAGCTGAAGAGCCCCCATGCTCCAGGTTTGGAAGGTAAAGTGAGCTCAAGAGAAGCCTCAGACAGTTTCCTACCTTCTCTTCTTGAGGAAAGAAGAAAAGGAGAGAGAGAAAAAAAGAAAAGACAGACAGACAGACAAGAAAGACAGATGGGGTGAGCGAGGGGAGAAGGAAAGAAGGAAGGAAGGAAGGATAATTAAAAGCACAAAAAATTAAACCAGGCATAGAGATTTCTGTAGAATGTTTCGGAGACAATGCGATTTGAGGTTTCACACAATGAGAAAGGTGATTGGCTATCCAGTAGAAAAAATCTTAGGGGAACGGGGATACAGGGGATGCATTTCCCTCTACATGTGGTAGAGAAGAGTCAAGAGCAGCACGGTAGAGAGAGGCAGGTATGAGAACCACCTTTTCGTGGCCCAGGAACGCTACCTGACGTGCTTTCAAGTTCAGGCCAGCTGCTGTTCTCCTAACTTTCTTCAGAGAAGCTTTCCCATGCCCCCTCCTCCTCCCAAGGTAATTCTCTTCAGGTGTTGCACCTGATGTAAACCCAGGGCTTATCCAGGCGCCTTCTTGCTCACTTGCTCAAACCCTTTCAAACCCTCCCAGGTCTGTTGTTTCTCTACACTTCTAACACCATCTCATCTTTCTCTCAATAGCAAAATCCTGCCGTAATTCTCAGAACAGATCAACTCCAGTCATCTACATCACTTTCTAGATGCAAAATAAAATAAAATAATAAATACAATTTAGAAATAAATGAAAACTTTGCGCCGGCATCCTCCACTCACTTCCTCCTCACCTACACTTCTTGCCCCCATGCATGGTCCCGCCACCATTGTCTCCAATACCAATCTCCTCCAGGCTTCCTGACAGAATAATATTTTGCAGGTTTTACTTGCAAAAAAAAAATATTTCTACATGCCATACTTTCAAACATATAAATAATATATAAGGCCAACCAATTTTTGGAGCCAAGGGTGACAAAAATCTCAAACTACAAATCTATTCCATTAGTTTTGTCCTTCAAAAAAGAATGTTTACGAAATACTCGTATCTCTTCAGTTAGCACAAATACAGTTGGTGACCCAAAATTTCAAGCAATGGCCCAAAGCGAGGGGAAGCGTAATGTTGACCCTGGTTTACAGAAGGTGAATCTGAGTCACGGCAAAGTTCTGAAATTTCACATGCACTCATTCTGCCTGTAAATGCCCCAGAATCAATGGTGAGTAAATGTGAACCCTGGCCAGGCAGGCGGAAGCACTTTGATTTCCATTGTGCGGTGACGCCAGATCCCCATTGCTTCTGACAAAGCCCCTCGTCAAAGCGGTGTGTCATCATGTGCGTTTGCCAGGGCCACAGCTCGGTGGGGACGCGCGCAGACCCACTTCCCGACTTCCCAGTAACTCTTTGGCCGCCTCCGGAACAAAGGCAGACGGGCCGGTCCCCGCAGGGCGCAGCGCCACCTGCTGGACGCTGAGTGATGAAAAGGAGGAAAACTGGAGTTGACCACAGAGACCAAAAAGTCCTGCCAGGGCCTTGTTTGCTTTGAGGCAACAGCCAGGCCTGCCTGGAAGGAGACCAGAAACACTGGTCAAAATAGCATCCTTTATCCAAACCAGCCCTCAGGGCCACATGC
Source organism: Rousettus aegyptiacus (assembly GCF_014176215.1). Lineage (NCBI taxonomy): Eukaryota > Metazoa > Chordata > Mammalia > Chiroptera > Pteropodidae > Rousettus > Rousettus aegyptiacus. The sequence continues at coordinate 54,758,682 of NW_023416311.1, forward strand.
GAGTCTTTCCTCACTGTGGAATGTGGTGTGGTGGGTGAGCACGTGCATGTGTGTGGAGGTGAGTGTGGTTGTGCATTTGGGGGGGGGGGTGTGCACACACACACACACATATTTGTCATCTCACAAAAGTAGGATAAGTGACATCCTCCTTGTTGGATTTATAAGGAATTCTGTAGTTGGCAGACTTTTACATAAATTATCCCATTTAATTGAACTCTCACTATTATTACAAGTGGATAAAATAGTCCCAAGCAAATGAACTGCCTCTCCGGCAGAACTCCTCATAACCTAATCATGTTTGATGATCACAGCTAACTAATGAACTTTCCACCTTTGCAAAAGACTTTGCCTTCTTGGAAACAAAGACTGTCACAACCCCCTGGCCAGGCAGAATGGCCCGTCAGCATGCAGGAGATCAAGGCTGACTCTGAGACGAAGTAAATTCCAGCCATCTGTGGGAAGGAGAAGTCTGAAATCAGACCTCAGCAGCTTCCAGGCAGCTGGGAGTGGGTATGGCAGAAAACAGACAAGTGGGCATGAGTAGGTTTTTGTCAGAACCAATTTGGCTCTTTAGAGATGAGCTCACATATGACACAATCGTGAGGTGACTTTCCCCGCCTAAGAGGCTCCTACCCTAAAACCAAGGACATTTGTTGAAGCAGGAGGCCTGAAAGGCAAAGCGAAGGTGATCATTGAAAGGCACTGTGTGGTATGCAGGTGTTTGACAGTTCCAGGACCACATGTGACCAACAGAGAGATTCTTCTGTATTTTCCTGATGACTGAATAACAAAAACTACAGTATCTCGAAGGCTTACTTTGCCAGGCATTAGGCTAAGTGCTTTGCCTTTTTTTTTTTCTTCACATAATCCTCACAACTGCCTGTAATCAGCCCTCTTTACAGATGAGAGAACTGAAGCCCAGAGATGTTAAGTGAACTGCCTAAGAATACGCAGCCCAGAGGAATAAAGGTAGGTCTCTATTGCCCAAAGACTATGATCCTAATGTTTACTCGACTGCTTCCCAGCTGTTCGTGCCTTGCTAGGCCCTGAACTAGTATATTTTACAGTCTATTTCAGGGTCAAAATGATTCATCAGCCACATGACCATCCCACTCATTTTCTTTGACCCCCTGAGTATGAAAACAGGGCTTGAGGAAAGAGTTTTTATTTATTTGTTTTGAGCCAGGATGACAAACTGGAGAATTGTTGGAACAAATAGTTCTAGGTCAGAGGTCAGGGGACAGACTGCACAAGTACAGCAAAACCAAAACAGGCTTCTCACAGCAGCTCTCGGTACCACGTGGGGACCCACGGGCTGAGGCTTGCGCACGTTTCTCTGAGTGGGATGCACTGGGTCTGAAGGGCGTCCTGGCCCCTTCTTATGTGGCTGGGGGAAGATGAGCAAAACACCGGCCTGGATTCGACTTCCAGTTCTGCCACATACCAGCTGTGGAACTGGGGAACACACATGAAAAGCAGCATGTAGCAGTGTCTTCTCTGAGGACTTCGGAGATTCCAAGGCTTCTCACTGTCAAGTGCTGCAAATGACAACTGTGCTAAATGGTCGTGGGTGACACGAGCAAATGTACAAGAAAACGCTGCTGCGCTTCGGCCTCCGGTACTGAGCTTTCCGGCTATCAGTTCCCCAGGGGCGAAAAAGGACTATTATTCTCATTAATTCTGGGGAGCACTCACATGAGAAATGGCAAAGGGACACTACTATCCTTGCAGTCCTTTGCCTTCTGGTTAAAACTTTCTGGACAGAATTACACAGGTTGAAGTTTCCATGAGGCAGTTTGACCTGACTGGATAATCAAAACGCCGTGTTCATCAAAGCTGTCCTGCACAGTGCAAATTCACTTCCATCATCGGCAGTGCTGTTTTTCCTATCAAGTCAACCAGTCCTCACGACAAAAGAAACTATAGTAGTGCCCTGTTATCTGTGGGGGAAATGTTACAAGACCCCCAGTGGATGCCTGAAACCATAGATAGTACTAAACTCTATATATACTGTGTTTTTCCTATACAGACATACCTATGATAAAGTTTAATTTATAAATTTGTAAGAGATTAATAAAAATAGAACAATTATAACAACATACTGTAACAAAGTTATGTGTATATGGCCTCGTCTTTCTCAAAATACCTTACTGTACTGTATCCGCCCCTCTCGTATTGTGGGAGGCTGCAATGCCCCCATGAGGAGAAGAGGTGAAGTGAATCACATAGGCATCCAGACAGGCATAAGGCAACTCTAAGGGTTACTTGGACACAGCCCTACAGTACCTCAGCTGTATCTATCTGATAACCCAGATGGTGACCAAGTGACTAACGGGTGGGGCGCATGCACCACATGGACATGCTGGACAAAGGGGTGACTCACGTCCTGAGCGGAACAGAGTGGATGACGTGAGATTTCATCATGCTCCTCAGACCGGCTTGCAATTGTAAACTTTCAAATTGTGCAGTTCTGGAATTTTTCCATTTAGTGTTTTCAGGTCGCGGTTGACCAAGCGTAACTGAGACCTCAGAAAGCAGAGCTGTGGATAAGGGGGAAAGGCTGCAGTGCCAGTTTTCCGTCTAAGGCTCTGACGGCCACTGGCTGGATGAGGGTGAGAGGGGAACAGATCCAGAAGACCTGTTCCCCCTGGAGGAGTGGAGACAGAGACACTTAGACCCAGCCAGGCTCTCCCCTCCCTGGCCTGCAGGAAGGACCCGCCCTCCCATACGGGTGTGGGGCAGCCACGGGGAAACTGGCCCTCGCCTGGTGGCACAGGCCCCACGCCTTCACACAGAAGCCTTTGTCTGGGAGGTGCTGGGGGACTCTTTCTTCCGAAATTAATTTTTTTTTTTCCTGAATGCTATCTAGATCCTGGAAATCTATTTCCATGAACTGATTTTAAAATATCCCATAAGTGAAAAATAATCAGCAGTATGAATGTTTACCTTTGGGGAATGGTTAAATAAAGGCTAGAGGCTCCTATGACATTTCTGAGTTTGTCAGCATGTAGAGGAAGCGTGCAATAACGTAAAGAAAGGTCTGTGTTAGCCTCTGACGTGAAAAACAGGGAAAAAGCTGTGTGCCGAAGTGTATCATGGTATGGTCTGACAATATAAAACATAAATGGTAAACCTAATTGGTACAATACTGTAATGGTAGATGCATGCTCTTATGTATTTTTCAAAACCCATAGAAGTTTACGGCAGGAAGGGTGAATCTTGAACAACAGTATTTCAATGTTGGCTTGTCAATTGTAACGACCATTTCAACTAATGCAGGGTCTTAATCATAGGGGAGGTGTGTGCAGGAAAGAACACATGATTAATATTTATACTATCTGCTCAATTTTTTTATAAACCTTAAACCGTTCTAAAAAAATGAATTCTATTATTTTCATTAACTGAAAACAAACAAAAAAGGAAAATAAATCAAAATGTTAATAGTGCCGTTTTTGGATGAGGAAATGATGACTATTCTTGTTTTCACTTTTCAGATTTTCTACATTTTAATTTTGTCTATTTTATGTGTCACTTGATCAATCAGGTCAAACAAAGGCACAGTTTTAAAATCTTGTCTGGGCAACTACTCTCTGAGGCAAAATCTGTATATGCTCAAAGCAGTCAACTGTCTAATTCTCTGTACACAGTAGGAACTTAATAAATTTTGCTATAAAACATAAGCACCTTTAAATATGTCTTCAACTCTGTCACCCTGTACCCTGAAGATTTGTTGCTGTGTGGCTTGGGAGAGGGTAGCAGATTGAAGTAATAACTGTGAGAGGAAGAAATCAGAGCCCTCGAGGATTACCTGGGTGGGTCATTCCAATTTAAAATCCCTTCTTAAGTAGCTAGAGGCCTGTGTGGCATCTTGAAAAGCATCTACCAAATGGCATCAATGAGCAGAGAGTGATGGGTGCTGATATAAAACGAGGTCTCAAGATGGTGCGTAATAAACAAGAAGCACTGATTCTGCTGTGCTCTACTGTGTAGAAGTTGCAGCGGTAGAGTTGGTTTGAGAATTGGGGGTGAGTATGGGAGGAAAACTTTTGGCTGAGTTCCTGATTCTTTGCAAACTCATCGATCAATGGATTCTGATAGAGGAGTTTGAGGAGTTTGTTTTAACATAGTTTTAGAGCTAATCCTTCCTATTAGAGTTGTTTTGCAAATTACAATGCATCTTCGAGTAGATCTCATTTACAGCTTTTATTTGTTTCCTGGTCACTTAATCTTATATGACTCTGAGCATCTTAAAGGCAGGGCTATGTCTTAAATATTTGTGTATGCCCTGCTTCTAGGTATGCCTGGCCCATAGTTGGTTCTTATGGTGGATTAAAAATGGCTGCAAATTCTTTGACACTTTCCATCAAGAGATGGAGACTCTTTCTCCTCCTTTTAAATCTGGGTTGGCCTGTGACTACTTTGACCAATTGAACATGGCGGAAGTGACATTACGCCAGCTCCAAGTCCAGCCTTAAGGCTCTTGGAGCCTTTTCATGTAAAAAGTCCAGGTACCCTGCTGGGGAGCCCAGGAGGAGAGACATGAGACTATGTAGAGACAAGCTCAGTTGAGCCTAGCCTTCCAGCCATCCTCGCCAAAGAGCAGACAAGTGAGGAAAGCCATTTTGAACCCTCCAAGTTAGATCAGCCACCATCTGAATGTCCCAAAGGATCCCAGTTGACTCCACATGGCAGAAGAATCACTCAGCTCAGCCCTTCCTAGATTTCCAACTCACAAAATCATGAGATATAATATAATGGTTGTTTCAGCCCCTAAGCTTTGGGATAGTTTCGTTAGGAAACAATAGATAACTAGAACAGCTCTCAATGAATGTTTGCTGATGAATGGATGGGTGGGTGAATGGATGGATGGTGGGTGGGCGGATGGATGGATGAATGGATGAATGGAAGGATGATTTAGCAGGGCCATTGTCTTTTCTAGAGAAATAATGCTCGGAGATAGAGCAACTTGTCAAAGCTACTAGAGAGGACATTTGTCATTCTCCCTCCTCCCTCAGCACCTGAATCTCCTTCTCCTTTTGGCGAATTCCCTAACTTGTAAAATAGATCCATCTCACATTATAGAGGCTGAATATACCCAACACCCACTTCCCCAGTCTTTTTTCAAGCTAAGGAGCACATGACGCAAGACTCTCCAGTTAGAAACTCCTGTCCCAGACTATAAATCAGAAACTGGTAAAGAAGCAAGGGTTTCTCAGGCTCCGTCACAGTAAGATGCGGGTGGTGGCAGCAGTAACCTCAACAGCATGGACCCTCCAGAGTCCCTGAGGCCACAGCTCCAGCATCAGGGTCTCATATCCAGGTGTCAGTGAGGTAAACTGCAGTTCCGCGCCCAGCCCAGCCACAGCAGTATCATCGCTGTGTTGTGATTCGAGGCCATTGTCCCTGCTTCCAAGTCTGTCTTCTCTTTCTCCCAGGGGTGTGGTGAGCTAAATTTCTTTTCTGCTTACAGCCTGGGGCACTGACCTATGGTCACACACTCAGGTTTCTCGTTCTCTATCCTACACTCAGAGGTCTGTGTGAACACTCTTGAAGTGATGTTCTCAGAGTACAGGGTTCTGCAGAGAGGAAGCAGAAGGGTAAGAGATCAGGGCTCGGGGCCCTCACCCCCACATTCAGGCAAAACACTCCCACTTTAATATTTTTAATGCTGCGATTCTCTTTACATTTTCTTTGGAAAAATAGTTCTGTTCCTAAAAATTAAGTTTAAAAATGACCACAGACACACATTAAATGATAATCCATATCATAGATTGTTTGGTGAAGAAAAATGTTAATCAAGAGAAATGATCACTCAAATGTTACAATGAGCCTTTGAAACAGATGATCCTTGCTCCAGAGCAGGTACCTCCAGAGGTTCCTTCTAGGTAAGTTTGTTGTGATAGAAAACTGAAAAAGGACATGGGGGAAGGATGTCATGAAGGCTGCCCATCAGCATACATCTGGAGCTGGTTTTCTAGAGGGTGTACAGGTGGAGCCCCTGACCCCTTCCCTTTTAAGTTCAGTGTTATTAGAACCTCTCAGTGGGTCGCAGCAGCCCTGTGTGGCCAACAGACTAGCAACATCAGGGTAGAGGCTCATGAGGAATGGTGGAGTCTGGACTGCTGACCAGGTTTAAATCCTTGGACAGGGCCTTCTCGGGAAGGGCTTGTCCCAGTATGTGTTGGAGCTAGAACTAGACACTCTGAACTATGGGGTTACCTTGGAGGCAATGGCTGTGTGTGGATGTGTGTGTAAGAGATATTAACAAAAAGCTGTAACACCAGTAAGAGGCTGGGGAGAAGGGCCTTCTCTCTCACTGCCGGACCAGTCAGGGCCACAGCTCAGGATGAACTTCACCTCTGTGCCTCAACCCCCACAGCAGGGAGCAGGGCCTGAGTTCAACTCCTGGTACAACCCACAAGGCCCAGAGCAGCATAGATGGGGCCACTGGAAATCGACCAGATCAAGCGGCCTTTGGGGCTCCTTGCACTCTTCGCAGGAGGGAGAAAGTCTAAGGGGGAAAGAACATTTGAATACTTTCTTAACAGTAATATGAGAGTTCGAGCCATTAACCTTAGGGAGAAGTATAACCAGGGTGGGTGGTTTGTTGCTAATTTTAAGGATCCATGCTTACTTCTTGATTCCATAGTTTGTTCAGTGTTGGTCTGGGGAAGGGAGGTACAGCCATGCCAGTTGGACAATTGGCAAACATAGAAATTCCAAGTAAGTAATTAATTTCAACTAAAAGCACATTTATAAAAGGAATAACTCACATGGGAAGCAGAGCTGGCTCGCAGCTCGTGATGGTCTGGACTGTTGGCTCTGAGTGACCCGCTATCATCCTTGTCATGCAGTCCCCAGTGGTTTTTCGCTTGACCTGCAGGAGCAGATGATCTGACCACCGGGCAGTGGCATCTAGAGCCCTGAGCTCACTGACCTCATCCGTTTCTGTGTTTGTTTCTGCAGCACGTGGTGTCTAATTCAAACCCGTCCAAGACATTTCTTCATTGGTCAGTTCAAACACATTTGCCCAGGTGGCTAAGAAGGGAGTGTGGATGTTGACTACAGGCCGAACTTTACCCAGCACAGCCTGGGCTGGAGGCTGTTGCTGCAATTGACCTGGTGGGCAGGGACAGGACCCAGAGTTTCAGGTTACACCGAACAGCAGGTCTAGGAAACAAAAGGGCCTTGTTCTGCATCACTTACTGAGAAGTGTCCTCAGTATTGTTTTGCTCCGAGAAACAGAGACATTTCCTTGGTAACCAGGCCCTGCCTTGGGTGCTATGATGGAGTTTACAGTGTAAGACCAAATAAATATGTGTATGTGTGAATGTGTGTGCACAGGCTGAGCTTTTAAAACAAGTCTTGCAGACACTCATATACCAACAAACCACTGTTTAACCCTGTTTCCTTAAAGAGTTATAATTTTCAAAAGTCTATAAATCAGAATCTGAATGGTCTTCCAAACTTCAAAGTGTCTGACCCTGAACTTAGACCTGAATATATCAGCCTCTTTCCCACTGGAGGGGCTTAAAATCTTCCCAGCCATTTCTCTACATCCCAAGTACTACATCATTACTTAAAAACTTGGGTTAGAAACAGTGTATCATCTGAAGTCTATGTATTATCATTCACATATACTTTTATGAGATAAATTTAAATATTTCAGTCATGTTGTTTTTATGATATGCACAGGATACCAGTGAGCGAATAAGAACAGTTATCGCATACCAGTACTTAACATTATTCATTTATTTCTTTGTCAATAAAGACAACCAGCATTAATAAATAATAAGTGAAGAGATGGATTACGATGGATGGATGGATGAGTGAGTGGATGGTTAGATCAATCAATTGATTAATTGACAGATAAAAATAAAAAGCTAAGTCTATTGACTGGCCAGATAAAGATGCATCAGCGAGTGAAGAAATTCATTAAGTCCACTGAAAGGAAAACGTCAGAGTTTTTAAAGTGTTGGCTTGGGGCGGGGTTGGGGTACTTTCTGCACTCAGCTTTTCTGGAAGGAAGAACAAAATGACAATATTATGACTATTGTGACTGCCACTACTACTACTACTACTAATAATAATAGTGTCTACAATTTGTTGATAAGTACTATTGAGGACTTTGTACTAAAACTTTTTTGGTTGAATGGATAACACATTACTTATTAAAATCTAAAAAAAATAAAAATAAAAACAACAAGGAAGCAAATTACATATGTATGTATTCATGTATGTATGTATATGGTAGTTTTTTCCCATTCTTTTCCCTAGGCTCTTGGTTTGGCCTAAGGCCACCGTAATTATTAGTTTATTAGGTATCTTTCCAAGGTAACAAAACAAGAATATAGTGATATATTGTAAAATACCATATAGAGATAGAGATATATAATGTTTGATGAAACATTATATATAATATATATTTCATAAAGAGGTGGCATATATATATTTTTTCTAATGTGTTTCTCACATAAATTATAACATTCTATTGATACTGTTCTATACCTTTTTTCTTTTAGCCAGTTAATATCATACATAAGCCTCTTTCCTTTTAATGGTTACACAGTATCTTACTTCTGGGTGTACCAAATTTTTAAAAATAGAAACTTAAATGGGATGAAAAGTTTCTTATAGATTTTTTCCCCAATCTCCTACATTTACAACACTCTACAATAATGACTAGTGTTCATTATGATGGCACTGACATGTCTTTGGAATCATTAATAAAAGGCTAAAAATTATATTCAGTATAATTTTGCTTTAAAGCATAGTTTCAATGGAACTTTTTTGGAAATCAAAGATCCCTGGGTGCTATTTATCCGCCCCTTGAAAAGATCCATTAATCATATGCATTATTCTTTGCTACCACTAGGTGGTGCTCCAACCACAATGTCTCTACCTGAGCCTCAGGAATCTGTGGCACACCTTCCTAGGACAGGCCACACTGGACAAATCTAGCCTTGAATAAAATCACACCATGTGACGTACATTTCTAAAACCACTAAAGTTTACACAGAACCCTCGAGTGAGGATGACAGTGGTCAAGTACTCTATTCAGGAAACCTGAACTTACCCACAGTGGGAAGGAAATGACTAAGGCAGGTGGGGTACCAGAGACAAGTCCGGTCTTTTCCTCCTGGTGATGCCTTCAATAGAAATTTAGTCTCCCACGCCAGGGAATGGCCCAGTACTACTGAAAGGTGAGGCCATGACCCAGTTCATACAGATATGTTCCATGGCCTTCCAATTACCGTGGCCTGGCCAACATCCACAGTAGGTAAAGGTTTGGGTGGAGGGTCAATGTGGGGTTCGTAGGTGGGTGGGCACCCTGCTCTTCTCTGGTATGTACTCTGGACTAGCAGCTCAGCTTTTGTCAGCATAGGTGACTTACTGCAGGAGGCAATGATCCAGATTTCTCCAGTCTGTGAACAAAGCTTCTCTCCCCATTTCCTGGAGTTTTTTCAGTTACATTCAGTTTCCCAAGTGAGTTTTGAGCCACTTCCCAAAAGAAGCACATGAATGTGCCAGCTTCAAAGAAAGACAAACCTCCATATCCAGGTCACTTTACAAACATGGCTGGGGTGTGTGATATGCTAGCAAATGTTACAGTGCACATAAAAAGAAGTGATCCGTGTAGGCTGGGGGACTAGAAAAGTTTTGTGAGAAAGGTGGCACTTAGAATGGCAGAACTCTTAATGTCTGGAGCTGTGAAGGGCCTTGGCAAACATCTGAACAGAGTGTTTGAAATGGTCCCTCGGAGTCCTAGGGATCTGGGGAGCTCCCTCAGGAGCCACCTGGAGATTGAGCAGGGAGGAGTCCCAGCCCATCACCCCCACCTCAGCCCAAATAACTCCACTTTGGTGGGTTTCTGCACAAGCTATTTTTGAAAAAAAGAATTCTGCTGGTTTTGTTTTTTGTTTTTTGTTTTCATTTGTTTTAAATTGATCTAGTCTAAATTGCTCATTTTACAGATGTACACTGTGTTGAAGCACACTGGGGACTTTTTTCAAAATTTTTGAATATGATGAAGAAGGGAGAACAGGGTGTCTACATGAAAATAAGAAAGAGCCACATCTCAACTGACTCGCAGATGAGAACAGCATGTTTGTCAAACCATGTGAACGTAAAAGCAGTTTATATTTGCCTCTCCGGTTCAATTAAGAGACACATTTTCTCTTACCAGAGAGAGAAACATAGAGCCTCAGATGCAACACACACCATACCCACAGAACTTGACAAGTGAATACTTATTTCCATTGTATAAATGACTTTTTTCTCTTCTCTTTTCACTTACTATCTTAAAGTTATATTCTACTCTTTGTCAAAATGCCTCCAATACAATTAAGAAAAAGGTAGCACTCCCTCCTGGGGTGATGTAACAGGCTCTAATCCAGGCTTGGCAGTGGGTGTGCTGGTAGACACTGGCCCCAAGTCTTATCTCATTGTAAAATATTTACTTACTTACCAACTTCTGTTTCCTCCTTATTTTACAAAATGTAGAATTAATTTCAGACTAGCTTCAAGAGCTTGAGCTAAGAAATGAGTTAGGAAAACCAAGGATCAGCAGGAAGAGATTAACTCTTAAAAAGTGGTGGGAAATTTATAACCCGGGTCACAAGGAAAAGGCCCCTGCTGCTTTTCTACTTGACTGGTGAAAAGAAAACAGGCGTCCCCTCAGTTGCTTGCTGTATTTCTGTGAAAGAAGCCCATCTCAAACCAACTTAAGTGAAAAAGAGAATTTACCAGCCCAGGCGATGGAAAAATGCAGGGGTGGATCACACTCAACCAGAGGCAGGCGCTCAAATGTCATCGGGCCTCTCTCTCACTCTGTCTCTTGCCTCGGCTTAATTCTTATGGACTTCATCCCCGCCAGGCTCTCCCGAAGGGATAGCAAAACTCTAACGGTTGCAGGCATACAAACTTAAAGCCCTCCAGGCAGAGAACACCTGTGTCCCAATAGCTCCAGGTACTGGGAATAGCATCTCATTGAATTGGACTCATATGCTTCTCCTTCAACATACTGGTTTGATTCCAGCTGGTCAGCCTGTGTCACATGACCACCCTTGGGAATTGAGAATTTGCCAGAGGTCACATTCTTCTAGAACTGAACCTTAAAAGATGGAACTCAAACCAAGGGCTAAGAGTAGAGGAGGGATGTTTCCCAAAAAGGAAAAGACAGGTTCCATTGCTGGAAGAGGGCTGTTGAGTAGAGAAAAACCACAGCTATGGACTCGCTTCATCTTGCCCAGCAATGCTGTGCTCTGTGCTGATCAGATAACACACACCTGAGGTGGGCTGGAGAGCCGCTAAGTAACACGTGATTAGCTAAGCTAGCCTGCCCATTCAATGATGTGTTCCTTAAACAGATGCTTATTTGCAGTACACCACAAACTTGGACAGAGCACATGTGGGGAGTGAGTTGGATAAACTGGCTTCCAGGAGCCGGTGTGTCAGGAAGTACAGCAGGCTTTGGGCCAGCCAAGGCCCCAGGCTGTATTTTGAGCATTGGTTGGCTGTCAACTACTTTTTTTTCCCTGCAGGTCCCAGAGCATCAGCCATTTTGTTTTTCTGCCTACTTTGTTCCCTGGAAGTTTTGCTTTTCGTAAATTTGCCTAAGCCTTGGACATGTCTTTCCAGCTACATTTGATATTCTTAAAAATAAGAAACAAGGTTTTCTTTTTCATTAGAACTGGGGATACACTGAGGACTGGGAAAACTTCAGAGATTCAGAAACCTTACAGTTTTCTCGTGGTCATTATTTCCAGTCATCACCCTTTACAGTTTCCTAACCTTAGGGAGTCCCTGAACCTCATGACGTTTCTGTCTCTTGCGCGTGAAGTAAAACTCCCAGAATCTCTCTCCCACCTTGTGTCTTAGCAATGCCAGCTACCATTTACTGAGCATTCACTCCAAGCCAGGCATTATGGGAAATACCTCAGTGTATTACCTCACGTAATCTTCACCTGTCCTCTGAGGGAGGATCCAATACCATCCAATGTAATACCACCCACCAAAGAGGAAACTGGAAGCTGGAGAGATGAAGTCACTTGCCTGAATGCAGGTCAGTCAGTGGCAACCAAGGGACTGGAACCAGCGCTGCTGACCACGACACACCAGCCTCCAAAGACCTCTGCTTCAGGAAGTTCTTTCCCAGCAGGGACACCCGAAGCCGCAGAATGATAAGAACCAGCCACGGCGTATCAGAGAGCACTCAGGAGCCCCCAAAACACAAGGAGGACATTGGCACCTCTGATGACCACAGGCTGAGTGATTTCAATCTAAATGTCTGACAACACATGCTCTCCAACCAACATATACAGAAACGGTTAAGATAGGGTTTTTTTTTTTTTCTCATGTTACCCCCACTTAACCGGAATCACCTCTATTTTCGGTAGTTGAGTGTTTCTCAACCTTATTTTATCCGTGTACCCTTCTGGTCAGTGCAAACATCTTCCTACCATGGTGCCAAACTCTGGGATGACCCCAGTGGTTTCTTCCCTCCCACTCTGCCTTTTGTGTTTCTCCATCTCACCAACCAGTGGATTTTGCTGAGCTTCACTTACTGTAGTTCGAATTACAAAAGAAACTCCTTTTTATTTTCCATCCATAAAATTTTTGTGTACTATTTAATATGATTTTCAGAATAAACCCAAACACATTGAAAACATTCAACACCTCAGATGACATGGGCCCCAACCAATCGGAACACTGCTGGTCCTTACAGCGTAGTGGCAAATACCAGCAGAACATGGGTCCTGCATATACCCGGGCGTCCTGCGGGGCTTCCTGAGGGCACCCTGCCCACCACCGCGGCTGAGAATGACTGAAAGAGGTCCTAGTGTTTCTGCTAACTTACCACAGAACTCCACTAGGTAAGGAAGAAACAAAAATGAAAACTGCATAATTCTCTTTCTCCTTCCTTCCTAACCAATTTTCTCTCGTATAGGGGATGGAATTATCAAAGGTAAGAAACAACATCCAGGTGTGTTGTTGTGTCAGCATGAGACTGTGAAATCCATCAGGGAGCTATTAGGTGGCATCGCCCTACTGCTCATTGCCGATTCAGCTATTATGAAACGCAGCAGGTGTCTATACAACAGCCGCCCATTTATTTCTCCCAAAGGAATCTCCACTGGCTTTTCATGAGGTCATGAGGAAAGGAAGCACTTGATTTCGTTATCTTCGAACATTGACCCAGGCCTGGAAGAAGCCAACGCCCAAACCTGAGCATTTCTGCTCTTGCCTGAGTTAGAAGGAAAGCATGATGACATGGCTAAAAACTAAGTCCTGTGCTCCTCCTGTGGAAAAGTGAACACAGCTCACAGCCTTTGGGTGACACTAAAAGTGAGGAACACTGTTCAGCAAAACAGTAGCAGGACCCAAAATAGATGGGGTCAGTCAGGAAGAAGGTAAAAAATATCAGAGAAATCATGCAGCTGCTGAAAAGATTTATTGAGTTTATGAGAAATACTCCCTGTTGAATCTTAGAAATTATTGGAAGGTGTTTGCAAGGGCTGCATTCTCCACTGGGAGATTCAGAGACCAAAAACAAACAAACAAACAAACAAACAACAAAAACCATGAAAGAGATGCTATATTTTTGTTCACAAAAATTAAGGAACCTTCAGTTCAATCAAATTTTATGGAGGGTGAGTGGGAAACATTAAAGCGAGTTTTTCTGCTGGAGGCCCCACTGCAAGCATATTGGTGGGGCGGGAGGGTAGGGGCGGTAGTCAGGTATTTCTGGGACTCTGAGGAGGGAGAAACTCAATCATCAGTCCTTGAGATGTGTAGGATCGCCAGTTCCCAAGCTGGAAAGCCCCAAAGTGCCCCAGCATTGACAATTCTGTGTGATTTAATCTTTCTCAGTCCTCTGACTTCAAGCTCCTGAGTCCTCTCCGGCTATCTCTGCAACACCGTGGCTCCAGCAGGAAGCAACACTCACACCATAAGGCAGCGGTTCCGCTAGACTGAAACGACCCAAACTCCAACAAAAGAAATGGTTAAAAGTATCATTGGAATACTAAGTAGCATTAATAAAGATGAGTTGGAGCTACACATATTCTAGGTAAGTTGTTACATGATGAAGGCAAGGGCAGGACCCTGGGCAGATTTAGGGAAAAAAATACATAAACAACCATCTCCAGAAAGAACTAGGTAATCGTGATTACATGTGGATACAGGAACTGGATACAGGTCAGGAGTGAGAGGAAGCACATCTCTTTAGTGTATCATCTTTTGTAACAACAAACCAGAGTTACTTTAAAAACATTTCTAAGGAGAAAAGCTACCCTCACAAAAGCATTAGTAACAAGTTTCAGCTTCACCCAGGATGTCTTGGAGGAGGGCGGGGAGGGCTTTATGCCCACAGAAAGCTGCCAAGATTTCTGGCCCCCAAATCCCTTTTTACACACCTGCTACTGCAGCTCCTCTGCTGGTCTCCCACCACACCTTCAGCTCTGCTGTCTGTTTTCATGCGTCCTCCTTTCTCCACGCCCAAACTTCAATTATGCCCCTCCTTTAAAGCCACTGGATGGAAACTCCCTTCCCCAGCGATCTACCAAAAAATTTCTGCGCACCATGGGAATCACTCCACTACCTGAGACCATGAGAATTGCCACATTTCTTAGTTTCTTCTGGAGAAAAAGGAATCTGGCTCAGTCCCCAGGCACGCTGTCCCAGTTCCCCCTTTGGGGTCACCAGAGAACCCTAGCATTCTAGTTTCCAGAATCTGCGCCCACTGGGCGGGAACCTTGGGTGCACTGCACAGCGCTCCCTTCTCCCTGCCCCCGGCCCAGCCCCCTGGCGCCACTGGCTATCTACTCTGACAGCCTCTGTCGCGGCCAGGCCAGGCCCAGGGCCCTCTCCCTTGGCTCCCAGGTCCTGAGACTCAGGCTCACCCGAGGTCTCCACAGCCTCCTTCACTCAACTCAACCCCAGGTGTGTCACAGCTCGGGGTACTAGATGGCAAGGGGCACACGGGTTCCCACCACTCAAGGCCTGCTACCCTCTCTCTATCATTGGAGCCAGGCCATTGCCATCTTCTCTTTGAAACCCACTTCCCATCCTCTCCTCTGTCTGGCTCCCCCTTACATTTCAAAATTAATATTTCACTTCTAAAATGCAAAAGAGCTAACACCGGACCCTTCCCCATCCTGGATGAGGGCATCCAATCTCAGAACACAAAGGCCTGTCAGTCTTTTGTAAAGGGGATGTTTTCTGCATCACTAAAAACTCCACATGGGAATTATCAGCCCACTACTCCGTTCCACCCTCCTCTCAATAACTCTTTGTGCTTTATAAGGGGAAGTATATTCCATAAATAAATAGGAAGACTTCCACAGGGAGGCAAGGGCCCTGCTTAGCCAGGGCACTTGAGACCCAGTTTTGTGAATTTAATATCACAGGAGGGTAACTTTCACAGTAAAACAGCACCTCCCAGGGTTGGTAAGCTTCGTGAGGTTTGACAGGTGAGTCTGAGCACAAAGGATGGAGAGAATATCTTTGGGCGGGTCTTCTTCTGAGGATGGAAGGTCTTTGGCAGGAACATGAACCTAATGGGTTCTGATTCGGTGGGGCGGGGTGGGGCCCAGGCAGGTATTTTTAAAGATCCCCAGGTGAGTCTCACATACAGACAAAATGGAAAGCTGAACGTGTGGCGGCCTAAGGCTTTGAATTTCACCAGGGCTATGAGTTGGTTTCGCAGCCCCAATCTCCATCTCCCCATAGCACATCCTCAGATAAACACCCTCTGTGTGTTCTCTGAATTTTCCACACAGTGTTCGTGCCACACAGACGCTGATGTTTCCCTCTCATGTCAGGGCCCGTCCTCCTCCTGTGCCCCCTGGTGCTGTCCTGAATGTTGGAAGGGAAGCTTGCCGCCGCCGGCCAGTGACCCATCCTTAGGCATCACAGAGAAGAACGCTGAGCCCCCTTTGCCGTGGTAGCCAGTGAGATGCGGGAGAGCAAGACAGGGATGAAGTGCCAAGGCAGGCTTTGGGAAAGCTGCACATTGGTGGTCCAGGGTTTCTACCGCTGCGAGGTCCACTCCCTCTCCCTAGCTGTCAGGGCTTGGGCCCCCACCTCACCGCTGCACCCCCTTCAGCCATGGCAATAGAGAAGCACTTCATCTGTCCTCCCTTCCTTCACCGGTTCGACTAGCTGCTATTTCAACATCTGCTTTCTTGGTACTGAGACAACGGGACTGGTTCCTCCAGGAGTGGTGAAGCCTCAGGAAGGGGCCACAGTCAGTCAGGCTGGGTGGGAATATGGAGCTGTCACTCTAGATGGCCCTGTCAGTCCTACTGTAAAGGCACCGGCCTGGTCCCCAGGTTGGCCTCCTAACCTTCCCTAATGACCATTCTCTGCACCAATATTTCTAACCTTTGTGCTTAGAAAGACACCTCCTCCTTGATTTCTGGTGGGGGGTCCAGAAGGCTGACTTCACCCCTTGGGAACTCAGAGTCGGGCACCGCTCACCTGGGGCCCGCGAAGGACTTCGAGGGCTGGGTCTCGAAGACGTTCCGTCAGTGGCTGTCATGTCACCCCTGAGACCAGTCGCTCTTACAGAATCTGAATGTGAGCCAAGATTCAGACGTCTCTTCCTTTGGGATGACAGTTCCATCCTCAGAAAATACCCTCAGTTTCCGATCGTCGATCGTTTCCCTCACATGCAACCTGACGCGGGCTGTCGCCGTCCCTGCGTGTCGCTGCTCACCTCAAGGCCACGGCGCTTGTGCTCCTGCGCCCAGACAGGGTGACAGTCGGCCTTCTCCAGAAGTAGTGTGATTTTTTAGTAATTCAGAGTCCAAAAGAGAAGCTCTAAGATTCCAGATTCTCCTGAAAACTGTAGAGAGACCCCTCTTCGGCCACCTTGGTAAGGCCGTACGTGGCTTCCTGCCCCTCCGCCACGGGGCTGCTGAGGGCTCACGGCATTTCGACGTGCGCTCGCAGGCTCAGTCTCCTCACAGTTCTCTGGGAGTCCCCACATCTGCGGAACTGGGGCTGGCATGGATACAAACTTTCCGTTCCCTCCCCTTTGGGGTGCTCTGCCGGTGGTCTCGTGGTCTCCCAGCGTCGTCATGATCAGTAAACCCGGGACATGCCACCTCATGTGTCTTTTATTGCCTTTCTGGTTCTCTAATTTCCCAGGAGCGCATCAAGAGTTGATCACATAGCTTTCGTTTTTGGTCTTTATCGTTTCTCTTTTTTTCTTAAGTTATACATGAGTATATCCTTATTGTATAACTTTCAAATAATATAAAAGTTTATGGAGCAAAGCTAAAAACAGCCGCTCCTCGGCCACTCTCCCCCTCAGAGACCCCAGTGCCCACAATTTGCTGTGTAACCTGCCGGCCCCCTTTCTGAGCATTTACGTCATACAGTATGTGGATCCATGCACACATATCGTTGCTTTATTTCTCATTTTTAAAATATAAATGTTATTTTGTAACTTTTAAAAATTAATACAACTTTCACTTGAAAATCTTTCATGTTAGAACATATAGATATTCAAGATAGATGATAGATATAGATAGATAGAAAATACACACACACATGTAATACCCTTATACCCTACATTTCTGTATTCATACAAAAGAGACTGTTCTGCACACAATTCTACACTTTGATTTTTAGACCCTAGAAAACACAGCACATTCTCATCTCCTTCGTTATTAATGACATCCTTTCCAGCATTTGGATGTGCCAAAATTTATTAACCAGAAGCCCACCGAAGGACATTTTTGTTACAAGTACACTTTGCATCTATAACGGCACCTCATATTCTGTGGAGGCCCACGAGACCTGAGAAGAGTTGTGTGGGGAAAGGTGCTTAACAGAAACCATGGTGGGAAGATTCCTGGGCGAGGAAGAACTCAGAGCCTGGTGCGCCCTCTGAATTCATAACTTCACTCAAAGGTGACGTTGTTCAGCCCAGATCTTTATTTCCCAGTTTTTGCTCCTTTCAGTTTTATCGCAAGCATTTTGGACAAGTCATTCCAAATGGCAGCTCCATACACATGTGCCCAGTGATTGTCTCTGGGTGGGAAAAGCTGTCCTTCTGTCCCCAAGTGATTCATTTCCTCATGGGGAAGGAATTTTTTCACAACCAGGTGAGCACAGATGTAGCTTCCACTTCTGTGTAAGGCAGGTGCCATATACCCGATAATTTGAAAATATTAATTTAATGTTCTGATGCATTGTAACCAATTGGCCCCAGGTGGTTTACTTTCTTCTGGTTCTGCCTCCCTGGTCACAGAGTCCTCGTTTAGCTGCAGAGTCATTTTAGCCAAAGCCAAGTCATCTTTCCCAAGAGGGGCGTGAAATTGCTTTAAAAAACAAAACTTTTATTTCAGCGTTTCTGACACCAGCCACGCATCCACCAAGTGTTTGCTTATGAGCCTGAATTTCCTGTTGCTGAGCATAACTTCTTTTTTATTACGGTTTTTAAATCCCAGCCACTGAACCAGTTTTTCACCTTTATTTTGACATGAACCACTCTCCATTCTGCTCTTGCATCATCTTCTCCTGGCTTCACCTGCCTCTTCTCCAGTCTGGAGCCCACGCTGGGCTGTTCCAGCCACATGTCAGAGTCAAGAGTCCCCTGTCTCTTAGTCTCTTGTCTCGTTGGAGCTGCCCTGTTTGTCCATCCTCAGCCCTGGAAGCCCCTCCGCATCCGTGCCCTGCACCCCAGCACTTCCACTGAAGACGTTCCCCTCCTTCTCTCCTAGCCCCACTGCCCGGCCTTCTGTTCCCTGTGCTCAGCTGTGTCTGCGCCCTGCTCCAACAGGCATCCCCTTTCACTCACGTTTATATTTTCCTCCATCGGTTGGTGGCTGTCTTCACAAAAACAAAAGTGAGCAAACAAACAACAATGACAACAAAAACCCTACTCAAACTCCCTTATACTAAAGATACTTTTTCCCAGCCCTGCTGTTTCCTTAAGTTATCACTAGATCACTTCTCCTTCTCCTGCCAAAGTTCTTTAAAGGTTACTCTGCACTGGTTTTCTCTGTTTTCTTACTGCCCAATCATGGCTTTAGATAAGTAAAAAACTAAACATAATATATGCATATGGTAAAAATTCACTGAAGAACGTATACAATGGAAAAATAAAAGCCTTTACCTGAGAGAAATAAATAAGCAGAGCAGACAGGGTTTTTAGGGCAGCTACTCTGTATGGCGATTCATGGCATCATATATTTGTTTAAACCCATAGAATGTACACCACCAAGAGGGAACCCTGAGGTAAACTCTGAACTTTGGGGCATTATGATGTGTCATAATGCGTAAGCGCTCCAATTACAGCCAAGTGTGCCATCTCTTCTTGCTGGCCCAGAGAATTGAGGCATTAAGCACACATCAATGGGCTTAGCGAAGAGAGACCCTGACCTTGGAGAGTGTGCATGTGAACCAGTTCCAACTCAGGAAATATAAGGGAAGTCTGCCAGTCATAAAGCATGAAAGGAGGAATGCCCTACCTGTGCCAGCCTCTGCCTCCTACCTTTGACCATAGTTGCATGAAACAGGTGCTCAGACTGGCTGCAGCCAATCTGCAGTCATGAGGGGACGACCAGGAGGATCTCAATGACGCTCACCCAGGCCCCTCCCTGGGTCACTGAGCCTCTGAGGCAACTTCCTACCTCCGACTTCCTGATAGCAAAGAAAAACAAAACCTTCTAATCAAAACCAATTTTAATTGAGTATTCTGTTACTTTCCACTTAAAATATTTGAATTGATAAACTTGGTTAAAGGCTGGGGTTACAAAAACAGGGGTATTATATTCTGCTGTTCAGATGATGTCCTGAAATATGAATCTATGTGCTGTCCCTCAGAGCTCCCTAGAGCCCTTAGAGGGAACCCAATCACAGCCCCAGAGGAATCCTTCACCTTCCATCTATCTCTAACCATATCCGTCCCAAAGGAGACGGGTATGATACCCTGTGAGAGCTCCTTTGGCATCAGGGGCTGGGAAGAAAGAGATACATAATTCTGTTTGAGATTCCTAATGAAGAGGTTCCTAATAAACTCAAACTAAATCAATGACTTAGTTTAGTTTGTCTGATATGATTAGCTTAAGGAGAGAAGAGGAATAGGGGTTATTTCTCTCCCATGAAGCCAAAAGCAAGAGTAAGAGATCTTTGTGTCATGAAACACCTAGAAAGGTCAATGATAGAGTCTCGAACTTAAATGACAGCAAGAAACCTCACTGAGATCCAGGGACTTTCAGGTCACTAGTATTCGTAGGTGATATGCCATTCCTAAACATCTTACAAAAGATGGCAACAAGAGAGACATTCCAAATATATGGTGGAACCTGTTAGAAAGCAGCCCAGACTCATAACCTTGGTTGAACTACAGGTCCTCCAAGTCAGAGATGCTCTCCTTAGTCCTCTAGTCAGTTTGGAATCTAAAATATCTACCTTTCAAAGTTGCTGTGAGGATTTGAGGTAAGGAATATGAAGCTTCTAGCACCGAGCCTGGCACACAGTAGGTACATCATAAATGACAGCTGTCATTATCACTGAGTTCAGCATCGAGCAGCTCCGCATAGAGATGGAAGATGAGGAAACAGTCCTAACAGAAAGATTATGGCTAGTCACAGTCAGAAGTCTTCCATGGTCAAATCTGGAGGTAGCATCTAGAGTTATGGTCCTCTGTGGTTGAATCTAGAGAGGTC
Organism: Rousettus aegyptiacus; assembly: GCF_014176215.1. Taxonomy (NCBI): domain Eukaryota; kingdom Metazoa; phylum Chordata; class Mammalia; order Chiroptera; family Pteropodidae; genus Rousettus; species Rousettus aegyptiacus. The sequence goes on from NW_023416311.1 coordinate 54,779,366, forward strand.
CAGAGAGAGAGAGCATCAAACAGGATCAGACTCTGAAAATGGGCACAGCTACAAACTAGAATCTTCATGTGTCTGAAATTGGAAAGGGCTGCTGGCAACATGGCTCACTCACCTGAACGCCTACGGTGCCATATCAAAAGGGCCAAGGCAGCCATGATCCAGTCTAGGGAGCCTTGAGGGCAGCATAGCACAACGGTGGGCCACCACCTACGCAGCTACCCCTTTGCACCACTTACAGACTTGTGGAAGTCAGGACTGGTCTCAGGGTAAAATTTGAGGGACCCTGAAAGTTTTGTATGCCCCAAAGCATCCCTACTGCTCCTTAGAGCCCTTCTATAGTCAGATTGCATTTAGCATTCATTGCATTCCTTGGGAGATGTGACAAAGTCCTTAATTCATCAAATATTTAACTGCAATCTACTCATGCTTAAAACATACCTATTATGGCTCCTCACTGCTTATGTGTAAAGTCCTCATTCTGTAGCTTGCCAAAGAACACCCAGCATCTGCCTGCTCTACCTACTCAAACCCCTACTACTCTATCCACATGCAACTACACCTAGCACCAAGCACCATTCATGTCATTCTTGCTTTTCTTTCTCCTCTGCCTGCAGTGCCTTTCCCTGCCTTGTAGACTCACCAAATCTCTTCTCTCGGGATTCGGCCTAGCTCACCTTTCTCAACCATTCCCTAGGCTTCCAGGTGGGAATGACTGCTCTCTTTTGGTTATCGTTGTGCCAAAACGTACTTCTATTATACTTTCTAGACCATTTTATGCCATATGTCCACTGCTTTTGTCTGTACCTCCCCCCCCCAACCCCCACTAGACTGCATAGAGGACAGCACTTGCTGGAGGATGAGCAGGTATGGAAAAGAGAAAAGGGTGGCTTCAGTTTTGGTCACACTGAGGCTGAGAGGCCCAAGTAACCCCCAGATGAGTCTTCTCAGTAGGCAGTGGGCTACTATTCACTCCTGAGGCTTAGGAGAGAGGTCTAGACAAGAAAAATAAATATGATGCTTATCAAAAATAGGTGACAGCTGGACTTCCCACCTCCCGCTTCCTGAACAGCCAAGAAAAACAAACCCCTCTAATCAAAACCAGCTGTGTAGATAAAATCTTTCAGGGAGGGTGTGTACATAGTGAGAAGAGGATCAAGCCCCAGGATATACCATGGGAAGGCAAATTCCTGAGAAAGAGGCTGAGACAGAATACCCAGGGATACAGGAAGAATAAAAAAGATTACGTTGCAAATGATATTGGGAAGAAAACAGCTTGGGAAGCCGGGGAGATGTGAGCTACAAGGTCAAGTCTGGCGAAGTGTGCAAATAAAGAGAAAGCCTGAAAATGTTCATTTGTGGCCAAATTTTCCCAGCCCTCATCAACCTGTGGGCATAAATGAGATCATATTAACAGTAATAACCTGTGCTCTACACTAACTCATTGTCAACCATGTGCATAGCAGGACCTCCATTCCCTTAAAAAAAGTCCTCATTTCTCAGTATGCCTGAACTGCTTGGGGGTGTCTTATGGGCTCTTCCACACACCACCACACACACCCCTTCTTGATTGTTTGTAGTACTTGAGGACAGGGCCCCCTTGGACCCTCCATGGCAGCCCCTCCCCCCACACCCCGAGATGCCCCTCAGGACTGTGGTTTCCATCTCCTGACGTGCCAAGGCTACAAACCTTCAAGATGCCAATGCAGCAGAATATTCCATGCTCTGAATTCTTCTCTGAGCTGAAGCCACAGCATTTTCTGAGAAATGAAATGGGCACCCCCTCTTTGTCACCTGTTTGTGTTCCATGTCTCACAGTTCCTCAAGAAAATGCCTTGTTCAGCTGTGTTCTGTGGACATCTGTCCTAAGGCTTCAGACTCTACTCCCTGGAGCTGAGCTATAGGGCAGGTGATGGAGTCCCCTTGTGCCCCAGCCTCTGCCTCAGGTACCCAACCCCCCAAAACAGACCTTTGAAAGTTTCACTCCACTAGTTTACCAAAAGCTCCACACCCACACTTCTCAATCTGAGTCAGGACACCTCCCGATAAGGTGATTTAGCAATGCAGAGGGCAGGAGTGGTGTGCGCCAAAGGACTTTTAGCAGAAGGGTGGAGAAGGAAGTCAGACTGAAGGTGAGTAAAGTACAGAAAGCAAACATAAACGGCCAGTTTCACAACACTTATCTGTTATGAAAAGGGCAGAGGCTGGAAAGCAGGGCCAAAGGAGATAGGAGATGGTGGTGGTGGTGGTGGTGGTGGTGGTGGTTTTCGACAAGGGAGAGATGTGCACAGAATCACATGCTGGGGGAAAAGAGCTAACGGAGAAGGAGAGGTGAACCCCAGACGCCAAGAAGAGAGAAGGGCTCTGAGGGAATGGCCCAGTGACCCATGGGTTGGGTGAGTGGAAAGAAGCAGCCTTGAGCGTCCTGAAGGGACCCTAGGCCTCAGGGCGGGATCCACTGCAGAAGTCTGAGCTAAAGGAAGAAGAGAGGCAACACAGCCTCCTCTGTGAACTTATTAAGGAGGGAAGTGAAGCCAAGCACAGAGAAGTCCCAAGCCCTGACCAGGACAAGAGCCTCAGGCCTCCTGGCCCTGGCATAATCTTTTTGTTGACAGAGATCTCATCTGTTAGCTCTCTCTCCAAGATTCAGAATCTGTGTTTCTCATTTTGCCATTTAATTTTAGTAGTAGTTAGAGGAGGTTCTGGGAGTCACTTTCTTTTCTTGAGAAATCACATTATGCTTGGGATTTCACCAACATGGCAGTCAAGGGAGAAGTCCAGTTCCCATCTCTCTGAAGGTACTCTAGTTTCAGTGTCAAACTTCCTGGGCAAAAGGATGATTCGCTTTTAATGGCTTTTCCTTGACTTGTTTATTTAATTACCGCACACAGAGGGGGTCTGAACTGTCCTAGAACAGAAGCTTTACTCCACCTACCAGGAAACGTGGGGACCCCAGGGAAGAGTCAAGATTTTCTGGCAAACCTAGCCACCTTCTGTCCCGCCCACAGGGGACAACAGCCTTTCAGCACCAGCTGCTGCCACAAGGAATACAAGCTGTCTTGTCAGGCCTGACTATTCAGGGAAGCGCAAGTCCAGATTCTTTTGTGAAATCTCCAGATTTTTAAATGTTGGGAACTACATCCATTAAAAACAATCGCAACAACAAAACCCCTGTGCAGGCTAAGCAAAAGGCCCTGGGAGCAACTTCAAGACAGATGCCAAGCTACAATTGCAGTTTCACTTCTTTTAAAGAGATTTGTTTCTTGAATGATTCTTTTTGGCCAGCACGTTTTTAAACAGGCATCTCTGACAAGGCAAATGTTTTACCCTAGAAGGTCACTGCTCACTCGGAACTCTCCCTGGGCCTGGTCTTTGTGCTTTGTGCTTCTCCAAAGGGCGATCTGACCCTGCTTTCTGTCAAAGGGCAGGCATTCCTGAAAGGTCTAAGGACAATAATGACAAGCTAGGCACAGGTATTGATGACTAAATGCAAGTATGCCTCTTCCTTGGCATCACCGGCTGGTGAATTGCACCACAGTGGAATGACTTTGGGGCTGTCCCTTTAAAAACTGAGCACATTACCAGACAAACTCCTCCTCCAGGGAGGTTCCTTTAAATGAGAGCCAGCTGGCTGGGCCTCTTTTTACTCCAGAGCAATACCTGCAATTGAGGATTCCTCCCCAGGAGGCAGCAGCTTGTCAGCATGGCTCAGGAGTTTGTGAACAGCAAAATCCAGCCTGGGAAAGTGGTGGTGTTCATCAAGCCCACCTGCCCCTACTGCAGACAGACCCAAGAGATCCTCAGTCAATTTCCCTTCAAAGAAGGAATTTTGGAATTCGTTGATATCACAGCCACCGATGACACTGAAAAGATTCAAGATTATTTGAAACAGCTCACAGGAGCCAGAACGGTGAGTTTGGGGTTTTGCCCTAAAAGGTCGAGAGGAAAGGCTCTCCCGTTCCTTTTTCTTGTCAGGGCTGTGGACGGCTCTGCCTGTGTCTTTCTCTACGACACCGCTAGGGCTCGGGCTCTGTTGCTCAAGTCGCAGGGAGGGCTGTGCAGGGTGGGGGAGGGCGCCTGAGAGAAGACACTGCTCCCTTGAATAGGCGGCGGAACTGCAGCCCATGGTCCTTTTAGAACCTAGGAGGGGACACAGCTGATTGTGCTGGACATCGGGGTCCATGGGCCCAGTAGCTGTCCAGAGTCATTAAGGAGTTATCTGGTGTCTTTGTTTTCAGCACCGCTGCGAAGTGACAGTTTTCAGCTTGCAGGGCTGCGGGTGGAGGGGCCAAGTGTGATCGTAGGTTTCTGTTGTCGACATGGGAATCGTGTGCATTCTTTCTTACATTTCACATGGCCGAGTAGGATTCGCTGTTCTTCCATCTTTTCTTGAGGCTCTCTTTAGCCCTCACCAGTTCCACTCATTCTTATCTAACTCCTCCCACTGGAAAAATTTAATGGCTCATTACTTGCCCCTTGCTCTAAATTGTGGGTATTTCCAGGTCACCGCAGGAAGTTCAGAGGCCAGAGTTCCAGCCTGGCTCTCGCAGTGGTTTGTCGTGTGAGCCTGGGCAAGTCACCACTCTGTGCTCCTCAAGGACCCCCTCGGCTGCAAGACCAGACCAGAGTAGGCAAGCTCTAAGTCCCCTTTGCTATGAATAGACCAAAGGACTCTCTAAGAGCTGCTGTCTTCTCTCTGAAACGTCCTCAGGACCCACGGCTTCTTGTGGGATGTGAGGCCACGCAGACTGCCTGTGTCCGTTCCGGGTCTGGCTGGGGTGAATGGTGTTCTGCCCGCTCACCTAGTACTCTCTCAGGATGCACAGTCTAGGACACAGGGTCTGCAGAGCACACATCCTCGTTCAGTTTTAGTTTGGCTTACAGGGTTTTCTGTGGTTTCTCAGTGTAAAGCACGGCAGGCTGTTTCTCCCTCTCCAATGACAAATCAGCATTCTGGTGGAAAGGGAGTCTAAGCATGTTGCCCCATTGCCTCCAGGGCCCCAGCTGCGAGCTGAGGACTCTAGTCTCTGGGAGGACCTGGGGCAGGGGACACAAATGTGAGAGGGACTTTGGCTACTTAGCTGGACCACCAGCTGTCCAGGCTGCCTGGGCCCTGAGGGGGAAAGGACTGTATCAGTACTGCCATGCCCCCCACTGTGATGGGTCCCTCTCGGCCAGTGGCTCCCAAATGTGGCTGCACGTTAGAATCACCCGAGGGCCTTGTTAAACAATGCCAATGCCCAAGTCATACCCCATATCAATTCAATCACCATGTTGGAGGTGGGAACCAGGCCTCAGTAGTAGGTCAAAGGGTACAAACTTTCAGTTATAAGATGAGTAAGCTCTGGGGAACTAATGTACGGCATAGTGATTGTAGTTAATAATACTGAATTGTATACTTGAAATTTCAGAAGAGAGTAGATCTTAAGTGTTCTCATTGCACACATAAAAATGATAACCATGTGAGGTGATAAATGTATTAATTTGATTGTGGTAATTATTGTATAATGTTTACGTATATCAAACCATGATATTTTCCACCTTAATATATGCAAATTTATTTGTCAATTATTCCTCAGCGAAGGTGGAAAAAATTGAAGAGTTTATTTCCCATATTTATTATCTCAACGTGCAGTAAGTTTTGGGAGCCGTGGCTCTCACCTGAGCAGCATCTATTCTCTAGCAGGAACAATAAACCTCTTTATGCATTCATTCAGCAGGTGTTTTTTCATTTCTTTGTAAAGCAACAATTTTTCTCCTAATGGTCTTTTAAGCTTATTTTTGAATTTTTAAAAATATTTTCCACAGGTTCTTAAGTCCTAAATGCATTTCTCCAAGGGAAAGAACAAACCCTTTAAAGTTTTATGCTCCATGATCCCCAGGAGTGATGGGGTTATACTTGAAGAGATTGACAACTTGAAAGCCGTGGCTATCTTGTACCTATCCTGTAACGACCTATGGTGCCCTGCATATAGTAGGGGCCCAGCAGGATTTGACTGATCGCAGAAACATGCCTTCAATCAGGCCACGTGCCTGGAGAAACCTGTCTCGGTTTTGCTATAGCCACAACTCCCAAATCAGTGCCTTTATTTATTCCTTCTCTAAAAATCTTCTTTCCTTCATGTAGATTTGAGTTTCTGACCTCTATTATTTTCCTTCTCTCTAAAGAACTTCTTTGAACATTTCTTGCAAGGCAGGTCTACTGGCAAGAAATTCCCTCGATTTTTGTGTGAGGACGTCTTTACTTCTTCTTCACTTCTGGAGGATAGTTTTGCTGGTACAACAAATATTTTAAAGCACTTACTAAATACTAGGCAGTTTTCTGAACATTGGAAACACCTGCATGAACAAAACAAAAACTGCTTTTGTGGAACTTACATTCTAGTAAATACCCTAAATAAAATAGAGTGTTGGAAGGTGGTAAAGTGTACGTGCTAAGGAGACAAACTAAGGAGAGGGAGGTAGGCAGTTGGCAGCAGGGTACGGTTTTAAATGGAGCCATTGGGACCTCATCAATTTCAGTAGATCTCTAAAGAAGGTGAAGGAGCAAGACACTCAGAAATTTAGGGGTAAGAGTGTTTCCAGCAGTGGGAATAGCAAGTGCAAAGGTCCTATAACAAGTGTGCCTGCTAAGCAGGCCTGCGTGCCTGGAGCACTGTAAGCCAGGGGGCCAGCAGGAGACACAGTCCGGGAGATAATGAGGTGTAGGTTGGGAAGGCCGTTCAAGCTATCATAAGGACTGTGGCTGGTGATGAGATGAGCAGAGAAATGATATGGCCTGCCTTCGTTTTGAAAAGATCATTCTGGTGGCTGTGGGGAAAAGAAACTACAGGAAGGACAGGGTGAGCGTTGAAGCTGAGAGACACCTGGAGGCTATCTATAGCTCTCACTCCGATGAGAAATGATGGTGGCTTGTGCCAGGGATGTAGCCAAGAAGGTGGCGAGGAGTGTTGGGAAGTAGCTTTGAGTAGCTGCATCCGAGGAACCTTACAGCACAGATGATGCCACCTTGCTGAGGCTGGGACTGGAGAAACCTACTCCAGGAGCATAAGGGCCCGATATTACCAAGACTGTTTATGGTGGCAGCTCTCTTTCGCTTCTTGACAGTAAAGACTCAAGTTCACAGGAAAAGTGGGATGGGGCCTGGAGGGGAGGCACTGAAGGTGCATTTCCCCTTCTTTTCTCAACTGAATCAAGTTTCCTGTTTTGTCACCACAGCTCCCCACACTGTCCTATGGAGCTTATAATTCAGTTTCCTTTGGGGGTGCCTGTAACTAACTGGTGGCTTTAATGTGGTTTTGCTGCTACAGAGACTAACGAGGGGGTGTAAGGGTGAAGGGGCCTTTCAGTCTTCAGGTAAATCAGCTTCTCTGCCAGAGAGTGTACACAGAACTCCGCCCTCGAGAAAGCCTGACCACATGTTGGGGCCTGCCTGGGGCGTCTGGGGGCTGCTGGAAGGCTGTTGGTTTTCAAAGCCTCAGTTACCATGGGAGGAGTGAACAACTGCTCAGTGTCTAACTGTCATTTGCAAACAAGATCCCTGCAGCAGCAACAGCAGCTGGGAACTTGTCAAAAATGCAAATTCTTGGGCCCCAATGCAGATATCCTGTCTCAGAAATTTGATATTGGCGGGGAGAAATCTATGTTTTTACAAGCCTTTTGGCGGTTCTGGTGCACTTTCCACAGTCTGAGATGAGGGCGCCTGTCCCTCAAGGCATTGTCTCCAAATAACTTAACTCAGGCCCTCTTGGCCAACACCCTTGTCAAAGGCGGAGACTGCACAAGATGTATGAATGGTGATAATTGCTCAATTCTTTTTGAAAAAATAAAAGTTCAAGGATAAATACATCTCGTCCTTATTTAAAGATCAGGTGATTTTTATTTCATCAGACATTGCCTTAACAGGAGTTCTGCAGTGTCATTATATTAGAACTACATTAGGATTCTGTTCTATTTACTGTTACAACTGACCACAGCCAAGTGTCCCTGGGGAGATAGAAGCCAAAAGGCCCCAACAATTTGTGGGGGAAGCTTTATTTTCTCTAAAATTATGGCTAGGACCCAAGGGAAAACTTAAGTTTCTGATCTCGATTTTCTACAGCTATTCCTTCAGCCCGATAAAAGCAATGCTGCCTTGATGGCACGTTCCATTTGCAGAGTCCCCACACAGCCATGTGGTGCTGGGGGAGCAGGCAGCACCTTCTGTGACTTAAGAAGGCATTACCAGGCTTCCTCTCCAGAATGCAGTTATGAGGACCCTTTCCCCCTTTAGAGGTACAGAAAATAGCTGTGGAAATGTGGTGATGGGTTTCCTTTTTAATAATTGGCCTTGATTTTTAAAGCCCACATCTACCCAGACCCCCTTATTACAAATAATGTAAAAACTTACCCAAAATAATTCAGCCCTTTGTCTCACCTGTTTCTTAAAAAATCACTTGATTATCATGATTCTGAGGAAAACCAAAAGCTTTGAAAATATTCTTACTGCTGCTTGTCTTCCATTTCTCCCACCCCTTGTGGTATGTTCTAGCGCTCAGGAAGACGACTCGCTTGCTTCTGACCACTCAGGTGACCTATTGTGCTTGTTTCTTCACTGCCAGTCAGCTTTTCTGTGACACCCTTGGCCTGGAAGTTGTCTGGGCCACAGTGAGAGAATTGCCTCCTCCTTCAGAATTCCAAAAGCCCTTTGGACTTCTGGAATGTGCCTGTACCAAGCATCAGGGAGGGAACCTGAGTATGACTGGAATTGAATGCATTTAGCAAGTATAACGACTGTGTCCGCGTGGCTTGTCTTGGGTGCCCCACCCATGCAGGTGTGAAACTAAAGTGGAAGAATGGCCTTTCTCCCAGAGCTGCAGCACTTAAACAGCTTATGATGACAGGCCAGAAATGAAAGAAGGAGTCTCAGATACCACCACCCTTTTCCCAGCTGAGGACAGAGCCTATGGAAGAGAGAGATGACTGAATGTAAAATTCGGGGACAGAGACCTAATGCAAAATTTTTCCAGCTACATTTAGAAACAAACTCCTTCCTGGTCACCGTGGCTCACTTTAAAGTCTCAGGTGTGGTCCCAGCTGCAGATAATTCAATCATGGTGTTCTAGCTGCAGCCAACGGAAATCGGAGCAAAATTTTTAAATCACTTTGACAAGTTAGACAATCTCATGTACAGCACACTCAATTCGAAAAACATCTTGGCTTAAAAACATTCTTTAATGGATAATTTTATGCTTAGAATAAAGTTCTGACCTGAAAGCATATATATGAGGAGATTGCAAAGTGATTCGCAAAGCTTTAGATCATGAGAAATGTTTAGAGGAAGGATAAAATGTCATTCTCTCTAGCCTAATAATTTAAGTTCCTTAAACACCCTGGCTGGTTTGCTTTTTTAGGTACCTCGAGTCTTTCTCGGTAAAGACTGCATAGGCGGATGTACTGATCTAATAAACATGCAGCAGAGTGGGGAACTGTTGGTTCGGCTAAAGCAAATTGGAGCTCTACAGTAATTACAGGTGAGTGGCAGGTGGGATATGGGGCCAGGGAAACTGGGAGATGGTGGAATTCTACTGTCATGTTTTCTTGTAAGCTCTGAAGGCGCTCTGGCTAGGAAAAGCACAATTTGGAGTGATCTGAGGAACTGTAGTTTCACTTATAAAGTTCCCATTTTACAAAGGGATTAATTATGTCAATTGATTATGTCAATCCTTTCACTCAAACTTCATTTAACAAATACTCATTGAACACCTACTATGTGCCAGACACAGTACTAGGCACTAGGAATACTGTGGTGAACAAAAAGATAACATGGAACTTATCTTTTACAGAGGTAGACAGAGCAAAAAGAAGTAAATAATTCCTGAAACAAATGAATAGAATTATGTGATAGAACATGGCAGGTGTTGGGGAGCAAATTTAATATGGTGAAGGAAGGTCTTTCTCAGAGGGGCTGGCTGAGCTGAGACCTGAAGACAGCCAGGTAAAGATAAAGCACAAGAGCGTTTCGGACAGAGGGAATGTAAGCACAAAGGCTCTGAGGTGACAACAAGTACAGAACATTCAAAGATCAGCAAGCAAGCAAGAGCAAACTAAGTGAAGTACAGTGAGAAGGAAAAGCAGTAGCCAACATGGGCAGGGGCCAGAGCTCACAGGCCATGGTAAGCAATTCGATTATAAGTGCAGTATGAAATCAAGGTAATTTTTGCTACGCCTGTGTTCACACTGCAAATCAATTTAATCTAATGGGCTTCCAAAACACAAAGACCAAGTTTTCTATAATTGTAACCTAAAAGAGATCCTTGGCTGAATGGAAAACCTTAGAGTGATGAACTTTTTAGAAAGGAACCAGGATATTTTGGCCTTATGATGAGTTCCTGTCTCCCCTGAGCTCTTGTGAGTGCTAGCTAGCTACTAACTAGGCCAGCTCTACTAACTCACAGAGAGGCTCAGTGATTGTTTTTGGTCAAAGGAGACATTATGATCCTTTAACCAAAATGTTCTTTGAGGGGTATTTATTGCCCACTAATTAATAACTTACTCTTGAACAATGAGTATATATAATTTGTGGTGGTTACTCAGAATAGCAAAAGTAGAAAAAAAAAAAAAGCTCTGAAAAAATACAACTGAATCCTTTGAAATAAAAGTCGATATTATAAAGCTTCTAATCACAACTCAATATCATCATCACAGAAGGTGATTACTATTGTCTGTGTTAGCTTTCTGGCCTCACTCCATGCACTAAAGCAATAAAAACCCAATTAATTGTGGTGCCAAAAGTTTTTTTTTTCTTTTTTCTTTTTTTTCTTCTTCTTCTTCTTCTTTTTTTTTTTCATTTATAAACTGTCAGACACTGTCTCTTCTTGGCACTGGGGCTATAACAGTGAACAGAAACACAATCCCTCACCTCATCACACTTCATTCTAACTGGAGAGACAAATATTTTCTATTCTGGACCACTTCTTAGCAGTTTAGGCTTAGATTAAGAATGGAAGAAAACTGATGACTTTCCTGGGAAGACAGGAAATATCACTTCCCCAGCTAACTTGTAGGGGTGGCATTAGAGTCCCTCATATTCACAAGGCCTCTTTATTTGCATTGTCCTTCAGCATTATATGCTCTATTTACTGCAACTGCATCTCAAGGCCATCTGTAACAGATTGTGCTTATTTATTTTTTTATTATGGTGACATTGGTTAACAAAATCCAGTAAGTTTCAGGTGTACAATTCAACAGTAAGGCATATATATATTGCATTGTGTGTTCACTGCCCATAGTTAGATTTCTTTCTGTCACCATGTATTTGACCCCTTACACTCCATCTACCTCCCTGCTTCTCCCCTACCCTCTGGTAACCACTAGTTTATTGTCCATGTCCATGAGTCTGTTTGTTTGTCCTGTTTGTTTGTTGCTTTTAGGTTTATATCCCATATGTAAGTGTGTAGCAGATTGTATTTAGCAAGAGTAAATGTTCGAGTAATGAAAGAAGAGTGAGGAGAACTTACCTTTCCAAGAAAATCCAATTCTTTGCATTTTTTCCTGGCAGAGCTGACCCCAGGCTGATACTTCCCTTGAGAGCTGGATGGCATTGCACACAATGGAAGCACTTCCTAGTGGATGGATCTGGGGCCACCTTTACGCAGCTACAGCAACTGAAATTCTGAAATTTGTAAACCCAAAACATGGGGAGGGGGGGGAATTTTTGGCAAAAGCAGGCTTTTCTCCCTTTGACTTGGTATTAAAAGTGGACCCACTTTCTCTAAACCACAGGTCTGAGGAGGTTGATGAATGTCTTGGGTTTCTTCTGGATCGGGCCTTGGGTTCCAACAGACTATGACAAATTATGGCTTAAGATTCACTTGCTGACCTCAAAAGTTCTTTCTCTTTGGCACGTGGTTACCAACTGTTCTTCATCTCCTAGGATTCCTTTCCTTCTAAGCCAGTGTTTCTCAACTAAGTTCATCCTAGGATGAAGCTATAGTTGGTTTTCTGTTACTGTCTGAAATTACTTTGTTCAGTTTGACCTTATAAGAATTTGTATCATGAAATCAGTAGGTATTTTGAATGTGCTTTTTCAAACTACACATGTCTCCTCAGCCACCAGCCCACTTCCTTTCTTGAGAATCATTGTCCTGAACCAGCGTTCTTAACCTTGAAAACTCAGTTATAACAGAAAATGTTCAACAATTCTGCGAAGGGTCTGAGGACCCAATTTGAGAAATGCCACGTAAACAGTTAAGCACAGTTGGTCTTCTCTTGGTGCTACAGGGATCAGAGGTACAAGTGCAGATGCCGTGATCATGCGGCAACACGCTGTTGTCAGGTGATCATCCAGGTATGCCTGAACAAGTGTGTATCAATGTTTAGATTACAAACAAAAGTAAATCAGAAAACTTAAAACATTTCCATAGGAAACAAGAAACCCCTCCCCCAAGAGTGTCTGAAAGTAGCCATATTTGAGAAACACTGTCCTAAATAATTTTCTCTCTTTTTATCCCCATTCTATGAATACTTAAGAATCTCTCATTATGGAGTTCGTTCTAGAATTGCAAGATTAAATTAATTTCCTTTGCAGTCTCTAGTGTGATAGGTTAATTTCTTTTCTAATAAAGAAGTATTCATAGATGACGGTGATTTTTGCCTAATTCTTTTCTATGTTCTCAAGACCTTAAGGAATGATATTAATGTGAGATTCATCAATTGCAGCTTTATTCATGTCTGTCACCTGCCATTATAAATAAAGGCATATGCTATCATCCTTCACTGAGTACAAAAGGTTGTGATTTTTAAATTTTATATTGAAATGACAAAAAAATTGAATATAAATATGTCAGCACTAGCCTACTGTGTAATGTCCATGTTTCAATAGTCTTTTTCATTTCACATTCCATCTCACCCAATACCCTTGTACTCCTGGCTTCCTCTCCCATGCCCCTGGGCTCTGGCCACTCCCTTCAGATTGCTGTGGACTGTGCACCTTGTGCATCTTGTGCAGGTTACACACTGTGCACCCCTGTGAACGCCTCCTTCTGGAGGTCGCGCCGTGTGCAGCCTGCAGTCCCTGAGCCACTGGACCATTTGTCTGTGCTTTCTTTCACACGTCTTGTGTCCTTGTGCATTGCACTGCTTTTCCTTTGTTTTACTTTCAAACTCCTCCTTCAAGGCCTGACTTACAGACTACCTCCCCTATGCCTACCTCCTCTTCTCACTGCTTTTTGACTAAAAAAAATCCATTGCTCCCTGTTCTGTAGTCCTAAAACACTCTGTATTTGTGTACTTTACAGCTCTCGTGAGGTTGTACTGTAGTTAATCATTTGAACTGGTTTCTTGCCAGATTTAGAAATACTGTATTCAAAGGCATGAGCCTTGATTTAAACATCTTTGTATGCTCAGTTTCTAGCACATAAGTTCTACTTTATCAAAGCAATACATGCATATGGTTTAAAGTGTCAAAAAATACTAGAAGTCCTACTCTAGCCCTCCCAAACCCCAGTCTTTGCCACATATGTATCAGTTTCATGGGTTTTTAAGCCTATTTGGAAATATTGTAAAATGTATTAGACATATATGAATGTATAGCAGGCATAGTTCTATTTAACACCCAGATATCTGCCTCCTAGGTTAAGGAACAAAGCAACTATATGAGTGTTTTTAAGGTGTTGAGAAAAGTACCTTAGAGGCCTATGTGTCGCTTCCCAGTGAATCCCTTTCCTTCTTCCATGGAGGTAATCTAGCTCATTTCTGTTATAATCATTCTGGTACTTCTCTTTATAGTTTTATTTCCTACAAAACCCCTAAGCAATACATTTTAATTTTGAAAAGCAATAGCAAACATCAACCTAGCTAAGAAAGGGCAATATTACCACAATCAGATAAACCACCCCAGATGATAAGCTGAATAGAGGCTCAGCTTCCCTGGGAGTTTGCCAGAGGGGTGGTCCTGAGTGAGTCCTTAGAAACACTGGGCACCTCACAGTTGGTGGCAGGGGTGGGGCACTATCGTGTGAACAGGTAATGGGAAACCCCCAGAAATATGGTCAATGGAAGTGGGCTGCTTTGCATTTTCTACCTTCGTGGCCCGCCTCCAGCTTTCAGAAACAGGTCAAAGCATATGCCACTTCTGAGGTGTGTGGCACTCCCACACCTCTTAAAATAGCCAAGTATGTGGCATAGAGAACAGAAATGTCAGCAGTACAAGGCAACCCAAGTACAGGTAAGGATCTGCTTCAGGCTCATTTAGGTGTTCTGTCTTCAGGCTAAAAATAAATATGGCAGTAGAGCCCTCAGTGTGGAGGATCACACTGCTTCGACCTGCACTGGCATCCTCTACATCAGGGCTCAGCTCTCTTTCTGGAACTCTCCCTCCACTGTCATTCTTGGGATTCCATTTTCCATTTCCCTCTTTCCTGGGTTGGATGTGATTGGATCTGCTGTTTCCTGCACCTGATATATATATATATATGTGTGTGTGTACACACACACGACATCTAAACTGCAATAAAGATGTAAAATTGTAATAGAAACTTATTTTTCTCCCTCCTAACAGACCAGAGGCAGGCAGGTGGCTTTGCTTCATGAAGTCGCATCAACACAGGGGCTGTATGCATGACTTCTGCTCACATCTGATTGGCCGACACTTAGCTCATGGCCGCACTTAGCGGCAGGGGAGGATAGGCAATGGTGTCTCCCTCCTGGGAAGCCTCCTGCCTGACTAATACTCAGGAAGGTCTACTCCAAAAGAAATAGGGGGAAAACTCACAGACTGTGTCTTTCTTTTTCATTGCAGAGGACCATGTAGCCTCTGTAGAATTTAAGAGAGAATGGGAAATAAACTTTCAGGAATTCTGTTTATCTCAAAATACTGTTATTCTACCCTCACATTTGATGACAGTTCATCTGAATATAGCTCTTAGCTGGAATTCGTTTTTCTCCAGAAGTTTGAAGACACTGCTCATTGTCTTTTGCTTTCTGTGTTGCCGTTAAGAAATCTGAAGCCATTCTGATTCCTGATCCTTTGTAGAAGACCTGTTTGGTTATCTTGTTTGTTTTATACTCTGGAAGCTTACAGAATCTTCTCTTTGAACCCTGTTCTCTGAAATACCATAGTGATGTGCCATGGCGATGGTGTAATTTCCAGGTGCTACCTGGAGGTTTGGACGGCCCATTAGAAAATTTATCGGATTATTTTACAGATACTTTCCTCTCCTCCATTTTCCTGTTCTCTTTCTGGAACTCTTAGGAATCAGGCATTGGCTTTCCTGGACTTGTCCTTTAATTTTTGTTAAATTTTTTTCCCCTATATTTTCCCCTGGGGACTTTATTAATCTTTATCTTATTTTTCTATTGTTTTAAATTTTTGATTCTGTGTTTTTAATTTCCAATTGCCCTTCAGCATTACCCAAATGTTCCTTTTTAAGAATTGTTTCATAAATCCAGTACCTTATCTCTCTGA
Organism: Rousettus aegyptiacus; assembly: GCF_014176215.1. Taxonomy (NCBI): domain Eukaryota; kingdom Metazoa; phylum Chordata; class Mammalia; order Chiroptera; family Pteropodidae; genus Rousettus; species Rousettus aegyptiacus. Next base: position 54,794,808 of record NW_023416311.1, read on the forward strand.
GGTTATTGTGATTTTGTGTTTCCAACTACGATTCTTTTTCTTATTTCCAAGAGTTCTCTTGTTTTTGGTTCTTTCCTTTTTTTTTTCTTGTTCTTGTTTCATAAATACACTAACTTCTTTTATCTCTCAAAGGATATTATAGTTGAGCTTTTTAAAAAGATGTTTTCTGATTCCTATATTTTCTCTCTTCCCTCTGAGTCCCTATTTTCCATTTCTGCTTTACATTTGAAGCTTTCCAATGTCATGCATTAAATAGTTGAGATCTGACTCAATATTTAAGAATGACTCAGCAAAAACTGGTTGAAAAATTTGTGTGCATAGATTGGGCTTGTCAACTGATAGGTTTCACCATAGTGTTTACTTAAATATCACCTTCTAAGCAAAGCCTTCCACATCACCCTATTTAAAAATTTTACTGCCTTTTCCTTGTTTTATTTCTCTCTATAGCATTTATCACCTAATGTATTGTATGCTCTACTTACTTATTTTGTTAACTGTCTGTCTTCACCACTAAAATGTAAGCCCCTTGAGGCCAGGAACTTCTATGTTTATTTACTATAGGTATCTACAGCATTGAGAAGACTACTGCACATAAGTAAGCATTTGATAAATATCTGTTAGGTGTTTAAATGAATGAATGAATGAATGGATTAATGAATGTATGAATGAATGATCGATCAGGTGCAGATCCCCCAACTGTTAGTCCCTGGATGTTTTTCTCTTGAGCCATTCAGTTTCTCCAGTTGCGCAGCTGGGGGTTGGGCCTCGCCTCTAGTTCCAGCTGCCAAGTAGCGGAAAGGCTTTTGGCAGCCTCCTGGTCACTGTGTAGACTCTCCTGTGATGTTTTCTGCCAGCTCCTTCTAGACTAATTCTGTGTGAAGTGCAAGGTCAGAAAGGACTATCATCCAAAGAGCACTGAGAGGTTGGCACAAGAGTTTGGAAGAGGAAGGCGACAAGAATAACCAGGCAAAAAAAATTATAGCCAGAGCTCTACTCCTTCTGTTTAAAAAGCAAGTGATTTAACCAATCCCCTGTGCTTGTCTCATTTAATAATTGGCATGAGCTTGCTGCTTCCAGCCTGGCTTCTGGAGTGAGACAACTGGCAGTCATTCCTCCCAATTCAAGGCTGTCCAAAGATGACCCTTGAGGGGAAACAACTGGCAGGGGTGATAAATGAGCCCATGTGGCCAAGACCAGAATATTGATATCCCCAAAGAGTATTATTAAACCATTATCTTAACATGTGGGTAGAAGAGAAAGCCATGCTCCCTAATTCACTGCATTGTAAAACTGTTAGCAGGTCCCAGGAAATAAAAAACTGGGCTCCTGAGATATTTTAAGTAAAATTCCTTTCTTATTAAATACAGTGAACATTTGAAGGGGCAGAATTTTATCTTACTAATTAGTGGAAGAGAATTCTGGCCTGGTCCCTTTAAGCACAAATGATATTTAAACATGGGTCTATATTTATACACAGATTTATATTTCCCATCCCCAGGTGACTTTTCTGGTGAGCTGTGCAGAGCTAAAGAAAGGAGGAGATAAGAGATTAGGAGAGCCAATGAAAGCACAGAACTTTGTGCAACCTCTCTGGGCTGTATCTACGGCTCCTGGGGTTTTATCCCAGTGGCTCTTCCTGCTCGGTGGGGTTCCCCCTCCCAGTCAGCAGGATACAGCCTCTGGGCAGAGCCTGTGGCTGATCTTTCTCAGAGAAGAGCAGAGCAACTGCTTTCTCACTTTTCTCCTATGTGCCTTGTGAAACTTGGAATACTCTGTGCATAGAATTACAAGTTGGTTTAAGGTGGGGATTCTGCACTTTCCTTATTAATCTCCCAAGTCACCGTGAGGATTGGGTATGAGTGTTCTTTAACACAATCGGTCCTGACTTCTAACTAGAAGTGTTAAATGGGGACCAGAGGATTCACTCTAGAGATGGAGGACTGACAACTCCTGGGAAGGCCAAATTAGAGAACTCGGCTGGAAGCTGTGTCCACAGAGGTTGTCCCCCAACATCTGGAACACATGAAATGAGTAACAGCAATGATACAAGGGGCAAGAAGGAGGAATTAGGATTATTTTCTTATAAGGTATTCATACTACCCGTGGAGTAGTATAGTGTTATTTAAAAGTAGACTTGGATTAGTTGTAAATGTATACTGCAAACTCTAGGCAATCATTAAAAAAAAAAAAAAAGTTAAAAAACCTGACATATTATGAAAGGAGAAAAAAATGGAATCATATAAAATGCTCAATTAAAACCACAAAAGACAGAAACAGAATGAAAGACAAAAGTAGAAAAAAAGAACGAGGGCAACGACTAGCAGTAACGAATATGGTAGATATTAATCCAGGTGTATCAATAACCACTTTGAATGTCAATAGACTAAATACACCAATTAAAAGAAATTATCAGAATGGATAAAAAAATTATACTCAACTGTATGTCTATAGGAAACTCGCTTTAAATATAAAGTCACATAGTTTAAAAGTAAATGGACGGAGAAAGATACACCATACTAACACTAACTAAAAGAAGGCAGGTGTCACTATATTAATTTTAGGTAGGGCAGACTTCAAAGCAAGTGAAATTACCAAGGATAAAGAGAAGTGGTACATAAAAATAAAAGGATAAATTCTCCAAGAAGACATAACAATCCTTAACATGTATGCAATAAAAACAGAGCATCAAAATACGTGAGGCAAAAACTGAAAGAACCAAGTAACGATGGATGAAGTCACTTATATTTGGAGAGTTAATTGAGAGGAAGCCATGCTCCCTATTTCACTGCACTGTAACAACTGTTAGCAGGTTCCACGAAATATTTTAAAGACTTCGATACCCCTCTATCAGAAATGAACAGATATAGCAAGCAAAAAATCAGTAAGGGCATAGTTGGACTCAACACCATCAATCAACTGGATATAATCGACGCCTATACACTACATCCAACAATAGCAGAATAGACATTCTTCTTAAGCTCACATGGAACATCCACCAGGATAAACCATATTCTGGGCCATGACAAATTTAAAAGAATAGAAATCATGTGATGTCTACTCTCAGACCACAGTGGAATTAAACTAGAAATCAACAACAGAAAGATACCTGAAAAATCCCCAAATACGTGAGTGTTAAATGACACACTTCCAAATAACAAATGAGTCATATAAGAAATCTCAAAAAGAAATTTAAAATATTTTGATGAATGAAAACAGACAACTTATCAAAATTTGTGGGATGCAGCAAAAGCGGCGCTTGGAAGAAATTTTTATCATTGAATGCATATATTAAAAAAGACCTAAAATTATTCTTCCAAACTTCTATTTAGGAAAAACAACAACAACAACAACAAATTAAAACCAAATTAACCAGAAGAAAAGAAAAAGTAGAGCAGAGATCAATGAAATTGAAAACAGGAAGCTGAGAAAAACCAAGAAACCTAAAAGCTGATTCTTTGAAAAAGATCAGTAAAATCAGTAAGTCTCTAGCCAGGCTAAGAAAAAAGAGAAAGGACACAAGTTCCTAATACCAGAAATGAAAGAGGATACATCACTACAGAGCCCATGGACATTAAAGCTAATAGAGGCACACTGAACAACTCTGTGCCCACAAATTTGATAACCTAGATGAAATGGACCAATTTCTTAAAAGACACAACTTGCCAAAACTCACACGGGAAGAAACAGACAATCTGAATAGGCCTACGGATCTATTCAAGAAGTTGAATCAATAATTAAAAACCTTCCAAAACAGAAAACATCGGGCCCAGATGGATTCACGGGTAAATTCTAGCAAACATTTAAGAAAGAAATTATACCAATTCTCTACAATCTTTCAGAGGACAGAAGCAGAGGGAATACTTCCTAACTCATTCCTCCCTCCCTTCTTTTCTCTTTTTTCCCCTTTCTTTCTCCTTTTCTTTTTAAAATGACTTTAAGGCAAATTTTATAGCGAATGTAATTCACTCATTTCAGTTGTACAATTCAATTAGAGAACATTAACCTAAGCTGTAGAGTTGCTACAGAAACTGGCCCAAGAACCTGAAATTGCTGTTCTAAGTAAACATTTCTGTAGCTTAGAAGTAACATGAACAGAATTCAAATCCTGGTTAGTCTACCTCTTAGTTGTGTGCCTGTGGCTAGCACATTTCTCCAGTTTGGGTTCTTACTATAAAATTAAAATTAGTGAAATGAACTAGTCAAGTTAAAATTAATTAAAAAGAAAGAGGATTTACAGAGAAACCTCATTCCAGCTGCTGGGGTGGAATGGGCCGGGCCCTGCTGCCAGCCACTCTACCCTCTGACCACTCCATATCAGGATATGCTGTTTGTTTTCCCGTCATCGGCCTTAGGTTATTTATTTCAAATATTAACCACAAAGGTGGTGTGTTAACCAGTCATAACATTTGAAGAATCATGATAGAATTAAACCTCGGAATAGTTTTCTGAGCAGGGATGGAAGTAGGGAAGAGGTGATGACCTCGAAGATTCCTTGACCTTGGAGTCAGCCTTGCGAGGAAGCTCAAAGCGTGTGTCTCCCAGGGACATGTCCAGTTTTGTCTTTCCACAAAGTCAGCGGTTGCAGCACCTTCAATTCCAGCCTTAGCTGGATTATTTTCCACTTTCCTAGGAGCGCTTATGGAGGCTGTTTGCTGGTTGGCAGAGAATGTTGCTTTGGAATCAGGTCTGAGTTCTTCCCAGCTCTGACGCTGATTAACTACATGGCCTTAGGCTGTTACTGGGCTCATTTTAGAATAAAGATACTGAGAGTACCTGGCTCATGAGATTGCAGGAACGATGTGACAATAGCACTAAAACTTACAGAGTGCTCTGTGCAAGAAACTGGTTTCAGCATTTAATGTGTATGACCTCATTTACTCCTCCCAATGAAACTGTGATGTTATTTCCATTACCTCCACTGTATAAATGAGTAAACAAAGTCCAGCGAGAAGCCACATCACCTGTCCGTGGTCACACAGTAAGAGGTAGAACTCAGATCTGAATCAACCTGGGCAGTCTGGCTTCAACACCCTTGTGTTTAATCATCCCACCAAACTACTTTCCTGTGCTATACTGCCTCTTCTAAAGGAACAATACATGCAAAACGCCTGGCTTTAGTAAAAGTGCAATCAGTGGTAACATTAAAACAATAAGACTTCAATTTCCTCAGCCCTCATTAGTATACAGAGTTCATACAGCAGTAACAGAAATTTCACTCAATTACACTTCTACTTGCCAGGACACAGGTCCCTAAGTTTTTTGAAGTTATTCTTGGGGTATCTGACATGGGGTTTCTCTCCTGTCCTTCCACACTTGCCCCTCCCTGAAGAACCTGCCCTTGAAGTCCCTTGAAGGTGGAGACTCACCCACTTCTGCTGTGGGTGTCCTCTGTGCCCCTCTGGTCAAGTTCTCTGGTCCTTAAGCAGAAACGGGGCACCTGGCCACAAGAGTCAGCACTGTCGACTCGGAGACCGGTAACTCTGCTGGGTACTCTCTCACCTGTGCCCTGTCACATCCAACAGACATTTCTTCAGCAACTACTATTAAAGTCCCATACGAGATCTGCCTTTCTTACCATATTCATTAAAAATAGTGAGGGTTAAAAAATAATAAAAGTGAGGGTTATAAAACAAAGTTTGGCTGTTGATGGTGGTGGTGGTGGTAGTATGTATCTTAGGAAAATGCCCAGGCAATTTTTGACAAGTATCTATTTTATTTAAATGAGAATTCTTACATTTGAATTCTTGCCCAGTAGAAATAACTTGCTTTCCATCTAGTCAAGGAAAGCATTTGAATCACTCCCGGGCACTACAGTATCGTAATCTGCCTTTCCAACCATTACCAGAGAGGTTCTGTTTGTGCCCTCTCAGGGATTCTGGGATGTCTCATTTACTCTGAGGAAATGCATTCCTCAAAGGAAGTCATTGTCAATTTAGTAGAAAAATAATGGGCTACATAAATTTTATGAAAACTGGAACTGAGGGAATGGTAGTTATTTTTCTACAGCCTTAAACTTACTGAAAGTGAAGGCAAAAGCAAGAGGAGCAAAGAAAAAGCACTCGGAATTGTGAGACAGGCCTGCGTGAGGGGGACAGTGGCTACTTAGTAAATTCCTGCTGCCTGTGATAAGAATTCATAGGGTTCACAAAGCTGGTTTAACCAAACTTTGTCCTAGAAGCCCTCTGTCTTAAAAACATCATTTATGATTGTGATCCAAAACTGTTTCCAATTTCTTACGGGGCAGCTGAATTTTTTTTTTTTTTTTTAAATCAAAAAACAGTAAGGTAGGTAATTTTCAAGGGGAAAAAAAAGTATATTCTGAGATAGTAGCAAAATCTGTCATTATAAACAAGACAGGCACTAAGTCATAGACGAGGGACTAAGCTCAGCCTTGAAGGAAAATTCACTGTTTTGGTTCATCTGTTTTTGAGTTAAAGAATTCTCCTGAGGGTCTTTCCAGTCCAAGTTTCCAGCGAAGGAAGAGGGGGTGAGGTCCCCATCTCCTTTCCACCTAATCTTTAAAAATAAGTAATATAGTGTGTCCACTAAATTGTATGGTATTTTCTTAAAAGGGAGTAAATAAGAGAGCCCTTTGCTCTGAACATCCGCGAGAATGTCAGACACTCTCATACAAATGTTATTAGCTCCCTGTTGAACATTATAACAGAAGAGCAGGAAAACTAAGATTTGGAGAACATAGCCACCTACATGCCAGGGGAATCATTTGCATGCAGGTAAAGGATAGTTTGCATACAAACACTATGTTTAACACGGAGCCATTTTCCTTTCATTACGCCCAATAAGAACTCTTCTGTGCACCCTAACTCATCTTGCCGCCCAATATCTAGCAGAGACTCCCAGGCAGAGGGGCTCCCATATATCATTTTGTACATGTTTTGCATCCCCTCAAAGTCCACCACTTATCACTTTTCCATTCTATGTTCATCAACTCCCTAGACAGCCAGCTACCCTAGTCACAAGGTCCCACATGCCAACTGACTTAGGCTACTCCTGGCAGGGCAAATGCTTCATGTGTGAGCATACTTACTTGCATTTGAAAGTTTTGATCAATTGTTCCAGATAAGGCAATCTGGCCTTTTCAGTGCCATTTATTTTATAGACAGAGTCTATGTCAGTCCCTGTACTTGATGGAAAGTTAGGAAGTGAGTCACAAAGATAAATGAAGATTTGGTCCCTGTCCTCCAGTTACAGCCAAGGAGAGAGAGATCACCAATACACAAATACCTAAAATGCAGTAAGTGCCATGAGAAAAGTATGAATAAAAAGCTAAGAAAGACACATGCAGAATCAATTCTTCCTGGGAGAGTCAGGGAAAGCAAAAGACACTTAACATTTAAGTTGGGCTTTACAGGATATGTAGGAGTTTCCAAAGTAGACGGGGAATGGGAACCCAAGCCAAGCCACAGAAAGAATATGAGGTGGCCAAGTAGAGTCAATCTGGATGGACAGTCCTGTAAGTCAAGGTAGAAAAGATGTGATATGTAATGGAAGGCAGTGAGGACTGTGGAGGTTCTTCTATAGGCAATAGGGGTCTTCTAGAAGGGTGTATTCTCAGGTCAGATTTGTGTTAGGAACACAATTCCAGTGGAACTGTGGGAGCCCTTATGTGTTTGGCAGCCTTTACTGACAATTTGGAAGCCTCTTGAGGGAAGGGTCATATTATAGAGTATATATTCCATCCTCACGTTATGGCTGGCCTCTCTCCTCCTCCTATGTGGGCTCCCTGGCTCTGGAAAGTTCCAAATTCTCATTTATTATGCAGAGCAGCTTCTCTACTTCTCAAAGTCTTGGCCGAGCCAAGACTTGGCTGAGCCTATGGGGGCTCACTTATGTATTAAATAATTATCAAAGCATTGTTCCAAATAAAAGCAGTTATTTTGTTAAGGGAAATTCTGGTAATGGTTGTTAAGTATAATTTTCTATACAAGCTGTAATATAAATTTATCTCGTCACATGCATATGAACCATCCAGAATTTCAGCAATACTCTAAACATTTTACACATAATGGAAATTACCTGTGAAACACAATTATGTTTGAGAAATACAAAGCAGTATTCCCAAATTCATTCCAGCATTTTAATATCCAAGATAAAATAACAGAACACTGTATTAAACTTGTTTTTTTTTTAAAAAAAAAGGTTTATTTGTTACAAAATGTTAAATACTAAAGCTAAAAACATATAAATTCAGGTCAAGCTATATTAAAATACACACATACCCTTCTTTGCAAAATTATTAAAGACTGAATTAAACAGATGCTTTAAATAAAATACTCGAGAACATTTTTGTCTAAGTGCATTACTGTAGTGTAGTTTTTAAAATTACAGTTAAAAAGTTTAGCTGTCTCAGAAGTCAAATTTATTCAATTTAGTTTTCTGCTACTGCCCACCATGCTGGCTTAGACAGGGTGAATTTCAGTTATGTTACTGAAACTTCTATATTATAGGCCTACTCTCCTATCTCATGAACAGAGTATTCAGAAGAATACAAAGGGTTATACAAGGGTGAAAACTTGGCTGTAGTTCTACCATATATCATATTCTCTAATTAAAATGATTGGTAAATATATTGGAAGCAGAAATCAGTAGAGAGCATACATTCATCTTGAAATAATCTTTCAATTAAAAAAAAACTCCAAAGAGCACTCGTTTCTCCAAGATAGCTTAATTTCTTGTTAGTGAGTTAATTCAAGGGTTTTAATCTAGGTTTAAAAACCAATTTAATTACTGTCCTGACCGGCTCTGGAGAGCCATGACATCTGCATGTCTGGGTCACTCATGCAGGTGATAAAGGACTTTCATAATAAAAACAAGCTCATCACCAACAGAGGATCAACTCCCAAACTCCAAACAACCCAAAAACTATCTATGGACTATTTAAAGGTTAAATAGTATTTGCAAGAAAATATTTTGCGTTAGAACTTATATTTTTTAATTTCTTAGATTAAAAGTTGCTGATTTAGAATCTTAAATGCTGTAATTCACACAGGGGTAAGAATATGTTCATGAAGAACAAAATGTTTATCATTGCATTTTAAAAGTTCTTAAAAGTGAATGAATTTCTAGAAATCTACTACATTATCCTTTACAAGGCTAATAATCCTTGTTAAATGGGATTTGCCAATAGTTGATCAACTCAAGTGATTAAAATACAAAAAACATCAAATGTATTCCAGTAATCTTCATCAACGCAATTCAATTAAAATCAGGTTTCTTGGAAGATATATGTAGGAAATTTTTACTGTTTTACTCTGACAGTGTTGGTATACATCTAAGGACTAACTGTATGTGATTCTAATGCTATAGTATAAAACTGTTTAATCAAACCTTTTAACAGTTGGAAAACTATATGTATTCTAAAGTAAATGGAAATTAAAATAAAAAGACATCCAATACTGCATTACAGATGAAAATGATGCTAACAATAAAACAGTAATCTAGTTTTCCATCTCTCAGCTTGTAAGCATCTGATGTAATTATTTCTGTTGACATGTAACATAAACTATAATTTTGTCCTCTATTCTAGTACCACTTTCTCTACATTAACAACTTGATCATTTATATTCTTTCTCTAACTCTGAAGGATAAGATTCATGCTACTTCTCATCAAATAACCTTGAGGTCCTCAGAAAGAATTCAAACAATTCAAGCCACTGACATCTTAATCTTAATAAATCGCCTAAACAAAAATGTCTTCAACCTTTGATAGAGAATTCTGTAGAAAGCATACTTTCCTATGAGCATCTGATAAATGCACATTAAAGTCATGCTGGTCAGTCACTTTTACCAATACATGGTCTTACAGAATGACCAAGAAAGTAGTTGTTCAACTGTGATAAGAGCCAGAACTATGAGTGTTTTAAAGCTAAGACAACACAAAGAATTTTTCACTTGCCAGTTGAGGTGGCAGCATAGGCCCTGGGTGGGACAGGCTTCTCCAAAGATCCCAGAATCCCCATTTTCTCTTTCCTCCAGAAAGCCTCCTTTTCTTCCCTTGATGTCAGTGTCTCTTTTCTGCTTTCAGGAAGAATGATGTTTGAGCAAGAAAACATACTGTATATCCTGCTAGGAGACAGATATAATTTGGGGCGCCTAGCACAAAGTGGAAATGCAAGGCCCTTCTTCAAACAATATTACGAATTTCAAGATGGTGATAGCA